>NC_141686.1:98537446-99137446 GCF_964263255.1 Lissotriton vulgaris | reverse complement strand
CTGACATGAAGTTTGCACCTCTGTCAGAGACAACCTCCTTAGGGAAGCCCACTCTGGAGAACACTCCAACTAGGGCTCTTGCCACAACAGGTGCTGTAGTGGTCCTAAGGGGAATAGCTTCAGGATACCTGGTGGCATGGTCCACCACCACCAGTATAAACTTGTGCCCTGATGCTGTCTGGGGTTCCATTGGACCAACAATGTCAATCCCTACTCTTTCAACGGGTACCCCCACCACAGGTAGTGGTATAAGGGGGGCCTTTGTTGTGCCACCTGACTTACCACTGGCTTGGCAAGTGACACAGGAGTGACAAAACTCCTTGGTATCTTCATTCATGTGAGGCCAGTGAAAGTGTGAGACAAGTCTGTCCCAAGTCTTATTCTGGCCTAAGTGTCCTGCAAGGGGAATCTCATGGGCCAAGGTAAGAAGGAAACCTCTCTGAGACAAGGGGATAACCAGCCTCCTGGTTGCACCAGGCTTGGGGTCTCTTGCCTCTGAGTATAGGAGTCCATCATCCCAGTATACCCTGTGGGCACCTGTGGTGTTCCCTGCAGCCTCAGCAGCAGCCTGCTGTCTGAGGGGTTCAAGGGAAGGGCAGTCTAACTGTGCCTTCTCCAGGCCTTCTCTGGAGGGTCCCCCTGAACCCAGAAACTCAACCTGATCAGGTTCAAGTTCTTTAGGCTCAGTTTCCCTCAGCTCTTTGAGGTCAGCCTCCTCTGAGACTTGATCCACAAACTGGGGCAAGGGGGAAGGCAATGCCTTAACCCTACTGCTCTTCTTCTTGGAAGGTGTCTGGTCCATTGTGCCCAGGATCCAGCACCTGTTCAGTGGGGCATCTTCTGGTCTGTGACCTAGTCACAGCAAGCACATGTGCTGGCAAGCCTAACATTTCCATGTGAGTCCTCTGCTCCACTTCTGACCATAGGGATGTTTCCAGATCATTGCCCAACAAACTAACTACAACCTTCTTTTGGCCACTTACCCCTCCCCAGGAGAAATCAACAATTGCCATACTATGGTGGGTAGTGACATTGCTGGCATTGGTCACTAGATAGTCTGTACCTAGCATGATCTGTCCAGGGTCCACAAAGTTAGGTGTCACCATTGTGACACTGGCACAAGTGTCCCTGTAGGCCTGAACCATTTTTCCATTTATAAAAGGTGTCTGCCTGTATTTGCCCAAAGTATTGGGACTTGCATCAGGGGATATATCCACATCCCCTATACAGACAAGGACAGCCTGAGTGAGTGTGCCAACTAAGTTGTCATACCCCTCAGATCCCAAGGTTATTCCCTTGGGAGGAGCACTACCACTGCTGACTGAACTAGGGGGTGCAGGTGCCTTAGAGGCCTTAGAGGCTGCAGTGGTAAGAGTTTGCCCTCCTTTTTTGGTGCACTCACTAAACCAGTGAGTTTTACTTTTACAGTATTGGCACCACCTTTTAGACTGGCCTTCTTGAGTCTTCTTTTTCTGCTGTGAAGCCTGACCCCCACCCTCTTTGGTTTGTTGGGGGCCTGTCGAAGACTTCTGATCATCTTGCTCATTCTTATTATTACCCTTCTGGTCTGCTTTCTTCTGACCACCCTGGTTCTGAGTCTGGTTCTGCTTACACCTTGTTCTGACCCATCTGTCTGCCTTCTTTCCCAATTCTTTGGGAGAGGTCAGATCTGAGTCAACAAGGTGCTGATGCAACAACTGGTTCTGACAATTATTTAAAATCTGTTCCCTCATGATCAGATTGTACAATCCTGTATAATCAGTAACCTTACTGCCCAGCAACCAGCCCTCCAAAGCCTTAGTGGCACAATCCACAAAGTCAGACCAATCCTGGGACTGAGTTTTCTGGGTATCCCTGAACAGCAACCTGTACTGCTCAGTGGTTAAGCCAAACCCATCTATCAGTGTATTTTTCAGGACTTGGTAATTGTTAGCATCCTCAGCTCTAGTAGTGAGGAGCTCATCTCTACCTTTGCCTTCAAAGGAGAGCCACAAGACAGCTGCCCACTGACTCTGGGGGACGCACTGGACAGTGCAGGCCCTCTCCAAAGCAGTTATCCATTTGTGGATATCATCCCCTTGTTTAAAGGGCACTATCTTACTCAGGTGTCTAGTTTCTAAACTCCTGTCCTTTTCTCTAGGTAAAATGCTGCCACCAGTGGGGTCTGCCACACTCAATTTCTGCTCTCTAGCAAAGGCAAGTCTCTCTTTGGCCAGGGCAAGTTCTTCCCTTTCAATCCTCAGATTGACTTCCCTCATCTTAGCTTCATGCTCTCTTCTCTGAGGGGATGTCATCCCTCTGTGAGAAGAGGTCTGAGAGCCATTGGTTTGAATGGATCTGTTAGAGCTTCTGGATAGAGACCTAACTCGTCCACTCCCAATGTTAAGCCTGCCTGAGAGTGGCCCTGGGGGTCCCCCAAATCCATTCTCATGCCTGCTTAAGTTGGTCCTGGTGAGTCTACTGACTTATACCTGACCCTTGTCTGCCTCATCCCCTGACAACTCCTGATCCTCCTCCTCTCCTTCACTAACTGTTCCATTGAGATGGAGGTCAGGGTCCCCAAGGGTTCCCTCTAAGGGGGGCATGTTCCCATCTGGATTAGAAGGGCCTGTGTTAGAAGCCCTCCTGGCATCATAAGTCTCTAAGAGACCAATCAGGAATGGGATTGTAGGGTTAGAACCCTGTTTTAGCTTCCTGGAGGTACACACTTGTCTCATCTCCTGGAAGCTAAGAGCTGCATATCTTGATATGACCTGTGGAGGGTCAACTGACACAAGGGGGGCCTCTGAGTTCCCTCCTTTGTCTGATATGCTTCTAGTGTGGTGTTTGAGATGCACCTACCTACACTATTTGTTTGCCTACTGATCCCTTGCTAAGAGTTGTAGTCAGGGTGTGCTAAGCCCTGTTGAACTACAACAGCTGGTTCAGTAGAACTCAGAGTATTCTAAGCTAAGTTATATGTGCCTTTATACGTATGTGATCTTTCAAATTATATTCTTAGGATACGTGTGGTAAAACAACAGCAAGATCAAATCCCAACCGCTGCTCACCAATGTGAGAAGGTGGCCTGATATGCAGTGCTCACTATTCTAGTGATCACTATGTATCAGTCCAAACAACCCTTATTGATGATTGGTTGTAAGTCAACATTATAGACCAGCTATCCTAGTAGCATGGACAAGAGCAGTCTTTAGGCTAAACTCTAGAGGGCGTGTTAAGCCAGCTGTTATACCATAACATATACCCCTTGAACACCAAGTGAAAGGACACCACACAAGTTGTTATGAAAATAAAAGGATATTTATTATAACACAACAGCCCTGGACTCTTTATGAGGACAGGGCGCTAAGCACAATACAAAACTCTTAAAGAAATACTGAAAGTCGCACTATTTACACAAATGCCCGAGGGGCACGAAAAACCATATAGTATGGAAGTGGAATGCGAAATTACTAGCAGGTAAGTACTACTCTCAGAGACTTTACAAACGCTCGGCCTACAATGCTGAACCCTTAGATTAGAAGCAGGAGGCCTAGGGACGTCGTGTGCAGAGTGGGAACTCTCATGCGTAATGTGGGACAAAGTCTATGGATACTTGTAAATGCAAAAGTTAGTGTTCTCGGGCGAACCCGACTAGGTAGGTCAAAAACGAAAGTGGATCTAGACACTTAGAGAGTTGGTCTACGCTGGAGCACTGTGGTACTCGGTTTATCTAGCCCAGGGGCTGCGGCTGCATAGGGTTCAAGTGTCGTCGGGAATCCTCGTTGACGAACCAGGAGCCTGAAGTGGAAGTTGCTGGCAGGCGACCAGTGAAGATGTTCCGGGCTGATCCGGGGACGGATCAGTGAAGAAGAGTACCTGTAAGCAGAGGGGACCAAGTTCTGAATCACTAGCCAGTGATTAGGTTGGCACCAGGATGGCACCGGACGAGGTCACTCAGCCAGGTGAAGAGGTAACACTGGATTCTGCTGCTGCACGGACCAGGGGCGCTGATGTCGACCAGGCTGGAGGTCTGCGAGCTGTCCCACGTCGGATGTCTGCTGCTGGCGATGCTGGATCCGGTGAAGGAGGCAACAAGCCTTGGCTACGGCAAGCCCACGTGGCGACACAAAATGGCGTCTTGAGTGGACCAGGAGGGTCCGAGGAAGGTCCCCTTCAGGAGGAGACTAGGGCCAGTCTAGAGGAGCTAGACCAGTGGTGAAAACAACGTAGGTCGTCTGGAGGGTCACTAGCCAACGGGCAAGTGACCGGACAACGTAGAAGCAACCCAGGAGCAAAAGGGCCCCATGCAGATCTGGTGGATGCTGGGGGGCTGGTCTTCGGTGCTCGTGCTGCTTGGGGTTGGGGCTTCTCTTACCCCAGTGCACCCACTCGAGGGTTCCTCGGTGGTCGTGCTGGTTCAGTGTCGTGCTGGTTCTGATGATCGCCGGGTCCTCTGGTCTCGTCGCACCTACGGTTCTCAGCTGTGCTGTAGAGGCAGGTTGAGGTCAGAGAGGGCAGGGAGTCCGGGTCTCTTCGAGCTGGGCAGTCTGGTTCCGGAGGAAGGACGTTTCAGCAAACCGCAAGATACTTAGGTGGTGCCTGCTGCTGCAGGGTGACTACTCCTTAGTCACAAGGGAGAAATCTTAAGAAGAAGTCTTGAGTTCCTTTCGTAGAAAGTAGTTTCAGGATTCAAAGATGATCTAATCGGGAAGGGTCCCCGCTCCTACCTTTATTCTAAAGAAAGGGGCTGGTACGCGACTAGGTCCTGCCCATGGGTGGGACCAGGAAGGGGGGTGGTTACACCCCTCTACCCTGTCCGGACTTTCCCCAGCTCAGGGGCTGGTGTGCCCCTGGAACTGGTTCAAGCCGGCATATGCACAGTGAGCACCGGGGTGCCACTTGCAGTCACCTTCCTATTCAGCCATGCCTACCTAGGATACACAAAACCCTGTCTGGGATGGTGCTAGCACCGCCCCCGACAGGAAACCCTTTGTCCAAGCTCTCCTCACTTGAAGGACTCCCAGCAGCAGGAGGTCAAACTTGTGTCTGTGGTGGCAGCATCCATTTTGTGATGCTGAGGCTTGAGTTAACTTTAACCGGGGTTCACAGTTACACACATGTCGTGTCCCTCTAGAAGGGTGGAATGCTAACCCCGTCGCCAGAATTGGCGAGGGGTTAGTATTCCAATTCGTATGACACCTTACTCGACATGTTTTGATAAAGCGATACCAGAGTTGGCATATAACCGCGAGGATTATGATGCACTTAAGTGTATATGGTATGCGTTATCATGGAACAGCTATTAGGACTTGGTTCTGCAAGCTGCAAACGGGCTCAGCTTATGCCAGAGCACCATCTCACATGATTCCAAGCACTCTGCCTTCAGGATTGTTAAGGCCTGCCATAGGAGTGACTGATAGGAATCTATGTGTCCATTTTAGGGTTAGATATAGGTATACTATATCTAAAGCAAAGGGTGATTACACCACCTTGCTCCAGCTGTCGTGCAGCCAGTTGTGTCAGATTTAGATGGCCAGCCAGGGGTGGCATAATACATGCTGCAGCTCCTGGTAGGCCCTGGGTACACCTATGCCCTGAGTTACAGTGTCTGATAAGGTGGCCCAGTACCAATTGGTAAATGCACCTAAGGTACACGTGTCAATTTAGTGAGAGAACAGCTAGGCTGTGGGTCTGATTAGCAGGCCCACAGCCAGGGAAGTCGTAAACCAGTGAAGCAAAAAGCAAACATCTGGGGTGATCATAGGATTGCAGACCCTACTCTCCTACAGTCGGACCCTGCAATGGTGGATGTCATCTCAAAACCTTTCCCAAGGCTTGTCATTCCTGCTTCCGGCTGCTCCTCATGTTGTCACAACAGGCGCCTCCTTGGAAGGCTGGGGAGCTTTTCTGCAAGAGCTACAGATAAGCGGGAAGTGGTATCCTATGGTAAAGAAACTACAAATCAATCTGCTCGAACCGCTGGCAGTCTTCCTGGCCCTCCAAGCTTTCCTGCCAAGAATCAAACATTCCCTGGTGCTCTTCCGGACAGACAACACCACGATATTGCACTACCTCAACAAACGGGGAGGGACACGCTCACTGACGCTCTCTCGCGAGTCGCAAAAAAATCTGGAATTGACTCGTACTCCACAATGTTAACCCTAAGGGCGGAATATGTCCCAGACACGGGCAATGTGCTCGCCGACGCGTTGGGCAGGCAGAAAACATAGTCACACGAGTGGGAGCTAGATCAACAAATTATCAACCAGATCTTCTCCAGATGGGGCACGCCGTAAATCGATCTATTTGCGACGAGAATGAACGCCAAATGCCCACACTTCGCAAGTTATATCAAAAAACAGGGGTGCCAGGACTCGGGTTCAACTTACAACAGCTTTTTATTTAGCGGCTGTGTCCCTTCTTTTTATGGATTCAGAAGGTTTGTATTTTCATTCAAAACATTTTTCAAAAGTTCAAAAATATTTACATTTTGTACAGACAACAGAGGATTTAACATTACTTAGACAATTGAAACAATATAAACATAAGTCATAAGTGCAATACTTTGTAGAAAGACAAATTATAACATTCCTTTGTAATTACAGTTTAGCTATTAAACTGGAAAACAAACTCAATTTGGTACACCACTTGTTTTTGTAAAAGTCCTTACGACCGAGCGTACATAGTTAATAGGACTAGACACATGGGGCCTTATGACTTTGGAGAAATCACCCTATGTTCGTGTGCAAACCCTTAGGATTTAGGTTGCCTTTGAAACAGCCGAACAGCCGACGCGTTTCCAAACCCTTTGTTCAGTTTATAGGGTTCTTCCTCAGGGCTGAGCTGTGGACCTATGGTGTAAGATTGGGGGACATTTAGTATCTCCTTTTCTCTGATTTATTTAACTAACATATTGCATGAGTAAAACATGGGGTTAAAGTTTTACCTCTTCTCGCGTTAATGTTCACTGTGATTTATTGGGCACAGGGCATCTGATTATCCTTCGTTATCACCATTGCCTAAACAATGAAGTAAAGGATGGTGTTCTGGTAAGTTTTTTTATCTTAACCCCTTCGAGGCTATTGACGAGCTGGGCTCGTCATCGCGCTTACCTGTCCTGCGCGGATGACAAGGCCAGCTCGTCACGTAACGCGGTAATTTTGAATTTGCCGCGCACAGCGGGAAAAGCCGCCGCAGCGATGCGGTTAAGAGGCATGTTTTAAACATTTTGTGTCCTTATTTAAACTCTGCCAGCACTTACTTGTTTGTGTGTTTCAGATTGCTTAGTAACTTGAGATAACCGTTTGTGAAGATCTTTTTAAGTTCTGGGATGCTTGGTTCTGTTAGAATGAAAATTTAAATCAGTCCGTGTGTAACAATGGATAAATGTTTGTTACGCAGTCTAAAGTAGTAAGACTTACTTATGTGTAACGTGGTAAAGGTCTTGTATGCGGCTCCTCTTTCTTTTGTTTGTTACTCGTTGCCTCCTATCGGTCGGAGATTCTGTTAATTTAAAACACACAGAGGGCGACCAATGAATGTATTACTGGGTGCGGTCATGGTATTGCTTGACTATAGTCTGGTAAAGTTGTTCCGAACTCCTTACCTCTGTCGCTAGTTCTGTAGTGTGTATCAAAGAACTCTGTGTGGCCGCATGACAGTCGTTCAGTTCGCTGCGAGTCGAGTATGTTTCCCAACGTCTCAGCGGAACTCGTTTTCCGTTTAAATACTCTGCTAAGCATCTTGGGACTTGTAGTGTTCTGTGTGTAACCCTGTTTGGCACTGTATAGAACTTGTATTCCACTAGGTTAAATTGAGTTATGTTTTAAGCAGTGGCTGGCATTATGTCTTACAAGAAAGTGTATGTTCACAAGGTGGTTTAGCAGAGGGCTCAGTAATTAGATCGTTGTAATTCAGAAATTTCGTTCAACCCGTCCACCACACAGTTAAATTTAAGAATTAGGTAGGCTTCTTTTTTCAACAACATGGCATCTATGTTTCCCCCTCTAGGAGGGACTTTCATTGCTGCCAGTACTGTCCATTTAAAGTCTGTCTCAGTGTCTTGTTGTTCAACGAAGTGTTGTACCAAAGGGGCAGTCAACACTTTATGCCTTATTCTGGATCTGTGTTGTGCTATTCGCTGGTTTACTCTTTGAGTGGTTTTCCCAATGTACAACTTGGGACACGGGCACATGATTGCGTATATAACATTGCTAGTTTTACAATTGGAGAATTCTTTGTGTATCCATTTCATTGTATTGAATTGAAATTCCTCCCCTTCCATTGTGTTAGGGCAGGACACACATGAGCTACACTTATGGTGGCCTCTTATTGGTGGTAACTTCCATAGCGAGCGTAAGTCAGCTTTGGCTTGGCTTGCCCCCAGGTCGGCTCTTACAATATATTGTGCAATACTTTTGTTTTTCTTTAGAGCAAACAATGGTTTCTCCATTGGGACTTCCGAGTTCGTAATCAAATGCCAATTTTTTAAAATTATTGATTTCAATTTGTGTATGGCCCGAAAGTTGTGACACAGACTGGCCTTTCAAGAGGTTTGGTCTCTTTCTTTTTCAATAGTTCTTCTCGTGGCGTGTACCAAGCCCTTGTTGTGGAATGTTTCAATAATTTCGAGGGATAACCTCTTTGGCTTAGTTGATCGCTAAGTATTTGGGAGTGTGCTATGAAGTCTTCCTTTCGGGAACAGTTGCGTCGAATTCTCAACATTTGACCGTATGGTAAATTAGACTTTAAACTTTTGGGGTGATAACTTGCATAATGCAAAATTGTATTCTTGTCCGTGTTTTTGCGATGTAAAGTGGTCGTCAATTTCTTTTCATTGGGAAAAACTACTACATCAAGGAAAGTGAGAGATGTTCTGCTGTGTGTCATTGTGAATTTTATGTCTGGGTGTCTGGTATTAAGCCACTGATGGAATTGGGCGAGCATTTCTTCAGACCCTTTCCATTGACACCAGATATCCTCTATGAAGCGATACCATGTTGTTAAGTTTGGTTTGAATGGGTTGTTGTGGTAGATGAAGCGTTCCTCATACAGGGCCATGAAGAGGACCGCCATTTCCGGGGCATAAGGACACCCCAAGGCGGTCCCCTTCACCTGCACGTAGAACGCGTCCATGAACCGAAAGTAGTTTCTTTTGAGGGCTATCCTCGCTAAGTCAATGATAAAGTCCGTTGGGACTCTTTGTGGTCTGGGGTGTGTGTCCAAGTAGTACTCCATTGCTTCCAATCCCTCCTCTTGAGGGATTTGGGTGTATAGAGAGGTGACATCGAAGGATACCAGCAGTTCCTGAGTGTCAACGAATGGGACCCCTTCAACCTTGTTAATAAAGTCTGTGGTATCTTTAAGGTACGATGTCACTTGAGGCAAGAAAGTTTTTAGGAACACATCCACATACTTGGCCAGTGGTTCTAATAATGAATCACACCCGGAGACAATGGGTCCTCCGGGTGGTTCAGTCAAGTTCTTATGTATTTTCGGTAGAAAATAAATGACTGGAATGTGTGGGCTTTTTTTGTCAAGATATTCAAATTCCTTTGTTCCTAGTATCCCCTTGTCACGACCCTCTGCGATTTTTGTCTGAATCTCAGCTTTTATTTGTGAAGTTGGATCTTCTTTTACTTCTCTGTACCACTCAGTGTTCTTGATTTGGCTATTGGCTTCTGCGATGTATTTATCACGAGCCCATACCACCAATGCGCCCCCCTTGTCAGCGGGTTTTACCACTATGGAATCGTCATTGCGAAGATTGTTCAATGCTGTTTGTTGCTCTCTAGTGATGTTCCTCTTCAGAAACATCCTTTGTTGGCCCAACTGTTTGATGGAGGATAGAACGATCTGTTCAAAGGCTATTATTTCCTTTGGTATTGTATACGTTGGGGGAACGAATGTAGATTTATTGGAAAGATTCGAGGGTTCTGCTACTCTAGTGTCCTCCCTTTTGTGAAAAAAAGCCTTGAGTCTCAGTTTACGACAGAATTCTAGTGCTTCTATTTTCAGATTCGTTAAGTCAGTGTTAGTTGTTGGCACGAACTTTAGGCCTAATTCTAGAACAGATTTCTCGTGTATGGTTAATTCTTTATTGGATATGTTTACAATGGAGGTATGGTTTACGTCTTGTACTGGGTTCTTCGTGTTCTCATTTCCCATGGTTGGGGCTGTGGTTTGAATCTGACTCTGCCTCTGCCTTCGCCCTTCTCTAAAAAAGGATTGTTACGCTTGGATGGGCCCTCCCTTGGGTCTAAGACACTCGCAGATTCTGATGACGAACTCTCAGAAAAAGTTACAAATCTGTTTTTAGACCTCCCTTGATATTGTGAAAGCGCTCGTCGGGATTCTATTTGGGTATAGTAGTCCTCTTTTAAGTAAGGGTAAATTGACTCAATTTTGAAGGCCTTAACGTCTTTGTCAAATTTGTTGGACCTGAAGTTGATGGTGTTATCTCTGAATGTCGCAATTTCCTTGTCTATTTTTTCGAGTAGAGCTTTTGCTTCTGTCACTGTGTGGTTGTCTTCTATCGCCTTAACTAGTGCCTCGATTTCTTCCTGTTCTTTTTGGCAAATTCTCTTGGCCGTTTCTACTGTGTGGACCATAAGGTCTCTACTACACTTCGTAGCTATGTAGCTAAAGCCCTTTTTGTATACTGGGTCCTCTGTGAACACCACCGGTACGTTTTTCACTTGAAGGCCCCAAGGCATGGTGCCCGCCTTGAGGTGTTCAAATAAAAAATGCCCGTGTAATTCCATGCGTGTGTGTTTTTTGTGCAATCTTAGTAGCTTGTCACTTTCATTTTGTTGTTGTGCGTTTGTGCTAAGTTTGATTGAGGAGAACAGAGAAGGTCCCGAAATTTAATTTTTTATGTGGTCCTCAGAAAAGGAAAGTGTTTCCTTCGCACTTCGCAAGTTGGCATCCCCAGTCAGGGTCTCTAGGGAAGGCATTTACCATTGCATGGCGCAACGTCTTTGCGTACGCCTTTCCGCCATTCCCGATGCTTCCCAAAGTCCTCAGGAAAGTTTAGGTGGGGCCTTGTACTCTAGTTTTAATAGCCCCAACTTGGCCGGGGCAACATTGGTTCACAGAGCTCCACCGTCTATCCCTGGAGCTGCCGATCTACCTGCGGCAGTATCCATCTCTGCTCACAATGAACAACAATCAAGTTCAACATCGGGATCTGAAGTCTCTCAGGTTAGCTGCCGGGCTCCGGAGTTCCGAGAGTTCCACAATCTGAATATTCCACAAGACTGTAGAGCAGAGGTCTTCAAACTTTTCCAGGTTGAGCCCCCCCCAGCTGAATTCCCCCAGATGTTGGGCCCCCCCACCACCCGACAGAAACCTCGGAAATCCGGCACACCACATGATCGACTGCCACGCGCACACCACGGGCCATATCCGGCAAACAATGCTCAACACAACAAGAGTGCCTAGCAAACTGCAGGCCTGTGAGTGGGTGTGACGAAACGACAGAGGCGTACCAGACAGCTCAAAGCACAAAATGTGCGCAAATTCTCCCCGCTAGGATGCCCTGCCTTACACAGGACACAGATCAACAACAACACCACCAACATGAATGTGACGGGTGTGCCGGTGCCCAGCCACACCTAGACTCTCAATCTGTGGGTGAATCCCTGCCACTGCCATCCTCAGGCTGTGCTCCACATCCAGTTCTAAACGGTACCTAGTCTTCAACACCCCAAGTGCTGAGAACCCAATCTCACAAACTCCCCAACAAATAAACGAATACATTGTAGGATGTAAAGCACCATGCACAAGTGAACCAAAGGGAGGACCGCCGTGATGACCCCACTATAGGGAACACACCATGGGTGCTTCACCAAGCGGAACCCAAAACATGGAACCCGACCTTGCCCATGGGGGCCCCGCATTCAAGTAGCAGCTGGACGTCACGCAAAATGTCACACGCATGATGCATAGATCCCACACATGAGCACACATAGAATACAGAACAGTAACACATAGGCAAGGAAGCAGCCAAACAATTCAAATACCTTCCACTCTGAACCACAGCTCTCATGGCACCAAGAATGCAAAGGAAGTCATCACAACCCTCCCCATCCATCATCTACACCTTGTCATCCACCAACTCCCCCACCATTCATTCCGTCCCTCCATCTGAGCCCCATCCACATCCAAACTCCTTCAACCACTTGCAAACCCATCCACCTTCCATCCCTCCATCCATCATCTCACCTCTCCATCCCTCCATCCAGCCCCTCACCCATCCATCCATCATCCATCCATCCCTTCACCCAATCTATCCCCTCACCAATCCATCCACTCTTCCACCCATCCATCCACCCACTCATCCATCCAACCATTCACCCAAGCTATCCTCCCACTCATCCATCCACTCCTCCACTCATCCATCCACTCCTCCACTCATCCATCCACTCCTCCACTCATCCATCCACTCTTCCACCCATCCATCCACTCCTCCACCCATCCATCCACTCCTCCACCCACTCCTCCACTCACTCCTCCACTCATCCATCCACTCTTCCACCCATCCATCCACTCCTCCACCCATCCATCCACTCCTCCACCCATCCATCCACTCCTCCACCCATCCATCCAGTCATCCATCCAACCACCCACCCTCTCACCCATCCAGCCATCCCCCCACCCACTCATCCATCCACCCAGTCACTCATCCGTCCACCCACTCAACCCCCCACTCATCCATCCACCCACTCAACCCCTCACCAATCCATCCACTCTTCCACCCATCCATCCACCCACTCACTCATCCATCCATCCATCCAACCATTCACCCAAGCTATCTTCCCACTCATCCATTCACTCCTCCACTCATCCATCCACTCCTCCACCCATCCATCCACTCCTCCACCCATCCATCCACTCCTCCACCCATCCATCCATCCAACCACCCATCCATCCATCCAACCACCCACCCTCTCACCCATCCAGCCATCCACCCACCCACTCATCCATCCACCCAGTCACTCATCCGCCCACCCACTCAACCCCCCACCCACTCAACCCCCCACTCATCCATCCACCCATCCATCCCGCTCTCCACCCCCCCCACTCATGCATGCACTCTCTGACTCATCCATCTCCATGCTCCTCTCCTCACCCATCCATGCACACACCTGCCCATCCACTCTGCCAATCATTCATCCATGTCATCACTCATCCATACATCCATCCTCCCCCTCTCTCTTCATTCCCCCCTCACCCAGCCACCCATCCCTCCATCCACCCTTCACCCATCCACCCACTTATCCATCCACTCATCCACTCATGAATCCATCCATTGACCACTCATCCACCCCTTCACTCCTCCATCCATCCCCCCGTCCATCCACCCTCCTCAATCACCCATCCATCCCCACATCCACCCCTTCACTCATCCATCCATTCATTCATCCCTTCACCCATCAATACATCAATCCATCCATCACCTCTCTCATCCATCCACCCACCGACTCGTCCACCATCCACCCCACCATCGATCCATCCACCATTTCACTGACCCATCCACCCCTCCACCCATCTATCTACCCTTCCAACCATACACACATCATCCACTCCCATCCATCCCTCCACTCATGCATCCATCCTCTCTCCCACCATCCATTCACCCCTTCACTCACCATCCATCCCCCCCTTCACTCACCATCCATCCCCTCACTCATCCATCCACCCCCACCCATACATCCACCACTCCACCCTCACACCTTTTATGATTAAAATTTGAATCTGCAGACCAACATCCCTGAACACCGGGTGCCCACACAAAGATCCTCATGAGTTGAGGACCGCAGACCAGAGCCCACTGTCCCGATTCATGTCCCAAACCCGGATTGCAACCTCTCCCTCCCTTCCCAAAATAACTGAAGGACTCCCGCCCCCCCCACCCCCCCCCAACTCCCCCTCACTCCCACCCCCCTTGAAAGGCTGGGGCCCTGGACCAGAGTCCACCCCGCCCGTGCCTCAAAACCTCTGCGAAACCTTCTCTCCCTTCTGGGAAGAGCTAACTCTCCCAGGAGGGGGTTAATTCATAGAGCTGACAGCTTCAGCTGCAGTGGGAGGCAAGGGGTCTCCTCTGCTAAAACTGAAAGCGTGTCTGTTTGTTTGCTTTCTTTTTTAGCAGAGGAGACCCCTGCCTCGCACCTGTCGACTCCGTGAATTGGCCCCCTCCTGGGAGAATCACCCAGACAAAGAAACGGCACAAAGGGAAGATGGAAGTGGAGCCCGCGCCCCCCCTGGGATGGCGCCACGCCCCCCCAGGGGGGCGCGCCCCACAGATTGAAGAACCCTGCTGTAGAGACATACTTGCCAGAGCAAGGGCGTATAGCACGACCAAAACTTATTCCCTGAAATGGAAGCGCTTTTGTGTTTGGTGTGCATATCAAGAAATTTGGCCTTTCTCCTCCTCACTGGAGCAAATTTTACCGTATCTATTACATCTGACACAGTCGGGCCTAGCCCACTCCTCCATTAAAGTACACTCAGCAGCAATATCTCGTTATAAAAGAACTTCAATGAGTCAATCTCTCTGGTCAAGCAGGTTGATTAAGCAATTTCTAAAAGGATTATGCAGATCTTTCCCGCCAGTAAGGATGTTGCCACCTACCTGGCATCTCAATGTGGTTCTTAACCAGCTCATGAAGCATCCGTTCGAACCAGTACACAGAGCTGACCTAAAGTATATCTTGTGGAAAACAGCACTCCTCCTGGCTCTCACATCTGCAAGGAGGGTCAGTGAGCTACAGGCGTTTTCAATCCAGGATCCTTTTCTACAGTTTAAAAACGACAGAGTAATCCTGAGAACCAATCCTAGGTTTATCCCAAAAGTCCCGTCGGACTTCCACCTAAATGAACCTGTGGTTCTGCGTTCCTTCTTTCCAAACCCAAGCACGGCAGCTGAGAGATCGCTGTATTCTTTGGATCTCAAACGATGCTTGAAGTTTTACAATGACAAAACGAAAACATTCAGGAAATCTAACCAGCTATTCGTAGCTTACAGCAGACCTAGGAAAGGTCCACCACTTACCAAGCAGAGCATCTCCAGATGGATTTCTGCAGCCATTGCATTCCAAAGTGAGAGCGCACTCCACGAGAGCTATGTCCACTTCTATGGCTCTCTTTGCAGGGGCGCCAGTCATTGACATTTGCAGGGCGGCAACATGGAAGTCGCCCCATACCTTCTCTAGGCACTACTGCCTGGATACAGAGCTGATGAATGATGTAGCAGTGGGACAAAAAGTGTTACGCCATCTATTTCAGTAAGGTGAGCCTTCCTCCGTCCCTCCATCCTACTCTGATATGCACATCTCTTTACTAATACTTATTGTGGATGTCTAATGATGGTTCATGCTCACATGATGTGTATTATCTAAGGACTTGTATATGCTGTTCCATCAGAAATGTGCACTCTGCATTGCTCGCTACTCTGATTCAGGCATGTGAATCTATGAAAGACACCCATAATACTGGATAAGAAATGCGTTACCTGTAACTGCAGTTATCCAGTATTGGTGTCCTTCTTAGATTCACATGCAACCCTCCCGCCTTCCCTAGAAGGACTCACCTAACTCTCTGTGTCACGCCTACTTAGCTTAGTGCGTACGAAAATCTGAGGGACTGAGGCTCCTGCCAGGAAGGTTCTAGAGGGAGGTGATAGCTGATTGGCTCTTATCTAGAGTTTGGTCCTTTTTTAAAAGGACATGGATATGTTACTAAGGTGAGGCCTTTAGGCCTACTATTCTCTATGTATGTCTATAGGACATTACTTTTCTATGTACCGGAGACTCCCGTCTCGACGACTGGGAATGATTCAGGCATGTGAATCTATGAAAGACACCCATAATACTGGATAACTGCAGTTACAGGTAAGTAACGCATTTCATCCTAGCCAGACGGACATGTAATGCATGTGGATAAAAGTAAAAAGAGTATACTTGTGTCATGGGATTGCAGTATCTCCATATGTCAGCTAGTCCCCACCGCTGTGTCTAGTCCCCCAGCGCTGAGGCATTAGCTGAGGCTGCCATATATCTCAGTAGGGGTGGGGAAGGAGCGATCTAGGTCAATATTCAGAATGCTATGCAAGTCTAAATCGGCCACAGTAGGTCACACCACTTGGAGAGTGTTTGCCATATTGACCGCAGGAAGGAGCCCTGATCAATATTAGGGGAATAAATGTTACCTAACAGGAGGTGACGACCATCAAGTCTTCCCCCAAGGAAGACTTACCTGCCCTCAGCGTCCATCACCACCTCTTCTGTCAAGAAAGGAGTACCTGTACAAATCCATATTAACATGCCACGGGCTTATGAGGAAAAACTTGTGGCAAATACTTGCCCCCTCCATGTACAGTGACTGGCACCTTTTGGAGCTTCTGTGATTCACGTAATATTGAGTCTCTGTCGCGGAAGTGCTGAACTTTAAAGAATGGTCGGGGCTAGAGCCCAACCTGGGCCTCCTCGAGGGGATGTGATGCACCCTTTTGCTAGTGAAGTATGATGACATGGAGGATGCCGGTAGTAGTTCCCTGAGCCACCACTCAGTAAATGCCACTGCATCCTCTCCACCCCCTCCCAAGGCTAATGAGGTGAACATTGTTGTGCCTCGAGCCCCCCTCCAGGTGACTGATGCTGGCTTCACAGTCCCTCAGCTGTTTTTTCATCAATTCAGTGACTGGTTGTACCACTGGGAGAGTTTGCTCTGTGGCAGTTACTCAGTCAGCTTCCTGTGGTCTGCAAGGAGCAACGTGAGGCCCGCCACCACAATATACATTTTAGATTCCAATGAGACACGAGCTTTCAATAACCACCAATAGTGTCAAACCTGTCCCCAGGGTGAGAATGCTGACTCCGGGAATCAAGTTGATCGGGATCTGCTATTGAGGAAGAGCGCAAGGAAGTTCTGGCGCTAACGCCACGTGTGCGACCCATCCTGAAATCATCTGTGCTGCATCAACCGCAGTGTGCGCCCATGCTTCCTCTGCACTGACAGCGTGCCAATGGGGCCTGCAGTAGCTTGGGCGAAGACTTAATTGCTGCTACACACCAGCTAGCTGCGTTGCAATACAATGTACATTGATATGTGCTATGTAGTTTCCAATAATGCAATGAGTTACAATAACCAGGAAGGCAATACAATTGCATTGCGATGAGAATGTAGCACTTCAGACACAATCTTATTCAATGGCGGCCAGTACAATTCAGCACAGTGAAAAGGAACAGGGAGAGCAAAGTCATTGCGTCGTTATCTTTGGAAGAGAGTACTTGCCATGAAGTAGATACTGTGTAGAAATGAGTGTTGATACTCTATGGGAGATCCCCCTCCCCTCCCCTCCCCCCCCCCTCCCCCAGGTGTCTATTCTCCTGGTGGGGCCCTCAGGAGGAGAATAAAGTCCAAGCCTTCACCAGCTGGGGCATTCCCAGAAGATCCCTCACCAGCTGTAAGTAAAGCAGCAGCTACTTACAGGGCACCTGTAGTTTGGTTTGCAGCTGCACAAATCACGCAGCCGGTGGGAACGAACGCTCCAAACACAACAGCAGGATCCAATCGATCTCCGGCCGTTCGCTTAGAAGGCACAGAGCCGGCAGGGGAGGGGTCATCTTCCAGGCTAAGGTCTGCCTCGTGGCCTAGGGTCCCACCTGTGGCCTCCAGCAGTACCGCAAAGCTGCCCACCGCATGACAGCTGAAGCAACTCACGAGGCGTCGGTCACATGCTCAGTCTCACCTGCCACGGTCCAGGAAATTAGCCAGAGAGTGCTCTCCGGGCACGTCAGGAGAGCTCCACCGGTCCCAACTGGCATGCGATCTGCACAGAGCAGATAGGGGAAGAGCCGGCACCCAGACTCTGGTTGCTGCGTTCCTCGATTAGGCCCACGGCCTTCTCCAACACTCCACATTCTATTCTGCCCCAGAGCTGCTGGATCACTTCTCACAGCTGGCATCTTGGCAGCCCTGCAGCGAATATGGCCTCCGCCTCTACTCCCTCCGCAGCATCTCCCAGCCTTGGTGCAGTCCGCAGCTCAACGCTGTTCACCTCTGCCCTCAGTTCTCCATCTAGCCTAGGCTGCCAATTTACAACGATGGGTGCCCGGGCACTGTGTTTGTGCAGTCCCGGGGTTTCTAGTCAAACAGTGCGTCGTTATAGGCCTGTATTGTGTTCCCCGGTGTATTAATTTATTGGATAATGGGGATGGTTTGGTGGAGCAGCATTGGGACGCGTCCTCCAACTTGTCCCTGCAGGCCACACCCCCTCATGGACGTTCTTCACTGTATGAAGTTATTTATTATAGCTTCCAAGAACTAGCAACATATTGCTTATATTAACCTTATGTTTGATTTGTTCAAGTAGCTTTTACAGCCTTCGAGATCTAGACTCATGTGATAAAACAATGCAGTGAAGTCTGCAATGGGACTTTAATTTATGAAGATCTGACTATCCCAAAGACCATGGATGAGTTATGCAGACAGTTTCATAAATTAAAAAACAGAAGTATCATTGAGTTCAATGCCAAACATTTGCGTTGGGTCCTCCATAATCTGAGATTGGCCCCTCCCATATAATTCATGTTTTTGCACTTCCATCCAATAATTAGCCACTGCAGTACTGCAACCTATGAGATAAACAACAACTGTAAAACTGTATGCCTCTTGAATGAAGTGTGCAAAAAGAACAATTGATGGACAGAATGTTGCACAATGCCAGACATTGACCCCACTACTGAGATCTGGGCCTAAATCCATTATTGTTTTGCTCCCCATGCCATTCTAGTTCAGGCCCAGCCATATGCAAATCAGTCTTTACCCTGTTCTCCATGGGAACAGTCTAGCCTGAACTGCCTGGTCAGATCCTCACTTGACTGGAAACATGCATCCTGGGACCGTTTTCAGGGCATCACCCCATATCAGCCAGGCTAGCTTGATTCTAGAGGCATGGAGAGCACTAAACCCACTTCTGGGCATACCAGTCCCACTACGAGTGACAAATGGAAAAAGAACAATTGATGGACTGAATGCTGCACAATGTCAAACATTCACCCCGAGATAGAGATCTGGGCCTAAATCCATGTTTTTTCCCCCTCCCCTCCCCATGCCATTCCATATCATATCCAGCCATATGCAAATCAGTCTTAACCCTGTGCCTCATGGGAACAGTTCACCCCAGAAGAGGCTGGGCCACCCCTCTTGGCCTGCAGAGCCGAGGACTGAGACCGGAATCAGTGTGCTGAGTGTTACGGCAGTGCAGCAACCTCTCCCAGGGTGTGGATGACAAGCAAGTGCTCCACACACAACAGCTCCTTGGACTTTATTACCGCCACCTAAGCAGGTAGGGGGAGGAGGATTGCCGGCTTGGCTGAAGTCAAGAGGGGGCTGGATCAGCTTGGTCACTCGCGACACAGCAATATATTTTTCTAGTAAGTTAGCGAGTTGACCTGCACGATTCCTGGTGACCGCATTCTTGTTGCTATATCCCTCCACCTTGTGAAAATGGGAAAACGTATAGGATGACGGCTGGTGCACCGGCGACACAAAGCAATACCATGGACGCATTCCTTGTAAGAGCAGTGAGGATCATCAACAAGAAGATAGAGCTTGTCGCCCGCCGGCTGTCCCACTCCCCAGTACCTTGTCCTCAATCCAGCTCATTTAATAATGGAAGAGTCAGTATAGCTCAGCCTAATGGCCCTGCAGTGCTTGCAGAGTTAGATCTGGGCTCTCTCCTTACTTGTTCAATCGTCATCCGGACCGGGGTGGATGTAGGATCTGGCCTGGGTGGAGAGGTGGCCACATTCACAGGCCTGGATCCAGCACCTTGCCCGGTCACTCGGGGCACCTGTGACAAGGGTGTGGATTCCACCCCGATGTAAAGGAGTACCGGGGTGGGGAGAGGACTTGGATCTGGGTTAGGGAAGGGAGTCTAAAGGAAAGGACCCTTGCGGGAGAGCAAAGCAAAACATCCCAGGTCAGAGGGGTTGGCGCAAGGGTTAAACAACATGCCATCCAAGGGAGGGCTGGTGGTAATGATGGAAGGCTAGATGGAGTCACTACTGGCAAGTATGGACCTTAAACTAGACCCCATTCTGCAATGCTTAGCCGCCATCGAATCAGATCTTCTAAAGCCATGATAGAGCATGCCAGCAGATGCCTGAGAAACCCTGAGTAGGCCAGGAGGGGTACCTGGCCCTCAATTGGTCAGTGCCAGAGCACTTCACCACGGGCCCAACAGGATCAATGGGTCGAATGGGCGGGGGGACTCTACTATCCCCGAAAGACTTGCACCGCAGAGAATTTGTTCCCTCCAAGCCGCTGACAGACACAAATCCCTCAAAGGCTGACTCTTTGGCTGTAATAACCAATATGGAAAACCCCTGTCCCCAAGCCCAGACCTGTCCCAGGCCAGCAAATACCTCGCGGGGAGAACCGTCGAGTGGGGGAGGGACTTTTCGAAAGATCCAGGCAGCAGTGCATACAGGTACAAGCCTGAGCCAGAGGTTACCGGCTCTTTACTTACCTCTGCACTCTACCCACATGTAGTGATCCTTGGAAATGTCACGGTACTATCCCAGGGTGGCACTGAAGCCTTTGATCAACTAAAGAACAACGTTCTACATTGGTTGTTTCGCAAGACAAACTTGGGCTTAAGGATGGAGGGTTTCATTAATATGGTACAGTAAACATATGGGAGGAGCCTGCATTGTAATCAATTTTAATAGGCCTCACCTGGTAGACAAGGTCTTGCACGCAGTCGCACAGAACAATTCCAGTGGCCTCGCTTCAACCATAGTAGACCTTCCCCAGGGTCATTTCTAAAGTACTCACAGTAGAGCAAGACCACCTGGGTAAGGGAATGACTGGATTTACCCAGCTCTTCCTTTGCGCCGGCAGCCTTTTAGCCCGCCAGCAATTTAAGATATCCCCCTCTTCAATCGATTTGCTCCCCTGAATACCTTGGACTTCGGTGACTGACTTACTGATAAGGTCCCGGTACAGTCGTCATTATAATTCAACACTGTGACTGCCAGGTTCCATTGGTATTAGAGAAGGAAAGGCTTGTAAACTTTTGTCTTGGAATATTGCTGAGATAACAAGAAAGCTTAGTGATCCTATTTGGTGTGCTTTCATAAAAGGTTTTGATGTAATGTGTCTCCAGGAGACATGGGTCAATACTAACAGCACCTTTCTTGAGTGCTACAAGACCTTTTGTATGCCCGCCACCCCATCAACGGCAGGGAGATACAAGGGTGGTCTGACTATCCTTGTTTCCCTGGCCGTCTTTTGTCGCATGAAGGTTTTGCAAGTGGACAATCCATGTTTGCAGGCTCTGTTCCATTCACATGGGTCCGATAAGCTATTGTATTTTGTTTTTTTGGCACTTTCTTTATTACATTTATTCTGCCAATCCGCATATCACGTTCCTATACATAATCTATTACATAACGCTTCTACCTCCGCCCAGGTAGTGAACCAACCCAGCATTACAGTCAGGAATTCAGTCCAATTGTCCGTCTTTTGGGCTTTGTTAAAGCCTTCATGGATTACTTTGTGTTTGCGGCATCGCTTCATATTATCTGAACTGTAAAATTGTAAATGTAAATTGATACTTGTATAGCGCACTACTCTCCCGCAAGGGTCTCAAGGCGCTTGTACGAATACCGCTGTGGAACCCATCCTGGCTTTCCCTGTGAGGCATCCACTCCTGGGCACCCCCAAGGTGGAGGCCAGGCATCCTTAGCGTTGTGGGGGCCGTTGTGGAGATTAAGCAAGCTATTGCCCAGAGTTGCAGAGTGGGACTCCATGATTGGAATAGGCACCGAGGCGAGAATTATCAGGTCTGTGGAATTTTTTGAGCCCATGACCCACCGAGGCGGGGAATTGAACCCTGGTCCCGGGCTAGACCTCTGCATCAGGGTCTGCCGCTCTAACCATTGAGCCACACTTCTCACTGTAACCAACCTAACCCAGCACCCCCTTCTCAACTCTCCCTAACCACTTCCCCCCCCCCCCCCCTATAAAAAACACCCTCTCCCCCATCCCCTCCCGCCAGGTTTGTCTAAGTAGAGGTCCATGTAACTTAATATTCGTCCGGGGTCTCCACATTCTTCTCCTCTGGGCTGGGGGCGAGCCCCCCACTGGCAGTCGTCCCACCTGTGATCCCTGTGTGGATTGTGAGGCCTGACCTGTTACTTCCTGCATCATCCACCCCCACGCCAGCAATACCTCCAGGTAATTTATCATCTCTTCTAGTGGCCCGCATATGCCCCTCCTCTGCCAGAGCCCAGTCTCTTAAATCAGTTTGCCATTTTGCCACTGAGAGCTCTTGCTGGGTTAACCAATGAATCGCGATGCACCGTCTGTGAGAAGTTGGCCTGGTATATGATGTTCACTATTCTAGTGAGCACCTTGCACCAGTCCAAACAACCCTTATGGTGATGGTTGTAAGTCAACCTTATAGACCAGCTATCCTAGTGGTAGCGTGGACAGAACAGTCTTAGGCTAAAAGACTCTTGAGGGCATGTAAAGCCTGCTGTTTTACCATATGTAACCCCTTGAATATCAAATGAAAGGACACCACACAGGATATATATAAAATATATATGTATTTATTTACTAACATACTCCTCTGAACTCTTTATGAGATCAGAGGCCAAAGAACATCACAAGATACTAAGTCAGAATACGTTAAGTTGCACAATTTACAGTTAGGCCCTAGGGGCGAAACAAACATATATTAAAAAAGTGGTATAAGTACCACGTCACGAGAAAAGGAAAGGCCTAGGGCCTAGAGAATCGCTGGGGCTACATTATCTGAACCTTAGGTTAGGAGTAGGAGGCCCACAGGCGGCGCGTGCAGTGTCTTTACACACACGCGTGTGTCAATGCAAAGTCAATGGGAACTTAAGAGTTAGATAAAGAAGGATTTAGGACACTTCCAGTTGAGCTAGGAGGAAACAACTAAAAACCTAGACACTTGAATAGTCGATACCCTTGGGAGCACCATAGTACTCGCGTTACCTCACCCACGGACGGCGGGGGCTTAGGTGTGAAGATGTGTCGGGTTTCATCATTGGATCCTATGGAGACCTGGAGAAAAGATGCTGCAGGCGACCAGGAGGAAGATGTCCGGGTGGATCCAAGGTTGGATCGAGGATTAAGAGGACCTGAAAGCAGAGGGGACAGAGTCTGGGTCACTAGCCAGTGACCGGGTGGAACCAGGAAGGAACCAGACGACTTCGAGGAGCGATCAGGTGCTGTCTTGAAGCTTGTCTCTTCAGCCACGCGGACCAGGAGGCGTCGAGGACGACCAGTTGCTGGAGGGGAGCTGTCCCACGAAGGTTCTTGCAGATGGAGGGGTTGGCTGCCGGATTGGAGTCAACAAGCCTTGGCAAAGGCAACCCACACAGGATTCAAAGAAGGCTTCTGGTGCAGACCAGCAAGGTCTGAGGTACCTCGCCTTTGCAGGGAGGCAAGGGCCAGTCTGTAGCAACCAGACCAGCGAGGTGATTCAAAAGGATTGGCGTCACATTGGCTACTAGCCAACGGGCCAGCAACCGGACAACACATCGAGCAGAACACAAGCAGAAGGGCCCCACGCAGAACTCGTGGAGTGTGGAGGGCTGATCTTCGGTGCAGGTGGAGCTCGGGTTCGGGGTTTCTCAGTCCCCAGTGTACAGCTTCGAGGAGGCCTCAGGAGCTGCACAGGTAGCAAGTTGCAGGCTTTTCAAGATGTCCGGTCCAACGTGTCTCGTTTCCTCCACGGATCTCAGCTATGCTGCAGTCATGAAGAGAGGGTCAGAGAGGTCTGGAAGTCTGGGTCTTGTCAGGCTCTGTGCTCGGGTTCCGGCGGGAACGTCGACAAAGCAAGCCGTTGATTTGCTGGATGGTGCCTGGTTGCCCAGGGTGGTCACTCCTTGGTCACAAGGGAGATTCTTCAGTGTTCAGCTACAGCAGAACGTGGAAGGTCCAGAGTTTTGTGTCAAGTTACGATTCAGGTTTAATCTAAAGTCTCAGGACTCAGCTCCTACCTTTATACTACTAAAAGGAGCTGGATTACTTTCTAGGTCCCTCCTATGGGTGGGACCAGGAAGGGGGGTGGTTATACCCCCTCTCCTTTGTCCAGTTTCGCGCCAGAGCTGGGGCTGGAGTGCCCCAGCAAACGGTTTGAACTAGGGGTATGGACGGAGCACCTAGTGTGCCCCAGGCAGCGTCTCAATCTATTCAGCCCTCCCTGTCCCAATACACAAAGTCCTGTCTGGGGTGGTGCTCGCACCTCTCCAGGCAGGAAACCTGTTGTCCAAACCTCCGTGGCTGGAAGTACTCCCATCAGCAGGAGGTCAGACTTGTGTCGGTGGCAGCAGCGTCCATTTTGTGACACTGGGGCTCTGGTTAACTTTAATCGGGGTAGTCCGCAACATGTCTTCTTCCTCTAAAAGGGTGAAATGCCACCCCGTCGCCAGAATTGGCGAGGGGGTAGTATTCCAAAGCGTATGACACCTTACACGACATGTTTGGATAAAGCCAAACCAAAGTTAGCGTTTAACCGTGAGGATTATAATGCACTTAAGAGTATATGGTATGGCGATTATCATAGAACAGCTATAAGGACATGGTTCCAAAAGCTGCAGACAGGCTCCACTCATGCTAGAGCACCATCTCACTCTAGCACTCTGCCTCCAGGATTGTTAAGGCCTGCCATAGGAGTGACTTATAGGTTACTATGTGTCTATATATAGGTAGGTATAGGAATACTATACCTTAGCAAGGGGTGATTACACAACCTTGCCCCAGCTGAGTGGTCAGCTAGTGGTGTCGATTTGAGTGGCCAGCCAGGGGTTGGATAATAAATGCTGCAGCCCCTGGTAGGCCTTGGTTACACCTATGCCCTGAGTACCTAGGGTACATTTCTACAGGGGCTGATAAGGTGAACCAACTCCCAATTGTATGTACCTAGGGTACATGGTGTAAATTTAGAGAGAGTGAATCTGTGCTGTGGGTCTGATTAGCAGGCCCACTGCCATATCTAAGTCGACCAAACCAGTAAAGCAAAGCGAAAAGTGGGGGTGACCATAGGAAGCAGACCCTACTCTCCTACACAGTCTACCTATAACAAGTCCCAGAACCAGAAACCGCATACTAGTCTTACGTTTAGGATCCCGGGGGATCAATCCCAAAATGCAGGGGCGCGGGTCCATGTCAATCCGCCACCCTGTAATCCTAATCAAGTGGTCTAGGACCGCCCTCCAGTACGTCTGAATTATCGAAAAGGTCCACACCATATGCGGGAAGTCCGCCGGGGTGTGGCGACATTTAGGGAAGTGTGGTTTCAGGAGTTGTCAATGACGTGAAGCCGCCTGGGTGAGAGATGGGTCATGTGTTCCATGTTATACTGAATTTGTTTGAATTGACTGCATTCCGACACCTTCTATACACTCTCATGTTTCTTTTCCCAATCACGCGTCTTGATCTCCTGCGGACACACCTGCTGCCATTTGTCCTCTACCTTTAGGGGTCCATTCTTTTTATCCTCCCTCAAGGCCCTATAGAGGTGGGTGACAAACTTCCGCTTCCAGCCATGGTTATCATGGTGACCAGTGTATTTGTGTGCTCCGGAGCGTCTGGGAATGAAGGCCACAACTGCCGCGCTGTTGCCGCTATTTTCGCATACTTCAGGAATTGCCCTGGTCCCAACTCAAAGGTGGCCACTGCCTCCTGATAAGTGATAAATTTGTTATCCGGATAGAGGTCGGACACCATAAGACAACCCCCCTCCTTTCACTTCTCTGTGGACATAACCCTCTCAATTTGTGCGAAGGCCGGCATAAGCCAAAAATCAGCCTTGGGGCAAACGGCCTGGCCAGGATAAGTTCGTGAGCTACTCTGCCATATCCCGGCTAATAGCTGCACCAGTGGGGGACTGCGCTCCTGTCTCCTCCCCGCTCGCCAGAGAAGCCAGCTGCTGGTTCCCAAAGGAGTCTGCCATCAAGGACCTCTCCCAGGAGGGGTCCGTATCCAGCCAGGCAATGGCATGCTGGAGTTGTGAGGCAAAGTAATAGAGCTCCATATCTGTAATTTCCAAGTCTCCCCTGCCCCACCAACGTTTCATTACCTCCAGGCTGACCCCGCTCCGCTTACTGTTCCAAAGCAATAGAGTAATTAGTGCATCCAACTCCCTAAACACCGGATGCGGCAGTTCGAACAAGGAACCCTGCATCGTGAATAGACATTGAGGCAGGACCACCATCTTTATCAGGGAAATCTTCCCCATTAGAGAAAGTTTGACTGTGTTCCCGAAGGCAACACTGCCCGGAAGACCTTGGGGTATTCACCCCATATTGTGTTGGTAAAAGGTGGTCTCATCCCGCCTATCCATATCCCCAGGTAACGTAGCGTATCCGTCACCCACGGAAGTCCCAAGTCCAGGAGCTGGGCTCTGTCCTAGTCATTCACTGACACAATCGCGATTTTGCTCTGTTAATATATAGCCCAGAAGCTTCAGCAAATTGAGCCAGCGCCTCCATTACCGACGGTAACGACCGAACCGGCCGCTGCAGGTATATCAGGGCATCATCGGCATACAGAGACACAATGTGTTCTATACCACCCACCCGGATTCCCTGACCTTGGAGCGCAGGCTGAAGATAACAGGCCTCCTCTCTATGGGCAGAGTGTCCGATACATACCGACCGTGCGATCTAGCGCCACCGGCTGTGCATATAGTTGTTTAACCCTGTTGACAAATCCCTCCCCCAGACCCAATTTCAGGAGCACCAGCCACAAATAGTCTCACCGGATGGAGTCGAACGCTTGTTCGATATCAAGGAAAGCTAGGGTGAACTGCTGGGCGCTTTCCTCCAAGGTTGCATAATATGAGCAAGGCGGCGGATATTCCGTAGTATATTCCTGCCCGGTATAAAACCGGACTGATCATCATGTACCAGTTGACGGAGGTAAGGGAGGAGCCTGCTCGCCAACACTTGGCTAATGATTTTAAGATCGACGTTTAGCATTGAGATTGGCCTATGAGAACTGGGGAGCAGGGGGTCCTTCCTTTGTTTGGGAATCATCACTATTAGTGCCTCCATGGAGTCCGGGAGGATACCGCTTTCGCCAGCTTCCGCCATGGTTCCCAACAATTAGGGAATCAAGACCCTCCCCGCACCCCAACCCCCCCCCCCGTCCCCGTACTCTTTATAAAGTTCGGCCGCTAGGCCATCCATCCCCGGGGATTTAACTGTCCGCAGTTGAGTGATCGCTGCCCGTACTTCCTCCCCCCTTAGCGGAGCCCCCAAGGACTTCTGACTGTCAAGATCCATGCGATGGGGGGCTGGGGCTCAGAATATATTTTGCGCAGATGAGTCACAAACACTTGGTTAATCCCATGCGGAGTGTAAACCAGACCTCCCAGTTTGGATTGGATGGTTAACATAGGGTGGCGTTGCGTCTCCATTCTAATCAATCGTGCTAGTAGGCGCCCGACTTTGTCCCCCTCAGTATACCAACGGCGTCTACTCGCCGTTCTGTTGAACTTCCCCAACGAGTCCCAGATGTCCCCTATCCTGCGTCGCAGTTCCGCCCACTTAGCCAGCCCTTCCCTATCCGTGGGGAGCTCTCTTTCCAGCGCTGCCAAACGCTCTTCCTGTTGTTGCAGATCACGCTCAAGCGTTTTCTTCACCCCCACCTCTGTAGACATGCAAACCCCCCGCAAGACCACCTTCATCGCATCGAATGCTCTAGAGCTAGCTGTGCCCCAGTTGACATCAAAATAGACCTCCAGCCCATTAGTTATTGCCTCTTTATAGAGTGGGTCAGCTAGGGACTCAACGTTTAGCCTCCATAGCGCTATCTTAGATCTTAGCCGGCCTAAAGAGTATGTTATCAACAGGGGTGAGTGATCGGATAAATACCGGGCCAAATACTGAGTCTCCCCTATTTGATGGACTGCCGATTTTTGGACAAAAAAATAGTCGTCTACTATAGGTATTGGCAGCAAGTGTGTGGCACGAATACACCCATTAACCAGGGTGGCGGTGTCTCCAAATATCCAGTAGGTGATAATTTTGAAGCATTCGACCCATAGCCTCTCTCACCTTAGGTTTGGCCTCCGGTTTAGGGGGGTGCCTGTCTATCTCCCCATCCAGGGCACAGTTAAAATCCCCTGCAACCATCAATTCTGCATCTGGATCTAGGTCCAACTGCCCCAAGACCTGACTCAAAAACTCCCCATCATCACTATTCGGGGCATATACATTCACCACGCACATGCAGCGGCCATCCAACGTGCCCACCACAATCACGTATCTCCCCTCTGGATCTTGTCTAACATGAATAGCTTTGAAGGGCACTCCCGGGACCACCCAAATAAGGGCTCCCCTCGCAAACCCCGAATAGGAGGTCGCGAAAAACTGACCCCTCCAACATCGCTGGACGAACTTAAGACAGTCTCCCCACAATTGCGCCTCTTGAAGCAGAGCTATACTGATTCCATACCGTCTGAGGTAAGTTGCCACCCGTATTCTTTTGATCATATTATTAGGCCCCCGGACATTCCACGTTATAAATTTATATTTCTGGATGTCACTTGGCATGAGTTATTCTCTGTTGGCGTGGCAGCCCCAACCTCTGCCTGCAGGGCCTCCACCCAAGATGTGGTGTGTCCCATTGCGTAACAATAGCTCCTGACCTCTAGTAGCACAGCATAGATCAGACCCGGCAGTAACCCAATGGAAACAGCATCAGTGCAAACCCCCAACCCCTACTCCCCCCTCCCTCAGGCACTAGTACTCATAACCCAACCCTGGTCTGAGGACTCAGGACCCCGCCCCAAAGCTCTGCCCACCCCCAGAATACCCCCCAACTTGAAGTAACCACTATAAAATATCCAACTTTCTCAGATCCAGTCACTCTTCCGGTCTCCAATTATCAGACGAACTGTCTGGCGCCGCGTGGCCCTGCCCAACCAAAGTCTAGCCGGGCAGCCTCAGCACACTACAGCCGGCACATCGAAAAGTGTCAGTGGCAGAAAAGAGACCCACTAAGCAGAAGAGTACCTCCCCTCCTCCCCTCAGTACCTCTGGGCCCGGGGCCTCCATGTCCTAGCCCCACAGCGAAGATAAATGTTAATCGGGCCCTTCCTGTACTTAGAGTTACCATGGCCCAGACCCCCAGGGTCGTAAGCCAATGTCCTCTCAAGTGTAGTTCAGTAACCCCCCTCGACCTGGCCGTTGATGTCCCCCAGGTCCGACAGAGTTTCCTGTACCAAGCATAAGGGCGAGAACTGTGTCTGTGTCTGGAGTGCTTTCAGTTAGGCATGAAGGGTGCCATCCGGGCCCACCCTGATGCGTCCGCCATCCGCCAAATCTCGTACCCCAGGCTTCTACTCTCCTGTGCGGCGCTGAGAATGACGTTGCCGACCACTCCTCCTCCCCTAGCCCTGATTCTGGTCGCGGGCATCCAGTCCCATCGTGTCTATCCAATCCAATACCTCCGAAGGATTAACAAAGAAGTGTATCTTGTCCCCATATTGCACTCTGAGTCTGGCCGGGAACATTAAACTGTATTTGACCCTGAGGTTCCGCAGGCGGCACTTGACCCCCAAAAAGTCATTTCGTAGGTCTTGTACTTTTTTCGTATAGTCCGGGTACATGTGAATATTGTGGTTCTCAAACCTGGGCGGATCATTGGTGCGGATATACTGCAGGATCGTGTCCGGGTCCCGAAAGTTAAACATTCTAGCAATCTAGGTTCTAGGCGGATCCCCCGGTTTCGGCGGCGGGCCGAGGGAGCGGTGGGCTCTTTCCACAGCAAACATCTGAGAGAGCCGGAGGGTAAGGAATGCAGAGCCGATGCAATCCTCCAGGAATAGATCTGCTGCCGGCCCCTCTGCTTTTTCTGGAAATCCCAAAGAAGTAGAGGTTGTTTCTCCTTGATTGCCCTCTGCGTCTTCTGCCCTATCCTCCAGTCGGGTTGTGTGTTCTTGTAGGGCTGATACTGTCTCCCAGAGCTGTTAGATCTCGGTTTGAAACACGTGTAGGTCTCCTTCGGTCGTGGTGACCCAGTCCGCCACCTTTCTGAGATCCAGACGCAGGTGATTAATATCCATGGCCATACCGTCCATCTTGGTTTCCAGCGCCACTAGAGATTCACCTATGGCTTCCAGTATGTCGGATTTGTCTTTAGCCGCTGAATCCTGGTGAGCGCCCTGCTCTGACTCCTTCCTGAGGCCGCAGCTGGCTGGCCTGGCACGGTGTACTTCATTATTTTGTTAGATTAGGCGTTTGGTGCAAGGACTGGCCTCACTTGCAACCTAGGGTCACAGACACCCCCAGGGCATTTTGCATGGTGGTCGTCTCCCTTCCCCAGGAGATGGTCGTAGGTCGCTTCTTGCCCTCCTAGACTCCATATGTGTGCCCTTGGCTCCAAGTCCATTCAGGCCCTCTGTCTATCCGGGTCATTCTCCCCCCCAGCAGTGCCGTCCTGAGTACCACAAAGGGGGAGCTGCACTGTCCTGTTCAGGTCCCGCCAACTCCGCAAGCCCGACGCCGCCGAACTCCACAGGTCCCAAGCACCGGTTCTCGTGTTCCCCAGAGCCACAGTTGTCAGGCAAGCCATGTCCGCCTGTCCCCCTCAGCACCCCCTCCAGCCGTCCACAGGCAGTTCGGCAGTGGGGGGAGGGGGACGGGGGGGTCTTCGCCCCCAGGTCACCAGCACATTACTGAGGCGGGGCAGCCCCCAGCGATCCCTACCTCTCTGGACGTCCCGGGGCCGCCCTCTCAAGGCTCAGTTGTCCTCGGAGACTCCGGGGGTCCCACGTTAAATCCGCCGATGCTGGGCTGTCTGCTAAACACTTTTAACAGGGGCCTCAGGAACAAAGGAACCCCCTTTGTCTCCGGTGATCACTAGCTCCGTGGCCGTCTCCGCCGCCTGCGTGGGCGCGCCTGGCAGGGAAGCGGGCCAGGCCGATCACCGCAGGCCCCAAGCACCGGACTAGCGTGCCTCACGCTCCCCCTGTCACAGGCGGCACCTCAGCTGTTCTGTCCTTGACCAGCCCTCCTCATCAACAGTCCCATCTTCAGTCTCCAGACAGCACTGCAGTGGCCGGATGGGTCCCGCCAAGATCCGACTGCGGTACCACAGTGCACAAGCAGACTGGCAAGCCCACGGCGATCTCTACCCCTCGGGATAGGCGACGGTCGCCATCTTAGGCCACAGCATTCCACCGAGGCTCCAGGATCCGTAAAACAATTCCCCTTGCCAGAGGCCGCTTTTTCTCGTTCCAGGCAGGACCCACTGGGACGGAGGAGTCCTCTGTGGATTATCAGCCGATTTGGGGTCCCCCAATCAGCCAGGATTTTGCAGGATTCCGATTAGTGGGGCAGGAGCAGCGCTGAAATGCGACTAGCCGGCCATTTTGCCAAGCCACGCCCCCCCAATAAGCTATTGTCATTGAATTTTCATAAAACCATTGCTGCTGCCCCAGATATTTGTAAAATTTCTAGGCTTGGTTTGTTATTAAACAGCATGATATTGAAGTTTAATCACAACCGATTCCTTATGATTGCTGGGGACTTTAATCTTCTCTTATGTGGGGATCCTTCTCTGTTCAATTCGCCCAATTCAGGATGTCCGCGGTGGGTGGGAATGCATGTAGAGCATGAGCTTAACTGAAACTGCCTCGTGTTATAAATGAAACAACACTTTAAAATTTGTCTCAGCAATGTGAAACCTACCATTATCCAGTATTGGGGTATCTTTCATAGATTCACATTCTTAGAATTATCCCCGCCGACGAGGAGGGAGTCTTGCGGTACAATAGAACATATACATTATAGTCATAACAATATTACACAATAGGCTACTATGGACAGCAAAGTCACTACATTAGTCTATTTTAGTCCTTTTGCGAAAAGAGCCAAATTTGGAACACAGCCAATCAGGCTGCAGCACCCTCTTAGAACCTTCCACAGAGAGGAAAACCCTCAGATTTTCTACCGCACGTCGTGTGACCGGGAGTCTCCCTGAGCTCTGCTCAGTTTTCTTTACCTTTGGCTGACCTTTGTGAGTAGATATGTCTGACTCTTCAAAGAAAAGCTTATTTTTGCCTTGCTCTTCATGTTAGAAGAAAAGATTACATTTTGAGGATCCACATAAAGAATGTATTTATTGCCTTTATCCTGCACAGAAGGTTAAAGCCTGTAGGATTTGTAGAACCTTTCTTGCCAAGACTCTGAAGGACAGAGATGGAAGACTGTTGGTTTGGCTGGAAAAATTGAAAACTACATCGGATGTTGTTTCTGGAGAGGATGGCAGTGTAAGTCCTCAGGCGTCCAGCCCTTAGGCCAAGAAGAGGGTTAGATCTGATGATCCCCATGAGAGACAGAGTAAGACCCTGAAGAAATCTTATTCCGAGACTGGTCACTCTTCCTCTAAAAAAGAGAAACTTTTATTCTCTTCAGAGGGTAAAACTGGAGAAAAATCGAAGATTCCATTGAAAACTGCCTCAAAACAACAAAATAAATCTTCCGAGCCTGTCGAGATCTCGTCGACGTAGAAAAAATCTCCGTCGACGATGAAATCTCCTCAGAGGGTGAGTGATTCGTCGACGAAGAAAATCTCGTCGTCGATGACTGCACCATCGACTATTATTTCATCGCAATCGATGATGCCAATCTCGTCATCTCCTGGAAGACAGCGCTCCTAGTGGCACTCACCTCTGCTCGGAGAGTCACTGAAATCCTGGCCTTCACTATCAAGCAACCTTATTTGAAATTTACCAACGACTATGTCCTTCTCAGAACTAATCCTATGTTTATTCCTAAAGTTCCATCTACATTCCATCTTAACAAGCCTCTTATATTGCGTTCTTTCTTTCCCAAGCCGTCTTCCTCTGCTGAGAAAACTTTGCATACCTTGGATGTCAAAAGGTGTCTAAAATTCTACAGTTCACGTACTGTGTCCATCAGAAAATCCGATCAATTATTTATTTCCTATGGTGAGCAAGAGCCAGGAACAGCTGTGACTAAGTCCACTATCGCAAGATGGATATCATCTACTAGCCAATTCTGCCATGCTAATGCTGGACATCCTTTATCCATGAAATCCAAGGCTCACTCTACAAGGGCAGTGTTCTCATCTTCTGCTCTTTTTGCTGGAGTACCTTTGGAGAAGATTTGCCGTGCTGCAACCTGAAAGAATGTGCACACATTTACACAGCATTACTGTCTTTATCTGGCTACAGAAGCTGAATCAGCAGTGGGTCAAGCAGTGTTGCAAAACCTTTTTAAGTAAGTTAAGCCTCTGTAAGGAAGTGGTTATATCTTTACAGGTTGACATGTTTAATAAATAGGGATGTTATTTGATGCATATGTATATGCTGTTTTCCCTTATTAGGGTTCAAATGTGCACTGCGTTTATGTATTGGGTTTACGACGTATCTATTGTTTTCTTATGATACCCACCATCCACTATACAACTAAGTTTTATTTACTGCTAGCTATTCTGATTCTAAGCATGTGAATCTATGAAAGATACCACAATACTGGATATGAAAACGAGTTACTTACCTGTAACTTCAGTTATCCAGTATTGATATCTTTCATTGATTCACATGCGACCCACCCTCCTCCCTGGAGAGGCTTACCTTCTCTCTATGGCATACTTACTGTCACTTGTGCTACGAAAATCTGAGGGTTTGGCTCTCTGTGGAAGGTTCTAAGAGGGTGCTGCACCCTGATTGGCTGTGTTCCAAATTTGGTTCTTTTTGCAAAAGGACTAAGATACGCTAATGTAGGGACTTTACGGTCCATAGTAGCCTATTGTGTAATATTGTTGTGACTATAATGTATATTTTTTATTGTACCGCAAGAATCCCACCTCGTCGGCGGGGATGATTCTCAGCATGTGACTCTATGAAAGATACCAATACTGGATAACTGAATTTACAGGTAAGTAACTCGTTTTCTTATATGTATATAATCCGTGTAGCTATATGGAGATTTTGGTTTACTATTTATCCTTCAACTCTCCCTAATGTTACACTGAGTTATCTTATCCCTGACCTGGGTTCCAGCCAAATTATTATGACACCCCTCGGTGTCTTCCTCTAAATTTTCTCCAAATCCTGTTTTCCGTTGTAGTGCAGTTCCTATTTTCCCAATAGGCTCTGCGCATTGGAATAACATAAACAGCAGTGTAGACATAGGACTGAGGTCATCTATGTCTCTACTGACTATGTTAGACTTAATTTAGGTTTGCGCCAGCTAGCTCAGAGGTCACTGGAAACTTTCTTGGATGATTAGGGAGAGATCCGCTTCCCTGGCTCAGACAAGAAGGGATTCAGCTTCCGACAACCATATAACATGACAACTTTGCTCCCCCAGAATAAGAGTAAATCTCTAGAGTTGTGTGAAAACAATAGACGGCTATTTCACTCAGTCAATTGTGCGTTCTTAGTTTCACCAGAGTTCAGAGAAAAGAGAGACGAGCATTTTCAATAAAAGGTATTATTTATTGAGCAGTCTTCCTTCTCATGCAAGAGAAATGAATTGCCACAATTGCAATACTTAATATAAAGTAAAGTACGTACAGTAAAAGGAGTATTATGAAATAATACTGTAAAAGCATTGATATGGTTTCTTAGCCATAAGACACTTTAAAATGGATAAAATATATAGATACATATATACATTGGCTAATGTGCTCAACTGGTGCTTCTAAAATACGCCTACCCCGGTGTACCTGACCTAAGCCTAATACGTGGGAAGGAGTAAGTAAGTAGCAGTTTAAGTTAAGTTGGTTTTGCCAAGAATCTGATGCAAGAATTCTCTCTAATGGTTTAGTCAGCACTGTACCTGGGGAATAGAATGTAGGAGGTCTGGTATCTCTAATTCAGGACTCGATATCCCAGTCACCCGCAAGGTTAGGCTGGAAACGCCAGAGCTGGATTTTCTCGGCAGGAGAAAAGACAGCGTCTTTCTCAGCGCGTCAAAGAGGAGGGGCAGCGTCCGTGGGCTTTTCGCATCAGCTGGGCTCTCGGCAAGTAGATAGCTGCTCTGCTCCAAAACCACCACCGTGTGTTTGCTTAAGGCAACGTTGGTATATTTATACCTGAAAGGTGCCGAGTTTGACGTAAGGTTTGGACATAAGACGTCAATAAAGACGTCACTAAGAACTGGCCAATCTTACAGTGCTCGCAGGAGTTCTATTACAAATCAAAACAAAGTAAGTGGGGATTTCCCAGGTTGCTGGAGGTTTGGTTTGTCGAAAGAACTCGTTGTGCTTTCTAGGAATCCAAGGAAGTAGCTTCTGCCGTGCCTTAGACTGCAAGGGCGATTTACTGAAATATGGATCTGATTCTTATGCCATTATAGGGATAATATTGATTAGAGTCGTACAAGGGCATAAAGTAGTAATATTGATTCTGGTTCCTAGATAAAAACACAATACCCACTCCACGATCTAATGTCCATCATTACTAAAAAACTAAGCAATAGTAAACATGTAAAGGTGCATGTGTATTCCAACCCACCCCAAAATACATTTTTGCATTCGAAATGGTGTATGCGAAATACACGAAAGATTATTGGTACTGTACTTTTTTTCAAGCAGTGTAATCATTCAGTAAAAAAAGAATGCATATATATTTAGCTGAACGATTTGCGAAAATTACACATGAAATGTCTCTTAATACAGAAAAGAAGGTCGAGACTATTTCATCACATATAAATGCAGTTGCTTGTAAGTGTGCTAGAGGCTGAGGTAATATTTTGTCTCTAGAATTACTAAAAATAGAAGCTCTGTTCTTTAAGAATAGTTCTACTGTAAGCAGAGTACATGTGCCAGAAAAAAAGGTAAATATTTTGGAATTTTGAAAAAAATAATTTCGTTTTCAGGGGAGAAAATAGTTCCAAATGTTTTCAGTAGCTTTTGTTTATCAAAGCTGAAGGCCGAATTCAGAGTTCAGGGGAACACTGTGTGCCGGTTTGCTTAAAAAGTTATTCTTTCTGTTCAGGGGAGAACATTACTTCAGACAGATGTGCAAAAAAACAGTCTACAGCTTCAGGTGAAAGTTCGACCATGGTTGAAAATGCTGTAACCGGGCAGTCGTGAGAATGATTGCTATCATCGATGTCAGGATCAGCAATGCTCACTGAAGGTCGTACCTGGGTGATGTTGCTCCCATCTCGTACTTCACTGCCACCTAATCGTAGTGGTGAAGTTTCAACGAATGCCGTCATCAGGATTGCTAACCGCTGTGGACAACACGATGCATGAGCCGTTACAGGACCTAGCAAAGTATCGATATCCATTGGTACTGCTGATTGTAGTGTAAGACAGGTGTCCAACACGCATTCTTCTCCGAATAGCATACATCGAAGCACAGGTAGGATGCAGTTCTGCCATATAGGTCTGAATGAAAGAAACCAGGTCATATTCAGATCTCTTAGCCGGGCTAATCCAAGGACTTTAGTTATGCGGTCCCGATAGCGTATAGCTAGGATCGTTTCTTCTATTGTTGCTGGAGTCTTGTCTGCGTTTTGGCTTGCCATATCAGAGCAGAAGAGTCAAAAATAAAAATCCTGCTACGAGTCTCAAAAGTAGTGGTAGGCCTCCAAAGACCGAATGGACAAAATTGGGAAAGATGCCCAGGACTGCTTCGAAGGGTGTTAACAGTCCCGAAAAATTGTCCTAAATACATGTGCGATGCCACTGGTATCTGACATATTTAGAATTTGGCTTAGCATTTCTACGAAATGCATGGGGCAATTAGTTGATAAAAGTGTATGTATCTCTGCTGTTGTCCTTGCAACTTGAAGATCATACGTTTCTTTTGATGACGTTAAAGGCACGGTTGTCTGTAAAAGAACAAACTTCCTTCTGCTCAAAGTATCAATTCGTATAGAAGAGATATTTAAGGAAGGCCAAATCGTCGCCTCTGTATCAGTAGGGCTGTTTGGATACAATACTTGCATACAGCAAGTGACCATGGAACTAACGCTTATGAGATGTGCTTTCCCTGACACCATGCCACAACAGCTGTGGTCCGTTATTAGAACATAACTCCTGTTAGAAAGTTGTCTAAAGAATGGCTCTATCTGTGTTGCAGGTGTACCGTGCTGGTGGCATGAAAGGTTATTTGAAGTCCCCTCACAGGCCCCATGCAAATTAATACCTTGACACAGAAGTATACCGCTTAGTGATTGTTTACAATTATTACCACTAAGAAATACATTCTGGTTCTTGTCACTTTAACGTGTGTGTGTAAGGTAATTTCCATGACGACTTAATGTACCCTTTACCCAACCTTTCATACTGGCCTGCTGGTATATACTCTTGGCAATTTTTAAATTGGAAAGTTGTTATCGGAATTGTGATTATTCCGTGTATTATCCATTCAATGACAGGTCTTTCTGACATTATCAATGGTAATCTCTCAAGTTTTTCAATGCTCAGAATCGTATAGTCTGCTCCTTTTTGTGCCAAACTGATTTGTTTACAGTGAGGTTAAAAATAGAGAACAATGACGCTGTGTTGATTAAACGCCATGGCACATAGCCTGAACGCAGGTTTTGCAACGCCAGCCTAGCTGTACAATAGAACGTAATTGGGACTGACCATGTTATAACATTAGTAAGTCCTGATCTATTATATCGATAGCAGATGATACAATACTGTCCAGTGAATATATTCTGGAGGACAGAGTCATTAACCCATTGTCCACAACAGAAAGTGATTTTTCCGAATTAATACAATCAATTTCTCGTATTTTCTCTGCTGTCTCAATTTGAGTTACTTTCCAAGCTTCGTTGTACGCAGCGTATATACTGGCCGCTATGAAACGTTTTTGACGCTGTTTGCGTGGTCCCATTATGAAATCGCGCAAGTCAGCACCGTCTTTAAGTAAAGTCAAGTGTTGCTTAATTTCTGCCAGTGTGGATGTATGTAGCCATTCAAGGCATAGTTTCCCTACACTGTATGTTGTTACTATCCCTGGATGTTGTCTCTGGGAGTATCTAGGGTCTGGTCTGGTCATTTTTAACCCCTGTATTTTGTTCAGGAATCGTATCTTGACAGTTATTTGTGTCTGTTGTCCAGATTAACCACTTTTTCTAATCAGGATGTGTTCTGTTTTGGTGTAAAAGTTGGGATACCTCTATCTCAATATCTGTGGTTGTATTATCAGGTATTGGCTTTGGAATAGACGGTTTGTTTAGGTCTTTAATCTTAGCTAGGCCAAGACAAGTAGTCTGTTGAATGGTGTCATTCAAGAACATTATTTGCTCTGGGATCTTGCAGGCTCGAAATAATGCTTCTAAACCTTGGACCTGCCATTCTTTTGTACCCCAGATGGTTTTTGTTTCAATGTTGTTTTTCCAGAAATCAAAACCAAATGTAATCATTTTTTCATAAAATGTTTCCGAATAAATCAATTTAGTATTTGTCAACATAGTTTTTATCCCTGTTTTATCTAACAGTTTGTAATAAAATGTTTCTTCTTGCCAATAAAATGGCATAAAACAAAAAATCTCTCTCTGGTCCCCTAATATTGTGGTTTAATCCGAAGATAATTAAAGACCATGAGCACGAGATAGTGATACCTAGGATAGATTCGAGTGTTGTTTTGATTTCATCCCAAAAAGTGGCAATGTTCGGACACTCCCAAAACATATGAAGGTCCGAGGCTGCCGGTAAAGAACATTTGCTGCAGCATTTTCCTGTTTGAAATTTCGACAGCCTTTTAGGAGAATAGTACGCTCTGTGGAGTGTAAAGAAATGGTTGCGCCTCAACCATGCTGGCTTGATGATTTTGTAAAGGAGGGTGAAAGATTCCTCCCAAATGACCTCTCTGTCTGGTTCTCCCTCTGCGCCCCATACTTTTTCCGGGAGGTTAGAATCTCGCTCTCCATCCTCTATAATGTGCCAATAGAAGAGTGCAACTTCCTTTTTTCCCGCAGGTCTCTCAACTAAGATATTTTCTAAAGGACTCTCCTCTCCCAACATTCCTTTTTTCCTAATTTGAGTCCGAATCCAGCTTCCGATTTGTAGATATACTATCCAGGAGAGTGGTGATGTTACTTTTAGCTTGAAGATATCCCAGTCTATGATTGATCTTTCCGTCAACATATCTCCCCACTTTGTAATTCCTGCATCTTGCAGAACTTTTTTAACTGTATTGACCTCTTGTGAGAATTGGGTTAATATACATCCCCCAACCCATGCAGAGTGGCTGGCTTCACTTTATGCAACATCAAAGCTGGATTTATCGAGAACTTGCAGCTCTCGGTCACTTAAATTTTGGGACCTTTTGATCAACTGGAGGAGAGATAGTTAATCACCCGGGGTTTTTTTTTTTTTTTTTTTTTTTCCCCGGGTCCGATGATTAGGCCTAAAAATCTCTCTGTCCTAAAGGGTGGTATCGAACAACTACAGGACAACTGGCCGAACTGGTCCGAAGGGAGTAAATCCATCCAAGCTCTGTTGGCGACGTGGAGGAAGACCCTCGGGGTACCTGGAACCCAGTTTTGGGCTCCGGGTCGCCAAAGGGGGGTCTATCCTCGTGGTTGAGAGGATAAGAGCATAGTTGGATCGACTTTTTGGCTAATGAGGACACAAAAAAAAACCACAAAAAAAATAAATAAAATGTTTCTGCATCAATTGTGTTAAACCCTGAGAAGTATGGGAATTTCTCATACTGCTTTTAGGTGGAGTTGCACAATGTTCCCATTGATTATACTTAAAAACATTTCTAGGTTGGGCAGATTTATGCAAATAGTGATGTGCATAGTGGTTATAGCAATACATTTGTTCATAGCTTGATGAACCCTGTAAATCATGTTCTGTAAATTTTGCTGACATTACTAAATCTGACATCATATTATTTATGCTTTCAAAGTCCCAATCAGAGAATGTACGTGGTTTTACAAAGTCACCTAATGAAACCTTGAATTGATGTGGATATTTCAAGAGTTCAACCCGGCCATAGATTTCGTAATCCGTTTTGTCCCAAACTACCCCACCGGGTATTGGAATGGCTGTGACATTCACGGATGATAGTTCTCTTTTCTCGATGTGAGATGACTTGTGTGGCTTTAGGACCAAGTTGATGTTCTGACTTGCTGTGTCCATTGTACTATATTTTCCCTCAATGAATTTTCCCAAACAAAATACCATGATAAGCCAAAGCAGGAGGAAAAGTCCACTTAACACAATCCAAAATTCAATCCATGGAGAAATCAGATAGGTTTCTTTGAGTTGATGAAAGAGTTCTGCTGCTTTGTCTTTAAAAGTTTTTGTTACTGGCGTTACTTCAGGCTCGCTTGGTTCTTCAGAAAAGTTATCGAAATTGATGAAGTAGCCAGATGCGGTTCTGTCAATTGTTGGAATTGCTTTTTCAAGTTTTCTTTCATTAGCATAGTCTGTGGCTACATCGTGGTAGACTGGTGTTTCTTGATGAACTGTTTCAATTTGGGTTTCCAGAGGCACAAGTTCCATGACATTGTTGCATAGTCCTTTTTTTATTCACTGCAGATTTATCAAATGTGATTAGTCTCTCAGTTTGGACCTCTTGGATTGTAGCAAATTTTGGTATTCTGCTATTTCTTGTGAGTCCACTGGGCCTACTACTTATTATTGGCCACATGATTGTGGTTTTACCAGGTCGATTGATACAACTCGGTTCTCCTTTTTACCAGCAAGGGGCGGTAGTACAACTGATCTTGTTCCACTGACAGCTAAGACATGTACTGCTTTTCTGTAAGAAGGCCCAAATTCCTTCTTCACCGCGATCTTCTCTCTGACCAGATCCCCAATCTTTGGAATCCAGACAGGTCGTGCTGGGACAGGTGGTGTATCTTCAGTGGTTGTTGGCTGTTGTTTTAACTTTATGTTGATCAGGGCTTTTCTTGTTTCATTTAAGTCCTGTAAAACAGCCAAACGATCTTTGATGTCAAAGCATTTTTTCTTATCTTCTACCACTGAAGTTTGACTATCTAAATCCTGAATATACATTCCAGTTACGAACAATAGTTCGTACGGGCTGAAACCTTTTAGAGAATTTCTTGGCAGATTGTTAAGACTACGTTGGACACTTGTTAAATGCTGGACCCACCCATCACCCGAACCTAGTACCTTTGCCGTTATAGATTGCTTTATGTCTCGGTTTTTTCTTTCTACAATCCCATTTCCCTCAGGATGGAAGGGACAAGAGTACCGCAATGCAATGCCCATGGCGGTCATGGCCTCCTTATAAGCTCGAGAGCTAAAAGCAGGACCCTGGTCAGAATGTAGCATGCCAATTGCGTATGTGCCGATAAAGACTCACAAATCTTTTATAACAGTTCTGGCGTCAGCCGAGCGCTGGGGTCTGTATTTTTAAGTGAATCTAGTCTTTAAAGAAATTAATGGGACGCTGGATTTTACGTATAGATAGCATTATGCTAACTACAGAAATAGCCATGGCAATACTCCAGTTGGCTCGTTACTGCGATCTCTGTTGCAGTTTGGACAGCTCTTTGCAAATTTATATTGTTGCAGGCTCATCCCCGGCCACCAGTATTCTGATTGTAATTCTGTCAGAGATTCCTTGATCTGTTTGTGCCTCGGACCTTCACCCATGTGTGCGTCTGCTATTAATAAGACTCTCCTGTTCGTGTTTGGAATTACTCTATCCCCCACTCCAGGGATTCGAGCAAAAGGAACCGAGTTTGCGTCAATTACGTATGTATAATTGAGTGGATAGTTCACGGGTAGTGCTGCACAGTTGCCTTTTGAAGACGTTTTTACCGCCAGCATGGTTTCCCCGTCTATGTATTTTTCTGAACGCTTTTTTGTGGCTACGGAAGCCGGTTGAGTTGTTTCCGCTGTGGCTGTATTAGCCAATGAATTCCCTGAAACGTGAACGCCATCACGTTGATGACTCAGTGTGTGTATCACGTGAGTCTTCTGTAGTTCTTTCTGTAAAAGAACTACTTGTTCCCAAAGCGTTTTATGCTTTATTGTGGTACCTGTGTCATCTTTGTAATCGTTTTGAACCCAATTCTGCAAGTCACTATTGTAAGATTTGACGCAGAAATGCAAATCGCACACTATTAGTGTCGGGAATTCACGGTCGGCATTTTCAAGCGCCATCTTTAAAGATCTGATTTCAGCTCGCTGAGCCGAACAGTTTCTCAATGATTCAGTTTTTGTTATTTTTGGTCTGAATTTACCACAGAGCCAGCGACCTTCAACAATCGCGCATGCTGCATTGTCGGATTTATCATCCAGATTGTAATGTTGTACAAATCTGTCCGTATAGATTATACAAGAGTATTGTTGGAGAGGCAGAATTTCGATTGGCAGAGGATATTCTTCTTGATATTTTAAATCATTGTTTTTTCATGTTCGGGACAAAATAGTATGTCATGTCTTCTGCAGCAAGAGAATTTTCCCACTGTATCCATTTTGGATCTAGTGCCACCGTTTTTAGATAACCTGGGGTGAATAACTCGTCGAAGGCTGATTCAGCTGTAAAAACAGTTATTCTTTTGCCTTGGGCTTGGGCTCTTTCTTTTGCTACAGCAGTCTGAACCGCCTTTACAGTATTTTCTGTAAGACTGAATGTTTTTTCTGCTTGTGTGTACAAAGGTGATTTGTAAGCTATTGGTACAGTTGTTCCCTCATTAGAGGTCAGGTATGTGAATCCGCATCTTCCTGGGATGACTCGGATTACAAGGTTGCGTGTATTGTCGCGAGTTTCTAATTTTGTTTTAGCTAACATGTCTGTTTGCAATGATCTCAAAATTTCAGTGTGTTTCTGAGTCCAATTGATTGGTTTAAAATCAGGTTTGATTAATTCGTAGAGAGGTTTAACCCTCTCTGCATAATTTAGAATATAAGTTCTTCCGAAATTCAGGAAGCGTAGTATCGATTGTAAATTCTTCAGCGTTTTTGGTGCTTGGAGTACAGCGCACTTCTCTAAGAAGTTGTCTGCTAGGCTTTTGCCTTCACTTGATAATTGATATCCTAAAAACAGGACAATTAGATGGGCAATTCGTGACTTTATAAAGTTGAATTTGTAACCCTCTGCTGCGAACCCAAGTATTATGGTGTTCACTCTTTTCAAGTGAGTATCCAGGTCATAATCTGTGAGATAGATATCATCGACATAAGATAATGCCTCATCATCATACACTTGTAGTAACTCTGTTACTCTTGCTGAGAATAATCCTGGGCTATTCTTGAATCCCTGAGGGAGTCGACAGAAATGTTCCTGTGACCCCATTATTGAGAAAGCGGTTAAATACCTGCTTTCCGGTGCAATATTTTGACAAAAGAATCCATTAGAAATGTCTAATGTTGTTTTGTATTTTTTGCGAACTATGTTATTCATTAGTGCTGCACGGTGCGAATTTTGTACCGCAAATGTTTTACAACATGAGTTAAAGTGTCTGTATTCCAAGACTAGACGATATGAATCGTCTGGTTTGGAGACAGGAAACAAAGGATTGTTCATTTGAGAGGTGCATGTTTCAATCACCCCTTGGTATTCAAGTTGATCTAAGATCTCCCTGACCTGTTTTTTAGCTTCTTGCTTAATTGGGTACTGCCTTTGTGCAGTTGGTTGACATTTTAACTGGATTTTGTGAGGAGGAGAGTCCTCATCCCATCCTACATGATTTTTATATAATGCAGGAGCTTGAGCTACTGCCCATTTTCTTGCATATATATATTTTCTATGAATTGGAATATGATTTGAGAAGGCAGGCATAATCATTTCTTCGCCATGAGGGCACTCCCTGACAAACTCTGGTGGCCAGTCTTTCTCAGCTAATAGGATGTCATAGCCTTTTGAGAGGTTATCCCAAAACAGACCCCTTACCATCCTAGTCTTATCTCCCTCTATACGCAATGTTATTTCGTATATTTTATGAGGTTCGCTAACTCTGGTATCTGCAGTTTCCACCTGAATGTATTACTTCGCGTCCACTATCTCCAGATGATTCATCAGGATCTTGCGAGCTATGGTCACTTCTGCTGCGCTGTCTAGCATTGTCTGTGCCCACTCTCCGTTTTTCAGCTGTGTCCTCAGTATCCTCAGCATGTTCGATTATTTTAATACTGGCTACCTTCTTTCTTGAAAATTGTAATTTTTTTACTTTGAGCAGGTTCCTTGTCTTTGGACTTGACGTGCTCTTCCCTGTGTTCGGATCGTCCTCTTTTTTCCGATTTCTGCGAGGAAGTCTGAAAAGATCGAGAGTGACTTGTATCAATATCTTGATATCTATCAGGCTTTTTCAAATTATCCCTATTTCTAAGGTTATATCTTTTTTCAGAGGGCTCCTTTTGGGGAGACTTGTGTTCTCGGTTCGGAGATCTTTCCCTCCGCCGAGGAGACCTTCCTCTGGACTGGAATCTTTTTCCTTTGGGAGTGGATTGTTTATTTCCATCGCAGCTCTTTTTTGGAGTGTTTAGATTATTTTTAATAAATCTCTTTTCAGGATTTTCAAGTAGTTGTGGTTTTACCGGTTTCCCACCCAAACTATCTCTACCTAGTTCTTCATAGGGTTTTTCTATGATTCTGGCAAGTTCAATTGGTTGGTCTGCTATATCTGTTTCTTTCAATTTTTGGCGGATCGCCACAGATGCTGCTTCTCCTTTTATGTTGGCTAATAATATAGCCGAGACCTGCTTGAAGTCTTTCAGTAATTTCATACCAAGAGTTAAAACAGGTTCTGGACCGTATTCAATTTGAATCTGTCTTAGTACATCTGGTATTACCGCCAGAGACGGAACACCATGTGTTTTTGTGTAAATGGAAGCAAAGACTGTGCCCCAAGTGTCACAATCCTCCACATGTGGTGCGACCCCCATTGGAAGGCAGATAGTCAGAATTCTGTGTTTCTCACTAGGGGTAGTATTCGGGAAACTGCCTCTATTTGAGTTATCTTTTGTGCTAGCCAGAATGGAATTTGTTCCCGTTTTGCGGGTGTTTTACGAAGACATGATTGTATGTTCTGTGGTGTAATTTTATTTGTGTTTCCCTGATGAGGGGTCAGCTGTGGAATGTTAATAGCTGGTTGGACTGTTGCAGTCCGCATTACATATTGGACTAATTGTCTATGAATTTTAATTAGTACTTTAAGCTGGGCTAAAAGTTCCTTGTCTGACATTTTTTCGATGTCTGGATGTGGTGTGTAGCTGGCTAGAACCGGCCACGTTGCTCCTGGTCTACCTAGTGGACCGAGCCTGGTGATATGATCATTATGTTTTAGGGCGCCTTTAAACCAGAGCAGGTGCTCTTGGTAATTTAGTGGGATTTCAACATCCTCGAAAGGAGTGTATTCATCCTGAGGTTCCTCTATTTCGTAATAGTGGAAATCGTGTGTTGTAGCGTTTGCAGCTGGAAAGTTTATCCATGAATAGAATACCTCTGTCTGCCGATATTCGTGTGCCTCTATCACAAAAAGGACTGTACCACCTCGTGATGTCAATCTGTTTTCTATTAGTTTTAGAGTTATAGTTCCTCTTATGTTTGCCGGGATGATAATTGTACCTGGTTCATTTTCATTAAACCCTGTAACATCGAAACCCCTTTGATTCGCATCTACTGCGGCTTCACAGGTTTCGTTGCTGTCGCCGTTATTTGACATTGTTTTAATGAAAGTTTGCAAAGCAGGTTTCCAAGGAAACAAAAGATTAGGTGCACAATATTTTGGAACACTGTATCCTTCAACGTTGATTAAACCAATACTCTACATAGGAATCTCTTCCTACTAAGTTCCGGCGGATTTTAACCTTTTACCCACTCCAGACGTTTATTGGAGTATTTACGGGAAAAAAGGGTCTGTGTGAAAAAGCATGATTGAGTTACTCTAACGTCTTGCGTTAGTTTTATCGCCTGACCAAAGGTTGGGCGCCATGTAGTGTAGTTCCTATTTTCCCAATAGGCTCTGCGCATTGGAATAACATAAACAGCAGTGTAGACGTAGGACTGAGGTCATCTAGGTCTCTACTGACTGTTAGACTTAATTTAGGTTTGCGCCAGCTAGCTCAGAGGTCACTGGAAACTTTCTTGGATGAATAGGGAGAGATCAGCTTCCCTGGCTCAGACAAGAAGGGATTCAGCTTCCTACAACCATATAACATGACAACTTTGCTCCCCCAGAATAAGAGTAAATCTCTAGAGTCGTGTGAAAACAATAGACAGCTATTTCACTCAGTCAATTGTGCGTTCTTAGTTTCACCAGAGTTCAGAGAATAGAGAGACAGGCGTTTTCAATAAAAGGTATTATTTATTGAGCAGTCTTCCTTCTCATGCAAGAGAAATGAATTGCCACAATTGCAATACTTAATATAAAGTAAAGTACGTACAGTAAAAGGAGTATTATGAAATAATACTGTAAAAGCATTGATATGGTTTCTTAGCCATAAGACACTTTAAAATGGATAAAATATATAGATATATATATACATTGGCTAACGTGCTCAACTGGTGCTTCTAAAATACGCCTACCCCGGTGTACCTGGCCTAAGCCTAATATGTGGGAAGGAGTAAGTAAGTAGCAGTTTAAGTTAAGTTGGTTTTGCCAAGAATCTGATTCAAGAATTCTCTAAGGGTTTAGTCAGCACTGTACCTGGGGAATAGAATGTAGGAGGTCTGGTATCTCTCTTTCAGGACTCGATATCCCAGTCACCCGCAAGGGTAGGCTGGAAACGCCGGAGCTGGATTTTCTCGGCAGGAGAAAAGACAGCGTCTTTCTCAGCGCGTCAAAGAGGAGGGACAGCGTCCGTGGGCTTTTCGCATCAGCTGGGCTCTAGGCAAGTAGATAGCTGCTCTGCTCCAAAACCACCACCGTGTGTTTGCTTAAGGCAACGTTGGTATATTTATACCTGAAAGGTGCCGAGTTTGACGTAAGGTTTGGACATAAGACGTCAAAGATGTCACTAAGAACTGGCCATTCTTACACTGCTCGCAGGAGTTCTATTACAAATCAAAACAAAACAAGTGGGGATTTCCCATTTTGCTGGAGGTTTGGTGTGTCCAAAGAACTCGTGCTTTCTAGGAATCCAAGGAAGTAGCTTCTGCTGTGCCTTGGACTGCAAGGGCGATTTACTGAAATATGGATCTGATTCTTATGCCATTATAGGGATATTATTGATTATAGCCGTACAAGGGCATAAAGTAGTAATATTGATTCTGGTTCCTAGATAAGAACACAATACCGTTGCTCTTGTTCTGCGACGTTTTTAATTTTATGATTGCAATAGAGAGTTAGTAGCTTGAATGGATTTATGGTGTGCCTGATGGTTTAGATTGAGCTTGGATGAAAGTTGTTTTAACGTTCCTGTGGTTTATTTTTTCCGATGGGGTAAGGTGTGTTTATTCATTGTTATTATATATCTGTATACACTTTTTGATCATAGTTTTAGTTTGAATACGTATATATGTCTCTAGGTACTGTTCAATTGTACTCCATATTTAAAAGAAAACTGAGAGTCTTATCCTTTTGGTATTGGACCCTACATATAAAAAATGTTCTTGGCTTACATAAAGAATTGTTTTCTGCCCATTGTGTGCCCATTCTTGCTTGTATGCACTAAAATGTTTAATTAACCATGTTACATCTCAGACTATACAGAAACTCTGTGCGCTCACATTTATCATAGGAATGTGACATTGTGCTCCTTCCTACCCAGAAGGTTGTTGCTGTTTCCTACCAAGCAGGGAGAATCCCTTAACACTAGTAGAAACAATTGACCTGACTATGGCAACGTGCTGGGTGGATCGGAGTGGGAGGTCTCCTGTTCCAACCTTCTTAGGAAGAGGATGTGCATCCTACATTGATTTTATTTGTGTCTAATCCCTTTCTCCCCTTTTTGACAGAGTTTCCAATTGAGGATAATATTTGTAGCGACCATAATTCCTTAGGTGCTAGTTGTTGGTTCCAGTCATGGAAACCCAGGATGAAGAGTGAATCTGATAGAGCCATCTAGTCTCACATTCCTTAACTTTGAATATCTCCCCAGGCGTCAGACTGGATCCGGAAAATCTTTTTCCCCCCGCAATACATCTGCACGCCGGGAGGTGGCGTCCCCCAGCTCCGTCCTGACGTCCACGGAAATTACTTCAATGGAGCCATATAAGCCACTCCCGGCGTGCTGCCGTCAATTTTCTTCTTTTCCGCGTCCTAACATGGATCCGGGAAAGTAATACCTCGCACCGGTTATTGTTTTATGACTGGCTTTTTCGACGCCCTTTCGCATCCAGGAACAGTGTGTTTGAAGCCCCTTGTGGGCTTCAATCCGTGCCGGTCATGCTTGCAACAGATGTCAGCGACGAACCCTCACAAAATCTGTATATGGTGCTTAGGAGAGTACCATGCTTACCCCAGTGTTGGAACTTTCATAGATTCCCATGCTTTGTATCATTTCCCGTCATCGGAATGGGAGCCTCGGTAACAAAAATACCATAGCTGTAGGTACAAAAGACAAAGGAAAAAGGCCTCGGCCTCATTCCCTTTTGTAGCATATCACCCTCTTTGTGTAAAAGACAAAAACTTTGGCATCAGCCAATCAGAAGTGCCTCACCCCTTAGAACCTTCCTAAAGGCACCTCAGAGCCTCAGATTTTCTACCGCACGTTGTGCTTAGGGAATCTCCTGTGAGCTCTGCTCAACTTCTACTTTTCTAGGAATTTCTTTGGATATTTTCTTCAGAATCTTTTGATTCTCTTCAGGATTACTGACTACATTCCAGGATGAGTGAAATGGAGAAGAAAAAAGCTTTTTTCAAGCCTTGTTCCACCTGTGGTAAGAAAAGGCTTTTTGTGGAGGATAGGCACAAGGACTGCATCTATTGCCTCTATCCTGACCACCAGGCTGCTGACTGCAAGATCTGTCGCACCTTCTCAACCAAGACACTCCGGGACCGTGAGGGTAGACTCTTGACATGGCTCCAGAAGCTGAAGTCCAGAAAGGATACTGTCTCTAGTGACAGTGAGGATGCAGCGTCGATGTCTTCATCAACAAGGTCAGTGAAGAGGGGTAGGGATTCTCCTTCCCCTTCTATGGAAAAACCTTCTAAGGCCTTTAAAAAGACCCCCAGTGAGTCTGAGAGCCAGGGTCCCAGCAAATCTCCTCACAGAAGTGAAAAGGAGAAAGTGGGTCCTGTTACGCCTTCAAAGGTGAGAAGACTGCCTCAGCCTTCAAAAAACCTTCTTCTCAATATTCTGAGAGGAGCTCTAAGTCCTCAACGACGAAGACGCCGACGACGGAGGTTCCGTCGACGAAAAAATCGGATTCGAGATTGTTATCGCCGACTGTTGCGTTGACGGGATTTTCGACGACGAAGGTACCGTCGACGGCAGGTATGTCAGCGTCGACAGAGAAGGCGCCGACGACGAAGATGACGTCGACGTCTAAGATTTCGTCGACGACGAATGTTAGTGTCACCGACGACGATGGTGACGACGTAGACGGTGGTGTCGACGATGACGTCGACGACAGTCTCGTCGACGAGGGCATCGACGACTCTGACGATGACGACGGCTGGTGTGCCCACAGTTTCCTCGTCGACTACTTCGACGACCCCGATCTTGTCGACGCATGTACAACCGTCGATGACGGAACCGTCGACGATATTATCCTCTGAGAAAAGGATTACCATTTCTGTGACAAGAATCACGCTGGAGACAACTTCTCTGAGGAGTGTATCCCCCCTTCTACCAACTATGCTATTGCAAGAAGGCGAGTCAGAGGATGACGAACAGGACACTTTCAGTTATGCCAATAGTCCTTCCCAACTTCTGGTCAAGTGCCAGGAGACGGACTCTGAGGGTGAATACGTCCAAGAGCAGAGTGGTTATCATCAAACGGCCCAGTCGCAACATCATTCGGGCCAGGATATGGTGACGGTGCCATCTTCGTTTCTCCAAGATTTGCATATCAGGCTGCAAGACTATAAATCTAGGGCGAATAGGCCACTTCATGTCCCGGCAGCATCAGCTACACCGGCAGTATTTTCGCCCTCACCAGTGACGCCATCTTTACAGGCTCAAGTTTCACCTCAGCCTCAGACATCCTTCCAACAAGATTCCTCCGGGCTGCAAGAAGTCCATGATGATTCCTCGGATGAGGACCAGCAGTCAGATCATGACTCTGTTCAGAATACTGAATATGACGAATAAATCATTGAGGATCCTGCTTCACCAGTCCCGGATCCGGCGGATTCCCCACCAGCGGACATCGGGGATTTTCATCAGTTGATGGAGAGAGCGGTGGGCAGATTCAAATTGGCCATGCCTAAGGTTACTAGTGATTGTTTTCTATACGATTTCAAGGAGCCTTTAAGGAAATCGACAAGGTCCATCCCTATTGTGGATCATTTGTGGAAGGAGGGCCTTAAGGCCATGAAGAACCCGGCGACGGTGGTCCCTGTGCCGCCGCGTCTGGCCAAGAAATATAAAGCACCTGATGGGGGTCCTGCAGCCTTGACGGGTCATCCAAGACCAGATTCCGTTATCTTGCAGGCTGCGCAGAGAAAATCCCGTAACCCCTCTGCTCCCTTAACAGCTCCACCGGACAAAGAAGGACGGAGATTGGACAATGCGGGGAAGAGGTTCTCTTCCATGGCGAGTTTACTAGTAGGGGCCACTAATGCTGTGGCGATCTTGGAGAGATATGACCGCCAGCTTTGGTGCGATATTGCCCCGTACATTGACCAGCTGCCTCCAGAGTCTACATCTGAGGCAAAGAAGATCCTGCAGGAGGGAGAAGCGACTTCAATGGAAATCATTGATTGTGCAATGGATATTGCAACCACATTGTTTTGATCCCTAGCTGGGGAGGCAGTCCTCCGCCGCCAAGGATGGCTCAAAGCGACTTGGTTCCGGCCTGAGATCCAGAACAAGGTCCTTGATCTGCCTTTTGATGGTGAGGCATTGTTTGGGACAGTCATCGATGATACCCTTCAAGAAATTAAGAAGGATACGGAGACTGCCAGGTCCTTAGGGACCCTTCAATACCGCAAGTCTCCCTTTAAAGGAGCCAGAGGCAGAGGTGGTACCTATAGAGGGTCCTTCACACAACAGCGCTACTCCTCCACGGGCTCAGGTTCCCAACAATACCGGCAGCCCTATCAACAGCGCCAGGGCCAGTCGACAAACTACTCCAGACCTTACAACAAGGGAAAACAGGCTGGACGAGGACGAGACTCGTCCAAGCGCCAATAGCGGCCTCCTGGCTCTTCCTACTGGACCCTGCTTCAAGAAATCATCAGTTGGAGGCAGGGTCACCAAATACCTTAAAAACTGGTCCAAAATAACATCGGACCGTTAGGTGCTCAACATCATTCGGAAAGGGCATACTTTGGAATTCACGCAAGTCCCTCCACCCAAGCCCCCGGCAGCCATTCAGTCGAAACACCAGCGTCTCCTGCGGCTCGAAGTCCAACAAATGCTCCGGAAGGGAGAGATAGAGCCGGTTCCCTCAAACCAAAGGGGACAGGGATTTTATTCCAGGTTCTTCCTGGTGAGAAAAACGGCGCCCCATTTTAGACCTCAGGGAGCTAAACACCTATCTCATCTCCCTTTCTTTCCGGATGGTCTCTCTCCAGGACATCTTGAAGCTCATCAATCCGGGAGATTTCATGACCACGCTCGATCTCGAGGATGCGTATTTCCATGTTCCGATTCACCCAGCACACAGAAGGTTTCTGCGATTCACAGTAGCCAAGAGCCATTTTCAATTCAGGGTTTTACCCTTTGGACTCCGCTCAGCCCCGAGAATTTTTACAAAGGTGCTGGTGCCAGTAGCAGCTTTCCTGCGAAGGAACTATTTCCAAGTCTTCCCCTACCTGGACGACTGGTTGCTGAAAGCTCCGTCCAGGGAGTCAGCGCTAGAGGCTGTTCAAGCTTGTACGAATCTGTTCCAGAATGTAGGCCTCACTCTAAACAACGAGAAGTCCTCTCTGGTCCCGTCAAGAAAGGCTCGCTTCCTGGGGGCCCTCTTGGATTCAAACCTCTCAAGAGCCTTCCCTACTCTGGAAAGGAGGGAAAAATTACAGACCTTGGCTCGGGACTTACGGGCAAGAAGGTGTCTTTCTGTACACCGATACAAATCCCTACTGGGGGTGATTTAATCGCGCATTCCACTGATTCCCCATTGCAGACTCAGAATGCGTCCTCTGCAGGAAGAACTGGACAATCAGCGGCAACAGGTCCACGGTTCATTCGAGGACATAGTGACGGTCACTCCGAGGATGAAAGACGCGACCTTGTGGTGGACAGATCAAAACAACTTGTCCCAAGGTCTATCCTTCATAAGCGACCCGTCCCCACATGTAGTGACAACGGACGCGTCGTTGGAGGGTTGGGGAGCAGTGATGCAAGACCTACATGTCAGCGGGCATTGGTCGCCCCAGGAGAAAAATCTCCACATCAACCTTTTAGAACTAAGGGCGATAAGACTGGCTCTGCAAGCTTTTCTTCCTCGCCTAGAAGGTTCACAAGTGCTGATCAGGACGGACAACACCACGGCCATGCACTATGTGAACAAGGAAGAAGGAACCAGATCTCGTCCTTTGTTGCAAGAAGCTCAACAGATCTGAGAATGGCCGATCCTTCAGAGGATATCACTGAAGGCAGAACACTTACCAGGGATCCTAAATGAAAATGCCGACAGGCTGAGCAGGTCATCCTCAGTCAGCCACGAGTGGGAATTGAATCAGACAGTTTTGGAAGAGATCTTCAGCCAGTGGGGCAGCCCGGAGATCGATCTCTTTGCCACTCCGACCAACAAAAAATGCCGGTCTTACGCAAGCAGGCTTCACCATCAAGGTTCACTGGGAAGTTCGCTTTCGATAGCATGGTCGAGGACATTTGTCTACGCTTTTCCTCCCATTCCTCTGATACCACGACTTATCAGGAAAATCAAAGTGGAGCCGTTCAGGATGATCCTAATAGCCCAGAGCCGAGGCAGTTCTGGTACATGGAGCTCCATCTGTTGTCGATAGCTCCTCCCGTTCCTTTGAGGATTCTGCCGGATCTTCTCACGATGTCCGGCGGACAAATTTGGCACCCAGATCCACAGTTGTTACTCTTGACTGCATGGCTCCTGAGCAGCGAGAATTTATAAACCTGCCCTTATCAAGAGAGATTAGGGAGGTTCTGTCCCAGGCAAGAGCTCCTTCAACGAACAGGACTCACCGCCTTAAGTGGAAAAGATTTTGTTGCTGGTGTAAGAAAGAAAGCATTGATCCTTTCAATTCCAGACCTCATCAGATCCTACCTTATCTGCTGTCCTTGGCTAAGTCGGGACTAGCCCATTCATCAATTAAGGTCCATTTGGCTGCTCTGTCAAGGTTCAGAAGGACAGAATCCGGTCCTTCCTTGTGGTCTTCCAGAATTGTCAAGCAATTTCTTAAGGGCTTGTTCAGGGTCTATCCACCAGTGCGACCGCCCCCTCCTACATGGCATTTAAATCTCGTCCTTTCTCAACTCATGAAGGGTCCATTTGAACCAATCCATCGCTCTGACATGAAATATCTTTCGTGGAAATTGGCTCTCCTCCTTGCTCTCACTAGGCGTGTTGGAGAATTAAAGGCTTTAACCATCCAAGAACCTTTCCTTCAATTCAAAAGAAACACTGTGATCATGAGAACTAATCCTAGGTTCATGCCTAAGGTTCCCTCAGATTTCCACTTGAATGAACCGGTCATTCTGAAGGCGTTCTTCCCTCAACCTTCTACACCAGCAGAAAGAGCACTGCATTCATTGGATTTGCAACGATGCTTGAAATTCTATTTAGAACGTACTAAAGGATTTCGAAAATCTTCACAATTATTTGTCTCCTTCAGAGGTCCTGGTAAGGGCCTTCCGCTATCCAAACAGGGTGTTACGAGATGGATCACAAGTGCCATTCTACATTGTCACAAGGCTGCAGGAAAACCTCTACCAGGAAAGATCCAAGCGCATTCCACAAGATCCGTGGCTGCTTCAACAGCCCTCTTCGCGGGGTTGCAGATTAAAGACATTTGCAGAGCTGCTACCTGGAGCAGCGTTCACACCTTTACCAAGCATTACTGCTTGGAATCCTTGCAACAAGATGATGACAGGCTGTCCTGAGGAACCTCTTCCACTGATGGTGAGCTTTCCTTTCTTTCCCACCTTCCGTCTTTCACATTTTGTATTTTATGTCATGTTGCCTATTGCTATAATTTATGATGCAAAATGTGATTATCTTGCCAACTGCTTGCTACTCTGATACAAAGCATAGGAATCTATGAAAGTTCCAATACTGGGGTAAGAAAACAAGTTACTTACCTGTAACTTTAGTTCCCCAGTATTGGTAACTTTCATAGATTCCCATGCGCCCACCCGCCTCCCCGAGGAAAGCTCAGCCTACAACAGATATGGTGTCTAAGTACACAACGGCTACGAAAATCTGAGGCTCTGAGGTTCCTTCAGGAAGGTTCTAAGGGATGAGGCACTTCTGATTGGCTGATGCCAAAGTTTGGTCTCTTTTACACAAAGAGAGTGATATGCTACAAAAGGGAATGATGCCTAGGCCTTTTTCCTTTGTCTTTTGTACCTACAGCTATGGTATTTTTGTTACCGAGGCTCCCATTCCAACGACTGGGAATGATACAAAGCATGGGAATCTATGAAAGTTACCAATACTGGGCAACTAAAGTTACAGGTAAGTAACTTGTTTTTCTCCGTGGAGTGTGACGTTTGCAGCCAGCTGCAGCTGCAATCACTGCGGGAACGCCGAATGACACAGCTGTCTGCCCCGATGTCCCGTACGGACCCCTCGTGAAGTAGGTCTCCTTCTCCAGCGGAGTCATCCATGTGGCGGGTCCCGACACCGTCCCCCCCCCCCACCTCCTTGGCGTGCCTCCAGGTCCCACGAGGGGGTGGTGGGGGGCTCAGGTTGGGACACCGCTGGCGGGTTTACCCTCTGCTCCAACCGAGTGCCCTGACTCTGACACCAGAGTCGCCGCAACGTCGGGACATGGCCCAGAGATGCATCCTACGACGTCTAGCTTTTCCATAACGCTGTCGCACGGCCTTCCTAGGCTCCCTGCAGCATCGCTGGAGGTGGCTGCGGTGCGGTGCACAACACCGCTTCAACGTACTCTCTCCCGCAGGTTTCTACCTGTTGAGTCTATGCCAGTCCGACTCCGAGCGGTCGAGGCCTTTCTGAGATCGCCGGCTCGACTCGAGGAGTTGGGGCCTTCGGAGGTCGCTGGCTTGACTCGAGGAGTTGAGGCCTTTTTGGAGGTTGCTGGCTCGACTTGAGGAGTCGAGACCTCTTAGGAGGTCACCCACGCCGGCTCCACTCAAGGGTTCGAGAACTTTGCGGTAGTCGCCGGCTGGACTCGGGCGTCAAGGCCTTTTCGGAGGTCATTGACGCTTGCCCCACTCAGCCAGTCGGGGCCTTTTCAAAGGTCTCCGACGCTGCCTCAATGCTGGTACCGTCTCCAGCTTTTAGTGGTGGAGGATATGGTCCCAGTTGGTTCGCCACCCCCGAGTCACTTCACTGCTCTCCAGAGCATACGCCAGTGGGGCATTGGCCTACTCATCCTGCTGCTGAGCCTCAATTAAGTGGCCATTTTAAGGATGGATTCACCCTCGGCCTCTAGTCCTTCGGAGCCTTTGCTGGATATTCTCCAACAGGGAGCAGGGAACCATTGTTACTTTTTATTTTTAAATATGTTTTATTGAAACAAGTGACATACAAGTACAGTTCTGTGCGCATGGTACAGTAGGGAATCGGAGAGTTGTCAACTCATGCAATGTCCGTGATATCGCTGACAGCTGGAATCCCAATAAGTGCAAACATCAATGAGCTATGTAGTCAGCCGTGGTGGGAATAATTCCAGCGTCTATATTAAACAACATTCTTACATTACTCAACAATGTATTTTGCATTATCCATCTCACCAGAGTGTCTGGCCCATCATGTCAGTCTAGGTGTTTCTCTGGTCGACTCTCCCGGGTCGCCCACACCCCTCCGCTCAATGTTGTATTGCATCATTTCCCAAGGGTGGGTCGCACCGCTCAGATCCGTCACTGGGCGTAGTGTGTGCATGCCATCGGTGCGGAGTGTACCTTGGTCATGTGTCGCGATGTGGCAGAGGGCTGCGGCGTGGGTCGTCACATAGTTTGTGTGCATGCGCTTGTTAGTCAGGTGTGAACATGCAGCATAGTCAACTGGGGGGTGACATTCTGCAAAAGAAAACTACCTCTGAACCGAGATAGGGAATAGAAGAGAAATTGGGGATGAAGTGAACCTTAATTCAAAGGAGGGAGGGGGGTGCTGCAGCGTGGCTCCTGTCGTCCTAGGTCCATGGTCAGGTAGCGTGTCAATGCGGGGTAGGGATGTAGTGCATGTGTGAGTCGACTGTTATGGGAGAGGTGCGGAGGCCTCTGACTGTGGGGCGGTGTCGCTCCTTGTGTGCCGGTCATGTAGTCAGTCCTCCCCAGCAGTGGGGGGAGAGGAGCATGGGGGGGGAGGAAAAGAGAGGGGGGGAGGTGGCAAGTGGGAGGGGGGAAGGAAGGGTTCACATGGTTGGTGGCTCATGCCTATATATGTGTGGCGCCGGCTACGTGTAGGTGCCGTGTGTTGCTCTCCCCAGTCGTGCACCTGTGCATCCCTGGGGGGTGGGGGGGGGGGGGGGGGAAGAATTTTTTCGCTCAGCCTACGTCACTCCTCGGTCATGGCAGGCCCTGCCAAACGCCCGCAGGATGTCGTCCCAGATCTGGGCTATTGGGATGGCTCTCCGTCCCGCGGTTTCCTCCCTGCGTAAAACCGTACCCTCTGCTGTCGCCCATTAGGTGAGGGAGGCGCACCAGTGCTTTGTCAGTGGTGGGTTTGCGTCTTTCCAGTGTCGTGTTATGAGTCCTTTGGCGGTTATCAGTCCCAGAACCTGGTGTGAGCCTTGTTGTGTTTTGTTCTTTTGAATAGGCCTAGTACACAGGCGTCCCAATCGTGTCGCAGTTCCATGTCTGTCCCCTTTGTCAAAAGTGTAGTGACATCATGCCAGTACGTTTGTAGACCGGGGCATGCCCATATCATGTGCAGGAGGTCTGCGTTCAGTAGCGTGCATCGTGGGCATCTGGAGGTATCCAGCGCGAAGTAACGATTGATCTTGTCTGGGACCATTGTTACCTTTTGCGGAGTCATTGTTTGACATCCTTCTCGGAACGTGGGCCCGGCCCTCCTCGGGGGACCCCGTGGATCGTGCTGTGGCACATCGGCCAGCTCCCACTGACCTTGGCTGTTTGTCTGTCCCATCCTGGAGCTGGAAGGCTTGTGCTTCAGTAGCTCTCTCTGTGACTCGTGTTCCGTTGCATTCTCCCACTTGGGAGTGTCGGTGGTTGGAGTCATATGGTCGCGATGTGTTTGCATCCGCCAGCTCGGGACTCCAGTCCCTCCACACGTTGTGTGTATTTGCTCGGGCTACATTTGCCCTTTTGGATGCTGTTGACCGCCTCCTCCCCTCTTTGCCAGGTATCTCTCGTGCCAATCTGTCCCACCTATTCAGTGATGGCTATGATATGGCGCACTTTTTAATTCGGTCTTCCATGGACACCACGGACACTGTGGGTCGTACTATGGCCTGGTCGGTTGCCATACGCCGCCATGCTTGGTTGTGTGATGGCATTTTCTCAGAGCATGTTCAGGAGCGGCTTAAAGGTATACCATTTACGGGGTCACTCTTTTTGACACCTGTGCTGATTCGGCGGTCAGGCGCCTCCTGTATATATCTCTTTTTTGTTACCCGTTGTGGGCTGCAGATGTTCTGGGTTGTGTGGCTGCTCAGCTGTGTTGTTTAATTATTCTGGTTCAGCTGGTTAAGCTGTGTTTGCCTTTATTTTGAGCCTCTGCCTTCAAGCTTGTCTCAAGAGGGACCCTTCTTTTGTAGAGTTGTGCCTTACCCTATGTGGGGTATTTGTTGGCACTCATATAGCTACTCTTCCTTGCCCAGGAACTTTTGATGCACGTTGACGCTTCCTACTGTTGTAGGATGTCTCCGCTGGTGAGATCCATGGGATTAGTTCCTTCCAAGGGCTACAATTGGTTGTCTACGGCTGGTCCATAATAGATCCCCTCCTCCGTAAGGGGTTTTGTCAACCTGGCGTGTTTCTGCAACCTAGCTGTGCACGTCTTGCCTGTCTATCGGTGGACATGTGCCTGGGAGGAAGGGTGGCAGGTCTTCCCTGGCACGGTCTCCGGTTCCTTGTTTCTGGCAGGACACGGGCCCGGTTTGTCCCTTCCTGTCCTATGCACATTCTTAGTTCTCAAGGAGTGGCTCTTGTCTATCCTTTCTGCCACTGGATCTGTGCTCCGCCCCTGATGTTTTTATGGGTGTGAGTTCTTACTCCCAGTCTGACACAGGCGCTTCTTTAGCTAGCATTACTGTGTGCTTCTCGACTTTCTCCATTTTGGTAGACGGTGTCAGTCTTGGGGGTGTAGACTTTGGCACCAGGCTTCTGTCTATGCCTTAATTCATTCCTTTATAGGTAGTCTTGTGGTCTATATTTCCGCGTGTCTCACAGGAGACCAGGTTTCTTCCTCCTCGGGGACATGTTGTTTTCTCTGCATTCTTACCTGTTATGCAGCACACCAGTGTTGTGGTGCCGCTTGTATGACTCCCCTATTTAGGATTTCGTCACTCCACGTGCATGTGGCGACATTCCTGCCTCTTTGTGTGTGTATATTATGGATTCTATGTGCCACTGGGGTGCTCTCTTACTAAGTCTTTTTGCCTTATGTCAGATATTCTTGCTTACTCTTACTTCGGGATAGTGTCCTCTGTGTTTATAGCTTTGCAGGTTCTCCAATCACTGTGGTTCCTTTTTTTTTGCTTTGCTGCATGCCTACCTCCTAAACGTTTGCTCAATGGTAGCTCCTCTGTCTCTGTTGGCACTAGGCTCTTGGTTTGCCCATGCCACTGTTGTCACATGTCCTAGGGGGTGCACATTATGGTGTTTTCTTACACCCAGGGGCCTCCTGCTGCGGCTCCTGTTCTTGGGCGGACGATCTTCCGACTGGCTCCTGTTACTTAGGGCTTCCACTGTGGTTTGTGTTCAGGCGGTATGCTCTACCGTTGTCATGTTGTTTTGACCCTGGGAACTACGTTCCTCTTGGATTATAGGGACCCGTGCTGGGATCCTTCTTAAAGGTCTCACTGCATTGTTTCTTATGTTAGCACTGAACTTTCTAGTTCTGTTTTCCTTTCGTCTGTGTCTTGGCGACAGAGGTCTCACACCGTCCTTCATCAATATTGGTGTCTTGACCATCCCTTGTTCATGCTCCTTAAGGTGAGTCATGGGTCTGATGTCCGTTGACCTGGCATTGCGGTTTCCACCGTATTTTGTCAGCAGTTGACAAATATGTTATCCTGGAACTTGGTGGTTGTTTCGCAGACCCTCCTCCTATGGGGTAAGGCTTTGGTATCAATTCTAAGTTAAGGAATCTGCGGCTAGATGTCTCTTTGGCTCTCCACTCCGTCCACGTTTTTAGGTGGTTACAGGCGTACTTTTCACTGCCTTTTCATGTTGTGCCACCTGTGCTCTTCATATGTGCAGTTATTCTGTTTTGTATTCCCTCCCACCGCCTGTGCCTCCTTCCTTCTATGGCCGTCGGTTGGGGTGGGTTCTCTTTGTTGCTAGTCTTTCAATCTCTGGAGGGTGTGTGTCATGAACTGTCCTGTGGTCATTCACTCCTAGTCACTTGTCTTGCATCATGTTGCCTCGATATTGTGGTCCCTCCCATTTCCCTCCTATGGTGACGGGCTGTGCCTGGCTTGTCATATCTTTTGTGCTGCAGCCGTTGCCCCCACGAGATGGGGCACGCCTTGGCAATTTTTCGGGCCCTAGCTTGCAGCAAGTGCTCAGTGAGCTCCCCTCAGTCCATCCGGGTACTGGGTGCTTTTCTACTTCCTATTGTTTCTCATCCAAATGATTATTCTCTCAGTTACTTATCGTTGTTTTTTCAATGATGTTGCTCTTTTTTAACTCGCACTGTTCCTATGCTATTGCAGTTTTTTGCATGGCTCCACGTTGTGGCACGGAAAAGTTTCCTGTAGACAACTGACGTCAGCACACCAGGAGTGGCTTATATGGCTCCATTGACGTCACTTCCGTGGACGGCGTCGGGACGGAGCCGGGCGACGCCACCTCCCGGCGTGCAGAGGTATTACAGGTGAGAAAAAGATTTTCCGGATCCAGTCTGACGACTGAGGAGATATTCTAAGTTAAGGAATCTGCGGCTAGACTGTGTTTCTACCAGATAGATTGTTACTGAAGGTAAGTAACTCTTCCAATTGGCCCCTCAAGGCTACAGGGCAAAAGGTTAAGGTGGGCCCAGATCACTCCGGAACCTTTCCATGAGTCCCTCGCTGCGAGGTGTAAAAGGGAACTTGATATCTGCACCAAAGGGCAGGAAGTGCCAGGGATTATCCCCAATGCATTTGTGCTTATCTCTTGTGCTATTGGGGATCACCTAAAGGCGCCATCTAGGTGCAAGAACGGGTGTGTCCCGAGATGGTTTGACCGTAAATGTTCCAGAGCAGCAAGGGAATTGAGGGGAGCATTAGGCTCTAAACCCAGGGACCCAGCTCTAGTGAAAGCCTGTTGAGGTCAATACAAGGCAGAATTAGTGAGGCCGATTCGAGGGACGAGGCTTGGACCAAGCTCGCCAAGGCTAGTACCCTAAAAAAACAGAGAAAGGTTCTGGAACAGATTTAACAGTTCATTTTTGGTAGGAGATGCTAGTCAGGCTTTTGATGCACGTCTAACAGAGGAGGAGTGGGTTGGTCATTTCCAGGAAATGTTTTCTAGTCAAACAGAAACTAGGTTAGTGGATTGCCGGGGGCAGGAGAGACAGCCCTTGTCATCCATGCTGACGAGGTCAAAAAAGGTATTTAGGGTCTGTTGAGAAACAAGGCCCCTGGACCTGATGGCGTACCCAACCTCTTTTTATCCAACCCTCAGTTGTGGGTGCCAGTCCTCACCTATACTATCAACAAAGCTAATCGAGAAGCCCCACCCACCTCCTGGCCCATATCCACCAATGAACCAAGTTTTAAGAAAGGCAACAGGGATAGTACTCTTTGTTATAGGCCCCTATCACTGTTTGATTCAACTGTAAAGGTGGTGGGCTGAATTTTATTGGATAGGGTAACCACATGGGCAGATAAAAACAACATCCTAGCAGATATTCAATATGGCTTTTGTCCTCTGAGGTTAACAGTGGACCATTGGCTAAATCTGTATATGATTTTAAACAAATACAAGGTCGCGCGTTCAGGTATGATTTACTTGCCCTTTATGGACCTGTTGTCTGCTTTTCTCCGGGTGAACGAAAGGAAACTGTGGGAGAACCTTTTGTGTATGGGGATAGAGCACATTGTCCTATTTTTACAGGAGCTCCTCAGGGACACTAGAGCGGTGATTCGCTATACCAACCCCGGCAAAGTGACCAGTCAGTTCCCAATCCAGAGAGGGGTGCGACAGGGTTGTACATTGGCTTCCTTTTTATTTAATTTATATATTAATAACTTAAAAAAGGATCTGACAGCCACTCACACAGATGTTACCCATGTGGGCCTGCAAGGTCTCCCGGTATTACTGTATGTGGATGACACAGTACTTATGGTCTGAGCCATGAGGGGGTTGCAAACATTACTTAACTCCTTTGTGACTTTTATGGAAGACCAGGACCTGCTAGTAAATAATTCCAAGTCATACGTGATGCAGATAGCTCACAAGGAAACACGATCCTTCTATTTTAAGGAAGGGACCATCCCTGACCCCAAGACCAGTGCCTTCTCCTATTTAGGAGTTATGTTGGATGCCAACTTAAACTGGAGCCCTCTTAAAAACACAGGGATGCCTCCTACGTGCTAACGCAGACATTTTTAATTTTGCTTCCTGTCTGGGCAAATAACCTATAAGCACCCTCTGGCAGATTCATAGATCTTGGTGTGTGTATCAGGCAGTGTTTGGTAGCGAGATCTGTAGTTATGTACCCCATGAGGAGCTTCAAATAGTGGAAAACAGGTTTTTGAGATGACTATTATGTGTCCCTCAGGGTACCATTACTGATATTGTTCACAACGAATTGGGTGTGCCCTATCTTACAGATTTGTTGTCTTTCCGCCTTTTATATTATTGGCTTAAAGTCTGGTCAAGTGACAAGACTACCCTCAATAAAGAGGAAAGACTTGCTGTGGGTAAAGGAGTCCTATTTTAGACTGCGGGCGACAGAAAGGGAAGAATGCTATCTAAGGAAGCCAAGCGTACGTAGATACTGCCTTCTGAAACGGCCCCTTTTACTGAACCTTATCTTTTAGGGCTTCCTAGATCACATGCCCGTTTTTTATTGACTAGATTTTGCCTTGATTTATTCCATCTTCTTCTTGCTCACCCTGGAGGGAGCAAGAAAGGCGAGATCTTGCTGCCCTGTGGCTGCGAGGTTACATCTCCACAGGACATGCTCCATTTTTTAATGTTCTATAGTAATCATGAGGTGCCCAGGAAGACCTTTTTTTAATCCCTATTTAAAACAAGTCAATTTAAAAAAAGTGCATTCTGCTTTTACCTTTTTAACAATGCTTTCGAAGAGCACTGTATGGCATGCCCCTTAGCTTTTTAAAGGCTGCAGTAAAGCTTGGAGCGACCTGTGATTAATCATTATGGGCAAGGGAAAACCAGACATAGAGCCATTTCCTACCTCTTTTGTAACCGATTCGTGTTGGAGCTTTATGTGTAATGTGATGTACTTTTGACTTTTATGATTTTTCTTAACAACAGCAGAATAAAGTTTTCATTGAAGATGATGACATTGTGCAGCATTCTGTCCATCAATTGCTCTTGTTGCATTGGTTACCCCGAGTGGAAAGGGTATGTCCAGACGCGGGTCCCGTGCTCTTCATGCCTTTTGAGTCAGGCTAGCCTGGCTGATGAGGGGTGATGCCCTGAAACCGGTCCCAAGTAGCGGTATTTAACACAGATCCATTGACTAGGGGTGAAAGTTTGATTTGCTCTGCCTTCCGTCCATCATTTGTCTCTTTTGCTTTCTTGCCCTTAGTGCGCCAGGCATGCTACGACATGGGCGCTGGTCTCACTATGCCACTGGATTCTAGCTAGCCTGTCTGATGAGGGGTGACGCCCCTAAAACAATCCCAGGATGCTTGTTTCCGGTCCAGGGAGGACCTGGCTTGACTGTTCGAGCCACAGGGTTAAGACTGATTTGCATATAGCTGGGTCTGAACTGGAATAGCATGGGGAGCAAAAAAAACGATGATTAGATGTACTGGGGTGAATGTTTCACATTGTGCAGCATAAATTGATAGCATTTGGATGTGCATAGTCCGCGTCGGTGTTTGAAAATGAGGTCTTTAAAAACTGGTGCCGGCTTTTGGTTTGTTAGGCAGTTCAAATCGATATAGTCTTCAACATTCATCTTGTCTATATAAAGTCCTTTGTTACAGCTGACCGTGTTGAATTGGTGATGTATAATTTCCAAAATTAATTTGTTTGATAGAACTACGTTTGAGATTGTTTATCTTTAGAAACATCCTTGTTCCTTTAGTGTTGCACTTTCGGCCTTTTACAAACCTACTGAATAACCAGGATGCAATGAAGTGCATTCAGGTTCTGATATAGTCCTGTTGTTCCTGTGCCAGCAGTTATGTGGTTATAAAGCAGATTCCAGGTTCCAGTGCACTGAGGTAGTTCTCAATTCGATTATTATACCATTAGCTCAGTTTGAGTTGCTGTGCTTGGGTCAATGTATAAAAGTTTTCATAAATGTAAAAACAATAATAAAAAGATAGGAATATAACATGACTAACATTGAATGCTTTTACTGTGTTGTTAAATTGACAAGTGCAAAAGATGTTTTTCATGAACTCCTTCGGAACTACATGTAGGAACAAAATTCATGTAAAGATGAATTATCTTTTTTTTATACTGTTTATTTGCATTTTCCGTATTAAGTACAACAGTAAACGAAAGTGATTACTCTTAATCGTATCTACTGGACTAATCGGAATACCATTACATATTGCCACAGTTCAGGAACATTAATACATTTCTGTGGGCACAATCAGGTAGTTCGCAGTTACATAGGAAGATAGTAAAGTGTTATACAGTTCAGGGGCCACACTTTACATCCCAATTTTGTAGTTATTGCGCCTGACCATGTCTAGTACCACTATTGTGTTACCTATTCATCTACAGTAGCAGAGTTAAGCCACAGCACATAGGGTTCTCATATATCTTTGGAAGTGATCTGGCCGGCATAAGCTCCCAATAGTTAGTCCACTGCGCCCTACACCACGTCACACTCTGTACCAGTCCTTCGCCGTTGGAGGCCTAGACACCCCCCTTTGTATAGCTACTTCTCGTTTCGCCATTAAGAGTAATATTTCTGGCAGCTTTCGTGATTTAGGTGGGGTTGTCTTCAGGACCCCCAGCAGAGATGTCAGTGGTGTACAGGGGAGAACCAACCCAGTGATATATTTTATGTAGCACATTATGGTCAGGCAGAAGTTTGCTATTAGTCTGCACTGCCATGCCAAATGCAGGAAGGTCGCTTGGGGGGCACCACTGCGCCAGCAACAGTCATCATCGCAGAGATTATTTTGTGTAGTTGAATGGGTGTTTGGTACAGGCGATGTAAGTACTTAAAATGTATTAGCAGGAGATAGTAATTGGGCGACAAGCGCTCCAGCTGTTTACAACCAAGGTGGCATTGTTGATCTGTATCAGCTCCTCCTCCCATGCCCTACGTGAAGCCGGGGTAACGATTGGAGACTTCTTTTGTGTAATTTTGTAAATGCTGGAGAGGAGTTTGTGTCCTGATTCTATCGTCCGCAGGTTTTCTAATGCTGCCAATGTCTAATGTGGTGAATTTGCCCTTCCAGGATGCTCGAAGCTGATAGTATATTAATGTGTCTAGTGCAGAGGGAGTATCAGGGTCACACATTTGTTGTAGGGTGAGAAAGGTATCTGCTGGGTAGAGGTCACCACCATCTTTCAGGTTGTGGCTTGATGCGCGTTCTTGCGCCTTACAGTCCATTATTGGGGCGTACAGTGGGTTTTGGAGGAGAGCCGTAGACCGTGGTAGAGGTGCCACCTTAGCCACCTTGATTGCCACATGTGGTTGAAAGGGCGTGGGGTGCGCCCAGAAATGCAAGAATTGTGCCTGTGCACAGTAAGCGTATACGGCAAAGTCTGGATCAGCCATTCCCCCCTGCTCCTCTGGCAGCGTCCAGATTTCCCAAGCTATCCTCGGCTGTATTCCAACCCATACCAGTTCGATTATGAGCGACAATTATGAATTATCTTTAAATATTGTATTTGCATTGATCTTAATGGCATTCCATGGAGTCATGTAAATAAGTTCTGCTGGATACTTCTGCCTTCATATTCCTCACCTTTCGAGTATCCCAGGTGTCAGGTTGGTTCCGTAAATGTTTCTTCGCTCTTTCATGCCAGTAGAGATGCTGGCTCCATATCTGTGCCAGAAGCAATGCCCTTGTGATGTCACTGGGGCCATAAAGCGCCCACCCAGGCTGTGTGACTTCCGTTGTTATTTTGAGTGCATTTGTTGATGTGGAGCTCACTCTTAACCATACCTGTCAGGAATTCTTCATCTAAAAAAATGTTCAAAGCAGGTCTGCATGTCTTCCCCCAAGCATCCGGCTTTAAGCCTGGCAAAGATTGTTAGGGTGGGATGTCTATTACTAACCCCCAAGACATCTCCCTTTGGTGCCTCTTATTGTACCACGAGTCACATGCCTGCAACTCCTTTCAAAGTATGCATACAAAAGTCAATAAGGAGAGGGAACCCAAGCTCTTTATGGCATGGCCAGGGACGACCATCAAGGAAAGTTCAGGTCCCACCCTTGCTCGAGGTCACTAAAATCTCCGATTTTAGAGTCATTAAAAGAAATCAAGCACACAAACATGAGGCACGGTGAGCACAAGCAAGATGTTCCCCGACCCCACCAAACTTGTCTTCAGAGGTGTGGATTGGTAGTAGCATGGCCCCATCTGATCTGACACGAGCAGATCCTGGTCTGGCGCAGTTACTTTTCTTGTAGGGGTTTTCCCTGTAAAGTCCTAAACACTTGAATAGTCCTGCCCACGTGCCGGGACCCCGGAGCACTCCCTTAGATATATCTTCTCAAATAGATCTTTTTTGTCATTCTTCAGGAAGGCCTGCAAAGACACTTAAGAGATGGCAAAGACAATAATGCAGCCTAACTAACTAGGCTACACTTGCCACGACTTCATCTTGAAGTGAAAAAAGATGGCCAGTAAACTTATATTTTGCAATTTTTATCGAGTGTAACACAGAGAAAAGTCCCTTTCACAAAACTCCTTTTTTCAGGATAGAGATGAAAGGGTTGGACAGAGTAGCCCCATAGGATGCCATTATATTTCTCAAATTAGAAGCTGTGCCTTTAAGAATCTCCAGAGACCACCAGTATCCCATGATGCACAACCAGTAGTTACTTCAGTTCCTTTTTCCCTGGCGGTCCATTGTTGCATGAAGGTGTTGCCAATGGACAATCCCTGTTTGCAGGCTCTGTTATTTTTACAGGGGTCCGATAAGCTATTGTTATTGAACTTTTATAACACCATTGCTGCTGCTTCAGATGTTAGTAATATTTCTAGCTAGGTTTGTTTTTAAACATCATGAACTCGAAGTTTAATCGCAACTGATTCCTTATGATTGCTGGGGACCTTAAACTGCTCTTATGAGGGGACCCTTCTGTGTTCAATTCGCCCAATTCAGGATGTCCGCTGTGGGCGGGAATGCAGGTAGAGCATACCAAGCAGGGAGAATCACTCTAGTGGAAAAATTTGACCTGACTATGGCAATGTGCTGGGTGGGTCAGAGTGGGAGGTCTCTTGTTCCAACCTTCTCAGGGAGGGGGCGTGCATCCTACATTGTTTTTATTTATGTGTCTAATCCCTTTCTCCCCTTTTGACGGAGTTTCCAATTGATCCAGGGTTAACGGGACTCTGGAGCATTGAGCTCTACCAAATTTGTATTTTTTTTCATCAAAAATCTCTTCAGAATTTGACTACTAACCATTTCATTAGATGTCTTTGGTCTTTCTTTTCCCTTTGCTGTATTTTTCTGGCAGGAATTTCCACAGTTTTCAGACAAAAATGCCATCCCTTTTTGATAAGTGTCCAGACTGTGGAAGGAAGAAGGCCAAATCTGACTCTCATAGAGTGTGTATTTTTTGCCTTTCTGCTTCTCAGGTTCCTGATGCCTGCTCCATTTGTGAAACCTTTTACAGTCGCACCCTGCGTGAAAGAAGATTTGGCTTCAAGGAGCAGAAGAAAGAAGAAAATAGCTAGTCCAGTCAACAGGTGGGACTTTAGGGCGAGGAGAGGATCTCTACCAGGGCTCTGTCTTCAGCCTTGAGGGGCTCCGCAGAAGAAGAAGGGCTGAAAAATGGCGCCGGTCCCGGTAAACGTCGAAGACTAAGACGTAGAGATCTGGTATAGCACCGACCTGTTCACCATCGACTCGGGGCTCTGGGTCGAAACGGTGTAGACGTTCCACGTTGAGGAGACCTCCTCGTTCGCCGTCAAGAAACCCAACACCGTGAAGGTCGCCGTCGAACATTGTCTCGTCATTCAACGTACTCGCCATTGTCGATCGCAGTCACCAGCTCAGTCTTCTTCTCATCGACTGGATGATCAATCTACGCCTCCTCCGCCTCAGCCCCATCTCCTCCTGTACCTCCTCCTCCTGCACCTCAAAGGCCAAGGTCCAAGTCTCATACAAGGGACCGCTTTCAAAGACATAGACGTTCCTGAACTCGTTCCCATTGCCAACATCATGGTGGGAGATCACGCTCCAGACACACCAGAGACACGTCCTCTACGAATATTAGAAGATATTCCCCTACATTATCAGATTCTCCTCCTCAAAGGGTTTCTCCTATTGATGACATTGTGATGAAGTTTTGGTGCGTTGGGTTTCCCAACTGAACATCCAAATGTCCACTCCAATTCCATCAACCTCTGTGATTTTTGAGACTTTCCAACAGAGACAAGCATCTCGTTGTTTGCTTTCTCTGGTGCCAGGCTTATTAGAACTGGCAATGGAACTTTGTCTAACTCCTTCTTCCATTAATCTATCTCCTTCCAGACTGCAGAAGAAGTAGCGTCATCCAGACCAGGATCCCACGTTCCTGCCGACTGACCCAACTCCAGATTCTGTCATTGTGGTGGCAGAGAAAAACACAGCATACTATGGCTCCAACGTCCACAGTTCCACCCGACAAAGAAAGCCGTAAGATGGACTCAGTTGGGAGGAAGGTATGCAACACAGCAGCGACCTACATTAAAGCTGCTAGTGACACAGCCCTGCTGGGCAGATGTGACAGGGCACTGTGGGAGTCTCCAGCAGTTTGCAGGTCACCTACCTAGGGACAAAAGAGAGTATTTTAATGAGATCCTGATGGAAGGCCTTATGGTGTCTAACCATGTCATTAGTGCAGCGGTGGACACATCCCTTCTGTCTGTACATGGATATTACGACGGGGTGGCACTCAGACGATATTCATGGCTTCGCTTAACCTCACTTAAACCTGAAGCACAACAAGGTATCCTGAATCTGCCTTTTCAGGAACAACCCTTTTTGGCTCTCATGCAGATTAGGAGATGGAGACACTGAAGGTTGTTGGTCTTGAAAAACCCAAAGGGCAACATAAATCTTGCCGCTCTTTTTCACGCAGATACTCAACACTGAGGTTTCAAACCCCTCGCTGGTGTCGGGGCCGACAAACCAGTACCAACAATCTTACCAACCTTACCAAAAGCGACTACCAAGAGGAAGGTTAGGACAGCAACCTGCGCAAGGAGGCAAGACGCCTACAGGTTCCAAATCCTGAATCCTGTCTTCCCTCCTCTTCTGTTCCCCACTCTGCTAGGGGGAAGCATTCAACATTCCTTGGCAGAGTGGCAAAAAATAACACAAGACAATTGGTTTCTGAATATTGTTCTTAATGGATACTCTACGCTTCATTAGCCCTCCACCATCAATACCTCCAAGACAGTCAAGAATCCAACTGTGCCAAATACAAATGGAAGCCAACACTTTCTTACAAAAACAGGCGGTAGAACCAGTTCCTCCATTTCAAGGGGGCAAAGGGCTTTATGCAAGATTCCTTCTTGTCAAAAAGGACCAAAAACAAGTTCAGTCCCATTCTCAATTTAAAAAAGGCAAACAAGTGGATTCGGAGCGAGAGAATCCGAATTTTAGCATTACACCAGATCTACCCTCAACTACATCGACTGGATTGGTTATGTGCAATAGACCTGTAAGACGCATACTTCCATCATAAGAAAGCATCGCAAGTTCCTGAGGTTCACAGTGGGGAACAACCGCTAGCCATACTCTGTACTCCCATTCGGCCTGAAGTCAGCACCCAGGACCTTCTCCAAGTGCATTGCAGTGATTGCTGCCCATCTGAGGAAGCACAAAGTGTTTTGTCTGCCCCTACCTAGACGATTGGCTGATCAAGGCATCCACGTGTCTTGAAGCTCAACTACACTTCAATTAGACCTCAGACCTTCTCCTTCGTTTGGGTCTTCACATCAATCAAACAAAGTCTATCTCGACTCCTGTACAGTGCCTACAATATCTGGGAGCCTCCATCTATACTCGCACGGCAAATGTGTATCCTTCGGAGGAGAGACGCTTATCGATCCTTCAGAAGACTCAGGCTCTCATGACAATGTCTCACCCACCTGTGAAGAAGGTCTCTTCTCTTCTGGGCTCCATGGCGTCTTGTATGTTCCTCGAATGCTCGTCTCCACATGAGCCCCCTTCAAGAATGTCTGGTGGACCAATGGGACCAGTGACTAGGAGATTGGGAGGACTAGATTCAACTGTCACAACATGCCCTCCGGTCCATCAAATCGTGGCGTTTGCCCACCAATCTCCTACGAGGGATCCCCTTCCACAAGGAGATACCTACGCAAACCATAGTAACGGATGCCTCTCTCCTAGGATGGGGAGCACATACAGATCACCTTCAAATTCTGGGCAAATGGTCAGTAAAGGAATCCACTTATCACATCAATCTGCTAGAGCTATAAGCAGTTAATTTCGCTTCGAAAGCCTTTTAGCCATCATTCCGTGCCAGCTCCCTGCTTGTCCAGACAGACATACGACAACTATGTTCTACCTCAATAAGCAGGGAGGCTCACGATCCATACCGTTATCTAGGGAAGCCCAAACCATCTGGAAGTGGCTCTTAGCTAGAAATCTGACCCTAATAACAGCAACTCACTTCCCTGGTGTTCAAAATGCTCTGGCCGATGCTCTAAGCAGGCTCCTTCAGGAAAATCACGAGTGGGTCTTAAACGACAACGTGGTGCAAGATATATTCAAAAGATGGGGTACTCCAGAGGTCGATTTTGTTCACCACCGCAGAAAACAATAAATGCCAAAGCTTCGCCTCTAGGTCCTACCAACTCTGGGAATACCCTACGGATAAACTGGTCAGGCAGCTTTCTCCACACCTTTCCTCCAATCCCCCTGATCCCGGCAGTCCTTCTCAAGCTCTTGCAGTCACGCACCAAGATGATTCTCATAGCCCCGGAGTGGCCACGTCAGTGGTAGTTCACAGGCCTTCTTCACCGGTCTATCCATCCACATCTCAGGCTTCCATGCAAATCGGACCGAACGAAATTGAGAGGACAGATGGTGCACTCCAACCTCTTATACTTGAATTTGGCAGCATGGCTCCTCAGTTAGTGCAGTATGGGCACTTGAACTTATCTCAGGACTGCATGGACATCCTTAAGGAAGCTAAGCAGCCATCCACACGCTCCGCCTTTGCCTATAAATGGAAGAGATTCTGTAGCTGGTGTTCATCGAAGAATGAGGATACTACTTATTGCCAGGAAGATGTCATCCTTCCATACTTGCTTCATCTAGCACAATCTGGCGTTCAATTTTTTTCCATTAAGGTTCACCTTGCAGCTCTGACTACTTACAGGAAATGCCCTTCACAAACTTCCTTTTCTAGAATTCCTGTCATTAGCGATTTCTTTGGAGGTTTAAAGAAAGTTTTTCCTCCCATTAGAAGTCCTTCCCCTCCTTGGGAGTTTAATGTGGTTCTTTATCGGCTAATGCAAGAACCCTTTCAACCTATTCATAAGGCTACACTTCAGCTTCTGTCTTGGAAGACCGCATTGCTTGTGGCTATCACTTCCACCCGCAGGGTAAGCGAAATCCAGGCACTTTGCTGTCAAGAACCATACACAGTTTTCCATACATCTAAAGTGGTCATGAGTACTCATCCGAAATTCCTTCCTACTGTAATTTCGGACTTTCATGTCAATCAAACTATTTACTTGCCTATATTTTCCAGTATCCTTCTTCTCCAGCGGAGAGATCACCTTATTCCCTGGATGTTAGAAAAGTTTTGAAGTTCTATTTGGACAAAACTCAAAATCTAGGGGAATCAGATCAGTTATTTGTAAACTATGGCTCTCTACGTACAGGTCTAGCGAGCTCCAAGCAATCCATCTCCAGATGGATTGTTTCCTGTATTTTACTCTCGTTACCAGAAAGCCAACAAAACTCTAGTTAGTAAGCCTAGGGCTCACTCTATCAGAGGAAAGGCAGCTATTGCGGCCTTGCTTCAAGATTTGTAAGGCTGCCACCTGGAAGTCAGTCAATACATTCACAAAGCACTACTTCCGGGACTCTAATGCCAAGGCAGATGCTCAAGTCGGACAGGCTTCCCTTCGGAACCTGTTTGCTTAAACTGGCATGTCAATTCTCTGTCTCTTCCATAGCATGTTTTTTTTATAGGGATGGGCTTGCTAGTCTATTCAAGTGCTTATGACTATACACGGAAATCCCCTACAAGAGAAGGAATAGTTTCTTACTTGTAACTCCAGTTCGCTTGTAGGGGTATTGCCGTGATAAGTCATAAGCAACCTTCCCGCCTCCTTGGTGGAATAGACTGACATATTCATGACATAGACTAGGCATTCACTTTTCTACGCCTTCAAAAAGAACTGAAGTAACTGCTGCTGGCTGTGCCTCATGGGATGCTGGTGGTCTCTGGAGATTCTTAAAGGCACAGCTTCTATTTCGAGACATATAATTGCATCCTATGGGGCTACTCTGGCCAACCCTTTCATCTATCATGAAAAAATTAGTTTTGTGAAGGGTAGTTTTCTCTGTGTGTTAAACTCAATAAAAATGTCAAAATACAAGTTTACTGGCTATCTTTTTTCACTTCAAGATGAAGCAGTGGCCAGTGCAGCCTAGTTAGTTAGGCTGCATTTTTATCTTTTCTATCACTTAAGTGTCTTTGCAGGCCTTCCTGAAGAAAGGCGAAAAATATCTAAGGAAGTGCTTTGGGGGCCTGGCACATGGGCGGGACTATTCAAGTGCTTATGACTTATCACAGAACTACCTCTGCAAGAGAACTGGAGTTAAAGGTAAGAAACTATTCCTTCCTCTAGCCCCGATGCAGGATCCACTTCAGGACCTAGAGTCCCACAGGCGTATCTGGTGGTTCAAGCACATATCTTGATATTTTTTAACACTATCTTTGTGGTGTTAAGGAGAACAATGGCGCCATCCTTGTCCCCTCCCCAAGGAGTGCCTTTAGTGCCCTTTTTCCCCTTTTGCAACATTTGTTCCCTACAGCATTGCCTTTGATTTCATCACCACCAATACTGCTGTTTGTGCCACAGGCACTTGCTCCTTCTTCTGCACCAATAACTGCGATCCCAAAGTCCATCTCCAAGGACAGAAATCCTCATCTGGAGCCTAAGGTAATGCTGCTAAGATCCAGGAGGGAGGCCCAGGTTCACCTAGAGGAGTAACAGAATAGAGAGCAGCAGGCATGTGCATCTTGTAGGTAGACACTACATGTTTTTTTGTTTGTTGTTTTTTGCAGGGATTCTGAAACTCTAAACAAACCAAGAACTGAAGACGATATGAAGCTATCCCACTATTTGCTCTGAACTCAAATGAATATCAGTCTGGGTAAGGCCAGTGGCATAGACACATCTTCGGCGTTAGAGATGCTGAATCCATCATGACCACTCTCGCCAGAAGTGAGTTCATTCTCCTCAGTGGTTCAGAAACAGTTGAGGTTTATTAGCTGCCTCTTTCCTATGTTGAGACCAAGACTAACTTATTCGTAGTCTTTGACACAGGCAGCTGAACCTCTTTTACCATTTGATGAAACCATGCTAGACCCTGTTCTGGCTGCCTGGAATAGGCCATCACTTTCTCTGGCGGTTAGTTGGGTCATAGCCAGGCGCTATCGTCCTGCTGCAGATAACTCTATCTTTCTCTCAACACATCTATTTCTTAATAGCCTGGCGCTTTGGACTTGATCATCCTGTCCTCTCCTAGAGCTTTCCCTACAGCTTCAGGAGACCTGGAATCAAAAAATCTGGAGGCTGTAGGTATGAAGGTTTTCTCCACAGGGAGTTTACCCTTGAAGTTGTTCAACATGTATGGCAAGTCTAGTTGTTACAAACCTTCCATATCCTCTGCAGGGACATTTCTCAGAGCTGATGCAGAGTTTAGCAGATGGCTTGATGTCAAATCGTCCAGTCAGGTTTCGAAACTGCAGCCTCAGTAGGTAGAGTCATGGGTTTGTCAGTGACTTTCAGACAACATGCCTGGTTTAGGACGCTTGGTTTCTCCCCAAATGTCCAGTCCACTCTCACACGCCAATGCAAGCCACAGTAGCCCCAACCGCAATTCCAGAGTCCCACAGAGGAAGCCTCTCTAATTGACCTTTGTCTGTTCACAAGAGATCGGTTGTCCTCATTTCTACAAGTCTGGAAGGCCATAACTTCGGTCCAGTGGGTTCTTCAAAATGTAGAAAGTGACATGCCCTACCCATTCAGAAAGGTTTCTTCCCACATTCCCCCTTGCTGTTCTTGTCCCCTTCCTCATTTTGCAACAGGTGACAGCCCTGCTAGAAAAAACTGTGGTGGAATTAGTGCTGTAGCAGAAAATGTAACTGGGATTCTTTTGTCTGTACATCCCCTTTCCCAAGAAACATGGCAGACTTTACCCAATCCTAGATCTCAGATCTTGAATCTCTTCTCAACAAGGCGCAATTCAAAATGCGGTCCCTGGATCAGGTTCTTTTGACTCTGGAAGCAGGGGACTAAATGGTGTCCCTAGATTTGAAGGACGTATATTTCCTTATACTGATCATGCAGTTGCAAAGGAGGTTTTGTGGTGTGGTCCACACACTACCAATTAATGGTCCTCACTTTTGAATCACTTCTGGCCTTTTCTCCTACTGAGAGGAACTTTGACTTTCAGGATATGATTCTAATGTGTTGGAAAGGCACTCAGATTTCAGTCCTCTGAATCTAGTGCCTGCTAAGTCTGCTGCCATCTTGCATCCAGCAGGCAGTGGTTTCTGCAGTGGGTCGATATGTCAGACACAATTATGATCTCCTCGGACACTGCAGTAGTTCTCACCCACATCTAGTGTGGTGTGGATGAGAACCTTGTGGCAGGGATGTCCTTCTGTCCAGTGTAGGCCATGGTGTTAATAGATGCTTTAGGATGGAGTGATCATCTGGAGGAGCTGAAAGTTGGAGGCCTCTGGGCTACAGGAGAGCACATTCTGCACCTCAACCTGCTGAAACCAAGCTATTCCGTTGGCACTCAAGTCATTACTTCCTTCCCTTACCAATCAGCCTGTCCAGATCTTGACAGACAATCATTCACAATTTTTTATGTCAGCAAACACGGACGAGTGGAGTCCCAGCGTCTGTCGAAGTCTTGTGGCGTTTAGTTGGTAGTGAGCCCTCTGGCTGCTTGCTGAACTCCAGATCCGACTGCTCATTGAACTCTTGCTGACCACGAGTGGCATCTCCAGCTCGAGGTGGTGCATTATATCTTTGGTCAGTGGGGCACTCCTCAGGTGGACTTGTTTTGACACTCACAGCAACACACATTGCCAGTAGTTATGTGCCCTCCAGTATCCTTGCAAAAGGAGCCTTGGGCAAGCATTTTGGTTGCAGTGGAATTCTCCTCAGCACACAATATTTTCTCCTATACCCTTGATTCCTTGTGTTATGCGAAAGATTTACCAAGGGCCCAAACCCCCCTCATTTTACCGGATTGGTAGAGAAATGTTTGGTACGCAGACCTCCTGCTCTTCTGCCAGTGCCCCTCCTCCTGTCTTTCTCTCATAGTGGACATGGCAGCCATTCTCTCCTATAAAAGGAGATGGTTCTGTACTCCAAACTCGAAAGCATACTTCTTCATGCCTAAGGATTGTGCAGGGTCGCCACCTTTCCAGCTGCCACTGGAGATGGTAGGAGTTATGCTCTCTGCTTGCTGTGACTCCACTAAAACAGTGTACTATGGAAGGTGGAAAAGTTTTTGTCTCTTGGTTTGCTGAGAATACTGTGGACCCTTTGAATGCCTGGTTATTGGACATCCTCAGATTTACACACACTAGCTCTGCGTAGCTGTAGTGTAAGAACTGTCAAAGGATATGTGGTAGCCTTGTCAGCATTTTTCTGTCCCAACCAACCAACACTGTTTACGGCACAGATTGTGGTACACTTTCTGAAGCGCTTCACAAACCTGTACCTTCCCACTCCTTTTGTCATGCCGCAATTTTGTTTTGATGTTAGTAATGGGAATTCCTTTTGAGCCCCTTCATATTTATCAACAAACTATTGACTTTCAGAATAGTTTTTTTTGCAATTGATTTGGTGACAAGCATCAGTTAATTGCAAGCCCTGAACTTATATCCTTTCTTTTGTTTCTTTCTCAACAAGTTGTTTGAAACCAGAGCTGCTTTCCTAGCTAAGATGGTCAAGGGGGTCATGCTTACATCTTGCATCAGTCCATTACCCTAACTTCTTTTCAGTCTTCTCCAAATCCCACTGAGGAGGAGGAAAGGCCACATAGGCTGGCTTTAGAAATGTTAAGTGGGCACGTAGTAAGAAGGGTAATGCCACCAAGAAAAGAACTTCAGTGAGGTAGAGTATTTTATGAATCAAGATGTGCTATGCGTGCGCACACAAAGTGTGTGTACCCTCAAACATACACACTACTCAGCCCTCCCCCCCCCAGATATGCACGCTTGTTAATCTTTTTGAAGGCAGAAGAACCTGCAGGTAGCAGTGTCCTTAAGTAGAAAATGTTACTTGCCTTCAGTAGTAATCTTTTTGATGGGTACTCTTTTCTACCTGGCGATTTCTCACTTATACCACCCTCTTCCCCATCTTGAAGAATGGTTGTCGGCCATGTTAAATTGATGCTCTGTGTCCTTAGAGAATTGATGTTTTTCTTTTCGCTACTTGGTGAGAAACAATGAATGGGAAACTGTCAGGCTGCCAGGATAGGTGCTATGTCTTCAGTGACGTCACAACGGTGTTGCTTCTAGCACCAATCTGTGGTTAGCCTCTTCTGTCATTATGGGAGAGCTTTGAAAAATTACCAGAACCAGTCTGGCACCTGCAATACTCAAAAGTTGAATAATCTGCAGATAGATAATGGCATCCACCAAACAAATCGTTACCAAAGGTTTTGATATGTGAATTGTTGGGATGCATCAAGAAAGGCATTGTTTAAACCAATTATAAATTCCTGTTTAATTAGTTTTGTTTGGTTCCAGGTGCGCCACTTGTATAATACCAATGAACTGAAAGACTTTCAGGTTGAGATGGAGAATCTAGTAAATTCAAGAACCCCCAGACTGGGGCGCAATGGTGAGTATTTTTTTACAAACTGTTTTCACAACACTTCTGATGTTAATGCAGATTTAATTAATTGCTCATGTTGATATGAAAACTGTATCTTTTTCATAACACAACAACCTTTTGTTTGATTTGTGCAATGAATGAACCACTAGTCAATATGTCTGGTGCTTACTTATCACTTTTGAGCACATTTCTGTATCGTATTGGTAAATATTGTGAAAGGAGGCCATTATATGCATAGGGTGAACCATGCCTTGTGCCTCAGTTAATGGCAGCATGTGAAATCTGCTTCACCTGTTGTAGCTCGATCATATCATTGACTACTGGATCATAAGAGAAAATTAGTCGGCCAGTTGACAAAAATAGTGGTCTCCTGGATAAATGCGCTTCAGCTGCCTTTGACAGATTTTACTACTTTGAATGCTGTATGAGCATGAGTGTTTTAATGGTGGCAGAAACCCTTTAACTTTAGAATAACAAGTTGAATAATTTTCTAAGTTCACACACCCAATTATTTTTTTTCTCAGTGTATGAAGCCCTTTCTGTTTCTTTTTTTTCTAGAATCTGTTGCCCGTTCCAGTAAGTTGCTGGGCTGGTGTCAAAAATTGACAGAAGGGTACGCAGGTGTAAATGTGACTGACCTCACCATGTCATGGAAGAGTGGCTTGGCACTGTGTGCAATCATTCACAAATGCCGTCCTGACCTCATGTAAGTCATATGTTCGCATCTGTCATTTATTGTCTTAAACCTCCACACAAAAATTTGATTTGATACCCTATGGCAGGTACACAGAAAACTATCTTGTGTTGAAATCCTTGATAATGCACTAGGTCATCATTTGCATAACCCTGTTGTTTCATTTTACCAGCAGTTAACCCTTTTACTGTGCAGTGGTACACGCCATCATTTCTTCCAGCTGGCATCATGCCCTCAGTTACGTTCACTACAGGACCCTACTTACATTGATCACTTAGGTGTCCAGGACCTGAGAGCCAGACACTTCTACAATTTTTTATTAGCAATTTCAATCATTAAGAGATTTTTAGTAATCATATATACCTAATATGACCAATGGAATTCAGCCTTGTCAGTGTTTATCAGGGCGACTGGAATTATGTGATTGTGCGGCTGTGGCAATTTTTGCATAATTATAGTTTCGACACATTTGCAACATAATCCATCATCTGCAGATTTCAACAAAAAATTATTTTGTTTCTAGCTTAAAAATTACTAAAAATACAGCAGCACGTGTTACTGCGTAGTGGAAGGCCCTTTGCAAAGGTGGACTAGACACCTTTCAGTTGCTTATTGCTATATTTGCTTATTAAATTCTTCGGTGCTCAGGAAGGCCCCCGGCCGTCACGCGTCACAGTGGGTGTGTGCTAACGACGGCCGGGGGCCGTGCGAACCCCACCCATTCTCTATTTCGCCCGCACAGTGTGAAAATTCGGCCAGCGCGCATGGGGTTAAACTGGTACTAATGAGGTGCACTCAATGCCCAGCCAGTGTTAACAAGTGTAAAAAGTAAAAAATAATGAAGTAATCCTATTACAAAAAGTGCTGCTTTATACTGCATAATTTGCCTTTTCTTGCCGCATAATTTACTCAACCTTGTCGCAAAATTTGGCCCTCTTCTGACGCATAATTCCAGTGGCATTGGTTATTACTAGCAGTTCCTTTTGGTCATTGATGCATCGTGCAGAGACCTCTGTTTTACTTTCTGTATTGTATGGATAAGGCCTATTGTAACTTCTGTGTCAACAGATAATTGGTGTAGCAATGATCATGTATTGTAGGTACATTAACACTTGTACTAGTAGTTAGAAATCCTGTGCTTTAATGATGTGTGCTTCAATTGCAAGTATTTTAAAAACATCATTTACATTTGTGCTTCCGACATTTCTCCCAGGTGCTAGGTTGCTGATAGCATTGTGTGCTCCTCATTTGCATCTTTCAAAGACCTAATATTTTAAAATCTTTCAATGAAGTAGGAGGAAGGTCTGCTTCATAAAATCCATCGCTTCTCAACTGATCATACGTACCGCCAAAATAAGACTCAAGTGCTTTCTCCCATTAATAGAGGCTTATTTTCACCTGAAATTGTATGATTGGGCTCCTTAAGAAACCTCTACTTGACCCATGTGATATAACAATAATGATTTATCTATCATGGAGGTTTATGTTGATAGTGGTGATTTCTTTCCCAGTGATCCTCTATTAGGTCCATCCTGTTGTTTATCTTTCATCACAGTGTTATTATTTATCTTTTTTTCCAATGCTCTTTTTATCATGGTGTATTTATTGCAATTGCACTTTTATGGTCTTTCGACCGAAATAAAGTATATACATACTTAAGACAGTCTTCGCTCAAAGTGCTGAAGTGTTGGCATTTCACAGTATATGTTTAACAGTGTTCATCAATCTTGTTTTACAGTTGCGTTTATCACATTCCCATAGAGGAAGATTTCAACGGCCATGACATATAATTGGCAAGCCCAACCTCCACTTTAGTATAAAGCATATCAAGTCCTTAATATAAACAAACACCATGTGAAAATACCTTCATTAGTTTTATGGCTTGTTACTCTATACTAGAGACTCTCTTGCAATACTTGAAAATTTTAGATGGATCAATTTAAAAAATGTATTCGTCTTTATTTTATATCCATTAGTTGATTCAGCCCCCTCTCCATTTTGTATATCGCCATAATCCTGCATTTTCTATTGAATAATATGAGTATCTCGCAGACAATGATTACTTGGTAAATTAGTCTGAGCCTTTTCTCTTAGTCGCGAGCAAGCAATGAGTTAATAGTGCTTTAAATTTTGCAGCAAACTAACAGAGGCCCTTCCTACTTGAACTGTTAAAGACTTAAAGTTCAGTTGTTTGTATTACAGAACTTCTACTATAAATCTAAGCTTATTTTCACAGTTTTCCTTCCAACATTTCAGTTTCTAGATTATGTAGGGCTGCGATCTGAAGACCATAAAAAGCAGTTGGGACCACATTTCCTTGTTAAGTGAGGGGAAATTCTGATATCCAAGAGGTCTTGTGATTGTTGAATAAAGCAGCCCTCAAGACGATGGACCTCTATTGGTCACTTCTGGTAAGAACATTTTTCTCGTGAAAAGCAGGAACCCAATCATGTCATTTGCAGACCACAGCAGGAGACCCTTTTTTGCAGACCGAAGATTCAAGTGATAAATACCTTAATAGGCTGGGCTTGACTGCTTCATTATGGCAGTCAGCTAAGTTGAAGGGGAGGCTAAAGGGAAACACTGTCTTATCCAGTATTAGGGGTGTCTTTCATAGATTCACATGCCTGAATCATTCCCCGTCAGAATGGGAGTCCCCGGTACATACATAAAGTAATGTCCCATAGACATATAGATAAATAGGCCTAAAGGCCCCACATTAGTAACATATCAATGCCCTTTTGTAGAAAGGACCAAACTCTAGAAAAGAGCTAATCAGCTGTCACCTCCCTCTAAAACCCTCCTGGAAGGAGCCTCAGTCCCTCAGATTTTCATACGTACAATGCTGCTAAGGGAGTCTCCTCTGAGCTCTGTTCAGTTTTTTCTTCACAACTGGTTTCCAGTGTTCTTTGGTGTTTTTATTCTGTTCCATCTGTGATTGCTAATATCCTCATGGCTCAGACACCAAAAAAGGGTCTTTTTAGGTCCTGTGGTTCCTGTGGAAAGAAGAGGCTGCAATAGATGACCAACATCAAGACTGTCTGTATTGCCTGTATCCAGACCATTCTTCCAAGGACTGCAAGGTATGTTGTACCTTTTCCACTAAAACCCTCAAAGATCGTGAGGGACGCCTCTTAATTTGGCTCCAGAGGCTAAAAGACAGGGACCACTTGGAGTCTTCTGAGGAAAGTGAAGGTTCTTCAGTCTCTTCCAAGTCTTCACTAAAGAGACAAAGGGTGGCTTCTCCTAACCCTACGGTACCTACTCAAAAGAAGGCATCAAAAAAGTCTTCAGAGGTTCTCTCCAACGCTACTTCTGCAAAGGTTTCTCTCAGGACGTTCCCACCTTCAAAAAGCCTACTTCGACTCAGTCGATGACATCTTCATCATCGAGGAGAGCTATGTCTACTGCATTGTATGTGACAACATAGACGACTACTGTTTCTACGTCAATGGCATCGTCGTCATTTTCCTCGTCAACCACTATAACCCCATCGTTGACGGCAGGTAAGACTGTGTCGTCGACGATAAACATCAAGAAAACACAGTCGACGTCAAAGCGCTCATCGACGCTGCACTCGCCGACGACGGAATCGGCGATGACGGCGAAGTCAACATCGTCGACGTCGACACCATCGATGAAAACGCCGTCGACAAAGGTACCGTCGACGAAAATACAGTCGAAGACGCCTCCAGTGATGTCTGCACTGTCGTCGAGGACTCAGTCGACGATAAATCCTCCGGCTATGACACCCGTTGACGCTTCACCGTTGACGACCACAACGTCGATGGGCTCGTCGACGATGATGGATTCAGGTCTGCAAAGCACATGTCTGCACTTTAAAAACTACAAAAAAGGCGCTGACGCCGGCTTTAACTTCGCCAAGCAGAGTCCAACCACTGCCTCCAGCATGTCTTCTTAAAGAGGAAGGTTCAGATGAAGGGGACATGTTTCAGACTGCGAAAAGCCCTTTGGAGCTTCATGTCAAATGTCAGAGTTCGGACGAAGAAGAGGAACAGGAGTAAGAATATCATCCACCTCCAGCTCCAATGGTTTACCTTCCAGCCTCTTTAGTTTTGGACTTGCGATACCTCATACAAGACTACAAACCGATGTTTCCAGAGTCTCCTGCATCTCAACCTTCCGCATTATCCCCCTCACCAAGACCACGGCCTCCACCTTTGAGTGTACAGCCGGAGCGGGTTGATCTATCGCATCCTCAGTCTACTGATGAGGAGGAGGAGAAAGACCAACAGGAGGAGGGAGAACTACAAGACACTCAATCAAACCACGATGACTGGGATGACTGTCATTCCCTCTCTCGCTACTCCAGTACCTGCATCCGCAGATTCACCACCCGGTGACATTGGAGGGTTCCATAATGTAGTTGAGAGGGCCGCTCAACGTTTCAAAATTCCAATGGTCTCTCAACAGCAAGACTGCTTTTTATATGATTTTAAGGAGGCTCTTAAAAAATCAGTAAGATCAATACCCATAATTGAATACCTGTGGGAGCAGGGTGTTAAGGTCATGCAGAACCCTTCCTCTGTAACTCCGGTGGTACCTCGCTTGGATAAGAAGTATAGGGCGCCTGATATTGCACCGGCTTGTTTAATAGGACACCCCAAGCCGGATTCGGTTGTTACACAGGCGGCCCAGAAGTCGTCCAAAAATCCTTTTGCCCCGTTATCAGCTCCTCCAGATAAGGAAGGCAGAAGATTCGACAACATTGGGAAGCGGTTCTCATCAATGTCTGCATTGACATTAAAGTCGGCCAATGCTTTAGCGCTTTTGGGGCGTTACAATAGACAGCTATGGGCGGATATAGCCCCATATCTATCGGATCTACCTAACGAATCAAAAGAGGAGGCGAAGAGGATATTGCTAGAGGGTGAAACCTCGGCGTCAGAGATAATAGACTGTGCGATGGTGTAACGACCGGATTCTCGAACCAGATGGGATCAGCTCCTAGGAGCCCCTCCAACCCAGTCGGAACGTAATCACCTCCCTCCTTAGAACGTATTTACAATGGGTATAGGTATATGTATGTACATCTCGTACCTAAGGATGGGGAAAATAGCAATACACATGCATAGGTTTTCTACAATATCCTATTCATACCAACTATCTCACGGCCACTTAGGCCCAGACTAATCTACCCTGGGGCAGGTCTGATTATGTACCATCACACACTGATCACCCTCAGTGCTCACTCGACACGCAATCCGGCGTGCCATACACACTGATCACCCTCAGTGCTCACTCGACACGCAATCCGGCGTGCCATTCACACTGGGCTGCAGTCCCAGTGCTCTCTTTTTATCCGGTCCACAATCCGGTGGACCTAAACACTGGTCTCCCTCCCAGTGCTCGCTTACTTACAACCCGATCCGCAATCCGGCGGATCTACGCACCAGTCTCCCACCTGGTGTTCTCATTAACGCCGCTTACCAACGACGATCACTCTCCTATGAATACCTTTGGAAGAAATCTCTCATTGGCTACTCGGGATGATACTACAATAACATGAATTAGTACGGCTTTCCAAATTGGAGTATGTACCTTCGGCTCTTGGCATCAAATGGTCCCTCTCTCCCTCATTATTCAGTCACCTCTTACCTGACCGGGATTTACATCCGTTCATTAGCTATTGGACTCCTGAGGCGGAAGCCGGGAGAATGCATAACCCTGTTTTTTAAAAATTTTAAAACTGTGATAACGTGTTTCTATCACCTCCCCTCCTACCTGCACTTCTTGGCTTCACTTTAAACAGCGCTCCACGCTGCAACGACCCCTCACCTCCAGACGCCATTCTCGAGCGCGAGGCGCGCCACAGACACGCCCACTCTGTTGGCCACGCCCCCTCGACCTCTTGTATAAATAGCGAGCGCTGAAACGAGGCGCTTCATTAGCTATTGGACTCCTGAGGCGGAAGCCGGGAGAATGCATAACCCTGTTTTTTAAAAATTTTAAAACTGTGATAACGTGTTTCTATCACCTCCCCTCCTACCTGCACTTCTTGGCTTCACTTTAAACAGCGCTCCACGCTGCAACGACCCCTCACCTCCAGACGCCATTCTCGAGCGCGAGGCGCGCCACAGACACGCCCACTCTGTTGGCCACGCCCCCTCGACCTCTTGTATAAATAGCGAGCGCTGAAACGAGGCGCTTCATTAGCTATTGGACTCCTGAGGCGGAAGCCGGGAGAATGCATAACCCTGTTTTTAAAAATTTTAAAACTGTGATAACGTGTTTCTATCACCTCCCCTCCTACCTGCACTTCTTGGCTTCACTTTAAACAGCGCTCCACGCTGCAACGACCCCTCACCTCCAGACGCCATTCTCGAGCGCGAGGCGCGCCACAGACACGCCCACTCTGTTGGCCACGTCCCTTTCAACTCCCCGCCTCACGACCATAAATATGTGTCTTGGTAGGAAGCGCAGCGGACGAGCGCAGCGGGCGCGACGATTGCGCGCCGAAGGCGCGCCTAAGGCAAGCCCGTCTGCGCCCGTCCGCGACCGGCCGGGACTAGGGGCCTTACACTCTGCCCCACCCATCACCTACAGCCCGGACCTACTTCGCAGCTACCAGGGCCCCTGGCCCATCACGACCAGTACCAGCTCTCGTATCTCTGCTCTCGGCATAGCCTCCCTCTCTCCCCTCCCTCACCCTCCTCCCATTCTGGATACCCCGCCTACGGCCTGTAGGCCTGCTCCTCCGCCAAACCCTAAACCCATCACAGCTTTTTACCTCAACACCCGTTCTGCTGTTGCCCACTCGCACGAACTCTCGGTCTTGCTGGACTCACAGGCCCCAGATCTCCTCTTCTTAACCGAGACCTGGTTCTGCGATGACTCCCTCCCTGCACTCCTATCCACCCTTCCAGCCTCCTACTACGCCCTCAGGGCTGACCGCCCTCCGGGCAGAGCCGGGGGCGGCGTGGCAGTCATCGCACGTACCGTTTTCCCCTTTCAAATTCTCCCTTTACCTAACATTGCTACCACCGAATTCCTGGTGATTCGCACAGTATCCACCTCCCCTCCTCTTACCTGTTTCCTTACTTATCGTCCTCCTCAGTCCCCCCTGCAGTTCCTTCCAGATTTTTTGGAGGTCTTGGCTACCATTGCAATCAACAACTCCTCCATCCTGCTCCTCGGCGACTTTAATTTCTGGCCTTCCGATCCTGCCGAATGTCTGTCATCTAAGGATTTTTCCGAAACCCTCCACTCCCTTAACTTCACACCCCATGTTCACTCCCCCACTCACATCAAGGGTCACCAGCTTGACCAAATCTGGTCCCTGAACTGCCCTGTGGAATCCTTATCTATCTCCCCTTGCACCTGGTCCGACCATCATTTGATTTCATTTCTCCTTCCTATTCTTCCCCCAGCTATGCCCCCCCGACCCAAAAACACCTGGGTCCGATCATGGGGCCGGGTCAATCTTGAGAATCTCTCATCTCTCCTCGCTGGTTCTCTCCCGCCTCTTCAGGGCCTCACCACCGTCTCCCAGGCTGACGCTATAGACCAGTGGCTCTCCCGCAGCTGCGACTCCGTCGCCCCGCTCAAGCGCATTACCTCTAAACGCGACAAAGACGCCAACCGGTGGTTTAACCAAGAGCTTAAAGCCACCAAACTAACAGTTCGCCGCGCAGAGCGGGCCTGGAGGAGAAGCTACTGCCCCACTCTGAAACTGGAATATATCAATATCCTTAACCAGTACAAAAAAAGCATCCTGGAGGCCAAAACAGCTTATTTCTCCTCCAAAATCTTAGCAGCGGAGAACCAGTCTAAAGAGATCTTCTCCATCGTTCACAACCTGGCATTCTCGGACAGAACTACGCTTAAACCTGCCCCGTCAAATGACCTCTGTCTTTCTCTTAACAATTATTTCATCCAGAAAATTATCACCATCAAGGCCAACATCCCCCCACCTCCCCCTTCTTTTGTGGATCCCCAATGTCCCCCTCCCAAAGGCAAACTAACCACCTTTCCCCCTATCACTCGGGAAAACCTGACTTCATTGGTGCCTTTGATCAAATCTGGCTCCCCTCTTGACCCCTGTCCTGCCCATATCCTCCGCCACATCTTTGTCTCCTGCCCAGATCCCCCCCTTCACCTCCTCAACAGCTCCCTCGCGCAAGGCATAGTCCCTAGCTCCTTGAAGTCTGCGGTAATTGTGCACATCTTGAAAAAACCTGGGGCAGATCCTTCTGTCCCTGCCAATTTCCGCCCCATCTCCCTCCTGCCATTTCTAGCTAAGGTGCTCTAGCGCCACGTCACCTGCGCTCTGAGCTCCTTTGTGGAGAAACATGGAGCCCTTGCCCCCCGCCAAGCTGGTTTCCGCCCGCACACTCCACGGAGTCCGTGGTCATGTCGGTCCTCGACACCCTCAGGGAGGGTATGGACACCAATCATCACCAGGCCCTTGTGCTCCTCGACCTCTCAGCCGCCTTTGATACGGTGGACCACAACATCTTACTCTCCCGTGTCAGGGCGGCGGGGATCGAGGGGACTGCCCTGGTCTGGTTGTCCTCCTTCCTGAGCGGCCGCACCCAGGCTGTTCGCCTGGGTGACTTCACAGCGGACTTCCGGAAAGTCCAGTGCGGGGTTCCTCAAGGTTCATCTCTCTCCCCTCTTTTGTTTAATCTATATATCGCCCCTCTTATCTTTTCTCTCCAACAGATGGAGGTCACCGTATTTAATTATGCGGATGACCTCCAGCTGGTCTTTGATCTTTCCTCTCCTTCTACTGTCCTCAACTTTCAGACTGTCATGTTTCACATCAGGGACTGGATGAGCCACAATCACCTCAAACTTAACCCGGACAAAACCGAATTGGTATTGACGGGCGGTTCATCCAGCCCCTGGTCCCCCCTTTTCTGGCCTCCCTCTCTTGGCTCTCCTCCTGTCCCCTCCTCCTCAGTTAAAACACTAGGCATTAAGCTCAATTCCCAACTCACCCTCCACTCCCAGGTTAGCTCTGTGGTCTCTTCTTCTTTCCTCTCACTGCGCACTATTCGCAAGGTGTCCCGCTTCTTTACTTTTTCCGCTCTCAAACTTATCATTCTGGCCATGGTGGTGTCCCGCCTGGACTACGGGAACGCTCTGTATGCCGGTATTCCTGCATACAGTTTGCGCCGCCTACAACAGATCCAAAACCAGGCGGCCCGCCTAGCCTTCAACCTTCCCAAATTCCACCACTCCACCCCACTTCTGAAATCTCTCCACTGGCTCCCAGTGCGGGCTAGAATCCAATTCAAGCTCGCGTCCATCACTTTCCTGGCTCGATTGGACCTTGCACCGGCCTTCATCTCCTCTGAGATCGTTCCCTATGTCCCCTCCAGGGACCTACGCTCTTCTTCTCAGTCTCTCCTCACCATCCCTCGCTTCCGGAGAAAGAAGTGGGGCGGCTCCAAATTTGCCATTCTAGCACCAACCCTTTGGAATTCCCTTCCCCTTCATCTCCGTGCCATCACCCTCTATCCCCAATTCCGCAAAAGTCTTAAAACCTACCTATTCACTAAATCCTTTGAATAAATGCCCATTCCTCTCTCCCTGCTCTTAACCCTCAGTCCCCACTAGCTACAGCGCCAAGAAACCGCCGGTATACGTGCGCTTTAAAAGTGCTTTTAAACTCAAACTCAAACTCAAAACAATGTCTGACTAGAAGACCAGGTTACCCTGATTGAACAAGAATACAAGGCACATGTCGGTTCACTAAGAACTGGGGTATTTTATTACAATATTTATAAACACAATACTATACTATAACATATATCCTGCAAAGAAAAGTGAAAGGTTAGAATGTGCACACTATAGCGAAAAAGGTCGACGTCACCTTAGTAATGTGGAGTCTGGGTTCAGCAGTCATCTAGGTTCCCTTCTCGTCTGTGCCTTGGCTCGTCTCGGAATCACACCTCAGCAGTCACGAGTACACGTCTGCACCGCTATGCTCTGTCTCCTCTGCTTCCTTCCAAGTCACTGGAACCTTCCTCTTTATTAGCTGCTGTCTCTCTCTGTCTCTGATAGCTCTGCGCTACTTCTCCTTCTCCATCAATCTTTCTCAGAGTATCAGCTTCATGATCTTTCTCAGACTTCAAAATGGCGACTGTCTGCCTGGAAATAATTAATGGCATTGATGCTAACGGCTAGCTGCTGCCTACAGACTGACTGACTCCCAGCCTAACACTTTCGCTAATATGGAAGCTTGTCCTTTCATGGAAAGTTACGGCCAGTAACCTGCCGCCCACCAAATTCTTGTACCTCCCCGTACCAAGGACACGTTCCCAGCTGGCCAGCCTGAAGTTGTGTCTTCGGAGTGGAGAAAAATATAGTCTTTCGATAAGGGCCAGCCTGAGCCGGTTCTCTCCAAGCGAACAACACTTCGAAACTAAAACATTACACTTGACCTAGAAGCCTCTCAAGCTGCCGGGCAGAAAGCAAGATCAAGTCTCTCCCGTTTGAGGCCTACAAGGCCCGAAATAAGCATAACTCCATAGAAGGTATACTAACACTCTTGCAAAAGGACGGATTATCACTAATACTAATGAATCTATCCCCTAACTTAAGTTTATAAGCCCTGATCTAAGGAAAAGGGTACGAAAATGCACTACTGTGCCTTATGAATAGGCCCTGTTTATAGTTCTAATCCCTGCACTAGGAGGGTAATAGGCTGGAGTCACCTTCAATCATTCTCCCTCCAAGGAGGGCCGAAAAAGTCGGTCAGAACACTTGGATATCTCAACACCAGGATTTCACCATCTGGCTGGAGCGGCAGTCTTGTGACGACAAGGTTGGTTAAGGGCAACTTCCTTTCGTTCCGAGATGCAAACAAAAATTCTGGATATGCCCTATGATGGCCAATTTCTCTTCGGTCCACAGATTAATGAAGCTCTGCAGAGTATAAAAAAAAACACCGACACTGCTAGAGCATTGTGCACTCTCCAGTACAAAAGTCAGTCCTTTCGTGGGTCTAGAGGTAGAGGACAGTCCTCTTATAGAGGGGACTACCAATACCGGTCATCATATTCTTCAGGCCAGAATCGGTCCCAGTATCAACAGCGCCAGCAACATAGCCAACAATCCTCTTATGGCAAGGCGTCTTTTCGTGTTAAGGGCCAACGAAAAAACAACGGACGTAGACAATGACCTTTCACTTCAGCCAGCCTCAGATTCATTTCCATCATTAAAAATTGGAGGAAAGATTTCCCATTTCATAAAAAATTGGAAGCAAATTACCACAGACCGTTGGGTTCTACAATTGGTTCAATTGGGCCATTCTTTGGAATTTATGCACTTACCTCCCCTGACACCTCCCTGACCTATGCTTCACAAAAAACCTACGTCTGCTTCTCCGAGAAGTTTCTATTATGCTCCAGAAAGGGGAGCTAGAGAAAGTCCCTCTGTCTCAGTGAGGGAAAGGATTTTATTCCCGCTTCTTTCTAGTTCAGAAAAAAGAGAAGAAGTGGAGACCAATTTTGGACCTCAGAGCCCTCAACAAATTCTTAAAGAAGCAGTCGTTTCGCATGGTAACAATCCAGGAGGTCTTGCAACTCCTTGATGGGGAAAATTACATGGCGTCCCTGGACCGTCAGGACGCTTACTTCCACATCCCAATTCACAAAAATCACAAAAAATATTTAAGATTTGCGGTGGCAGGCAGAAGCTTTCAATTTCGCGTCATGCCCTTCGGACTCAATTCTGCACCTCGCATCTTTACAAAGTGTCTCTCCCCAGTAGCTGCATATCGCAGACAGCACCGCCATCAAGTCTTTCCATATCTGGACGACTGCCTGATCAAGGCTCCATCCTTGGAAGACGCGTCAAGGTCTTCCAACGCCTGTCCACAGCTTTTCAATCGTTTAGGACTCGCGCTCAATCGGGAGAAATCAGTCCTTCTATCTTCTCAGTGCAGCAACCTCCTAGGTGCTACCCCCGACACACAACTGAGAAAAGCCTTCCCATCTCAAGAGAGGAAGAACGAGCTTTTGGCACTTGCTATTCCTGTAGCTTCAAAGAGGACCTTGACGGTCTGCCTTTTCAAATCCCTACTAGGAATGATGTCATCATGCATCTGAAAGAGACACGTTAGTGATAGATTCCTTACCTTAGAATATCCCCAGGCGTCAGACTGGATCCGGAAATGTTTGCGTAGCAATACCCCTGCGCGTCGGTAGGCGTCGTCTGCGGCTCCGCGTCCGCGTCGTTAGCGCCGGAATGACGTCGTCCGAGTACTTAGACGCCGCCCATGCGCGCTGACATCTTCTTTTTTCCGCGCCAGCTAGCGCAGATCCGGAGAAGCTCTACCCCCAGACATTTTTTGACTGAACTGCTCGAAGTGCGATCGACTGATGTCGGTCACGGACCCCCATCGCCGGTGCCTGAAGTGCTTAGACCATGACGATCGAACCTGCTCCGACTGCCGGGCCTTGATGTCGAAGGCTAGACGGGAGCGGTCCCGTAAGCGACTCGAGCTGCGGCAATCGGCCCGCGCTGCTCCAAGTCCCGGTCCCACGGGAGGTCGAGGGACAGGTCGCGAGGTCGGAGTCATCGGAGCTCCGGGAGTGGACACCGGTCGTCCGGTTCCAAGTCCTCAGGTAAGAGGCATGAGAGGTCGGAGCGACGTCATCGTTCCTCCGACGCCCACGCGGCTTCGTGGGAGACGCAAGCGTCGCTGCCTGCCCCACACCTTCGGGTCCCTGGGCACGGCGCGACGCCAGAGGAGATCGAGCGGTACCTCATGGCCATGACGTCCCTCCCTCCTCAGTCTGGTTCCGTGGTGCCTTGGGGCTCATCGGCTCCGACCGGAGGTCCTAGCGGGTCGGGTGCTTCGGCTCCGACGCCGCCGGGTGCTTCATCCCCGATGCCGCCGGGTGCTTCATCCCCGATGCCGCCGGCGACTTCATCCCCGATGCCGCCGGCGACTTCGGTCTCGGCGCCGCAGGATCTCACCGGATCCGGGTCGTCGCCGGTCGACCTTACGACCTGACCGGCGCCGGTCCCACGGGTGTCGCCCCCGGCACCCGTTGTGTACGCCGTCCCCAATGTCTCCTTCGGTCCAACTCTGGCGCCGGAAGGGCGCCGCTGGGCGCCGATTCCGTCAGCCTTTAGAGATTTTTATCTCCACGAGGAGGCCCTGTCTACTAATCCTGGGTTACAGGACACAGGTGACGAGGAAGATTGGGAGGGGTCCGAGGACCCTCTGGCACCCGGATTGCCAGTCTCAACAGGACTGGACATATGAGCTTGGGGAGGCCAGTGGTCTTGACACTTCGCCAGACACTGGATTTAGCTCCCCTCCGACTGTGGCTTCGGAGGCGGGCTCTACATATAGACTAGTGTTGACGAAGGCAGATAAGGCCTTAAACCTTAAGCTCCCTGTCGCGGCCGTGAGGACTAATCTCCTCACTGAGGTCCTTAAACCGCAGTCAAGCTCCAGTGAGTCTCTGCTGCCGTTCAATGAGGCCTTGTGTGACGTTCTTGTGGGCACTTGGCCCAAGCCCGCCACAGGTCCGCCTGTGGATAGGAACGTGGCCAGATGCTACCGCCCGGCCCCGGGCGACCCATGCTTTTTGTCCACCCACCCCACCCCCGAGAGTCTGGTCATCCAGGCCTCCAACTCCCAGACCGCATTTTCGTCGGCCCGACCGACAGGGAATCCAAGAGATACGAACAGTTCGGGAAGAAGGTGTTCTCATCTGTTAGCTTAGGGCTGCGGTCTGTGAATACCGCCTGTCTCTTGGGCCGCTACACCCACACTCTGTGGGACACGGTTGCGGAGGTGCTGCCACAATGCCCGGAGGAGGTCCAGGCTAAACTCGCCCAAGCCCTTGCGGAGGGGCGAGATGCAGCACGTTTTTCTATCCGGTGTGGACTGGACACAACGGACTCACTGGGCAGGGCGATGGCAACGACGGTGGCGGTTCGACGCCACGCCTGGTTGCGGTCCGCCAACTTCTCGGCTGATGTCCAGGCCACACTCCTGGACATGCCGTTTGATGGCCGTCGCCTCTTCGGCGACAAGGCAGACCATGCGCTGGAACGTTTCAAGGACTCCAGGGCTACGGCCAAGTCCTTGGGCCTCTCGGCCCAACGCCAGCAATCGGGTGCCTTTCGCTCCTTTCGTGGCCACGGAAGGGGCGCCCCCACACGTGCTGCCAGCCACGTGCCACAGAATGTCCAACAGCGCGGTGGCGGCCGTGGAAACCGCCGTGGCGGCGGTCGGGGACAACGGCGAGGCCAGTCAACACCTCCCTCCACAGCACCCGCCTCAAAACCTTCCTAGTCCGAGTTTTCAGGCCCATGTGACGCCTGTGGGAGGCAGGGTTCGCCATCACCTCTCCCACTGGCGCACTATCAAGTCGGACAGGTGGATGCTGCAGATCGTCCGAAGGGGCTACTCCCTCTCCTTCGAGGCGACCCCTCCATCCATGCCACCGCAATGTCACCGCGTATCGGGGGATCACTTGCAACTTCTGCAAGAGGAAGTCACGGCCCTCTTGGCCAAGGGGGCCATCGAGTGCGTTCCTGGGCCAGAAGTAGGGTGTGGATGTTACTCCCCCTACTTTCTGGTACCCAAGAAGGGCAAAGGGGGCCTACGCCCTATCTTGGACCTACGGAACGTCAACGGCTTCCTCCGGAAGGAGACGTTCAAGATGCTGACTTTGGCTCAGGTCCTAGTTGCCTGGACCCAGAAGACTGGCTGGTAGCGTTGGACTTACAGGACGCTTATTTCCACATCCCCGTCCTGCTGGCCCACCGGCGTTACCGGCGGTTCACGGTAGGCCAAGAGCACTTTCAGTTTACCGTGCTCTCCTTCGGCCTTACCAGCGCCCCACGGGTGTTAACGAAGGTGATGGCGGTGGTCGCAGCTCATCTGCGCAGGTTAGGGGTATCAGTCTTTCCCTACCTAGACGACTGGTTGTTGAAGGCGGGCTCGCCCCAGACAGTCGTCAGCCACCTCCAGACTACGGCCGACCTCCTGCCCTTGCTGGGGTTCTCCATCAATGTGCCGAAGTCACACCTGTGTCCCTCTCAGAAGCTCCTCTTCATCGGAGCGGTTTTCGACTCGGCGCAGTTTCGGGTTTACCCGCCCGAACAGCGGGTTCGGGATATACAGGCTCTGATTCCCATCTTTCAGCCGCTATCCCGAGTCTCGGACAGGTTGACGCTGCGGCTTCTGGGGCTGATGGCCTCCTGCATCCTTCTGGTGCATCACGCCAGGTGGCGGATGCGAGCTCTGCAGTGGGACCTGAAGTTTCAGTGGGCCCAGCATCAGGGCAACCTGTCCGATCATGTCTTGATCTCGGAGGGCACTGCGAAACAACTGCAGTGGTGGCTCACGGACCGCGACTGGGTCAGTGGCAGATCCCTCTCCCTACCCCAACCGGAGCACGTGGTTGTGACGGACGCGTCCCTCCAGGGCTGGGGAGGCCATATGGGAGAGGCGGAGATCAGAGGCCTCTGGTCTCCGGCGGAGTCCCGGCTCCATATCAACATGTTGGAGCTGCGGGCGATTCGTCTAGCACTGAAGGCATTCCTCCCCTCTGTCCGGGGGAGTGTAGTGCAAGTGTTCACCAACAACACCACCGCCATGTGGTACTGCAACAAACAAGGCGGGGTGGGGTCGTGGATCCTATGCCAGGAGGCTCTGCGCCTCTGGCAATGGCTGGAACATCAGGGCGTGACCCTGGTGGTTTAACACCTGGCAGGCTCTCTGAATGCCAGGGCGGACGAACTCAGCCGTCGGTGCATGATGGATCACGAATGGCGTCTGAACTCGGACGTGGCGCAAGGTCTCTTTCAGCAATGGGGAGAGCCTTGGTTAGATCTATTCGCCACAGAAGAGAACGCGCAATGTCATCAGTTCTGCGCGTTGGAATTTCCAAGGCGGCACTCGCTCGGAGACGCTTTTCGTCGCGAGTGGAGTTGCGGTCTATTGTACGCCTTTCCGCCTATACCACTTCTGCCCAGAGTGCTGAAGAAGATCAGGCGCGACCGGCCCAGGATATCCCTGTGGTTCCGGACTGGGCACGAAGATACTGGTATCCCGAGCTACTCAGCATGTCAGTCGATCCCCCGATTCATCTGCCTCTTCGGGAGGACCTTCTATCGCAGCAGCAGGGGACGGTCCTGCACCCGAACCTGTCCAGTCTCCACCTACAAGCTTGGAGATTGAGCGGCGACAGTTGAGGCCATTTGACTTGCCTCCTGAAGTCTGTGATATCATTCTGGCAGCCAGGCGTCCCTCCCAAAAGTCGGTGTACGTCTGCAGGTGGAACAGATTTGTGGCATGGTGCACAGCAAAGGCTGTGGATCCTCTCTCTGCACCCCTTTCGGAGTGCTGCTCTTCCTTCTTTCCCTGGCCCGGCAGGGCTCTGCTCTGGGCACTCTTAACCGCATCGCTGCTGCGGTGATTTTTGCGCTGTGCGGCTGTTTTCGATTAACCGCGATACATGACGAGCTCAGCTCGTCATCCGCACACGTCACCCGTGGCTGATGACGAGCTGAGCTAGTCATCAGCATTGGAGGGGTTAAAGGGTACCTTTCTGCTCTTTCCGCCTTCTTAAGGCTACCTGATCAGCCTTCCTTATTCAAGACCCCCATTGTAAATAGATTTCTGAAGGGCATCACACACATGTTCCCTCCTGTACCCTTCGTGATGCCCCAGTGGGACTTGAATCTTGTTCTCACTTATCTGATGTGTGCTCCCTTTGAGCCGCTCCATAACTGTCCTCTCCGTCTTCTCACATTGAAGACTGCTTTCCTGGTCGCCATCACCTCTGCCAGGAGGGTGAGTGAGCTCCAGGCTCTTTCTTCTACTTCACCTTTCCTATCTGTTCATCCAGACAAGGTGGTGTTGCGTACACGACCCTCCTTTCTGCCCAAGGTTGTCACGGCCTTCCACATCGGGCAGTCCATTACTTTGCCCACCTTCTTTCCGCCTCCACATCCCTCGAAAGCGGAAGAGAGGCTCCACCGTCTGGATACAAAACGTGCGCTCTCCTATTACCTAGATCGCACACGCCAAATCCGGGTGGATGACCAACTTTTGTTGGTTACGTGGGCGCAAAGAAAGGAAAGGCAGTACACAAGAGGACCATTTCGCGGTGGATCATCTTGTGTATTCAGGTATGTTACTCTATGGCAAAAAAGGAGCCCCCTGCTGGATTGCGGGCTCATTCCACTCGTGCCACGGCGACAACAACTGCCCTGGGCCGAGGAGTCCCCTTACAGGATATTTGCCAGGCAGCGACGTGGGCCTCGCTGCACACGTTCGCAAGACACTACTGCCTGGACAGTCAAGTCCGGAGGGATGGCTTCTTTGGCCGTTCCGTCGTCCAGGACTTTCTGGTGTGATATTGGTTCGCAGACCCACCACCGGGGTTGGTATTGCTGGGGTATCTATTCTAAGGTAAGGTTTCTATCACTAACGTGTCTCTTTCAGATGCACAAGTTACTACTTGTGTAACGATATATCTGTAAGAGACATTAGTTAGTGATAGATTCCTTACCGACCCACCCATCCTCTCCGTTCTGCGAACCGATATCTAGGGTTAAGGCCATCCCCTTTCAGGGCCCTAGTTTCATGGCACCAGTGTTGGTTCTATCATGGCTCTGCGTATCTGGCGCGGAAAAGCTGTGTATCAGAACTGACGTCAGCGCGCATGGGCAGCGTCTAAGTACTCCGACGACGTCATTCCGGCGCTAACGACGCCGACGACGGACGCGGAGCTGCAGACGACCCCTACCGACGCGCAGGGGTATTGCTACGCAAAAATTTCCGGATCCAGTCTGACGCCTGGGGATATTCTAAGGTAAGGAATCTATCACTAACTAATGTCTCTTACAGATATATCGTTACACAAGTAGTAACTTGTGCATCCTGTTACTTCCTCACTTCCGTCTGCGGATGCGACCCCTCCAGGAGACGCTCTCAAAACAATGGGTCAAATGTACAGGGTCGTTCGATGATCTCATAAAGATGACTCCTTAGATGGTCAAGGCTCTGCAATGCTGGATGTCTTTCCATAACCTTTCTCAAGGCTTACCATTCCTGCTTCCAGCTGCACCGCATATCATCACAACAGACGCCTCCTTGGAAGGTTGGGGAGCTTTCCTACAGAAACTGCAGATAAGCGGAAAGTGAACTCCCTTCGAAAAAGAGCTCCATATCAATCTCCTCGAACTGCGGGCGGTCTTCCTTGCCCTTCAAGCCTTTCTCCCAAGAATCAAAAATTCCCTGGTGCTCGTCCGTACAGACAACACTACCACAATGCACTACCTCAACAAACAGGGGGGGGACTCGCTCTCTGACACTCTCTCACGAGTCGCAGAGAATCTAGAACTGGTTAATCAGAAACAATATATCTCTTCGGGCGGAGTACGTTCCGGGCATGGACAATGTGCTCGCCGACTCACTAAGCAGGCAAAGGACAACGTCTCACGAGTGGGAACTGGATCAAGGGATCCTCAACCAAGTCTTCTCACAATGGGGCACTCCTTGGATCGACCTGTTCGCCACAAGATCCAACGCCAGATGCCCACACTTCGCAAGTTGGCATCCCCAGAAAGGGTCTCTAGGGAATGCGTTTTCGATCGCATGGTGCAACGTCTTTGCGTAAGCCTTTCCACCATTTCCAATGATTCCCAGAGTCCTCAGGAAATTGAAAGCAGAGCCTTGTACGCTCCTTCTGATAGCCCCAACTTGGTCACACCAACATTGGTTCACGGAACTCCACCGTCTGTCTCTGGAGCCGCCAAAACGGTTGAAACAGTTTTCGTCTCTCCTCACGATGAATAACCAGCAAGTCCAGCATCCGAATCTGACTTAACTCAAATTACTTCATATAACAATGTACCTTGAGGAATTGTTTCAGCTTATTATTTACTCTTTATCAAGTCATATATATGTACATTCATTTAAATAAACATTGGAGTCATGGTATCATGGTATCAATTATTTCCACTTTTATATCACATTAGAAACGGTGAATAATTTATAACAAATGACAAGAGGCAACAAACACAGCACTATTACATTCAATATACTTCCGATAGTGCGTTATACTGTTGGTATAGTACGTATTATAAGCATATATACATGACGTGCTCCTGAAGCCTCAGTGAGCTCATTCCATAGAAACACATCGAGAAACTAAAGCAAGAAATAGCAGATTTAGAAAAACAAATTAGAGAGGATCAAACTGTGACTGACACTGAGGAGTTTTTAAAAAAACTAGAAACCCAGATAGCGGACTTCTTGAAAACTAATATACTGAAGAAGACCGACAAACTACAGAAAGATCTTAAATATTACTCAAAAGAACGCACATATCCCTACCTTAAAAAAGAGTTTTTCCAACAAAATCAGGGACAAGCACAGTGGACTCCAAAACGTACAACTTTTTCGGACACAGTGTCCACAAGTTCAGACGACAGCATACATAGGGATAACAGCACTAACCAAGGATTTGGTAGAGGACAGGGTCGAGGTCCTTTTTTATTGAGAGGCCAGACACCAGGACGAGGAAGGTCGCGATCAGCCCGGAGAGGTTGGTACAAGAATCAGTACACACCAGGGTTCAGACAGACGAGGAACAACTTTTACGAATGGTAGACGATATGAACACACAAAGTGATGCTAGAGTTCAGTATTCAGTATTCATAAACTTTTATTCGATTATAAAATTGCATAATCATAAAAAGTACAGTTTTATAAAAAATTCAGGAGTTAATACGTTTAAGATGCATGTTATAAGTTAAAAAACAGTTCCACGACGAGTTTTTGTTGCTAACTTTAAGAAAATCACTATCATTTTGGCTTCATGCGGGTTTCTTGGTGACTGAAGGTAAGCGAGAGCGGGGTATGTACATCTAAGACCGCTTAGACGAAGAAGGGGAAGGATCCACTTCTTCCTGGCTGCTTTATAGAACTTGCAGAACAGTACAACATGGACAGTTGATTGATTGGAGACCCCGTCACAGGGACAGCAGGCCAGATTCCGGGACCAGCTATTCGGTTCTGGAAATGAGACCATTCGGAAAAAAAGGTCGAACCGTAGTCTTGTTAGTAGGAACTTTTCATAGTTCGAGAGGAAAAACAACAAGTAGGGCTGCAAATGCTTCTCAGACTGTAATGAGCAAATTTTTTCATTTTGTTTTTTAACTATCTCGGCCTGGTGGCGGAGTTCTCTTAGGTGGCCCATGCAGAGTTCTTTTAGCTTTTTCTTTGAAATGTCCTCTGTTGATGGTGGATCGGAAAAGTATTGCTCCCGATCAAGGTCTTGGAGAAGTTTGTGGATGTAATTAAGCCAGGGTATTTTCCTCCAATTAGCTAGGCCAAGGCATTCGGTGATGAGGGAACGCGTTATGTGACTTTCAGGATTGCACCAAATGCGGTGCCAGAGCATCAGAGGCTGGCATCGTATGGTGTCTGTCACATATTCCATCCCTAGCTCCCGATGTGCTGCAAAAATCGGGGAGCTTTGGGGAAGGGCAAGAACATATTTGATAAAAGAGTTTTCTGTTACCTGGAGTTGGTCTATGTTTCCGTAGCCCCAAATGCCTGCTCCGTAGGTGGCCACGCTGTGGCATTTTGCGTAGTATATTGTTAGCAATTCCGATGGAGCTGGTTTGCCGAGTTTTCTGGAGAAGGCACTTAATGCCGACACTGCTCGGCGAAAATTGAGATTTCTAGTTTCGATTGCCTTACGCCATGTCATTGTATCATCCACGAGTATACCCAGATAAGGGTATACCGTTGTTTTTTCCAGCCTGTTGTTATTGATATACATTGATTTGGAAGATCTATGTTTTGGTCCGATGGTCATTGTAAATGTCTTTTTGATATTTACTTTTAATCCCAGGGAATCCATAAATGCCACATATTTGTTCAGCTGCCGCTGGAGTTGATTAGCTGTCCGGGCCAGGATGACCGAGTCGTCAGCATACAGGAGGATGGGTATTGGGCGGCGTGCTATCTGCGGAAGGTCCTGGCTCCCTTCCAGCATTGCCTGTTCAATTCCATTAGTATATAGGTTGAACAGGAAGGGAGCCAGTACGCACCCTTGTCTTACTCCTCGTGTTATTTTAAAGGGGCGGGATAGTTCGCCTGCAATGCCATAACGAACACGGCCTTCCGCGTTGGTGTAAAGTTCCCTAAGGAAGGCTAATATGGATGGATCCACTCCAAGATTTGTCATGGTCTCCCACAGCTTGGCATGCTGAACGCAGTCGAAAGCCGCGCTCAGGTCTACGTATACCAGATAGATTTTGCCTCCTTTCGCATGGACGTATTTTCCGGCCAGGAGAGTCAGGTTTAAGGCCTGATCCACCGTCCCGAGCCCCTTCTGAAAACCATATTGCAGGTCTGTGATGATACTGTTCTCCTGGGCCCAAGATTGTAGTCGGTCCAGGAGTAATCGACCTGCAATCTTACCCGTGGAATCCAGAAGGGAGATCGGCCGGTAGCACGCGGGATCATTACGATCTCCTTTCTTGAATATTGGCAGGAGGGTTGAGGTAGACCATGATGGGAGAAGGCCAATTTCAGTGACTGCTGTCATCACCCGGGTAATTATTAATGACCAATGCTCGCTGTTATATAAAAACAAGTCCATGGGTAGAGTTTCAAATCCCACCTTAGAGGTGGTACCCATTTTTAATCTATCCAAACATGAATTAAATAGGCAAGAGTTAGAACTGTTGAGTTATGGACTATCCTATGTGCCCACAAATAGGAATGATCATTTCACAACCCTAATGGAAATTCAGAAATTCTTTCGTACACTTCGTCTAAAACATTTTTTCAGTAGAACCCCAGTTCCTAATGAAGGTAATGTTGCAATTTCCAGTCAGCGTAATGTTACAGGTCTCCGTTGTCCATCTACATTTTATCCGGCTAACAACTTAATGCCGAAGGAATTATTGACTTTTGAAAATGTAGTGCTGTTAGAAATAGATCAATTGTTCACAGAGAAAAAGAAGTATGTAAGATACAACTTCACAAAAAAACAACATGAGACACTTAATGCTCTAGGAAAACGTGAGGACATTTACATCAAACCCGCAGACAAAGGGGGGAGTATAATAGTGCAAGATAAGACGGCCTATGATAGAGAGGCACTACGTCAACTGAATAATCCTCTCCACTACACCAAACTTAGGGGTGATCCCACAGATAATATCAGGAAAGATATATCAAGGTTGACCAAGGAAGGTCTTGATGGGTTGTGGCTAAGCCAAAAAGAATACGAATACTTGAATAAAAATGATTTTACAATTCCGGCATTTTATATATTGCCGAAAATCCACAAGAATGAACAAAACCCCCCCGGAAGACCTATTGTTGCAGGGTGTGGATCGGTTTTACAACCTTTGGCCGAGTATGTGGATTTTTTCATTAAGCCCTTTGTACCACTTACCCAATCGTACACAAAAGACAGCATAAGTGTAATAAATACTCTTGAAGGCGTTTCCTTTGATCCTACTAAACATATTCTCGTTACGATGGATATTGAGAGTTTATACTCGAATATCCCGCAACGAGAAGCATTGGACATCCTTGAAAAAGTTCTGGAAACACAGACTCGCCCCACACAAGTACCGGTGGATTTTGTCATCAAATGTGCTAAAATAGCCCTTGAATGTAACTACTTTTTATTTAACGATGACTTTTATGGCCAAAGAAAAGGGGTGGCGATGGGAGCGATTTTCGCTCCGGATATTGCCAATCTTTACGTAGCAGACTTTGAAGAAAAAAACATTTACAATAATAACCCCTTTGGAACATACATCACCAGATACCTTAGGTATATAGACGACGTTTGTTTGATTTGGGAAGGAAGTGAGGATCATTTGTTGTCTTTCCACAGGTGGCTCAATGAACAAAATGCCAATCTAAATTTTACTATTGAATATAGTAATCAGTCTATTAATTTTTTAGATCTAAACATCTTACATGATAATGGAAATCTGGTGGTTACCTTATACACCAAACCTACATCACGCAATACCCTTTTAAAATATTCAAGCCATCACCCTAGGAATCTACGGGATAACCTCCCTTTTGGTCAGTTCTTAAGAATCAAACGTAACTGTACCAGAAGGGAGGATTATTTCAGGGAGGCCAAGATTTTACAACTGAAATTAGTGGCCAGGCAATATCCCAATAGATTGGTGAAGAAAGCTCTCAAACGAGCGTGGTATTATGACCGTACGTCACTTTTGGATGAAAATAAACAGAAAGATGAAACAAATAATACCATTGCCTGTATTACCACCTTCGGAACTGAGTCAAATCAGATAAAAAAGATTGTTTCGAGAAACTGGCATCTTATACAAAAATGTGAATTGCAGCTGAAATGCCCTTACTTTGCTTTCAAAAGGGCTAGGAACCTACGGGATTATTTGGTGAAAACATACAGAGAACCACGGATTAACACTATACAAAGTCCGTGGGGTTTGACACCTAGAGTGGGACATTACCCCTGTGGACAATGTGTAGCCTGTGACACAACCACTGTCACTAAATCATGTATACTGAATGGTAAAGAATTTGTAATGAGACATCACTCGAACTGTTTGACTAAAAACGTCATTTATTGTATAAAATGTCCATGTAGCCTAGCATACATTGGTAAAACGACCCAAGAGGTAAAGAAAAGGATAACCCAGCACCAATCACGAATTAGGTGTAAAGTATTGACAGCACCATTAGTGGAACATTACATTGAAAAGTCACACGGTCCCCAGGACATGAAATGGTGTGTTCTTGAGGTTATTAAAGGCTCCAAAAGAAGGACCAATGTAGAGCGTCTGCTAACATTGAAGGAAAATAGATGGATATGGATGTGCAGGACGATGGTCCTGGGCCTTAACCAGTATGTGGAATGGCATAGTTTGGCAACCTTGTAACCATTCTGTAATGTATCTGTAATTCAGCAACTGCTGTGGATGTTTTTAAATATCTTTTCTAAAACTTATGGTAGTTTTCTTTGACTGGTCCCTATTGTGAATACGACACCCGAATATACTCTGAATCCTATGTGGAGGCCTATTAATCACAGCCTTCTTACACATATTATCTAATTCTTAGTTCTTGATTTGTATTCATGATTTGTCATTTTTGACTTTGAATGCGACTCGTTTGGCATTACATTGGAGATTATAAGGCATTTTTCAAACGCTAGGGTAGGCTTTAATATCTTCTTACATATGGCCGCCTCATAGATCGGCGCGACTTCACGGATCTGCGCATGCGTGGAGTCCGCGAGGTTGTTAAGGTTCCTTCCGGCATCGGGAAGCCGACATTCTAACGGAGACGGTGCAAATGAGAGTCCTGTTACACGGTGTGCAAGTAAGTGCCAGCGGACAGACGCTTGTGCGAGTGAATGGTTATAAGGTTTAGTTAAGGCTGTGTAAGTAATTGTTTTGGGTTTACGAAGGGTTCCCCCGTTTTGTATTGTAGATTGGAACCACACTGAGGATATATAAAAAATACGAAGGAGTAATACCGGGTCACTTGTGAGGTGTTTCTATCTCTTTGAGGAGGTAAGCAGGTCTCGAGTTGAAGCAATTCAAGGGCAGAGCTTAACTAATGAAGTGATGTTGTTTGTAGACATATGCTTAGTGTATATACCTGTTGTTTACATAGGAACATACTGGAATCGGATGGTCTATAGTTCAGACCTTTCCATTGGTCTATGAAGATTGGTGATTTCCAACTTATAATATAGTGAGTATAATGTAGATTATGTGTAGTCACACTGGGTGTGGTGACGGGTAGTGTTAGCAGACAATCAATTATATTGGACATTTGGAGTAGGATCTAATATATTGTATATATTGTATATTTTTGTAGATATTTTGAGCAACTTTCAGTCCTGAGGATGGTCTTGGTGAAAATCGAATGTTAAAGACCGAAACGTCGACGCACTTTATACTGTTTGGTTGTAAATATAAACTACAACATTTACAAAAATCTATGGAATGAGCTCACTGAGGCTTCAGGAGCACGTCATGTATATATGCTTATAATACGTACTATACCAACAGTATAACGCACTATCGGAAGTATATTGAATGTAATAGTGCTGTGTTTGTTGCCTCTTGTCATTTGTTATAAATTATTCACCGTTTCTAATGTGATATAAAAGTGGAAATAATTGATACCATGACTCCAATGTTTATTTAAATGAATGTACATATATATGACTTGATAAAGAGTAAATAATAAGCTGAAACAATTCCTCAAGGTACATTGTTATATGAAGTAGTTACCCAGTTCCTTGGGGAGTATTGGGTTGCCCTGTCTTAATTTACTTAACTCAAATTAGCCGCTTGGCTCCTGAGTTCAGAGACCTTCAGAATTTGAATATTCCGCCAGACTGTAGAGCCATCCTGGCTCGAGCACGAGCGGATAGTACCAACAAAACATACTGGAAGACGTTTTGCATCTGGTGTAAGGCTCAAGGAATACATCCTTTCTCTTCCTCTCCTGAACAAATATTGCCTTATCTTCTCCATCTGTCAAACTCAGGCCTTGCTCATGCTTCCGTCAGGGTCCACTTGTCGGCGATATCCCGTTACAGAAGATCTTCTTTTGGCCCTTCTCTTTCGTTTTACAGATTGATCAAACCGTTTATGAAAGGACTCTACAGGACTTTTCCCCCTGTGAAAATGTTGCCACCTACCTTGCACCTTAACACAGTCCTTAATCAACTTATGAAGCATCCCTTTGAGCCTGTACACAGGGCTGACCTGAAATACCTCTATTGGAAGACAGCCATCCTGCTTGCACTCACCTCCGCAAGGCGGGTGAGTGAGCTCCAAGCCTTCTCAATACAGGAACCTTTTCTGCAATTCAAACAGGACAGGGTAATTTTACGGACAAATCCAAAACTTATTCCAAAAGTCCCGTCAGACTTCCATCTCACCGAGCCTGCGGTCTTGCGTTCTTACTTCCCAAATCCCAGCACTGCAGCGGAAAGGACGTTACACTCTCTAGATCTTAAACGCTGCCTGAAATTTTATATTGAAAAGACAAAATCCTTCCGAAAGTCACACCAGCTATTTGTGGCTTACAGTAGGCTGAGGAGGGGCCTTCCACTCACCAAAAAAAGTATCTCTTGCTGGATTCCTGCAGCTATTTCATTTTGTTATGAACAGGCAGGGCAACCCCTGCAATCTAAAGTGCGAGCCCACTCTACCAGGGCAATATCTACATCCATGGCGCTTTTTGCAGGAGTGCCGTGTGAGAAGGTGGCCTGATATGCAGTGCTCACTATTCTAGTGAACACTATGTATCAGTCCAGCAACCCTTATTGATGATTGGTTGTAAGTCAACCTTATAGACCAGCTATCCTAGTAGCGTGGATACGAGCAGTCTAAGGCTAAAGACTCGAGAGGGCGTGTTAAGCCAGCTGTTATACCACACATATACCCCTTGAATACCCAGTGAAAGGACACCACACAAGTGTTATGAAAATAAACAGTTATTTATTAAGAATCACAACAGCCCTGTACTCTTTATGAGGACAGGGTACTAAGCACAAACCAAAACTCTTACAAAAATACTTAAGTTAGCACAGTATATACAAATGCCCGAGGGGCACGGAAAACCATATACTCAGAAAGTGAATGCGAAATTACTAGCAGGTAAGTACAGTACTAATAGCCTTTCGAATCGCTAGGACTGGACTATAGAATCGTTAGATTACTTCTAGGAGACCCAGGGGACTCGGGTGCAGAGTGTGCACTCTCACGCGTGATGCGGGACAAAGTCTATGGTAGCTAGGAATTGCAAAGTTAGTGTTCTCGGGCGAACCCGACCTGGTAGGAGGAAAACGAAAGTGGATTCTGACCCTTGGATAGTGAGGCTATGCTGGGGCACCGAAATGCCGAAGTTACCTAGCCCAGGGGCTGCAGCTGCATAGGACTCAAAAGACGTCGGGAATCCTCGTAGACGGACCAGGAGCCTGGAAGAAAGAAGTTGCTGGCAGGCGACCAGTGAAGAAAGTTCGATGGATCCAAGCCTGGATCGATGGAAGATGACACCTGAAAGCAGAGGGGACCAAGTTCGAGACTACTAGCCAGTAGTCAGTGGGCACCAGGAGGGTACCGGATGGTAGCCACCTCGACAAGGTGAGTGGGTGACGCTGTGATCGCAGATCTCACGGACCAGAAGGCGTTGTCGGCGACCAGGATGGAGGAGCGACCTGTCCCACGATGTATGAAGCTGTCGGCGTCGCTGGACCCAGGATTGGGCAACAAAGCCTTGGCAAATTCCAGCCCACGCGGTGGACTTAAAATGGCGTCTGGAGTGGACCAGGAGGGTCCGGGGTGCCTCTCTTGAAGAAGGAAGCAAGGGCCAGTCTGGAGCAACCAGACCAGCAGCAGTGATGTCGTCGGGCGTCGTGAAGAAGGCCACAAGCCAGCCGGCTAGTAGCCACACAGCGCGGTGAGCACGCAAAAGCAGAAGGGCCCCACGCAGATCGTGGAGATGCTGGAGGGCTGATCTTCGGTGCTGGAGCTGCTCAGGGTTGGGGCTTCTCGGACCCCAAAGCACTCACCAGTGGAAGACTCGGTGGGCTTGTTACAAAGAAGTCGTGCAGTCTTGGCGATCGTCGGTCCCTCGAGGTCTCGTCGCACTCACGGTTCTCAGCTTTGCTGTAGAGGTGAGTAGAGGTCAGAGGTGCCAGGGAAGCCGGGTCTCGTCGAGCTGGGTCGTCGGATTCGTGATGAAGGACTTGCAGCAGACCGCAGTGTTCTTAGGATGGTGCCTGCGGATGCAGGGTGACTACTCCTTAGCCACAAGGGAGAATCTTGAAGAAGGAAATCTTGAAGTCCTTTCGCAGAAAGTCGTGTCTTGATTCCAAAGATGATCTAATTTGAACAGGGGGCCCGCTCCCATCTTTATACTAAAAAAGGGGGCTGACCCGGTGACTAGGTCCTGCCTATGGGTGGGACTAGGAGGGGGGTGGTTACACCCCTCTGCCATGCCGGACTTTCCCCAGGCCAGGGGCTGGTGTGCCCCTGGAACTGGTTCTGACCGGCCTATGCGTAGTGAGCACCGGGGTGCCACTCAGCAGTCACCTTCCTGAAAAGCCCTGCCTACCCAGGATACACAAAACCATGTCTGGGACGGTGCTAGCACCGCCCCGGACAGGAAACCCTTTGTCCAAGCCTCCCTCGCTGGAAGGACTCCCAGCAGCAGGAGGTCAGACTCGTGTCTGTGGTGGCAGCATCCATTTTGTGGAGCTGAGGCTTCAGTTAACTTTAACCGGGGTTCACAGTTACATACATGTCGTGTCCCTCTAGAAGGGTGGAATGCTAACCCCGTCGCCAGAATTGGCGAGGGGTTAGTATTCCAATTCGTATGACACCTTACTCGACATGTTTTGATAAAGCAATACCAAAGTTAGCATTTAACCGCGAGGATTATAATGCACTTAAGAGTATATGGTATGCGATATCATGGAACAGCTATTAGGACTTGGTTCCGCAAGCTGCAGACAGGCTCAGCTCATGCCAGAGCACCATCTCACACGATTCCAAGCACTCTGCCTTCAGGATTGTCAAGGCCTGCCATAGGAGTGACTGATAGGAATCTGTGTGTCCATTTTAGGGTTAGGTATAGGTATACTACACCTACAGCAAAGGGTGATTACACGACTTTGCCCCAGCTGTCATGCAGCCAGTTGTGTCAAATTTAGGAGGCCAGCCAGGGGTGGCATAATACATGCTGCAGCCCCTGGCAGCCCTGGGTACACCTATGCCCTGAGTTACAGGGTCTGATAAGGTGGCCCAGTACCAATTGGTAAATGCACCTAGGGTACATGTCGTAATTTAGAAAGAGAACAGCCAGGCTGTGGGTCTGATTGGCAGGCCCACAGCCAGAGAAAGTCGTAAACCAGTGAAACAAAAGCAAAAAATCTGGGTGATCATAGGATTGCAGACCCTACTCTCCTACATGACCCCCCCCCAAACTTTGGGACAATAAGCTAACCTTGACCAGGTGAGTCTTCTTGTTCTAAGTGGAAATATCTGGAGAGCCCATCGGCATTGCCATGATCAGTACCAGGTCTATGTTCCACTGTAAAGTCCATCCCCTGTAGGGAAATGGACCACCTAAGCAGTTTGGGGTTTTCACCCTTCATCTGATTTAGCCACAAGAGGGGCTTATGGTCGGTCTGAATCTTGAAGTGAGTGCCAAACAAGTATGGCCTCAGCTTCTTCAGGGCCCAAACCACAGCAAAGGCCTCCCTCTCAATAGCTGACCAATTCTTCTCTCTGGGGGTCAGCCTTCTGCTTATAAAAGCAATGGGCTGGTCTTGACCATCAAAATTCAGCTGAGATAGAACAGCTCCCACACCCAACTCAGAAGCATCTGTTTGGACAATGAATGGTTTGGAGTAGTCTGGACTCTTAAGGATAGGTGCTGTGCACATGGCCTGCTTTAGGTCATCGAATGCTTTTTGACAGCCTGCTGTCCACTGAACTTTTTTTGGCATTTTCTTACTTGTCAGTTCATTTAATGGAGTCACAATTGATCCATAGTTCCTGACAAACTTCCTATAGTAACCAGTCAGGCCCAAGAAAGCTCGAACCTGAGTCTGGGTGGTTGGAGGAGCCCAGTCCCTGATTGACTGTATTTTGCTCTCCAGTGGCTGAACCTGGCCTCCACCTACAAGGTGGCCCAGGTATACAACCTGTGTCTGCCCTATCTGGCACTTGGTGGCCTTGATAGTGAGGCCTGCTGCTTGCAGAGCCTCTAACACTTTCCTCAGGTGGAACAGGTGATCCTCCCAGGTGGAGCTAAAGACAGCAATATCATCTAGATATGCTGCACAGAAGTCATCCAGCCCAGTGAGGACTTGATTCACCAACCTTTGGAAGGTGGCAGGTGCATTTTTCAGACCAAAGGGCATTACCACAAATTGATAATGCCCACCAGGGGTTGAAAATGCTGTCTTGGGCTTGGCATCCTCAGCTAACCTGATTTGCCAATACCCAGCTGTTAAGTCAAATGTGCTTAAGTAGTTGGCAGAAGCCAATCTATCTATAAGCTCATCTGCCCTTGGTATTGGGTGGGCATCAGTCTTAGTGACTGCATTGAGACCCCTGTAGTCTACGCAAAACCTCATCTCTCTCTTACCATCCTGGGTGTGAGGTTTTGGCACTAGAACTACTGGACTAGCCCAAGGGCTATCTGAGGGTTCAATGACTCCCAACTCCAACATTTTCTGCACTTCAGTTTTTATGCAGTCTCTAACATGATCAGGCTGCCTGTAGATTTTACTCTTAACTGGCAGACTGTCACCAGTGTCAACCTCATGGGTACACCAATTGGTCTGACTGGGTGTCAGAGAAAACATATGTCTAAAAGACTGAAGAACCTGTTTACAGTCTTTCTGTTGATGCTCAGAGAGGCTGCCACAAAAGACAACACCATCTACTGACCCATCATCAGGATTCTGAGTGAGCAGGTCTGGGAGAGGGTCACTCTCTTCCTCCTGTCCCTCATCTATGGCCATGAGCAAGCTCATGTCCTTCCTGTCGACATATGCTTTGAGCCTGTTGACATGGAGCACCCTGTGGGGGCTCCTGGGAGTTCAAAGGTCCACCAGGTAGGTGACCTCTCCCTTTTGCTCAAGAATTGTGTGGGGCCCAGACCATTTGTCTTTGAGTGCTGATGGGGCCCCTGGCTCCAACACCCACACCTTCTGTCCAGGCTGATAAACAGTCAGGACAGCCTTTTGGTCATGCCAAGCTTTTTGAAGTTCTTGACTGGCCTTAAGGTTTTCTGATGCCTTCTCCATATACTCAGCCATCCTGGAGCGGAGACCAAGTACATAGTCCACTATGCTGGTTGCAGGCTTTTTGAGAGGTCTCTCCCATCCTTCCTTCACCAAACACAGGGGGCCCCTCACAGGATGCCCATACAAAAGTTCAAAAGGGCTGTAGCCAACCCCCTTTTGTGGGACCTCTCTGTAAGCAAACAGAAGGCAGGGAATCAGGACATCCCATCTATGCCTGAGCTTTTCAGGTAGTCCATGAATCATCCCTTTTAGGGTCCTGTTGAACCTTTCAACAAGCCCATTGCATTGTGGATGATAGGGTGTAGTGAATTTGTAATTGACACCACATTCCTTCCACATTGCAGTTAAGTAGCTTGACATGAAGTTTGCACCTCTGTCAGAGACAACCTCCTTAGGGAAGCCCACTCTGGAGAACACTAGGGCCCTTGCCACTACAGGTGCTGTAGTGGTCCTAAGTGGAATAGCTTCAGGATACCTGGTGGCATGATCCACTACCACCAGTATAAACTTGTGCCCTGATGCTGTCTGGGGTTCCATTGGACCAACAATGTCAATCCCCACTCTTTCAAAGGGCACCCCCACCACAGGCATTGGTATAAGGGGGGCCTTTGTTGTGCCACCTGACTTACCACTGGCTTGGCAAGTGACACAGGAGCGACAAAACTCCTTGGTATCCTCATTCATGTGAGGCCAGTGAAAGTGTGAGACAAGCCTGTCCCAAGTCTTTGTCTGGCCTAAGTGACCTGCTAAGGGAATCTCATGGGCCAAGGTAAGTAGGAAACCTCTCTGAGACAAGGGTACAACCAGCCTCCTGGTCATGCCAGGCTTGGGGTCTCTTGACTCAGTGTACAGGAGTCCATCTTCCCAGTATACCTTGTGGGTACCTGTGGCGTTCCCAGCAGCCTCAGCAGCAGCCTGCTGTCTGAGGGGTTCAAGAGAAGGGCAGCTTAACTGGTCCTTCCCCAGGTCTTCCCTTGAGGGTCCCCCTGAACCCAAGAATTCAACTTGATCAAGTTCAAACTCTCTGGGCTCAGTTTCCCTCAATTCCTGTAGGTCAGCCTCCTCTGAGACTTGATCCTCAACCTGGGGCAAGGGGGAAGGCACAGCCTTAACCCTACTGCTCCTCTTCTTGGGAGGTGTCTGGTCCATTGTTCCAGGATCCAGCACCTGTTCAGTGGGGCATTTCCTGACCTGTGACCTGGTCACAGCAAACACATGTGCTGGCAAGCCTAACATTTCCATGTGAGTCCTCTGCTCCACTTCTGACCATTGTGATGACTCCAAATCATTGCCCATCAAACAATCCACTGGGAGGTCTGAACTAACTACAACCTTCTTTTGGCCAGTTACCCCTCCCCAGGAGAAAGCTACAATTGCCATACTGTGATTGGTAGTGACATTGCTTGCATTGGTCACCAGGAATTCTGTACCTGGCATGATCTGTCCAGGGTCCACAAAGTTAGGTGTCACCATTGTGACACTGGCACAAGTGTCCCTATAGGCCTGAGCCATTTTGCCATTAATGAAAGGTGTCTGTCTGTATTTGCCCAAAGTATTGGGACTTATATCAGGGGACATATCCACATCCCCTGTACAAACAAGGACAGCCTGAGTGAGTGTACCAACTAAGTTGTCACACCCCTCAGAACCCAGGGTTAACCCTACTAAACCCTTGGGAGGTGCACTACCACTGCTGACTGTACTAGGGGGCACAGGTGCCTTAGGGGCTGCAGTGGCAGGAGTCTGCCCTCCTCCTTTCTTGGTGCACTCACTAAACCAGTGAGTTTTACTTTTGCAGTATTGGCACCACCTTTTAGATTGGCCTTCTTGGTTTTTCTTCTGTCTGGGGAGCCTGACCCCCACCCTCTTTGGGTTGTTGGGGACCTGTCGAAGACTTCTGGTCATTTTGTTCCCCCTTAGAATCTTTACCCTTCTGGTCTGCTTTCTTCTGACCACCTTGATTCTGGCCCTGGTTCTGTTTAACTCTTGTTCTAACCCATCTGTCTGCCTTCTTTCCCAATTCTTGGGGAGAGGTCAGATCTGAGTCAACAAGATGCTGATGCAACAACTGGTTCTGACAATTGTTTAAAATGTGTTCTCTCATCATCAAATTGTACAATCCTTTATAATCAGTAACCTTACTGCCCAGCAACCAGCCCTCAAAAGCCTTAGTGGCACAATCTACAAAGTCAGACCAATCTTGAGACTGAGTTTTCTGGGTTTCCCTGAACAGCACCCTGTACTGCTCAGTGGTTAGGCCAAACCCTTCAACCAGTGTATTTTTCAAGACTTGGTAATTGTTAGCATCCTCCACTCTTGTAGTGAGGAGCTTGTCTCTACCTTTACCTTCAAAGGAGAGCCACAAGATAGCTGCCCACTGACTCTGGGGAACACCTTGCACAGTGCAGGCCCTCTCCAAAGCAGTAATCCATTTGTGGATGTCATCCCCTTGTTTAAAGGGGGGCACTATCTTACCTAGGTGTTTTGTATCAAAACTCCTTTCCCTATTGCTAGGTACAATGCTGCCACCAGTGGGGACTACCCCACTTAACTGTTGCTCTCTAGCAAAGGCAAGCCTTTCTTTGGCCAGGGCAAGTTCTTCCCTTTCAATCCTCAGATTGGCTGCCCTTTCTTTAGCTTCATACACTCTCCTCTGAGGGGAAGTCATCCCTCTTTGAGAAGAGTTGTGAGAGCCATTGGTTTGAAGGGATCTGCCAGAGCCTCTTGACAGAGATCTGGCTCGTCCATTCCCAATGTTAAGCTGACCTGATAGTGGCCCTAGGGGTCCCCCAGTACCACTGTCATGTTTGCTTAAGTTGGACCTGGTTAGTCTGCTGACTTCTACCTGTCCCTTATCTGCCTCATCCCCAGAGGGATCCTCATCCTCATCCTCCTCCCCTTCTTCGTTCTCAGTTGAGAGGTGGATTAGGTCAGGGTCTCCTCTGGTTCCCTCAAGGGGAGGCATGCCTCCATCTGGATTAGAAGGGCTAAGAAGTCTCTCAGCCTTTCTGGCATCATAAGTCTCCAGGAGACCAATCAGAAAGGAGGTGGTGGGGTTAGCCCCTTGCTTAATCTTCCTAGAGGTACACACTTGTCGTAACTCATGGATGCTAAGCACAGTATATCTGGAAGGAAGGACCTGTGGAGGGTCCACTGACACAAGGGGAGACTCAGAGTTTCCTCCTTTGTCTGACATACTGTTTCTAGTGTGGTCCAAGTGATGCACCTACCTACACTATGTGTTTACCTACTGATCCCTTGCTAAGAGTTGCAGCCAAGGTGTGCTAAGCCTTGAGGAGCTGCAACAGCTGGTTCAGTAGAACTCAGAGTATTCTAAGCTAAGTTATATGTACTAACAGTACTTATGTGATCTTTCAACAAGATATTCTTAGGATACGTGTGGTAAAACAACAGCAAGCTCAAATCCCACCGCTGCCACCAATGTGAGAAGGTGGCCTGATATGCAGTGCTCACTATTCTAGTGAACACTATGTATCAGTCCAGCAACCCTTATTGATGATTGGTTGTAAGTCCACCTTATAGACCAGCTATCCTAGTAGCGTGGATACGAGCAGTCTAAGGCTAAAGACTCGAGAGGGCGTGTTAAGCCAGCTGTTATACCACACATATACCCCTTGAATACCCAGTGAAAGGACACCACACAAGTGTTATGAAAATAAACAGTTATTTATTAAGAATCACAACAGCCCTGTACTCTTTATGAGGACAGGGTACTAAGCACAAACCAAAACTCTTACAAAAATACTTAAGTTAGCACAGTATATACAAATGCCCGAGGGGCACGGAAAACCATATACTCAGAAAGTGGAATGCGAAATTACTAGCAGGTAAGTACAGTACTAATAGCCTTTGGAATCGCTAGGACTTGACTATAGAATCGTTAGATTACTTCTAGGAGACCCAGGGGACTCGGGTGCAGAGTGTGCACTCTCACGCGTGATGCGGGACAAAGTCTATGGTAGCTAGGAATTGCAAAGTTAGTGTTCTCGGGCGAACCCGACCTGGTAGGAGGAAAACGAAAGTGGATTCTGACCCTTGGATAGTGAGGCTATGCTGGGGCACCGAAATGCCGAAGTTACCTAGCCCAGGGGCTGCAGCTGCATAGGACTCAAAAGACGTCGGGATTCCTCGTAGACGGACCAGGAGCCTGGAAGAAAGAAGTTGCTGGCAGGCAACCAGTGAAGAAAGTTCGATGGATCCAAGCCTGGATCGATGGAAGATGACACCTGAAAGCAGAGGGGACCAAGTTCGAGACTACTAGCCAGTAGTCAGTGGGCACCAGGAGGGTACCGGATGGTAGCCACCTCGACAAGATGAGTGGGTGACGCTGTGATCGCAGATCTCACGGACCAGGAGGCGTTGTCGGCGACCAGGATGGAGGAGCGACCTGTCCCACGATGTATAAAGCTGTCGGCGTCGCTGGACCCAGGATTGGGCAACAAAGCCTTGGCAAATTCCAGCCCACGCGGTGAACTTAAAATGGCGTCTGGAGTGGACCAGGAGGGTCCGGGGTGCCTCTCTTGAAGAAGGAAGCAAGGGCCAGTCTGGAGCAACCAGACCAGCAGCAGTGATGTCGTCGGGCGTCGTGAAGAAGGCCACAAGCCAGCCGGCTAGTAGCCACACAGCGCGGTGAGCACGCAAAAGCAGAAGGGCCCCACGCAGATCGTGGAGATGCTGGAGGGCTGATCTTCGGTGCTGGAGCTGCTCAGGGTTGGGGCTTCTCGGACCCCAAAGCACTCACCAGTGGAAGACTCGGTGGGCTTGTTACAAAGAAGTCGTGCAGTCTTGGCGATCGTCGGTCCCTCGAGGTCTCGTCGCACTCACGGTTCTCAGCTTTGCTGTAGAGGTGAGTAGAGGTCAGAGGTGCCAGGGAAGCCGGGTCTCGTCGAGCTGGGTCGTCGGATTCGTGATGAAGGACTTGCAGCAGACCGCAGTGTTCTTAGGATGGTGCCTGCGGATGCAGGGTGACTACTCCTTAGCCACAAGGGAGAATCTTGAAGAAGGAAATCTTGAAGTCCTTTCGCAGAAAGTCGTGTCTTGATTCCAAAGATCTAATTTGAACAGGGGGCCCGCTCCCATCTTTATACTAAAAAAGGGGGCTGACCCGGTGACTAGGTCCTGCCTATGGGTGGGACTAGGAGGGGGGTGGTTACACCCCTCTGCCATGCCGGACTTTCCCCAGGCCAGGGGCTGGTGTGCCCCTGGAACTGGTTCTGACCGGCCTATGCGTAGTGAGCACCGGGGTGCCACTCAGCAGTCACCTTCCTGAAAAGCCCTGCCTACCCAGGATACACAAAACCATGTCTGGGACGGTGCTAGCACCGCCCCGGACAGGAAACCCTTTGTCCAAGCCTCCCTCGCTGGAAGGTCTCCCAGCAGCAGGAGGTCAGACTCGTGTCTGTGGTGGCAGCATCCATTTTGTGGAGCTGAGGCTTCAGTTAACTTTAACCGGGGTTCACAGTTACATACATGTCGTGTCCCTCTAGAAGGGTGGAATGCTAACCCCGTCGCCAGAATTGGCGAGGGGTTAGTATTCCAATTCGTATGACACCTTACTCGACATGTTTTGATAAAGCAATACCAAAGTTAGCATTTAACCGCGAGGATTATAATGCACTTAAGAGTATATGGTATGCGATATCATGGAACAGCTATTAGGACTTGGTTCCGCAAGCTGCAGACAGGCTCAGCTCATGCCAGAGCACCATCTCACACGATTCCAAGCACTCTGCCTTCAGGATTGTCAAGGCCTGCCATAGGAGTGACTGATAGGAATCTGTGTGTCCATTTTAGGGTTAGGTATAGGTATACTACACCTACAGCAAAGGGTGATTACACGACTTTGCCCCAGCTGTCATGCAGCCAGTTGTGTCAAATTTAGGAGGCCAGCCAGGGGTGGCATAATACATGCTGCAGCCCTGGGTACACCTATGCCCTGAGTTACAGGGTCTGATAAGGTGGCCCAGTACCAATTGGTAAATGCACCTAGGGTACATGTTGTAATTTAGAAAGAGAACAGCCAGGCTGTGGGTCTGATTGGCAGGCCCACAGCCAGAGAAAGTCGTAAACCAGTGAAACAAAAGCAAAAAATCTGGGTGATCATAGGATTGCAGGGGCGTGACCCTGGTGGTTTAACACCTGGCAGGCTCTCTGAATGCCAGGGCGGACGAACTCAGCCGTCGGTGCATGATGGATCACGAATGGCGTCTGAACTCGGACGTGGCGCAAGGTCTCTTTCAACAATGGGGAGAGCCTTGGTTAGATCTATTCGCCACAGAAGAGAACGCGCAATGTCATCAGTTCTGCGTGTTGGAATTTCCAAGGCGGCACTCGCTCGGACACGCTTTTCGCCGCGAGTGGAGTTGCGGTCTATTGTACGCCTTTCCGCCTATACCACTTCTGCCCAGAGTGCTGAAGAAGATCAGGCGCGACCGGCCCAGGTTATCCTTGTGGCTCCGGACTGGGTATGAAGATACTGGTATCCCGAGCTACTCAGCATGTCAGTCGATCCCCCGATTCATCTGCCTCTTCGGGAGGACCTTCTATCGCAGCAGCAGGGGACGGTCCTGCACCCGAACCTGTCCAGTCTCCACCTACAAGCTTGGAGATTGAGCGGCGACAGTTGAGGCCATTTGACTTGCCTCCTGAAGTCTGTGATATCATTCTGGCAGCCAGGCGTCCCTCCACAAAGTCGGTGTACGTCTGCAGGTGGAACAGATTTGTGGCATGGTGCACAGCAAAGGCTGTGGATCCTCTCTCTGCACCCCTTTCGGAGTGCTGCTCTTCCTTCTTTCCCTGGCCCGGCAGGGCTCTGCTCTGGGCACTCTTAACCGCATCGCTGCTGCAGTGATTTTTGCGCTGTGCGGCGGTTTTCGATTAACCGCGATACATGACGAGCTCAGCTCGTCATCCGCACACGTCACCCGTGGCTGATGACGAGCTCAGCTCGTCCTCAGCATTGGAGGGGTTAAAGGGTACCTTTCTGCTCTTTCCGCCTTCTTAAGGCTACCTGATCAGCCTTCCTTATTCAAGTCCCCCATTGTCAATAGATTTCTGAAGGGCATCACACACATGTTCCCTCCTGTACCCTTCGTGATGCCCCAGTGGGACTTGAATCTTGTTCTCACTTATCTGATGTGTGCTCCCTTTGAGCCGCTCCATAACTGTCCTCTCCGTCTTCTCACATTGAAGACTGCTTTCCTGGTCGCCATCACCTCTGCCAGGAGGGTGAGTGAGCTCCAGGCTCTTTCTTCTACTTCACCTTTCCTATCTGTTCATCCAGACAAGGTGGTGTTGCGTACACGACCCTCCTTTCTGCCCAAGGTTGTCACGGCCTTCCACATCGGGCAGTCCATTACTTTGCCCACCTTCTTTCCGCCTCCACATCCCTCGAAAGCGGAAGAGAGGCTCCACCGTCTGGATACAAAACGTGCGCTCTCCTATTACCTAGATCGCACACGCCAATTCCGGGTGGATGACCAACTTTTGTTGGTTACGTGGGCGCAAAGAAGGGAAAGGCAGTACACAAGAGGACCATTTCGCGGTGGATCATCTTGTGTATTCAGGTATGTTACTCTATGGCAAAAAAGGAGCCCCCTGCTGGATTGCGGGCTCATTCCACTCGTGCCACGGCGACAACAACTGCCCTGGGCCGCGGAGTCCCCTTACAGGATATTTGCCAGGCAGCGACGTGGGCCTCGCTGCACACGTTCGCAAGACACTACTGCCTGGACAGTCAAGTCCGGAGGGATGGCTTCTTTGGCCGTTCCGTCGTCCAGGACTTTCTGGTGTGATATTGGTTCGCAGACCCACCACCGGGGTTGGTATTGCTGGGGTATCTATTCTAAGGTAAGGATTCTATCACTAACGTGTCTCTTTCAGATGCACAAGTTACTACTTGTGTAACGATATATCTGTAAGAGACATTAGTTAGTGATAGATTCCTTACCGACCCACCCATCCTCTCCGTTCTGCGAACCGATATCTAGGGTTAAGGCCATCCCCTTTCAGGGCCCTAGTTTCATGGCACCAGTGTTGGTTCTATCATGGCTCTGCGTATCTGGCGCGGAAAAGCTGTGTATCAGAACTGACGTCAGCGCGCATGGGCAGCGTCTAAGTACTCCGACGACGTCATTCCGGCGCTAACGACGCCGACGACGGACGCGGAGCTGCAGACGACCCCTACCGACGCGCAGGGGTATTGCTACGCAAAAATTTCCGGATCCAGTCTGACGCCTGGGGATATTCTAAGGTAAGGAATCTATCACTAACTAATGTCTCTTACAGATATATCGTTACACAAGTAGTAACTTGTGCATCCTGTTACTTCCTCACTTCCGTCTGCGGATGCGACCCCTCCAGGAGACGCTCTCAAAACAATGGGTCAAATGTACAGGGTCGTTCGATGATCTCATAAAGATGACTCCTCAGATGGTCAAGGCTCTGCAATGCTGGATGTCTTTCCATAACCTTTCTCAAGGCTTACCATTCCTGCTTCCAGCTGCACCGCATATCATCACAACAGACGCCTCCTTGGAAGGTTGGGGAGCTTTCCTACAGAAACTGCAGATAAGCGGAAAGTGAACTCCCTTCGAAAAAGAGCTCCATATCAATCTCCTCGAACTGCGGGCGGTCTTCCTTGCCCTTCAAGCCTTTCTCCCAAGAATCAAAAATTCCCTGGTGCTCGTCCGTACAGACAACACTACCACAATGCACTACCTCAACAAACAGGGGGGGGACTCGCTCTCTGACACTCTCTCACGAGTCGCAGAGAATCTAGAACTGGTTAATCAGAAACAATATATCTCTTCGGGCGGAGTACGTTCCGGGCATGGACAATGTGCTCGCCGACTCACTAAGCAGGCAAAGGACAACGTCTCACGAGTGGGAACTGGATCAAGGGATCCTCAACCAAGTCTTCTCACAATGGGGCACTCCTTGGATCGACCTGTTCGCCACAAGATCCAACGCCAGATGCCCACACTTCGCAAGTTGGCATCCCCAGAAAGGGTCTCTAGGGAATGCGTTTTCGATCGCATCGTGCAACGTCTTTGCGTAAGCCTTTCCACCATTTCCAATGATTCCCAGAGTCCTCAGGAAATTGAAAGCAGAGCCTTGTACGCTCCTTCTGATAGCCCCAACTTGGTCACACCAACATTGGTTCACGGAACTCCACCGTCTGTCTCTGGAGCCGCCAAAACGGTTGAAACAGTTTTCGTCTCTCCTCACGATGAATAACCAGCAAGTCCAGCATCCGAATCTGACTTAACTCAAATTAGCCGCTTGGTTCCTGAGTTCAGAGACCTTCAGAATTTGAATATTCCGCCAGACTGTAGAGCCATCCTGGCTCGAGCACGAGCGGATAGTACCAACAAAACATACTGGAAGACGTTTTGCATCTGGTGTAAGGCTCAAGGAATACATCCTTTCTCTTCCTCTCCTGAACAAATATTGCCTTATCTTCTCCATCTGTCAAACTCAGGCCTTGCTCATGCTTCCGTCAGGGTCCACTTGTCGGCGATATCCCGTTACAGAAGATCTTCTTTTGGCCCTTCTCTTTCGTTTTACAGATTGATCAAACCGTTTATGAAAGGACTCTACAGGACTTTTCCCCCTGTGAAAATGTTGCCACCTACCTTGCACCTTAACACAGTCCTTAATCAACTTATGAAGCATCCCTTTGAGCCTGTACACAGGGCTGACCTGAAATACCTCTATTGGAAGACAGCCGTCCTGCTTGCACTCACCTCCGCAAGGCGGGTGAGTGAGCTCCAAGCCTTCTCAATACAGGAACCTTTTCTGCAATTCAAACAGGACAGGGTAATTTTACGGACAAATCCAAAACTTATTCCAAAAGTCCCGTCAGACTTCCATCTCACCGAGCCTGCGGTCTTGCGTTCTTGCGTTCTTACTTCCCAAATCCCAGCACTGCAGCGGAAAGGACGTTACACTCTCTAGATCTTAAACGCTGCCTGAAATTTTATATTGAAAAGACAAAATCCTTCCGAAAGTCACACCAGCTATTTGTGGAATACAGTAGGCTGAGGAGGGGCCTTCCACTCACCAAAAAAAGTATCTCTTGCTGGATTCCTGCAGCTATTTCATTTTGTTATGAACAGGCAGGGCAACCCCTGCAATCTAAAGTGCGAGCCCACTCTACCAGGGCAATATCTACATCCATGGCGCTTTTTGCAGGAGTGCCGGTCATAGACATTTGCAGAACGGCAACATGGAAGTCGCTACATACCTTCACTAGGCATTACTGCATGGATGCAGAACTCATGAAGGATGCTGCAGTGGGACAAGCAGTACTTCGTCATCTGTTTCGGTAGAGGTGAGCCCTTGTTTCATCCCTCCATCCTTCTCATGTATGCACATTTCTCTATTGTATAATTCTTGCATGCAAATGTATGTTTCTATTAGTTGCTTGATATGTTTTCTAATGACTTGCATGTCCTATACCATCCGAAATGTGCTTTGTTCATTGCTTTCTACTCTGATTCAGGCATGTGAATCTTTGAAAGACACCCCTAATACTGGACAAGAATGCGTTACTTACCTGTAACTGCAGTTAGCCAGTATTGGTGTCTTTCATAGATTCACATGCAACCCTCCCGCCTCCCCTGGAAGGGCTCACCTACTTCTCTCAGTAATACGCCTACTTAGCATTGTGCGTACAAAAATCTGAGGGACTGAGGCTCCTTCCAGGAGGGTTCTAGTGGGAGGTGACAGCTGATTGGCTCTTTTCTAGAGTTTGGTCCTTTCTACAAACGGACATTGATATGTTACTAATGTGAGGCCTTTAGGCCTATTTATCTATATGTCTATGGAACATTACTTTATTTATGTACCGGGGACTCCCATTCCGACGACGGGGAATGATTCAGGTATGTGAATCTATGAAGGATCCAATTGCAGTTATCCAATACTGGATAACTGCAGTTACAGGTAAGTAACACATTTGACATCATTGGTCTAAGAATACTTATGAAAATCATCAGCCTTTGGCTTCCAGTGTCTGTTTGCTGGCATGGTGTGGACCAAGCTCACTATCAATAGAGTATACATACCTGGATTTTTAGTTATTCCTTTCATCCAACGATGTTTTCTTAGCTTCCTTTATACTTTTTTCTTTTCCCTCTCTCAGTGATTTTGACTCCTTGGATGAGCGCTGTGTGGAAAGGACTAACCAGCTTGCATTCGACATCGCTGAGAAGGAATTTGGTATCTCTCCCATCATGACCGGCAAGGAAATGGCATCTGTTGGGGAGCCTGACAAACTTTCCATGGTTATGTATCTGACTCAGTTTTATGAGATGTTCAAGGATTCTGTATCTGCTGGAGGTAAAGATGAAACTTAGAGCAATCTGTACCCTTGTTTTGCTGCCTGGGCAGATGGGGATTGTGTGTGTGTGTGTGTATACGCATGCTCCCTTCCTGGGCTTACTTGAGATTCCATATGCTTGTAAATCATAAGGTAACATAACCTTAGCACTGTTTGCACAAAATGTAATTTATTTTCTACTTGTAACTGTTTTTTTGTAGTGTTTCTGCACACAGTGGGGTATTCTTCCCACTCCACTTTGCAGACATGAATAAATATGGCTACATCAGAAAATCCAGAAGTAGGGGAGGTTTAAGTGTAGTAGAAGAAGTGGACGCCTCTGCCCTGGATAGCTGTTGTTGCAATAGATCAGGTTTGGAACATAAACTAAATGGGCTAAGACGTGACTTCCAAGCTTACTGCAGAGGCTGTCATTAAGAAAGTGGGAGTCGCAACATGAATTTGCAAATATTTTCTGGAGAACAAACAATGAAATTGGTTTATGCTAAACTGCACACGTTTTTAGGACATGCCCTGCATGTGAGTAGGGTTGTAAAGTGGTGTGAAAAGAAAGCTGTAATATGCAAGAACTGCGGTTGTTCTAAATTTACTGCAGCATGAAATGGCCACAGATTGCTAATTTATAAACAAAGATTCTATTTTGTTTATTTATTGGCTGTCTTTGTATAGTTTGAATCCAACCCTGGGGTTTTTCTTACCGCTTGTTAGGAGATCTTAACAATTTGTTCATAAAAGTGAACCCTAGTTGTTGGTAATACCAGTTCACTCGTAGGAAAGTATGGCGAATGAGAGGATACAATAGAGTACCAGGTCTTAACTTTCCAGTCTTTTGTCGTAGTACTGGTAGTTAAATTACTTGCATATTATTTTCAAATCAATGTGATGTTACCAGAAACTGCATTTGCACATACGAGATCAGATGGCACAAAACACATTCCATCTTTCAGCTCCACCAGTTCTTGTTTTGAGTGCCTTATGAAGAATGGAATATGTGCTGTATTTAACACTTAGAAAGCAAAAAACAGAAGTAATGAATGGAAAGCGTGAGTTAAGCTCAGCCACTGATATAGATTCAGACCACATACCGGTCTAATGCCACTAAACACTCGAGCCAACCATGCACACGTCTGCTGCGATCCTGCTGCATTAAGAACATAATTTCAAAACTGTCAGGAAAGTAAATCTGTAGATGGAAACACAAGCAACAAAGACTGAGGGTGCTCAGATATGGCCCCCATAGGATCAAAGCTGCACCTTGCTGATGAGGCCCTACAAATTTGAAACAGGTCTAATATCTTGTGTTTCCACTCAGGGGATATGTGGCCTGACAATTTATACTGTATTGTTGCTATTGGAGAAAGACCAAGGCTGATTTGCATATGGTTGTTCCCTAACTGGAGTGGTATAGTGACCAAAACAGAGAATAAAAAGCCAAAGGAGTGATTGTCGGTGGCTGGGCCTTTTGCAAGTATTCCATCCATCACCTTTTGTTTCAGTAGTTCTTCCTGAATGTTATAGTTATTAAAAGAATTCTTCCCTTGGTGGACATTTTGTCTGGCTAAGCTATTTACTTTGTGGCTGGTATGAGCTACACGGACCATATCGCTAGACTTTGTTTATATCAGCTAAAGGGCTGAATGTCAACATATCTTCTGTCTAAAGAATTAGGTCGATGGGTTAGCTTATTGTTTGTTCTTTCAGAGCATCAATGGACCAATTCCCTCAATTCCTTCCTACCCATCACCACCGAAGACACAGAGCAAGCAACAAAACACTTCACAAACTGGATGGCAGCAAGTGTGGACAGAGTTCCACCAAATAAACTCACCAACTCTAAGAAACAATCTCAATACCTTAACTGGTTCACTGCAGAACTGAAAACCCAGAAACGCAACTGCAGACAGAAACAATGAAGATGGCATGCCAGTTAGACCCTTGAGAACCGACAACGATTCAAAAATGCCCTCAACCAATACCACCACCTCCTGAAAAACACTAAGAAGACTGCTCTAGCCACCCGCATCAGTGACGGCTCCAACACCAGCAAGGAACTGTTCAGCGTTGTCAAGTTCACCAACCCCTCGGCTACCGAAAACATCACCACACCCTTGCAAGCAGTCATTGACACACTCGCAGACTTTTCCACAGCAAAATCAACACCATCTACTGCTACTTCACATCCCAACCCCCTGCCAAGGACAACATCAACCTCTTCGCTCTTGCTCACCTCGTGGAATGCCTTCACAGAGAAGGAAACAGAGTCCATCATGAGATCCATCCTCTCTGGAGCCCCAGCAGAACCTTGTCCCCACCACACTTTCAACCTCTGCAATCAACCCATCAGCAAAGTACTCACCAAAGTCCTCAACTCCTCGATCACCACAGCCCACTTACCCCAGAAATGGAAATATGATGACATGAAGCCACTGCTGTAGAAGCCATCCTTGGTACGAGGAGATCCCAAGAACTACCTATTCATCTCCTTGCTCCCCTTCCCTGCCAAGGTAATTGAGAAAGCCATCAACATCCAGCTCACTGCTCATCTGGGGAACCACAACATTCTGGACACCTCCCAATCTGCCTTCATAGCAAAGCATAGCACAGAGACCGCTCTAGTTGCAGCCACGGACAGCATCAGAATGCTACTAGACCGCGTAGAAACTCCCGCACTCATCCTCCTCGACCTCTAAGCAGCCTTCGACATCATACTCCAGCACACACTGATCAACTGACTCCACTAAATCTGAATCCAAGGAGCAGTCCTCAAGTGGATCGCATCCTACGTCATAGGAAGAACACAGAAGATCATCCTCCCTCTACTCCTCGCTCCCTAAGAACATTACATGCCGTGTACCTCAAGGCTCTTCCCTCAACTCAACCCTCTTCAACGGTACATGATACATAGCCCTGGCCAGCATAGTCGGGAACCACAGACTCAACCTCATCTCCTACGCCGACGACACCCAATTCATCCTCTCCCTGACTATTGACATAATCGACCATCAAAGACAAGTTGCAAAGATGCATGAAAGATGTGGCCGTCTGATGACCAGCAATTGTCTCAAAATCAACACAGACAAAACAGAAGTTCTCATCTTAGGAAAAGGGAAAAACACCCTCTGAAACAACAAATGATGGCCATCTGAGTTAGGTCAAACCCCTGATCACGCCGACAACCTCAGCATCATCCTCGACAGCCAGCTTTCTGTGAAGAAGCAGACCAGCGCCTTCTCCTCTGCTTGCTTCCTCACCCGCTCTATGCGCAGAAAGGTCTTCAGATGGCTCCCACCCAACACCAGGGTACTGTCACGCAAGCTCTCGTCACCAGCAGAATCGATTATGGCTATTCCCTCTACGTTGGAATCATTGCCCAACTCATAAGGAAACTCCTGACCATCCAGAACACAGCAGCTAGAATCATTCCCGACCTTCCCAGACAGACGCACATGATCAGTTGCGAAAAGATGCCAGTTTAAGCTGTTCACCCACACTTACAAGGCACTACACAACAAAGAACCGGCCTTCCTCAACAAACCTCAACAAACCTGTGAATTTCCACCAACCCACCAGAGAACCGTTTCAGATCCCCCTCTCTAAGAGCTACCCAGCGCATCCGCTGGGCAAACAGCAGAGGCCGCTCCTTCTCTCACTTGGCCAAGAACTGGAACTCCGTACCACTGAGCTCAGCGCCTCACCTTCACTCCAGCAATTTCGGATGCACCTCAAGACCTGGTTGTTCAACCAATAGCAACAGCAGCGTAATCCCGCAGCATGATCCCACAGCGCTGCGCTTTACAAATCCTGATTGATTGGTTATTCTGTGTTGCACACCAGATCTCAGATTTTAGTCAATTCATTAAGGTGTTATTGCCCAAAAGAAAAGTGAATGTACCTGCATGTTCTGTGGATGTCCAAATCAAATCAGGTGTTAAAGCGCAACTACTCACCCGTAAGGGTCTCAAGGCACTTCGGAGTGTGGGGTGGGGGGTTTGCAGGTTCCAGTCCATCAAGGGGGGAGGTCTGTCAAAGAGGCAGGTTTTGAGGTTTCTTGCGAAGATGGGGAGCGATGTTATCTGTCTGAGGTGGAGCGGAAGGTCGTCTCAGGCTCTGGCCGTGGGGCAGGAGAAGGAGCGGCCTCCCGATCTGGTCTTTCTGGTGCGTGGGACCACGGCGTAGTAGAGCTGGGCTGATCGTAGGGTCCTTAGGGGTGCGTGGAATTTGATTCGGCTGTTCAGGTTTGCTGGTCCGGTGTCGTGGAGGGCCTTGTGAGAGTGGGTTAGCATCTTGAAGGTGACTCTAGCTTTGATGGGGAGGCAGTGGAGTGTGCGCAGGTGCTGGGAGATGTGGCGGTGTCTTGGCAGGTTGAGGACCAGTCTTGCGGCGACGTTTTGGATGTACTGTAGCTTGTGGGTGAGGTTTTTGTTTATTCTGGCATAGAGTGCGTTGCTGTAGTCGAGCCTGCTTGGCGTGAGTGACTGTCTTTCTGTGTTCGAGGGGGATCTAGTTCAAGGTCTTACATCGGCGAGATGGAGTTGATCTGGCAGTCCATTTTGAGCTCTGAGTCCAGGATGATTCCCAGTTGCGTGCGTGGTCTGTGGGGATGGGCAGGCTTCCAAGGGCGGGGGCCGACAGGTGTCGTTCCAGGCGTCTGGGTTTGGGCCCATGATGAGTACTTCAGTTTTGTTGGTGTTTAGTTGTAGGCAGCTGTTTTTCATCCATTTGGCGACTGCTTCCATGCCTTCTCGAAAGTTGTGTCTGGCGGTGTTAGGTTTGTTGGATAGAGCGAGGTGAGTTGGGCGTTGTCTGCTTATGACACAATGTTGAGTCCGTAAGACCTGACGATGAGGGCGAGCAGAGCCATGTAGATGTTGAAGCGAGCAGGGCTGAGGGAGGACCCTTGGGGGACTCCGCAGGTGGTAGTTGTAGGGTCCGAGAGGAAAGGGGGGGGAGTCTGACCGGCTGTGTTAGGCTGGAGAGGAAGGAGCGGATCAGGTCGAGGGCCTTGTCTTGGATCCCTCTGTCGCGGAGTCTGCGTATTAGGGTGCGATGAGCGTCTGTGTTGAACGCCGCTGAGAGGTCGAGGAGGATGAGGACTGCTGTTTCTCCTTTGTCCAGTAAGGTACGGATGTCGTCTTTTGCGGCGAGGAGGGCGATTTCTGTACTGTGTTTTTTTCTGAAGCCGGATTGGGAGGAGTTGAGGATGTTGTGCTCTTCAATGAATGTGGCGAGATGTCTGTTGATGGCTTTCTCGATGACTTTCACTGGGAACAGGAGCAGGGAGATGGGTCTGTAGTTTGAGGTCGATGGGGTGCGCCAAGGGCTTCCTCAGACTCCAGCTGGGTTAATGCACAAGATCACTAAAGGTCATTTCCAGTCCTTCCTGGTATCATCAGAAGTTGCTAGACCTTATTCTTACCTAGGATGGATGATATCCGAGATAAAGGCTGAAGCAGGGTTTCAAGATTCAAGATATGTGGTGCAGTGGGCAGGCGTCTAAATCCAAGTGCACGTCACCAGGGCGAAAAGTAATAATGGGCCTATTTGTTATAATAGAATGGATCTGATTAAACAACTTAATTTACTCCTCAAGTATAGTTTCAGTCATTGAAAATACCAGATAGTAGTTGTCGGTGAATTGTCATGTACCTTCTCTATATGCTTTTTATGCAATAAGTTTCAGGTCAAAATAAAACAGTCAAGACTTACTTCTTGGAGGGTGGTGTGGGGCTGAACTTCAAGATCAGTCAGCATATTTATCACTTAATAATTATTATGTTCAAGCAGTGTTCTTGATTTAGGAATATTTTCATTATTATGTCAATGGCCTTTAACTTTAAGAAGATTAATGGCATTCACAGTTCTTTTAAATGTGCATTTCATGTTCTCTTTGTTTTATGAATACATGTGGTTAACAGCTGATATAGTAGTGAAACTAAACTTTCTGTATTCAATGCAACCGCTTGGAGGTTCTTGTTGGCAGAATTCAGTACCTGATTAATTTGGATCGACTCCTACAAGATTTGACAGGATCTGCGTCTGAGGACCACACTTGAGTATTGTCAGCATTTGCACAGTTTGAGGCAACTGGCTGAAGTAGCGTGGGGTGGGGGCGCATGTGGTGAAGGTGCACTCCTAATGCAGGAAGCAGTGTGCAGCCGTGGTCAGTGGTAGTACATGGACTTTGGCCCTTGCAGATAAAGATCCATAGTGGGGATGGCGCAGCACTTAGGCCTTACATGGACTTATTTGCTGCTTGAAGAAAGTTCCCCATGCAGGTCTCACACAGACATTGGTGAAGGGTGAAGATGGGTAATTGACATTGCAGGTTGGAGGCTCGTGGGTCAGACATGGGCATCTGCAACTCTTAAATTACACTCCATTGCAAGGTGGAGGTACGTAGGCCTTAAATGGACATCGGGGTCACACAGCTATTCCTTCAAGCAGCATTAGCATGATAAAGCCATGCATAGAGAGAATGCAAATTGGGCTGGGAAACAGTCTTCCCTTTAGGCATCTCTGGAAAATACAGATGATATACTCGCAAGGCAATGGAGCCCAATGTTTACTTCACTAGCCACAAAATGCTTCACTCAGTTGATGGGGTATAGTTCTCAGCCCTCAAAGGAACACTGCCAAGAACTGGGCTTCTGTTTTTTGGCCATCCTCTACACCAGTATGTAGAGCTCATTGTAGTAAAGACAAATACTGTATATGCTGTGAGGGTCTAAGTGTATCCAGTCCTATGAAAGGTAGCCAAATCTAGCTATTCAAATCAAACATTTTTTGATTTAAAAAGAACAATACATTTATCTTTCATTCCACATCTGCATGGCAACCAGTTTCACATGAAACTGGTGCTCTGCGTAGAACTCCCAGACAGTCTACCATGCACAGGATGAAGTGGTTAGGTGAGTAGCCCATCATCTGTGTATGACTTGTGCTGACTTGGCCCAGTCTTTTGACAAGTCTGTTGGTTGGGTGTTGCCTTTATCAGGCCAGAGGCTGACCTGCTGGAACACGCTTGTTCCAGGCCCTGTTAGTAACAAAGGATTCTTTGTGCTTTTCACTAAAGTGATGGAAGCCAGATAATTGCACTTGGCCTTAGAAATCAATCTATGTGGACGGGCAAATGAAAGGAGCAGTGTAGGTGGACATGTAATGAGACTTTGAACTGGCACAAAATCAGAATCTGCAACCTTAATGCAATATATGTCAATGGGAAACCCAGCATAAGTACCTTTGAGTAAGGTGCCATGTACTCTTATGCACTCTTCACGTATAGGCTGGATGAATTAAATCATCAGTCATGCAACACTGCACTGATTTTTAACAGGGAGAGTTAGTTGGTAGTCTTCCCCGGAAGTAAAGACAAACCTCTACCACATTAGTGTAATCCTCTATCTACTACAACTGATAATGTCATGTCCTTGGGAAGAGTAAGTAACCACCCACATCAAAAGGAACACCACTTTGAGCAGATCTTTATCCTCTAAGAGTCTAGAACCCTGTTGGTGAGCGACCTAGTCAAATAACAAAAAGATATACATGTCACAGCTTTCCTCCACAGGAAAAAAATACTGTGCTTTCCAAAATGGTCCAATGAAGAGGAGAATTGAACTCTGAAGCTGCACTAGGTTTTTTTTATCCTACAGCGTTCTGTACTGTAGTGTGATACATGGGAACAGTTTTCTTAAGGGCTCAAGAAGCTCCTTGCTTACAGGCTTGTCGTGGGCGAAGGCCTTCCCTCTACAAGAGACATCTTGAAAGTTGTAGCAAAATGTGTTGATAATCAAGTCCCTGAGTTGATTGGAAGGTTTGGAGTAGTTTCAAACAGTGGGCCTAGGCAGTTATAACTTGACAAAACTGGGCATCAAGACTGTCCTCTGGGCTGTTATATGTTAAATCAGCATGCACCAATCATATCTAACACAAAAGTGATCATTGCTTGGGGAAATAGAGAAGAGAGGGTGTACAGCATTTCTAACACACAGAGAGAGAGAGAGAGAGAATTGGAAAATACTTCCTTCAGCCCTGACAGTACATCAGGGAAATCCTCATAACCGGACAATGAGGTGTCTACGGCAAAACTGCAGTCAAAATCATAGTTTACAACAATTACGATGAGAAAGTCCACGACCACAACCATGTCGAGTGACTGCCTCGTCTACAAATGGCCTCGTCTACGACTGTTGTCTATGATGGCCTCATCTACAACTGTGGTCGGCAATGGTCATCAGGGACAGCCTCATCTACGATAACGACTTCTCTAGTAACCTCATCTATTACTGCATCCTCTAGGATGGCCTTGTCTACGACAAAGGCCTCGTCACTAACAAACAATGTCAACGTCAGACTAGTCGTCTACGTTCACCTTGTCGACTACGATCTCGATGACCATGCAAATGATGACGAAAGTACTGCATTCATCAATGAGAATAAGACACACAATCAAGAGTAACTTAATGTCAGGAATTAAGGTTCTAATATGAGCATGTCTACATCAGTCAGTAATGTATGGAGAGGCAATGTGTGGAGCAGTTTTACCACTTTGCTCCGCCTCCAACTTCAGAGCATGGGACAGGTCAATTTAGCTCTAGTACTAGATCTACCGTGCATGTTACAGGATTACTACAAATTCTTTCTCGAGCCTGCAAGGTCACACTGTCTGATATGCCAGCATCCTCCAATGCTCCTGGCACTGAAGGAATTATCCTAGTGTCAAATATTACCATGATTCCCAGGAACGACCTGTCCCCATCTGGTGGTGATGGAGAGAAGGCTCACAACTGGTTGATTCCCCCACCAGATGACTGTTTATGGTTTCCATACCTATAGGGAACGAACGACCAAACGCTTACAACTGCAAATAAGCAATCTGTTTGTCCATACCTATAAGGAACGAACGCCCAAACGCTTACAACTGCAAATAAGCAATCTGTTTGTTCTCTTTATGATTTTAAATAGAAAAGCTGTGAGACCTATTCCAATTCATGAAATATCGGGGAGGAATTACAATCATGGAAAAGCTTGTCATTCATAACCCTGCCTAACCAGCAAGAAGACTTTTGCAACTATGCCCGGTGCTACTGTACGGGCTCCCAATTCACAAGCATCATGGGGCAGGTATATCCACCAGGTCTGGTCAGACATTGCCACATACATAGAAATTTTACCAGAAGACAAAGGGAAGAAACAAAAAAGATCCTATAGGGGGGCAAAATGTCTTCTTCAGGAAACATAGATTGTAATAAATAGATATAGCTTCAATAAGTTTCCACAACTGGCAGGTTCACTGGTCTGTAGACACCAAAGTTGATTCAATGCCACAACATTTAGAACCCGAGGAGCAAATATATCTAATATTTTTACCTTACCATGGTGACGCTCTGTTTGGCAAGCACGTCGACAACACCTGGCAAGCAGTCAAGGCTGACTGACACTGCAAGATCTTTTGTCACATCACAATTTCGAAAAAAGTACTCTTTAGAGGGACCCGCAAAAGACACATCTGTATCAAGGAGGATACCAGAAGTATCATTTATTTATTTATTTATTCAAAGTTTTATATAGCGCGAACAAGGAGGCTCTTAATGGTGCGGTTGTTGATAGGGGGAGTCCACTGAGAGCCACAATTCCGTAGTCTATGCGAGGGATGACTAGGGCTTGTACAGCAGTTTGGAAGTCCTTAGCTGGGAAGAAGGGTTTAAGGTTCCTCAAAGTGTTGATTTGGAAATTAGCTCCTTTAGTTGCTTTGCTAATGTGCTGCTGCATGTTGAGGTTGGCGTCAAGTGTGATGCCTAAGGATTTCGCGGATTCCACGATGGTGGGTTGGACGTTGAGCGCGGTTAGGTGATTGAGCCAGATTTGGGTGAGGGCGATTTTCGCAGGAGGTGAGATCAGAAGGAACTCAGTTTTCAGAGCATTTAGTTTGAGGTGATTATCGGCCAACCATGATTGGGTGTTTCTGAGTGTGGTGTTAAGAAGTTTGATGTCTTCCGGGGATTGTAGCTTGAGGTAAAGTTGAGTGTCATTGGCGTACATATGGAAGTGTACATTAGATTCTTGAAGCAAGGTGGTGAGTGGTTCCATGACGAGGTTGAACAATGTGGGGGATAGGGAAGATCCTTGTGGGACGCCTAAAGTTACAGGCACAGATGAGGACCGCACGTTGTTGATCTTGAACTTCTGAGACCGGTTATGTAGGAAGGAAGTGAACCATTTGAGAACAGTCCCGGATAAACCCATTCTGGTGTTTAATAGCTCCAGTAGGTTCTCATGTTTGACAGTATCAAATGCTGAGGAGAGATCAAGGAGGATGAGGAGGCAGGAATCATTGCGATCAAGGATTTGGAGGGCGTCGTCAATTATGTGCGTCATAGCCGTTTCCGTGCTGTGTTGCTTGGAAGCCTGATTGATGAGGGTTGAGGAGGTCAAACTGTTCCATGTGTTTTGCGAGTTGGAGTTGTACGCATTTTTCCAGCTGTTTGGCCAAGGTGGGGATATTGGTGATAGGGCGGTAATTGTTTAGGTCAGCCGGGTCAGCTGTAGGTTTCTTGAGTATAGGTGTGACTTGCCCCACCTTGAGGGAGTCTGGGATGAGTCCTTGTTGAAGGGAGCTGTTAATGATTTTAGTCCAGAGTGGGAGGAGCAGGGGGGTGAAGTCTTTTACAGCATTAGCAGGTAGGGGGTCTGTGAGGTGATTAGAGGGCTTCAAGGTGCCGAGCAGTTTTTGAATTGCTTCTTCAGAGTAGGTGTCGGAGGACATCCATGATGCGTTGTTTTTAGGTTGAGTGGTAGTAATGCTGATGGGGCTGGAGTATCGGCTTACATCATTGAGGAGATCCCTTCTTATGTTGTCGGGCTTTAGCTTAAAGAAGCAAAAAAGTCTTCACAGTGTGGAATATCGCCTGTTGTGCTGTTTGATTGTAAGGGTTGCATCTTGATTTGAGTTTTGACTAGTTCGAACAGTTTTCTTGGTCGGTTTTTTGCTTGGTCCAGCTGGAGGCTAAAGAAGTCAGATTTCGAGTGCTTGATTTTCCTAAAGTAGGCATTTCTCTTGTTCTTAAGCGTTTTAAGGTGCTGTGCTGAGGGGTCAGATCTCCAGGTGCGCTCTGCCATTCGCATAGCACGCCTGTCTTCATTGAGTCTAAGGGTTCAAGTTCTTGGTGGAGACTCTCTTCAGTTGCAGGGGGGCGGCTTCGTTGATTATTGTGGTCATAGAATCGAGGTAGAGGTCGGTCAGTGATTGAACATCAGAGGCGCCCGAAGGGGGAAGGAGGAGACTGCAGGTGAGGGAAGGCAAGGAGTTAGGGTTAAAATTCTTCAGGTCCCTTTTCCAGATCTTGGATTTAGTGGGTTGAGCCGGGTTAAGTTTAACTTTTTCGTTGATGAAGAAAGTGATAATGTGGTGGTCTGACCAGTCACAGGGTCGGATCGCCCCCAGTTTGTTAGAGGCCTCTTTGGCGATGATAAGGTTGAGGATCGAGCCTTTGTCGTGTGTCAGGCTGTTGCAGATTTGGGTGAGGTCAAGCGCATTAAGGAAAGTTTTGAGACTATTCACCACTGCGTCTTTCTGATCGTTCCAGTGGAGATTGAAGTCACCCAGGTAGATTTGAGTGATCTGCCGACCGGCGTTGGATGAGATCGTGTCCATGAGTTGTTGGGTGAAGGTGAGGTTGTCCCCGGGCGGGTGGTAGATGACATGTAAAGAGCATACAGGTTTGCCCTCGCTGGAGATATCGAGGCAGAAGAGTTCTCAGGAAGTGAGGGAGGGGGAGGTGACTTTAGTTACAGCGAGGTTGCTCCTAAAGATGCATGCGATTCCCCCGCCCGTCTTGCCGGTCCTGTCGAGACTAATTATGTGGTAGTTGGGGGGGACTAGTATGTCCATTATAGGTGTAGAAGTTTCAGTTAGCCACGTTTCAGTCAGAATGGCTAGGTCAAGATCCATTGTTATGATGAGATCCGCGATGTCGGAGGAGTGTCTTGGGGCCGATCTGCAGTTAAGTAGGATGCATTTGAGTCAGGGGGTGAGAAGGGTGGTCGAATGTTCTAGAGAGAGGGGGACTTTTCTAAGATTAGTGGAGACGGAACTTCTGTTGCTTAGAGTGGGGGGCCTAAGGGGATTTGCGAGAATTGTAGGTATGGGGAGTAGAACACAAGGGGGGTGGTGTGTTCTGTGAGTCTAGTTGGGAGAGTGGGGTAGTGGGGAGTGAGAATGGGGGGGGAGATAGGGTGGGAGATGGACCTGCCGCGGGGCGGGGGAGATAAGTTCAGCGCAGTGGTGGGTTTTGCGAGGCTTGTAGGAGGTGTGGGGTAGGGAGGGTGGGGGTATGGAGGACGTATGAGGGGGAGTGATCTTCGCCAATGAAAGAGGGGTGTTGAGAGGTTGCGTCAGATGGGTGAGTGACTACAGCGCTGGGGGGAGGGGAGAGGTGTGTGTCGTTCAGCTGTTGTGATAGGTTAGGCATGTTAGATTGACGATTGGAAGTGGGGGGTGTTGTGTAGTCTGAGGTGTTAGGGATGGAAGTCCGCCGGTTGGAGATGTGTTCTATGAAGGTGGGGAACAGGTTGTCGAGTAGGTCAAGGTTCCTGTCTGTGGATTGGAATAGGATGGTCCCGTTGTTGTAGATGGTAAGGATGGCTCTGCCTGGGAAAACTTGGGATGGTGTGATAGAAAGCGTTAGACCATGTGCGGATTTTCTGGTGGAGGAGATAGTAAGAATGGAGAGGAATGCTTTCCTCCACTGTGCTCTACGTAGAGTGTAGAGGATGATATCGGTGCTTGTGGCTCCATTGATCAGTGAAAAGTAGGTGTCCACAAACGGGGTATCAGGGTGGGCCTTCAGGAAGTTGTGTTTGAAGCGTTTGGCGTTTTTTTTGTTGAGTTCGGGTGGGTAGATCATTTTGTGTGTGTGCTTGCCCATGCGTTCCATGGTGGAAGAGGTGTAGGAAGAAGAGGGGTGGGGGTGTGCGTTGTTGAGTGTGTGAGGTTACAGGGCTGTTAGAATGAAAAGAAAAGTGTGCGTTGGTGAGTGTGTGAGGTTACAGGGCTGTTGGAATGAAAAGAAAAGAGAAATTGAGGATAGCCTTAGGTATGGGCAGTTAATGAGGATGACTAGTCTAAGTTGGCCACCAAAGTGGAGGACTAGTCAAAGATGGCCGCCAAAATAGCATAGAGGTAAGAGCAATAGGTTCCAGGGCTGTTAGAATGAGAAGAAAAGAGAAATTGAGGATAGCCTTAGGTATGGGCAGTTAATGAGGATGACTAGTCTAAGATGGCCACCAAAGTGGAGGACTAGTGAGGACTCTCAGTAGCCCTTAAGTTAGCTTACCTACAGTGACAACGTTTTGGTGCTGCTTACGCTATCCTTTGGGAGCAACAATTCTAAAATGTTATCATCTGTCGCGCAAAATAGCATCAGACCAATCACTTGTGGATCTCCTCACATATCAACAGATGTTAGAGATCACCCAGATTCCGCCCACCACGCCACCAAAATGAGGATGCTCACCTCATCTCCATCTGCTTCAGAACGGAGTGCTAGCTCAGCTAACCAAAGGTTCCATAGAGAAGGGCCAACATTCTGAGCATGGAACAGGCTTCTATTCTTGTTTTTTCCTTATAGACAAGGAAACAGGGGGGTGACGATCCATCATAGACCTGTGGAAATTAAACAAGTGTTTCTGGGAACAATACTTTTACGTGGTAACCCTCTCTGACACTGACAGCTCTCCATTTATGGGATTCATACTTCCACATTCCCACCCCCGCATTAAAGTTTTCTCATTTAGCTTCAAATCAGCTTTCTGCATTTTTACCTAGTGCCTAGCCTCAGGGCAGCTTTTTTCAGGAAGGACTTTCATCGGGTATCCCCCTACATCGACAACTGGTTGATAAAAGTGCCAACTGCATTTCATGCGCCCAAGGCCACAGAGGCTTACCTAAAGTTGTTTCACAAACTAGGTCTCCTTGTGAATTATCAAAGATCATCAGCTCCTCCATCTAAGAAGATACTGTACCTGGGCTGTACCTCTCTATACTGTCCATGAGAAAGACTTTCTATCCCAAAACAAGCAACAAAGGCTCTAGGAACTGGCTCTCGAACTAAAAAAATAAAATTCTATGCGTCAGTTCAGTTTGCTTCTGGGCATCATGTCCTCAGCGATCGATATGATCCCTCTTGCATGCCTGAAAACAAGAGCCTGACGGGAACAGTTACAAAAACAATAGATTAAAACAACAGAACTTTTCAAGGGCCTGGTGATCTTCACACCGGTATGATGGAGTCTCTAGCCTGGTGGTCCCCGCCCTCTCACCAATCAGAAGACCACATGTTCTTATCGCCTAAAAGTCACTTCATAATGACCATGGATACCTCCCTGGAAAGCTGGGGCTGCCATCTACAGAACCTCCAGATTCAAGGAAAGTGATCTTTTCTCCAAAGAGAACATACAATTGCCTGGAGCTCAAAGGCATCTAACTCAGTCTCCAAGCTTTCCTGCCAATGTTAACAGTCTTCGGTGTTAGTTTGCACGGACAGTACCACCAGCATGCAATGAAACAGCCTCCATGAATGGAACTTTGGTCAGTCTGCGCTAAATATCTTCTTATTCTGGGGCAAACTGGCTCTAGATCTCTTTGGAACAAATGAAAACCGCAAATGCCAATTGTGTGCAAGTTGGCATCCACATCCAGGATCGTCGGGGAATGCCTTTTGACCGACTGTCCAGGATCTGTGCTTTTCCTTTCTCCAATACCTTTAATACCGAAGGTTTATAGCTAGAAGAAAGTGGAGCTGTATCGTCTCATCCTAATAGCCCCCAGATGGCCCACACAGCATTGGTTTTCAAAGCTTCTCCTGCTGTCGGACTACAACCACATCCACCTTCCAACATCATGTAAGCTTTTCATGATTAACTTAGGCCAGGTCCTTCAGCCCAACCTGACGTCTCTCCTCTTAATAGTACGGCTCCTAAATTCCATGAATTCAAAGATCTCAATGTTCCTCAGGACTACAGGTGCATTCTGTCGAAGTTGAGGCAGAAGCCTCGATAAAGACATATAATGGAAATGTTTCTGCTTATGGAGCCAGAATTGAGACCTAATCCTCTACTGGCATAATCTAGCAGTTAACTACCCTATCTCCTCTCGCTAGCTTAGTTAAGGTGGTACATGCGTCTGTTAAGTATGGATTGCAGCAATATCAAGATATGGATGGTCATCCCATTTTCTCTTTCTACTCTTGAAGAAACATCAAACAGTTCATGAAAGAATTATTCAGAGTTTTTTCCTCCAGTAATGACTTGTTCCCCAGACTGGCACTTGAACATAGTTCAATCTCAGCTCATGAAGAGTTCATTTGAACCCAAGCACAGGCACACCTCCTATTTCTCACATGGAAGGTCTACTTGTTACTAGTACTCACTCCGACCAGGAGGGTAGAGGAGATCGAGACTTTCTCAACTCAAGAAACTTCTTGCGCCTTTGGATTTGTTCTGAGAAGTACTAAATTTCAAAGATATATTCCCTAGGTTCTTACAGGCTTTGCCTCAATGAACCTATAATATTTTGGCATTCTTCCCGAATCCAACATCACCAACTGAGCAGTCTATTCATACGCTAGGTATCTAAGGATATCTAGAATTCTACTTGCATCACGCTAACAACTCATATGACCACTGACCAACTGTTGGACTTGGATGGACACGGTCATAAGGGTGCTCCAGTCATGAAGGCAACCATTGCTCGATTAATTTCAGCTGCAATCCAGTTTTTCAACTCAAAGGATAAGAAGCCCCTCACATTGCGTAGCCAAATGTTTAATGCCGGAGAAATGCTGAAAGATGGCCGATGTTGTTTAAACCAATTTTGGTCATAATAGTTCTTTTTAGGCCACCTTAGCTGTCAATTAATTCTGGTTTTATGTCCCACTATGCACTTTAAAAAGGTGGTTTTATTTAGAATACACTCACCGACATCAAGGAAGGCGATAATGCCAAACCCGTCTGTTGGTGCGGGGGAGGGTCTGCACATTAGAGTTTTTCATCTGGAATTCCTGTGTGTGCTTTCCTTATTTGGGTGACCGAGATTGTCTCCACTTGGAAGCATGTTAAGCGGCTCACCACCACTGGAAAAAGCACCCGGAACGAGTGTAACGGCGGCGGTGAACATAAATATATTATATTGCATATGAATGTTATCTATATATTTCCTACCCACCATCTACTATTTGTACCAGTACTAGAAGATGTACGCATAAAGTAACTACTAACTATTCTGATTCAAGCATGAAAATCTATGGAAGATCCAATACCAGAAAAGAAAATAAGTTACTAAACTGTAACTGCAATTCTCCTGTATTGGTATCTTTCATAGATTTACATGCAACCGCCCCTCCTCCCCGGAGAAGCTCCCCTTATAGCTCAAGATTATTTATTCCCATTTGTGCTTGAAAATCTGAGGGACTCGTCCTTTTTTGGGAGTGTTCTATAGCATGCAGTCGCCTAACTGGTCATAGTTAAGGTTTGGTCCTTTTATTAAAAAAAAAAAGGACATAAGCTGATAAACGTACTTTTTTTTATTGCCATTATAATGTTATGTTAATGTTATCAGCGCTTATATAGCGCGCAGCTGCCCCAGCAAAGGGGCGTCCTGGCACTTCCTGCAGCAGCAAACTGGCCTAACCACTATAGAAGGATAGCTCTAGCAAAACAAAGACCAGAGAGCTAAACTAAGGGAAAGAGAAAGGTTTTGATGGCTTTTCTAAAATCCAACAGACACTCCAAACAACGTATTTGAATCGGCAGGGATTGGCCGACAGGCAACGAAAGACCGTCCTCATGCTCGACAGCGTTTTACACGGGGGACAATGCCCAAGTGCTGTCCTAAAGAGCGCAGCGGACGGGGGGAGGAGGGGAGTATACAGGGTAAGGAAGTTACAGAGCAGACTAGGCGTAGCGAGCTTCAGTATCTTGAAAGAAAGACATGGCCTCTTAAATTGAATCCGCTCCGCCATGGGAAGTCAATGAAGTTTCCGGATGGTGTCCGCAATGGGACAGAACCGGGGGTGCCCCAAAAAGATTCTGTCAGCAGCTTTTTGAACACGCTGCATCCGAATAATTTCAGCCTGATTGGCCCCCAACAGGAGAGAACTGGCATAGTCCAGTTGAGATAGAAGAGTCGACTGGACAATCAGCTGGCGTGTCGGTGGTTTTTTGATAGTAATAGATACTGCTTTGTTATGGTCCAGTGGGATTCCCACTTCGGGGTATGATTCAAGCTTGTGAATCTATAGAAGATACCAATAATGGAGAACTGCAGTTACAGGTAAGAACCTTATTTTCAACCCCTTCCTCATGTTTCCTGCAGTGAGATTGTGAGGAAAGGCTCAAATCTTCTCTTTCATGGTCCACAGTTCCTCTGAAGAATCCATACACAACATGGACAGACCAGGCATCTTTCCGTGTTCTCTATGATTAATATAGGTTTACAGGGCGGAGCTTGCCACGTTGTGGAGTGGCAACCATCTGTTTCAACTCTGGCACTGGCATTTTAGCTCTGAGTTTGGGAGGAAGAAATTGGAGCAGGTATACTGAAGGGGTTGTGGCCGTGTTCCCATTTCCTTTTTGGCACTCTCCCCTGCTATGGCTATTTGATTCTACTTGCCCAGAGCTTGATTGAAAACCAGGATTACACCAATGCTTGTGGCCAGCCCGAGATGACACACAATGCTGGTGGTGCCTTCAGCTAATCAGTTCTGAGAGATAATGACCACTGTGGCATGCCTGGGGCTGTTACAAAATGTGAGGACAGAGGCAAAGTCCCTGCTAATGACCAGTCTGGTGTGGGATAAGTCACGCAGAGCTGGCTACAGTGTTTTCCTGATGGAGTGAAGTTATCGCTTTGTTGGCTAAATTAGAGGGTAGAACTGTACTTTGGGTCTTTGATTTCCACCAGAGGTGTGAGATAAACACAGCAGCAACATGCCACCAAAAATAATTATGGGTAAAAGGAAGTACCCTAGAGTAGTTGCAGGGACGGGCTTTGAGAGAGTAGAGTGTGGACTGGAAGAATTGTCCAAGAGAATGGACGATATTGAGGCAGGCCTTGAGTTTCCATACAGATTCCAAACATTATGCTGACATATGTGAATGCCCGGTACATTATGTGCTACAACTTGAGGCTCAAGTGGAGCACTTGAAAAAACTATCGCACAATGTCGTTTTGCGGATCCTGGGGTTTTTGATTCCTCGAGGGTGAAGCCGTCCTAGCTCTTTTTTCTGAATTGTGTTGTAAGTTGTCTGGTGAGTCATTTTTAGACTCCCCATACATACTCTCAGGGAATATCTACATAGGAGGGGGCATTCTTTGCAGAAACTGGATCTGGCAGCAAGGAGGACCTTGTAATCCGGTGTCTTGAGGAAGTTACCCATTTCATACAGGTGGACAGAATCTTTCCCAGACCATATTAGGAAAGCACAAAAAGGCCACAAGAACTAGTGCAGTTTCAGAAGGGATTGTTCTTTTTATGGTCTTGAAGTAAGTCTCACACCCAGTAAAAGACCCGTGATAGATTATAAAAAAGAACACACATTTTAACATGTAAATATTACCCCATATTTTCTAGAGAGCATCCGAGCAAGGGACTTTGAGTCTTTAGGTTTGATTTGTGCTGTGGTGAGCTTCTTTTCTTAGGTCTTGTTGTACATCCCTTTGCCCCCTCTGAGTGGAAACTGGGACTTTAAAGCACTTATTGCAGAGGTAATGTTTTAAAGCAATTGAGGCGGTCGTTTGTGAAAATAATCAGTTTAAGATTTATTTCAATAGTGCGTGAACAGACACACCCATACGCACTGTTAGTCTTATGTCCTTAAAACTAACTACACTTGGAGCAGCAGAGCAGCCACTTAGTGCACTCTGGAGTGCTTTCTGCCCATTAAGCAGCATTGTTCATTCCTGCCAGTATTTTACCAGCAACAAAGGTAATTGAACTCACAGAGGCTGTGCTGGCAATGAAAAAATGCCGAGCACAGGTTGGCCAGTATTTCTTTGTCGTACGGGCCAGAGGCAACATTTGTTGCCCTGGTCTCCCCTGTGCTCTGGCCCACTTTGTGTCTGTGGTGTTGAATTGGCAGCACTGCACAGAGCTTTCCAGAGATGCTTCCTGCTGCACATAATTGCAAAGCCACACCATTCCAAAATTTCAGGAGAGTTAGGACATCCTGCTACACAACCTCTTACCCATAAGCCCAACGTGGGCACTTCTGAACAGTTTAGTGCTGCTCATGTTGCAAGCTACAGCACCACTGGTGGTAGAGTTGACAAGTTCTGTTCACTTGACGGAGTCCCACACAAACTATGTCGGCCTTTCATGTTCATTCATGTAAGAGAATTCCTTCAAACACTCTGCGAGGCCCACCAGTCCAGTTAGTTATCGCCAGGAAAACTGATACTCGCAGCAAAAGCTGTTTTGCACGTACCAACCTCAGTTGGCCTGACGCTGTCTCTATCTCACGTTTCCCTACCAGAGGTATATTTAGCACTATCACTCCCTCAGTCACCTAGGGTGTCTCATCAACAAGTTCTTAAGTTTGGACTGGACTATCCACCTTACCTCCCCAGGTTTGCGAGGGGTATTCCAGGTCACTTTTGGAAATTGTTCTCATGTGAGTTGCTCTCTGCCCTTATCGGACAGGCAACATCAGAGAGCTAAGTGATAAGACATTGCAATCGTAATGATATCCAATTCAGACAAACAAAATCGAATCCAACATTTCCATGGATTTCTCACTTCCATCCATCTCCTAACCACTAATGGACTTGCTTCAATCCAGTCTTGCACAAGGTTCTCCCCAATATCCTGAGCTAGATGTAGTCCACTTCTATGAAGACAACACCCTTTCTTCTTCCATCATCAAATTGCTCCAAAGTGTGGCTGTGACATCCCTTCTTCACATTGTCAATGGTTCTGTAAGCCAGGGAATATTCTCAGATGTGCTTAATGCCGGTCCGATTCCTACCCTGATAATACAACCATCCCTTACTCCCCTTCAATTCATAGAGACAAACTTTGAGAAAGCAGACCCCAACCAGCTACAGAAACTGATCACCAAGGATAATCTTCTAAAGGACTGCAATCTGGCTTCAGACGCTAACACATATACACTACAATAGTTAACAACATCCCTCTTTTCAACAACATAAAAACCCAGCTCCTGATCCTGATGGACCTTTTATGCAGTGGCAGCAATGGGAATGAACCAAGAAAATCAACACTTAGTCTTTCCCATACATCGCCGGAACACTCTACCCTACCAATTGCAGGAGTCCTGCATTGCAGACCATTGCCATTAGATTTACACGCCACACATCTCTCCAACACTCCACATACCTATCCATTTCAGGCCACCAAACTTTCTCTCAACCTCTTGTTATAAGCTGTCATATCGAGATGTCTCTCATGAGAGATCTCCAACAACCTATTACGGATTTTATGAGGAGGAACCAATTTGTCACTGCAAAGTAATATAATCCCTTTTCCAATGTGAGTTCACTCTGCACCTTGCTATAAGTTGGATACTGAGAAGGGAGAGAATTCTCACGTGGCCAGCCTTTCGCCATATAGTTAGAACCTAATAAAGTTAGGCAGGTGCCTGCATATTTAGACCGCCACGAGATTCATGTGGCACTCCTACAAGAGAGTCACCTCACAGTGCAGTCAGTCACTGTGAGAAGTTGGCCCGATATGCAACGTTCGCTATTCTAGCGACCGCTATGTATCGTTCCAACGACCCTTATGGTGTTTGGTTGTAAGTCAACCTATAGACCAGCTATCCTAGTAGCGTGGATACGAGCAGTCTAAGGCTAAAGACTCGAGAGGGCGCGTTAAGCCAGCTGTTTACCACACATGTACCCCTTGAACACCCAGTGAAAGGACACCACACAAGTGTTATGAAAATAAACAGTATATTTATTAAGAATCACAACAGCCCTGTACTCTTTATGAGGACAGGGTACTAAGCACAAACCAAATCTCTTTAGTAAATACTTCAAGTGCACAATTAAAACAAGTGTCCGAGGACACGGAAAGATTAAGGTCTCGGGCGGACCCGATAAGGCAAGTCGGAAGCGAGGGACTCAGGACCCTAGAGTAAGGAGGCTATGCAGGCACCGAAATGCCGAGTTACCTAGCCACGAGGGCTGCGGCTGCACAAGTCTTACAGGCGTCGGGGTCTTCGCTGACGAGCCAGGAGCCGGAAGAAAAGGAGTTGCTGGCCGGCGACCAGTGCTGAATAGTTCGTAGAGATCCAAGCCTGGATCGGAGATTGAAGAAACCTGAAAGCAGAGGGGACCAAGTTCGTACTACTAGCCAGTAGTCAGAGGGTACCAGGAAGGCACCGGTTGGCCGTCACCTCGACCAGGTGAGTGGGCGACGCTAGGCTATGCAGTCTCTCGGACCAGGAGGCGTTGTCGGCGACCACGGTGGAGGTGCGAGCTGTCCCACGACGGATGTCGCTGTCGGCGTCTGGAGTGGACCAGGAGGGTCCGGGGTGCTTCTCGGAAAGATGGAAGCAAGGGCCAGTCTGGAGCAACCAGACCGGCAGTGTTGATTCTCGGATGTCGTCACAGAAGGACACGAGCCAGCGGCTAGTGACCAGACAACGTGCTGAGCAGCGAGCAGAAGGGCCCCACGCAGATCGTGGAGATGCTGGGAGACTGCACTTCGGTGCTGGAGCGGCTCAGGGTCGGGGCTTCTCGGACCCCAGAGCACTCACCAGAGAGTTACCTCGATGGTCGTGCTGGTTTTTAAGAGCGTGCAGGTTCTGATGATGGCCGGTCCCTCGAGGTCTCGTCGCACCCACAGATCACAGCTGAGCTGATGACGTGGGTAGAGGTCAGAGGTGCCAGGGAAGCCGGTTCTCGTCGAGCTGGGCCGTCGGATTCCTTGAGGAAGGACTTACAGCAAACCGCAGAGTTCTTAGATGGTGCCCGCTGATGCAGGGTGACTACTCCTTAGCCACAAGGGAGAAATCTTGAGAAGAGTCTTGAAGGTCCTTTCGTAGAAAGTAGTTCTTGATTCAAAGATGATCTAATTTGGAAGGGTCCCTGCTCCGGCCTTTATCCTAAAGAAAGGGGTGGGTACATGACTAGGTCCTGCCCTAAGGGTGGGACCAGGAAGGGGGGTAGTTACACCCCTCTCCCCCTGCCGGGCTTTCCCCAGGCCAGGACTGTCGCCCCTGGAACTGGTTCTAACCGGCAGATGCGTAGTGAGCACCGGGGTGCCACTCCGCAGTCACCTTCGCGCAAAAGCCCTACCTACCCAGAATACACAAACCCTGTCTGGGACGGTGCGAACACCGCCCTCGACAGGAAACCCTTTGTCCAGGCGCTCCTTGCTGGAAGGACTCCCAGCAGCAGGAGGTCAGACTCGTGTCTGTGGTGGCAGCATCCATTTTGTGGAGCTGAGGCTTCAGTTAACTTTAACCGGGGTTCACAGTTACGTACATGTCGTGTCCCTCTAGAAGGGTGGAATGCTAACCTCATCGCCAGAATTGGTGAGAGGGCAGCACCCCGATTCGTATGACACCTTACTCGACATGCCTTGATAACGCGACACCGGAGTTACCGATATGGTACGCGTTATCATGGAACAGCCATTGGGTCTTGATTCCGCAAGCTGCAACCGGGCTCGGCTCGGGCCTGAACCTAGCTCACACGAGCCCACGCACTCTGCCTTCAGGATTGTTAAGGCCTGCCATAGGAGTGACTGATAGGAACTCGGGTGTCCATTGTATGGTTAGATATAGAGCTACTATACCTAAAGCAAAGGGTGATTACACGACTTCGCCCCAGCTGTCATGCAGCCAGTTGTGTCAGATTTAGGAGGCCAGCCAGGGGTGGCATAATACATGCTGCAGCCCCTGGCGGCCCTGGGTACACCTATGCCCTGGGTTACAGGGTCTGATAAGGTGGCCCAGTACCAATTGGTAAATGCACCTAGGGCACATATCGTAATTTAGAGAGAGAACAGCCAGGCTGTGGGTCTGATTGGCAGGCCCACAGCCAGAGAAAGTCGTAAACCAGTGAAACAAAAGCAAAAAATCTGGGTGATCATAGGATTGCAGACCCTACTCTCCTACATGACCCCCCCCCCCAAACGTCGGAACAACTAGCTAACCTTGACCAGGTGAGTCTTCTTGTTCTAAGTGGAAATATCTGGAGAGCCCATCGGCATTGCCATGATCAGTACCAGGTCTGTGTTCCACTGTGAAGTCCATCCCCTGTAGGGGAATGGACCACCTAAGCAGTTTGGGGTTTTCACCCTTCATCTGATTTAGCCACAAGAGGGGCTTATGGTCGGTCTGAATCTTGAAGTGAGTGCCAAACAAGTATGGCCTCAGCTTCTTCAGGGCCCAAACCACAGCAAAGGCCTCCCTCTCAATAGCTGACCAATTTTTCTCTCTAGGGGTCAGCCGTCTGCTTATAAAAGCAATGGGCTGGTCTTGACCATCAAAATTCAGTTGAGAAAGAACAGCTCCCACACCCAACTCAGAAGCATCTGTTTGGACAATGAATGGTTTGGAGTAGTCCGGACTCTTGAGGATAGGCGCCGTGCACATGGCCTGCTTTAGGTCATCGAATGCTTTTTGACAGCTCGCTGTCCACTGAACCTTTTTTGGCATTTTCTTACTTGTCAGTTCATTTAATGGTGTCACGATGGAACCATAGTTCCTGACAAACTTCCTGTAGTAACCAGTCAGGCCCAAGAAAGCTCGAACCTGAGTCTGGGTGGTTGGAGGAGCCCAGTCCCTGATTGACTGTATCTTGCTCTCCAGTGGCTGAACCTGACCTCCACCTACAAGGTGGCCCAGGTATACAACCTGTGTCTGCCCTATCTGGCACTTGGTGGCCTTGATAGTGAGGCCTGCTGCTTGCAGCGCCTCCAATGTCTTCCGCAGGTGGACCAGGTGATCCTCCCAGGCGGAGCTAAAGACAGCAATATCGTCAAGATACGCCGCACAGAAGTCATCCAGCCCAGTAAGGACGTGATTCACCAACCGTTGGAAGGTGGCAGGTGCATTTTTCAGACCAAAGGGCATCACCACGAACTGATAATGCCCACCAGGGGTTGAAAATGCGGTTTTAGGCTTGGCGTCCTCAGCTAACCTGATTTGCCAATACCCAGCTGTCAGGTCAAACGTACTTAAGTAGTTGGCCGAGGCCAGCCTATCAATAAGCTCGTCTGCCCTTGGTATTGGGTGGGCGTCAGTCTTAGTGACTGCATTGAGACCCCTGTAGTCTACGCAGAACCTCATCTCTCTCTTACCACCCTGGGTGTGAGGTTTCGGCACTAGAACTACGGGACTAGCCCAAGGGCTATCCGAGGGTTCAATGACTCCCAGCTCCAACATTTTCTGCACTTCACTTTTGATGCAGTCTCTAACGTGATCAGGCTGCCTGTAGATTTTACTCTTTACGGGCAAGCTGTCACCAGTGTCGACCTCATGGGTGCACCAATCGGTCTGACTGGGTGTCAGAGAGAACAGATGTCGGAACGACTGAAGAACCTGTTTACAGTCGCTCTGTTGATGTTCGGAGAGGCTGCCACAAAAGACAACACCGTCTACCGAGCCATCGTCAGGATTCTGAGAGAGCAGGTCGGGGAGAGGGTCACTCTCCTCTTCCTGTCCCTCATCTAGGGCCATGAGCAAACTCATGTCCTTCCTGTCGACATATGCTTTTAGCCTGTTGACATGAAGCACCCTGTGGGGGCTCCGGGGAGTTCCCAGGTCGACCAGGTAGGTGACCTCTCCCTTTTTCTCCAGGATGGTGTGGGGCCCGGACCATTTGTCCTTGAGTGCTGCTGGGGCCACTGGCTCCAACACCCACACCTTCTGTCCGGGCTGGAAAACAGTCAAGACAGCCTTTTGGTCATGCCAAGCTTTTTGGAGTTCTTGGCTGGCCTTAAGGTTTTCGGATGCCTTCTCCATGTATTCAGCCACCCGCGAGCGGAGGCCGAGCACATAGTCCACTATGTTGGTTGCAGGCTTTTTGAGAGGTCTCTCCCATCCTTCCTTCACCAAACACAGGGGTCCTCTTACAGGATGCCCGTACAAAAGTTCAAAAGGGCTGTAGCCAACCCCCTTCTGTGGGACTTCTCTGTAGGCGAACAAGAGGCAGGGGATCAGGACGTCCCATCTTCGCCGAAGCTTTTCCGGTAGTCCATGAATCATCCCTTTTAGGGTCCTGTTGAATCTCTCAACAAGCCCATTGCATTGTGGATGATAGGGCGTAGTGAACTTGTAGTTGACACCACATTCCTTCCACATAGCAGTTAAGTAGCTCGACATAAAGTTTGCACCTCTGTCGGAGACGACCTCCTTAGGGAAGCCCACTCTGGAGAACACTCCAACTAGGGCTCTTGCCACAACAGGTGCTGTAGTGGTCCTAAGGGGAATAGCTTCAGGATACCTGGTGGCATGATCCACTACCACCAGTATAAACTTGTGCCCTGATGCTGTCGGTGGTTCCATGGGACCGACGATGTCGATCCCCACCCGTTCAAAGGGCACCCCCACCACAGGCATTGGTAAAAGGGGGGCCTTTGTCGTGCCACCTGACTTACCACTGGCTTGGCAAGTGACACAGGAGCGGCAAAACTCCTTGGTATCTTCGTTCATGTGAGGCCAGTGAAAGTGCGAGACAAGCCTGTCCCACGTTTTCGTCTGGCCTAAGTGACCTGCTAAGGGAATCTCGTGGGCCAAGGTAAGTAGGAAACCACGCTGAGACAAGGGGACGACCAGCCTCCTGGTCATGCCAGGCTTGGGGTCTCTTGACTCAGTGTACAGGAGTCCATCTTCCCAGTATACCTTGTGGGTACCTGTGGCGTTCCCAGCAGCCTCAGCAGCAGCCTGCTGTCTGAGGGGTTCAAGAGAAGGGCAGTCTAACTGGTCCTTCCCCAGATCTTCCCTTGAGGGTCCCCCTGAGCCCAAAAATTCAACTTGATCAAGTTCGAACTCTCTCGGCTCAGTTTCCCTCAATTCCTGTAGGTCAGCCTCCTCTGAGACTTGATCCTCGACCTGGGGCAAGGGGGAAGGCGCAGCCTTAACCCTACTGCTCTTTTTCTTGGGAGGTGTCTGGTCCGTTGTTCCAGGATCCAGCACCTGTTCAGTGGGGCATCTCCTGACCTGTGACCTAGTCACAGCGAACACATGTGCTGGCAAACCTAACATTTCCATGTGAGTCCGGTGCTCCACTTCTGACCATTGTGACGACTCCAAATCATTGCCCAACAAACAATCCACTGGGAGGTCTGGACTAACTACAACCTTCTTTTGGCCAGTTACCCCTCCCCAGGAGAAAGCTACAATTGCCATACTGTGATTGGTAGTGACATTGCTTGCATTGGTCACCAGGAATTCTGTACCTGGCATGATCTGTCCAGGGTCCACAAAGTTAGGCGTCACCATGGTGACGCTGGCACAAGTGTCCCTATAGGCCTGAGCCATCTTTCCATTTATGAAAGGCGTCTGTCTGTATTTGCCCAAGGTATTGGGGCTTACGTCAGGGGACACGTCCACGTCCCCTGTACTGACAAGGACAGCCTGAGTGAGCGTGCCAACTAAGTTGTCACGCCCCTCAGAACCCAGGGTTAACCCTACTAAACCCTTGGGAGGCGCACTACCACTGCTGTCTGTACTAGGGGGCACAGGTGCCTTAGGGGCTGCAGTGGCAGGAGTCTGCCCTCCTCCTTTCTTGGTGCACTCACTAAACCAGTGAGATTTACTTTTACAGTACTGGCACCATCGTTTGGATTGGCCTTCTTTCTTCTTTTGGGGAGCCTGACCCCCACCCTCTTTGGGTTGTTGGGGGCCTATCGAAGACTTCTGGTCATTTTGTTCCCCTTTAGAATCCTTACCCTTCTGGTCTGCTTTCTTCTGACCACCTTGATTCTGGCCCTGGTTCTGTTTAACTCTCGTACGAACCCATTTGTCTGCCTTCTGCCCCAATTCTTGAGGAGAGGTCAGATCCGAGTCGACAAGATGCTGATGCAACAACTGGTTCTGACAATTGTTTAAAATTTGTTCTCTCATCATCAAATTGTACAATCCTTTGTAATCAGTAACCTTACTGCCCAGCAACCAGCCCTCAAAAGCCTTAGTGGCACAATCGACAAAATCAGACCAGTCTTGAGCCTGCGTTTTCTGGGTATCCCTGAACAGCACCCTGTACTGCTCAGTGGTTAGGCCGAACCCTTCAACGAGTGTATTCTTCAAGACTTGGTAATTGTTAGCGTCCTCTACCCTTGTGGTGAGGAGCTTGTCTCTTCCTTTACCTTCAAAGGAGAGCCACAAGATAGCTGCCCACTGACTCTGGGGAACACCTTGCACAGTGCAGGCCCTCTCCAAAGCAGTAATCCATTTGTGGATGTCGTCCCCTTGTTTAAAGGGGGGCACTATCTTCCCAAGGTGTTTCGTATCGAAACTCTTTTCCCTATTACTAGGTACATTGCTGCCACCAGTGGGGACTGCCCCACTTAACTGTTGCTCTCTAGCAAAAGCAAGCTTTTCTTTGGCCAGGGCAAGTTCTTCCCTTTCGATCCTCAGATTAGCTGCCCTTTCCTTAGCTTCGTACACTCTCCTCTGAGGGGACGTCATCCCTCTTTGAGAAGAGTTGCGAGAGCCATTGGTTCGAAGGGATCTGTTAGAGCCTCTTGATAGAGACCTAACTCGTCCATTCCCAATGTTAAGCGCACCTGACAGTAGCGCCGGGGGTCCCCCAGTACCACTATCATGTCTGCTTAAGTTGGACCGTGTCAGTCTGACGACTTCTACCTGTCCCTTATCTGCCTCGTCCCCAGAGAGGTCCTCATCCTCATCCTCCTCGTCATCTTCGTTCTCAGTTGCGAGGTGAATGAGGTCAGGATCGTCCCGGGTTCCCTCGAGGGGAGGCATGCCTCCTTCTGGATTAGAAGGGCTAAGAAGCTTCTCAGCCTTTCTGGCATCATAAGTCTCTAGGAGACCAATCAGAAAGGAGGTGGTGGGGTTAGCCCCTTGCTTAATCTTCCTAGAGGTACATACTTGTCGTAACTCATGGAAGTTAAGCGCAGTATATCTTGACGGGATGACCTGTGGAGGGTCAACTGACACAAGGGGAGACTCAGAGTTTCCTCCTTTGTCCGACATACTGTTTCTAGTGTGGTGTAAGTGATGCACCTACCTACACTATGTGTTTACCTACTTTTCCCTTGCTAAGAGCTGTAGCCAAGGTGTGCTAAGCCTTGCGGAGCTACAACAGCTGGTTCAGTAGAACTTAGAGTATTCTAAGCTTTAGTTATATGTACTAACAGTACTTGTGCGATCTTTCAACAAGATATTCTTAGGATACGTGTGGTAAAACAACAGCAAGCTCAAATCCCAACCGCTGCTCACCAATGTGAGAAGTTGGCCCGATATGCAACGTTCGCTATTCTAGCGACCGCTATGTATCGTTCCAACGACCCTTATGGTGTTTGGTTGTAAGTCAACCTATAGACCAGCTATCCTAGTAGCGTGGATACGAGCAGTCTAAGGCTAAAGACTCGAGAGGGCGCGTTAAGCCAGCTGTTTACCACACATGTACCCCTTGAACACCCAGTGAAAGGACACCACACAAGTGTTATGAAAATAAACAGTATATTTATTAAGAATCACAACAGCCCTGTACTCTTTATGAGGACAGGGTACTAAGCACAAACCAAATCTCTTTAGTAAATACTTCAAGTGCACAATTAAAACAAGTGTCCGAGGACACAGAAAGATTAAGGTCTCGGGCGGACCCGATAAGGCAAGTCGGAAGCGAGGGACTCAGGACCCTAGAGTAAGGAGGCTATGCAGGCACCGAAATGCCGAGTTACCTAGCCACGAGGGCTGCGGCTGCACAAGTCTTACAGGCGTCGGGGTCTTCGCTGACGAGCCAGGAGCCGGAAGAAAAGGAGTTGCTGGCCGGCGACCAGTGCTGAATAGTTCGTAGAGATCCAAGCCTGGATCGGAGATTGAAGAAACCTGAAAGCAGAGGGGACCATGTTCGTACTACTAGCCAGTAGTCAGAGGGTACCAGGAAGGCACCGGTTGGCCGTCACCTCGACCAGGTGAGTGGGCGACGCTAGGCTCTGCAGTCTCTCGGACCAGGAGGCGTTGTCGGCGACCACGGTGGAGGTGCGAGCTGTCCCACGACGGATGTCGCTGTCGGCGTCTGGAGTGGACCAGGAGGGTCCGGGGTGCTTCTCGGAAAGATGGAAGCAAGGGCCAGTCTGGAGCAACCAGACCGGCAGTGTTGATTCTCGGATGTCGTCACAGAAGGACACGAGCCAGCGGCTAGTGACCAGACAACGTGCTGAGCAGCGAGCAGAAGGGCCCCACGCAGATCGTGGAGATGCTGGGAGACTGCACTTCGGTGCTGGAGCGGCTCAGGGTCGGGGCTTCTCGGACCCCAGAGCACTCACCAGAGAGTTACCTCGATGGTCGTGCTGGTTTTTAAGAGCGTGCAGGTTCTGATGATGGCCGGTCCCTCGAGGTCTCGTCGCACCCACAGATCACAGCTGAGCTGATGACGTGGGTAGAGGTCAGAGGTGCCAGGGAAGCCGGTTCTCGTTGAGCTGGGCCGTCGGATTCCTTGAGGAAGGACTTACAGCAAACCGCAGAGTTCTTAGATGGTGCCCGCTGATGCAGGGTGACTACTCCTTAGCCACAAGGGAGAAATCTTGAGAAGAGTCTTGAAGGTCCTTTCGTAGAAAGTAGTTCTTGATTCAAAGATGATCTAATTTGGAAGGGTCCCTGCTCCGGCCTTTATCCTAAAGAAAGGGGTGGGTACATGACTAGGTCCTGCCCTAAGGGTGGGACCAGGAAGGGGGGTAGTTACACCCCTCTCCCCCTGCCGGGCTTTCCCCAGGCCAGGACTGTCGCCCCTGGAACTGGTTCTAACCGGCAGATGCGTAGTGAGCACCGGGGTGCCACTCCGCAGTCACCTTCGCGCAAAAGCCCTACCTACCCAGAATACACAAACCCTGTCTGGGACGGTGCGAACACCGCCCTCGACAGGAAACCCTTTGTCCAGGCGCTCCTTGCTGGAAGGACTCCCAGCAGCAGGAGGTCAGACTCGTGTCTGTGGTGGCAGCATCCATTTTGTGGAGCTGAGGCTTCAGTTAACTTTAACCGGGGTTCACAGTTACGTACATGTCGTGTCCCTCTAGAAGGGTGGAATGCTAACCTCATCGCCAGAATTGGTGAGAGGGCAGCACCCCGATTCGTATGACACCTTACTCGACATGCCTTGATAACGCGACACCGGAGTTACCGATATGGTACGCGTTATCATGGAACAGCCATTGGGTCTTGATTCCGCAAGCTGCAACCGGGCTCGGCTCGGGCCTGAACCTAGCTCACACGAGCCCACGCACTCTGCCTTCAGGATTGTTAAGGCCTGCCATAGGAGTGACTGATAGGAACTCGGGTGTCCATTGTATGGTTAGATATAGAGCTACTATACCTAAAGCAAAGGGTGATTACACGACTTCGCCCCAGCTGTCATGCAGCCAGTTGTGTCAGATTTAGGAGGCCAGCCAGGGGTGGCATAATACATGCTGCAGCCCCTGGCGGCCCTGGGTACACCTATGCCCTGGGTTACAGGGTCTGATAAGGTGGCCCAGTACCAATTGGTAAATGCACCTAGGGCACATATCGTAATTTAGAGAGAGAACAGCCAGGCTGTGGGTCTGATTGGCAGGCCCACAGCCAGAGAAAGTCGTAAACCAGTGAAACAAAAGCAAAAAATCTGGGTGATCATAGGATTGCAGACCCTACTCTCCTACAGTCACAACCATAGGAGCATGATTGGTGCATGTACATGTTGCATCTTCCGATTCCGCCTACTCTATGGGTGTCCTTCTCTTCATTAATAGGGTCACACCCTTCTCTCTCACTCATTCTGAGACTGATGACCAGGGTTGATAAGTTATTGTACAAGGTAGCTGTGGAGATACTGACGTTGCCCTTATTACTTATATGGTCCAACTATTGATGACCCAGCTATATTTGCTCAATTATGGGCTCGCTTTTATGACCTGAAACCCTCCTCTGTACTGTGAGGCGGAGACTTTAAAGTTCCGTTAAATCCGGCCCTATGATAGATCTGCTACCACAGATTGGTAAGATACACTGCTGGGTACTGAGGGAGAGTATGGAAGAATATAACCTCATAGATGTGTGGCGGGTACACCATCCGGGAGAGCACTTTTATTATGTGGTCTCGCTTGGATTACTGGTTGGGGACCAAAGGAGTGAGCACACGGGTCGCAGATGTGTGCCATTTGCCGAGGACCCGGTCTGACCATTCCCAGTGCTGCTGTTACGTACACTCCCGACACATATACCCAAGCCATTTCAGTGGCGGCTTCATGACTCTGCTCTGTTAGACTCCGTGTTCTGAGAGGAAGTGCACATTGCAATATTACAATTTTTTTAAACTAACAAGGAGTCTTTTCGGGAGGGGAGTACTCTGTGGGAAGCCTTCAAAGTATCTATGGGACTTGTATTGGGATTCGGGTGAGACTGTTGAAATCTATTTGCTCTCGCTTACCACATCTTGAGACCACCTTACAAAACTTGTAATCTGTCATTAAAGGAACCATAACACTCCCAGCACAAATCCCCGATATTCGTGCACAATATCAAATTATTTAATTTGCCTCTTAACCCTTGGTATTCTTGTAAATCAATTATTGTGTTAACTCTAACAAGGGCCCTAGACGAATGACAACTCTGGCAAAATGTCCAAAAGTACCAAATTTCACACATCTTTCCCTCTTTGCTGGATTCAATTTGAAAGATGCTATATGACTTATTGACCTGTATCTAAAAACACATACTTTCAGAATTGCAATTCTTCGTTCTAAACAGGGCATACTTTCCAGCATTTGATTTTATACTCTTAACAGTGCACATCCTGTCTTCTGAAGAATTAATCAAACCCTTAACAAAATCTTTAGAATTTTGAATGCTATTAGCAATATCAGTTGTCTCTTCCAAAGAAGGATCCATGCATGTCATTAGTCTGTCTTGAATTTTCCTATTGAAGCACCTGGTGACTAATTGGATTCTAATTAGCTGCTCTGTGAAATTTGAGAATTAAGATTTAGAAGGCAGTGCTCCCAGAGATGCAAGATAGATGTCTATGGTTTCATTAGCCAGGTGTTCTTGAGAGAAAAATGTATGCCTCCTAACCGAAGTTAGTTGGTTTGGAAAAATGCCTCAAGTCTTTTCACTGCTTCTTCATACTTGTCCAGTTAATCCTCAATATCATCTGAGACAAATATTAGTAGGTGTTCCAAAACATCCTGACCTAAACCAAGAGAGTGCTCCAGAAGCCACCTTTTCCTGTCAGGATTACATTTAAAATCATCTATCGTTCACAGATAAGCATTGTTAGGTCTGAACCATTCTTTCCACCTGATAGATGGTTTTTCTGCGAATTGTAAAAATGTTGGTGGGGGATTAATTGATTGTATTATGAGTTGGCGTGATCAAGAAAATGGAGAGACAAAATCTTAGTCACTCAGTAAAGTATGTATTACTTCCATAGAAACATTACTAGAAAACTGAGTTATATAGCCAATTACATTCCTAAACGTCAAAGGAAGTCTACACAAACCAAACCAAAATGAGAATGTAATTTAAGACCATATTAGGCCAATACCCAATTTCAAAATGACTGCTTAATTATTGCAAAACAATGTGTTGATGGACATGAAAAGCTGTTCCAAAATGAAATGATATTGAATATGGGCTGATGCCCAATCCAAAACTGCAGGTGAACATGACAGACCTAGCGCACATTTTTAAAATGGAGCAGGGGGAAATACCCAAAACAAAGATTGCTGGCTAACGTGGCTGGTGCCTGCTCACAAAATACATGATCAAAATGCAGGCCCGGAATAGTTAAGTCAAAGAAAGCGCTACCGCTGTCCCCACAAAGATTACCTCACCTGCTCACCAGGATCATAGTCGTGAAGCGAATCGCCGGAGCCGAAAATGTGAGACTCCGCATGACTCCAGCGTGTATCCAGGAATGCTTCCGCAGGGGTCAATCAAGCGCTCGAGGAAACGGTGTTCGGAGGTTGCACGGTAGATCATTAGGTATATTAATTTAAGTGTGCAATATGTGGCAGTAACAAGAACGATGTTGCCGGTGCCCCCGCATGTCTTACCTCCAAAAGGTCTACATCATCACACAACTGGGCTCTGGGATGCTCAGCACATGAAGGAATGTAGTGTAGTTCCTATATTCCCAATAGGCTCTGTGCATTAGAATAATATATCCTATAGTTTAGACGCAAGACTGAGGTCCACCAGGTCTCTATCGAAAATACTAAACTTAATTGTGAGTGCCAGCTAGCTCAGAGGTCGCTAGAAACTTTCTCGAATTCACTAGAAGGGATTAGTTTCTGACAACCGCATAAACATGACAACTTTGTTTCCCAAGAATAAGAAATATATATCTCTAGAGTCGTGGAAACAATAGATTAATATTTTACTCAGTCAATCGTGCATGCTTCGTTTCAACAGAGGTGCAGAGAAATAAAGACTGCAATTTTCAATAAAAGGATTTATTGAACAGTCTTCTTTCTGTAGTAGGGGATCTCTGTGTATAGTCTCAATCTAGTGTATAGTCCCGCCCATGTGCGTGGACCACGGAGCAGTCAAAAATAATCTCTTAAGTTGTCAAAAAATGCAGAACTGCAAAGACACTTAAGAGAGAATTTAAAGACAGATAATGCAGCCTATATCCACAGGCTACACTGTCCAGTACTTCAACTAGAAATTCCACCAAAAATCTGTAGTGTAGTTCCTATATTCCCAATAGGCTCTGCGCATTGGAATAATATAAACAGCAGTGTAGACGTAGGACTGAGATCGACTAGGTCTCTACTGACTATATTAGACTTAATTAGTTTCGCCAGCTAGTTCAGAGGTCACTAGAAACTTTCTTGAATGTTCAGGAAAGAGTTAACTCTCCGGATTAGACAAGAAGGGATTAGCTTCTGACAACCATACAAACATGACAACTTTGCTCCCTCAGAATAGAGTGTATCTCTAGAGTCGTGTGAAAACAATAGGCAGCTATTTCACTCAGTCAATCGTGCATACTTAGTTTCACCCCAGTGCAGAGAAATAGAGAGACGGGCGTTTTTCAATAAAAGGTGTTATTTTATTGAGCAGTCTTCTTTCTCATGCAAGAGAAATGAATTGCCACAATTGCAATACTTATTATGAAGTAAAGTGCGTACAGTAAAATTAGTATTATGAAATAATACTGTAAAAGCATAGATATGGTTTCTTAGCCATATGATACTTTAAAATAGATAAAATATATATATATACATACATAAAACCATTAACTAACGTACTCAACTGGTGCTTCTAACTACGCCTACCCCGATGTACCTGATCTAAGCCTAATACTTGGGAAGGAGTAAGTAAGTAGCAGTTTAAGTTGAGTTGGTTAAGATTGTTTTTGCCAAGGATCTGAATCAAGAATTCTCTTTTAGGGTTTAGTCAGCTCCCTACCTTGGTAATAGAATGTGGGAGGTCTGGTATCTCTTTCTTCAGGACTCGATCTCCCAGCAACCCACAAGGGTGACTCTGGAACACCGGAGCTGGATTTTCTCGGCGTGTGAAAAGTAGCTTCTCCAGCGCGTCAAAGGGGAGGGGCGGCTTCCGTGGGCTCTCTCATCAGCTGGGCTCTCGGGCAAGTAGATAGTTGCTCTGCTCCAAACCACAGTGTGTTTGCTTAAGGCAACTGTTGATATTTTATACCTGAAAGGTGCCGGGTTTGACGTAAGGTTGGACATAAGACGTCACTAAGAACTAACAGTTCTTTCTGGACTCCAGGAGTTCTTGTTCAAATCAAAACAAAAGCAGGGGGGAATTTCCCGGGCTGCTGGAGGCTTGGTTTGTTTAAAGAACGCGTTGTGCTTTCTAGGAGTCGATGGGAGTAGCCGTGCTGTGCTTTGGACTGCATGGGCTAATACTGAATATGATTCTTATGCCTTTATAAGGATATTATTAATTATAACCGCACAAGGGCATGAATCGGGAATATCGAATTAGGGTCCTAGATAGAAATACAACACCCACTCCACGGATTAATGTCCATCATTACTAAAAAACTAAGCAATAATAAACATATAACAATGCATGTGTGTTTTCCAACCCACCCCAAAATACATATTTCGCATTTGAAATGGTATATGGTAAATACACGAAAATGAGTATTGGTACTGTACGCTTTTCAAGCAGTGTCATCATTCATTTAAATTCATATATATCAACTGAATGATTTGCGAAGATTACACATGAAATGGCTCTAAATACAGAAAAGAAGGTCGAGACCATTCCATCACATATTTATACAAAATGCTGTATATGTGCTAGAGGCTGATGTAAAATATTGTCTCTAGTATCCTAAAAATAGAAGCTCTGTTGTCTAAGAATAGTTCTACTTTAAGCAGAGTATCATGTGGCAAAAAAAGGTAAATATTTTGGAAATGGAAAAAAATTATTTTGCTTTCAGGGAAAAAATAGTTCCAAATGTTTTCAGTAGCTTTGCTTATCAAAACTGAAGGCCGAATTCAGAGTTCAGGGAACGCTGTGTGATCATTGTTTTTTAAGAGTTAACCTCGTTGACTGGAGAGAACATCATATCAGACAGACTCGCAAAAAAGTGGTCTACAACATCAGGTGAAAGTTCGACCAAGTTCAAAAATGCTGCAACTGTGCAGTTTGGAGCGTTATTGCTATCATCGATGTTTGGATCAGCAATGCTCACAGAAGGTTCTACCTGTTTGGTGCTGCTTTCCTCTCGTACCTCACTGCCACCTACTCGTAGTAGTGAAGTCTCAACGAATGCCGTCATCAGAATAGGTAGCCGCTGGGGATAACATGATGCATGAGTCGTTACAAGACCTAGCAAAGTATCGATATCCTTTGGTACTGCTGATGGTAGTGTAAGACAGACGTCCAACACGCATTCTTCTCCGCATAGCAGACATCGAAGCACAGGTAAGATGCAATCCTGCCAGATTGGTCTGAATGAAAGAAACCAGGTTGTACTTGGATCTCTTAGCCGGGCCAATCCGAGGACCTTAGTGATACGGTCTCGGTATTGTATTGCTAGGATCGTTTCTTCCATCGTTGCTAGAGTCTTGTCTGTGGATTGGCTTGCCATATCGGAGCAGAAGGAACAAAAATAAAATTCCTGCCACGAGTACCAAGAATAAGGGTAGGCCGCCAAAGACAGAATGGACAAAATTCGGGAAGATGCCCAGAACTGTTTCAAAGGGTGCTAACAGTCCCAAAAAAACTGTCTTAAATACATGTGTGATGCCACTGGTATCAGACATGTTTAAGATTTGGCTTAACATTTCTACGAAATGCACGGGGCAATTTGTAGATAAAAGAGAATGTATCTCTGCCGATGTCCTTGCCACTTGCAGATCATACGTTTCTTTGGATGACGTTAGAGGCACAGTTGTCTGTAAAAGAATAGACTTCATTCTGCTTAAAGTATCAATTCGAATAGAAGAGATATTCAACAAAGGCCATAACGCAGCCCCCATGTCTGGATTGCTGTGTGGACACAATACTTGCATACAGCAAACGAGCCTGGAAGTTACGGTCACGAGATAAGCTTTCCCTGGCACCATCCCACAACAGATGTGGTCACTTATTAAAACGTAACTCCAGTTACTAAGTTGTCTAAAAAATGGCTCTATCTGTTTTGCAGGCGTGCCATGCAGGTGACATGAAAGGTTATTTGAAGAGCCTTCGCAGGCTCCTTGCAAGTTAATACCTTGACACAGAAGTGTACCGCTTAGTGATTTTTTACATTTGTTACCACTAAGGAATACATCCTTTTTCCCTTCACTATAACAACTGTGTGTATAGGGTAAACCCCATGTTGATTTGATGTATTCTTTACCCAACCTTTCATACTGGCCTGCAGGTATATACTCTTGGCAGTATTTAACCTGGAAAGTTGTTATCGGAATTAAAATTGTTCCGTGTATTATCCATTCAATGACAGGTCTCTCTGACATTGTCAATGGTAATCTCTCAAGTTTTTCAATGCTCAGAATCGTATAATCTGCTCCTTTTTTTGCCAAACTGATTTGTTTATCAGTAAGGTTAAAGATACCGAATAATGACGTTGTGTTGATTAAACGCCATGGTACGTAGCCCGAACGCAGATTTTGTAACGTCCAACCAAGCTGTACAATAGAACGTAATTGAGACTGACCATGTTGTAATATTAGTAAGCCCTGCTCTATTATATCAATAGCAGATGATACAATGCTGTCCAATGATTATATTCTGGAGGAAAGAGTCGTTAACTCATTGTCCACCACAGAAAGTGATTTTTCCAAATTAATACGATCAATTTCTCGTATTTTTTCTGCTGTTTCAATTTGCATTACTTTCCAAGCTTCGTTGTACGCAGCATATATACCGGCCGCTATGAATCGTTTTTGACGCTGTTTGCGTGGTCCCAATATGAAATCACGCAAGCGAGCACCGTCTTTAAGTAAAGTCAAGTGTTTCTTAATTTCAGCCAGTGTGGATTTCTGTAGCCACTCAAGGCATAGTTTCCCTACACTGTATGTTGTAACTATCCCTGGATTTTGTCTCTGGGAGTATATTGGGTCTGGCCTGGTCATTTTGAACCCCTGTGTTTTGTTCAGAATCTATCTTGACAGTTATTTGTGTCTGTTGGCCAGATCAACCACTTTTTCAAATCAGGATGTGTTCTGTTTTGGTGAAAAATATGGGATATGTCTATCTCCACATCTGTAGTGCTATCACTATCAGTTATGGGTTTCGGAATAGACGGTGTATTTAAGTCTTTTATCTTAGCTAAGCCAAGACAAGTAGTTTGTTGAATTGTGTCATTCAAAAATATAATTTGTTCTGGGATCATGCAGGCCCTAAATAATGCTTCTAGGCCTTGTACTTGCCATTCTTTGGTACCCCAGATCGGTTTTGTTTCAATGTTGTTTTTCCAAAACTCGAAACCAAATGTAGACATTTTGTCATAAAATTTTTCAGAATAAATCAATTTAGTATTTGTCAACATTGTTTTCATTCCTGTCCTAGTTAACATTTTAAAATAAAACGTTTTTGGATCACTGTTGTTAAACCCTGAGAAGTACTGGAATTTCTCATTAACTGTTTTCGAGCTGCCTTTTGGCGGTGTTGGACAGCGTTCCCATTGGTTATAAGATAAAACATTTCTAGGCTGTAAAGTTTTATGCAAATTGTGATCACCAAAGTGATTATAACTGTATAACTCTTCATAATTCGATGAACCCTGTTAGTAATCATGTTCAGTAAATTTGGCTGACATTACTAAATCTGACATCATATTATTAATGTTTTAAAGGTCCCAATCATCAGAGAAAGTACTTGGTGTCACAAAGTCACTTAATGAAACCTTGAACTGATGTGGATATTTCAAGAGTTCAACCGGGCCAAAAATGTCATAATCCGTTCTGTCCCATGCTACCCCACCGGGTATTGGATTGGCTGAGATGTTTACTGATGACAGTTCTCTTTTCTTGATGTGGGAGGATGTGTGAGGCTTTAGGACCAAGTTGATGTTCTGACTTGCTGTGTCCATTGTACTATATTTTCCATCAATTAATTTTCTCAAACATAGAACCATGATGAGCCAAAGCAGGAGAGTAAGTACACCTAACACAATCCAAAATTCAATCCATGGTGAAATCAGATATGTTTCTTTTAGTTGGAGAGAAAGTTCAATTATTTTGTCTTTGAAAGTTTTTGTTGCTGGCGTTTCTTCATGCTCACTTGGATCTTCTGAAAAGTCGTCAAAGTTGATGAAGTAGCCAGATGCAGTTCTTTCAATTGTTGGAATCATTTCCGGATTTTCATTTGCTTTTGCATTTTTCTTTATTTTATTCGAATAGCCAAACGCTACATCATTGTAGATTGGTGTTTCTTGACGAACTGTGTCAATTTGGGTTTCAAGAGGCACAAGTTCCATGGCATTATTGCAAAGTCCCTTTTTATTCACTGCAGGTTTATCAAATGTGATTATTCTCTCAGTATGAGCCTCTTGGATTGTAGCAAATGTTGGTATTCTGCTATTTCTCAGGAGTCCACTGGGCCTACTACTTATTATTGGCCACATGATTGTGGTTTTACCAGGTCGATGGACACAACTCGGTTCTCCTTTTTACCAGCAAGGGGCGGTAGTACTACTGATCTCGTTCCCCTGATAGCTAAGACAGGTACAGCTTTTCTGTAAGAAGGCCCAAATTTCTTCTTCACCGCGATCTTCTCTCTGACCAGATCCCAATCTTTGGAATCCAGACAGGTCTTGCTGGGACAGTTGGTTTTTCTTCAGTGGTTGTCGGCTGTTTTTTCAACTTTGTTACTCAGGCTTTTTCTTGTTTCATTTAAATCCTGTAAAACAGCCAAACTGTCTTTGATATCAAAGGATTTTTCTTCTACAGCTGAAGTGTGACAATCAAGATCCTGAATGTGCATTCTAGTACCGAACAATAGTTCGTATGGAGTGAGACCTTTCAGAGAATTTCTTGGCAGATTATTAAGACTACGTTGGACACTTGTTAAATGTTTGACCCACCCATTACCCGAACCTAATACCCTCGCCGTTATAGATTGCTTTATGTCCCGTTTTTTTCTTTCCACTACCGCATTTCCCTCAGGATGGAAGGGAGAAGAGTACCGCAATGCAATGCCCATGCTATTCATGGCCTCTTTGTAAGTTCGAGAGCTAAACGCAGGACCCAAATCAGAATGTAGCATGCCAATTGCGTATATGCCGATAAAGACTGGCAAATCTTTTTATAACAGTTCTGGCGTCAGCCGAGTGCTGCTGGTCTACATCTTTAAGTTAATTTGTCTTCATAATTATTGGGACGCATTTCTCTGGTTGGATTTCTGTATTATAGATAGCCTGAAGCTTTCTAACAAAAATGTCCGGGCAATAGTCTGGTCCGGTTCACAGCATGCAATCTCTGTTGCAGTCTGGATAATCTATTGCAAATTTGTAAATTTGCACGCTCATTCCTGGCCATCAGTACTCTGATTGTAATTCTATTAAAGTTTTCAAGATCTGTTGGTGCCTCGGACCCAGTCCCATGTGTGCGCTTTCAATCAAGAAAACTCTCCGGTTCGTGTTTGGAATTACTCTATCCCCCACTCCAGGGATTTGAGCAAAAGGAACGGAGTTTGCATCAATTATGTATGTATTACTGAGTGGATAGTTGAGAGGTAATGCTGCATAATTACCTTTTAATGAGGCTTTTACCGCCAGCATGGTTTCCCCATCTATGTGTTTTTCTGAACGCTTTTCAGTGACTACGGAAGCCGGTTGAACCGCTTCCGCTGTGGCTGTGTTAGCCAATGAATTCCCTGCAACGTGAACGCCATCACGTTGATGACTCAGTGCGTGTATCACGTGAGTCTTCTGTAGTTCTTTCTTTAAAAGAACTACTTGTTCCCAAAGCGTTTTATGCTTTATTGTGGCACCTGTGTCATCTTTGTTACCATTTTTACTGCATGTCACTGTTGTAAGACTTGACGCAGAAATGCGAATCGCTCACTATTCGTGTCGGGAATTCACGATCGGCATTTTCAAGCGCCATCTTTAAAGATCTTATTTCAGCTCGCTGAGCTGAACAGTTTCTGAGTGATTCAGTTTTGGTAATCATCGGTTTGAATTCACCAGAGCGCCAACGACCTTTAACAATCGCGCACGCTGCATTGTAGGATTTTTCCTCTACATCGTAGTGTTGTGCAAATCTAACCATGTAGATCACACATGTGTACTGTTCGAGGGGCAGAATTTTGATTGGCAGAGGAGATTCTTGTTCGAATTCTAGATCATCTAGTTTTTTCAGTTTTGGGTCAAAATAGTATTTCACGTCTTCTGTAGCAAGGGAAGTGTTTCCCATTGTACCCATTTTGGATCTAATGCCACTGTATTCAGATTGCGTGGACTTGTTAATGCCTCAAGGGCTGATTCTGCAGTATAAACAGTTATTCTCTTGCCTTGGGCCAGGGCTCTTTCTTTTGCTACAGCAGTTTGAACCGCAATCCGAATTTTTTCTGTAGAACTGGATTTCATTTCAGCTTTAGTTTAAAAATGTGATTTGTAAGCTATAGGTACCGTTTCTCCCTCATTAGAGGTTAGGTATGTGAATCCGCATCTTCCTGGGATTACTCGGATTACAAGATTGCGTGTGTTTTCGCGTGTTTGCAATTTTGTTTTGGTTAACATGTCTGTTTGTAGTGATCTTAAAATTTCTGTGTGTTCCTGAGTCCAATTTATTGATTTGAAATCAGGTCTTATTAATTCATAGAGAGGTTTAACTCTCTCTGCATAATTTAGTATGTATGTTTTTCCAAAATTCAGGAAACCTAGTATTGATTGTAAATTCTTCAGCGTTTTTGGTGCTTGGAGTACAGCACATTTCTCTAAGAAATTGTCAGCTAGGCTCTTGCCTTCACTTGATAATTCATATCCTAAAAACAGGACAGTTAGATGGGCAATTCGTGATTTTTTAAAGTTGAATTTGTAACCTTCTGAAGCGAACCCATGTATTATGGTGTTCACTCTTTTTAAGTGAGTCTCCAAGTCGTCATCTGTCAGATAGATGTCATCGACATAGGATAATGCCTCATCGTCGTATATTTGTAGTAACTCTGTTACCCTTGCTGAGAATAATGCTGGGCTATTCTTGAATCCCTGTGGGAGTCGACAGAAGTGTTTTTTGTGACCTCATTATTGAGAAAGCGTTCAAATACCTGCTTTCAGGTGCAATGTTTTGACAAAAGAATCCATTAGAGATATCTAATGTCGTTTTATATTATTTGCGCACAATGTTATTCATTAGTGCTGCACTGTGTGAGTTATGTACTACAAATGTTTTACAACAGGAGTTAAGGTGTCTGTCGTCCAAAACTAGACCATATGAATCGTCTGGCTTGGAGACAGGAAACAAAGGGTTGTTCATTTGTGAGGTGCATGTTTCAATCACCCCTTGATATTCAATTTGATCTAAAATCTCCTTGACTTGCTTTTTAGCTTCTTGTTTAACTGGGTACTGCCTTTGTGCAGTGGGTTGATTTTTTTAACTGGATTTTGTGGTGAGGCGAATCCTCATCCCATCCTACATGATTTTTATATAATGCAGGAGCTTGGGCTACTGCCCATTTTCTTGCAAGTGTATATTTTTTATGAATTGGTATATGATTAGAGAAGGCAGGCATAATTATTTCTTCGCCATGAGGGCACTCCCTGACAAACTCTGGTGGCCAGTCCTTTTCAGCTAACAGGATTTCATAGCCTTTCGAAAGGTTATCCCAAAAGATACCCCTTACTTTCCTTGTCTTGTCACCCTCTATACATAATGTTATTTCGTATATTTTATGGGGTTTGCCAACCCTGGTATCTGCAGTTTCCACCTGAATGTATTCATTCGTGTCCACTGTCTCCAGATGATTTATCAGGATCTGGCGAGCTATGGTCACTTACGCTGCGCTGTCTAGCATTGTCTGGGCCCACTCTCTGTTTTTCAATTGTGTCCTCAGAATCCTCGGCATGTTTAATCTTAATACTTGCTACCTTCTTTCTGTGATATTGTGTTTTATTACTTTGATGAGCAGGTTCTTTCTCCTTGGACTTGACATGCTCTTCTCTGTGTTCTGACCGTCCTCTTCTTTCCGATTTCTGTGAGGAAGATCGAGAAAGATTGAGTGAGAGGGACGTGTATCAATATCTTGATATCTATCAGGTTTTCTCAATTTATCCCTATCTCTAAGGTTGTATCTTTTTTCAGAGGGCTCCCTTTTGGGGAGACTTGTTTCCTCGGTCTGGAGATTTTTCTCTCTGTTAAGGAGACCTTCCTCTGGACTGGAATCGTTTTTCCCTGGGAGTGGACTGTTTATTACCCTCCCAGCTCCTTTTTGGAGTATTCAGATTATTTTTAATAAAGGTTTTTTCAAGATTTTCAGTTAGTTGGGGTTTTACCGGTTTCCCACCTAAACTATCTCTTCCTAGTTATTCATAGGATTTTTCTATGATTCTGGCAAGTTCAAATGGTTGGTCTGCTATATCTGTCTCCTTTAATTTCTGGCAGATTGCCATATCGTCCCTTGCCAATTAAACAAATTCTCTATATGCCTTTGTTAATTCTTTTAGTTTAACTAGGAGTTCTTCGCTCGACATTGTTTCAATGCCTGGGTGTGTTGCGTAGCTAGCTAGAACCGGCCACGTTGCTCCTGGTCTACCTAGTGGACCGTGCCTGGTGATATGATTTTGATTTTTTTAGGGCGCCATTAAACAAGAGCAGATGCTCTTGGTAATTTAGTGGGATTTCAACGTCCTCGAAAGGAGTGTATTCATCCGGAGGTTCCTCTATTTTGTAATAGTGGAATTCTTTTGTTATAGAGTTTGCTGTTATGAAGTGTATCCATGAATAGAATACCTCGGTCTGCCGATATTCATGGGCCTCTACCACGAATATGACTGTACCACCACGTGATGTCAGTCCATTTTCTATAAGTTTAGGAGTTATAGTTCTCCTTACGTTGACTGGAATGAGTATAACACTCGGGTCATTTTCTTGGATGGTTGTATCATCCTCTATGAGTTGAGCTGCTATTCTAGCTCTCTCCCTTTTGTCTTCACTTTCTCCCATTTTTACTGACTGAAAGCTCTTTGTTGCAGAACAAGTTTCAAGGAAACAAAGATTAGGTGCACAATATTTTGGAACACTGTATCCTTCAACGTTGACTAAACCAAAAACTAATACATAGGAATCATCTCTTCCTACTAAGTTCCAGCGGATATTAACCTTTCACCCACTCCAGACGTCTTTTGGAGTTTTTACGGAAAAAGGGTTCTGTGTGAAAAAGCACGACTGAGTTACTCTAGTGTCTTGCGTTAGATTATCGCCTTACCAAATGTTGGGCGCCATGTAGTATAGTTCCTATATTCCCAATAGGCTCTGCGCATTGAAATAATATAAACAGCAGTGTAGACGTAGGACTGAGGTCGACTATGTCTCTACTGACTATATTAGACTTAATTAGTTTCGCCAGCTAGCTCAGAGGTCACTAGAAACTTTCTCGAATGTTCAGGAAAGAGTTAACTCTCCGGATTAGACAAGAAGGGATTAGCTTCTGACAACCATACAAACATGACAACTTTGCTCCCTCAGAATAGAGTGTATCTCTAGAGTCGTGTGAAAACAATAGGCAGCTATTTCACTCAGTCAATCGTGCATACTTAGTTTCACCAGAGTGCAGAGAAATAGAGAGACAGGCGTTTTTCAATAAAAGGTGTTATTTTATTGAGCAGTCTTCTTTCTCATGCAAGAGAAATGAATTGCCACAATTGCAATACTTATTATGAAGTAAAGTGCGTACAGTAAAAGTAGTATTATGAAATGATAGTGTAAAAGCATAGATATGGTTTCTTAGCCATATGATACTTTAAAATAGATAATATATATATATATACATACATAAAACCATTGACTAACGTACTCAACTGGTGCTTCTAACTACGCCTACCCCGATGTACCTGACCTAAGCCTAATACTTGGGAAGGAGTAAGTGAGTAGCAATCAATCGAAGACATTTATAGAGCGCACTACTTACCCGTAGGGTCTCAAGGCGCTTTTTTTGGGGGGGGTGCCGTTACTGCTCGAACAGCCAGGTCTTGAGCTTCTTCCTGAAGGAGAGGTGGTCTTGGATCACGCGCAGGTCGGTCGGGAGGGAGTTCCAGCTCTTGGCGGCCAGGTAGGAGAAGGACCTTCCTCCTGTTGTCGCTCTTCGGATGCGGGGGACGGCGGCGAGGGCGTGGCTGGCTGATCGGAGGTGGCGTTTGGGAGCGTAGAAGTTGATTCGGTTGTTGAGGTAGCTCGGGCCTTGATCGTGTAGGGCTTTGGTGCGTGGGTGAGGAGACGGAAAGTGATTCTTTTGTTGACGGGGAGCCAATGCAGGTCTCTCAGATGTCCGGAGATGTGGCTGTTTCGTGGGATGTCGAGGATGAGTCTGGCTGAGGCGTTCTGGATCCGCTGGAGTCTCTTCTGGAGCTTGGCGGTGGTTCCGGCGTAGAGGGCGTTGCCGTAGTCCAGTCGGCTGGTGACGAGGGCCTGGATGACAGTCTTCCTGGTCTCCTTGGGGATCCACCAGAAGATCTTCCGTAGCATGCGCAGGATGTTGAAGCACGACGAGGAGACGTCGTTGACTTGTCTGGTCATGGAGAGGGAGGAGTCCAAGATGAAGCCCAGGTTGCGTGCGTGGTCCGTCGGTTTGGGTGCGGTGCCCAGGGCGGGGGGCCACCAGGAGTCGTCATCAGCATCGAAGGGGTTAAATGTTTCTTGGTGATTTTTCACTTTTTTCAAGTTCTCTAAGTGTTTTTCTAAAGTACATTGGTGCTTTTCTTCCTGTTTATCCTTTGGTGCACTCTTTGATTGTCAATATGCCTGCATTATTTGACAAATGTCCAAAGTGCTCCAGGAAGAAGGCCAAATCGGATCCACACGAGGTGTGTATTATCTGCCTTCCCTCTTCTCATGTCCCACAAGAGTGTGACATTTGTCAGGGCTTTTCTGGCAGGACCCTGAGGGATAGAATGAAGATCAGGCTTCAGGGCCTTGAGGACAGAAGGCTGAAGGCGCAAGGTGGGTCTGGAGGGGCTTCCTCTGCCCATGCTGAGGCCTCTGGGGGGCTCCCCAGGTTCAGGAAGACCAGCAAGCGTCCCCATTCTCCGTCTGTGTCGATTGCACCGACTACGGCGTCGAGAGGGATGACTGCAGGCTGTTCCCCGTCTCCCCAGGGCTCTGGGTCGAAGCGACGTCTACGTTCGGCGTCGAGGGATGTGAACAGACCGCCGTCGAGATCTCCTGTGACGATTTCGTCCTCGTCGGAGTCGTCGTCGAGTAGTCGACGTTGAGAGGCCCTGCGTCGGCGCTAGCCGTTGATGCGACACCGCAGTTCGTCGGCGAAGTGGAGAAGGTCGTCGTTGAGGGGATCCTTGACGTCTAGGTGTGGTAAATATTTGATTTACCGTCCTAATTTCTATGCAGGTAAGTACTTTAACAAAAATAACTCAATCGGAAAGAAAGAGGCAGAGTCCGTGGTGTTAGAGTTCTTAGGGGTTTTATTCCTTAAAAAGGAATGGTCATGGTACCAGATCGGATATCGTGTTCCTGCCACCACTGGGGTGCAGGAATGGATAGAGCAATATTTTATTGACAATACATAGCTTATATACTTAAATCATACAATAGAAACCAATACAGTAGGCGTAACAGCTGAGAGAAGCAAGATAAGAGCACACACGTGGTAGTGATACGTCAATTAGAAGGCGTGAACTAGGCGTGAACATAGAGGCGTGTGCTAGAAACGTCATATGTAAGTGTCACAAGTAGGTGGGTACAAAGCAGAATGTGGCAATGTCAGCAGAAATCCGAGGCCTGGATGCGCGCGCAGGTGCATGACGTGTGATTGACGTGAAACTGGAGGGTGCAGGGGACTTGACATTTACACTAGCGGAAAGAGACAGAAGTCTGGCATGTCAGATCAACTCGTACCTCTATCATATCTGGTATCTGATGTTTAGGAACCATATTATCTAGAAGGAAAAGGTCTCTGGGGCAGAAGCTATTCTATACTGACTGTGAGTGCGTGCATAAGCGTCTAAGTGTCTGTATGGTAAGCGAGGGGGCATGGGCCTACCATGGTAACAGAGGCTATGAATTACTTGCACGGAGACAGTGAGGCCGGGCCCTTTGCTCTGCAGCTGGGGGGATGTTTACTTAAACTAGTAGGTAGGAATGCATTTTCGAGGAGCGGAACAGATAATTCGAAGGTTGAATTCAGTCTTGGCAGGCAGCAGGCTGAGCTAAGCGCCGTTAGCCGCACAGGGAGTAAGGCAGAGGTCACGGGTACAGAGACAGCCCAGGCTGAGGCGTTCAGAGTTAGAAGGCAGAAAAAGGCTCGATGGCAGAATTCAGGGCCTACTTCGCCAGAGCTGAAAAACGTGTAAAGTACACCGCAAAAAGACATTGGCATGGCATACTTAGGAACGGAACATTCAACCCATTCAGGGTGGGTCTGAAAGAGGACATGTTAACGTTGGACGCAAATGTATTTGCGTCTTCATAGCTGGCACAGGAGGGAAGTTACATGCACTTTAAGCTGGTACATGGAGACGGTGGGGTACACGTTAGGGAACATTACTTGACCATAAAATTTATATTTCCTCATTCCCTCCTTGTTCCCTACGGACCCTTCATGATATATCGATCCTCATGAATCGATCAGTCTGTTCTTGTAACATCATTTGCTCTTCTTTCTTCTTTTCGCGTTTTGAGTGAAAACTGGAATGTGCAATGCACGATGTGGCGCACAGACCACAAATCGCTGGCCCACACTGTAGGCACAGGCAGCAACTGAATACTATGACAAGGGCAATGCCTAGGAAGGATAGGATCTTCCATCCCCAAGCGGTCAACGTTGTCCAGAACCAACCGGACCAAGTCCAGGTGCCTGGATTCTGATGAATCAAACTTGCAATTTTATGAAGACGTGTAATAGCTTGGTATACCGTTGGCGCGTTTTCTGGAATGAAAACACAGCAACTTGACCCGATGACTTACAAGCTCCGCCTCTATCTGCCAAGATGACGTCAATAACAAGACGATTTTGAAGAACAACAACCCGCATGGCGGACTGCTCCTCTGTTAAGTTACCTAGAGCGGAGGCAGTTTCATTCACTACTGCTTCAAGTGTTCTAGTTAATCTGCGTATTAGTTTACTATTTTGGACGGGGCCTGTGAAGAAAAAGAATCCTTTATTGAAATCTGTGTATTGCTCCCATGCCGTTTCAGTATAGTCGACAATCGGGAGATCTCTTCTGAGTCTATTCTTTACTAGATTTGTATTTCTGTGATAATCAGGAGGGGCTAGAAAAAGAGGTGGCAGAAGGAATGCAATGTAACAGGTACCATCCCAATCTGGAGGTAAGCGTATGTATGCGGTATGGCCACAAACAAAGTAGGAATGACGAGTAGCTCTAAAGGAAGACTTGCCTTGATCACTGAATTCGACCACAGTAGTACATTTACTATGACCTAAGTGTACTGAACCCTTCTTTCTGACACATAAATCACCAGTGACTGGTAATACTGACATAGCAGGGAGAACTGGTGCAGCTTCGGATTCAACAGTAAGAATCATAAGGTTAATTGTATAATTACCTAATCCATATACTTCATTTTCTAGATCAGTTCCTATTCTAATGGGCAATCCCTTCTTGTCAGGGTAACAGGCGTTGAGCAGAACTAAGTTCAAGTTTCCCCAAACCCAGTTTCCTTTGAAAACAGCAATATCAGGATCTAAGGAATTAATTATTCTAAACCATGCACCACAGGAGCCATTGTGAGTGAACGGGTACGGAAAGAGAGGCAGAACTCCCTTGTATTTCTGATAGGGAGGGAGTCGGCCACATATCCAACAGTTTGTAGCATTGTTAGTCTGATGGGAGTGATGTAACATACTAATGAATGTATTGTTGCGCGGCGCAAGTCTGTAAGATAGTTCATGTGGAGGTAATTCACTAAAAGAATGTTCGGCAGTGACATTGTAAGCAGATTGTTCACGCTTGAAGATAGGGTAATAGATGGGAAGCAATATACTGGCAACAATGATCAGAAGACTTAGAAAAAACATAATCAATAATGTCACTATACAGTGACTGCGGAGTGATTTGCAATATGTACGTTTCTTGAGTTGTCTCTCTCTCTCTCTATCTCGATCTAGGGGATACATGTCAGAAACTAACCGATTCACCTAGGGGAGGACTTAAACAATTAAACTGTCTGACTTGCTAGATCGAAGTTTTGTTCGATACTCCTCTTGGGGAGTTTTCTCTCTTTTTGGAACTTTGAAGTCTTTAGTATCGAGGCAGTCCTTTGAGGGGGTGGACGAGTCAGTTTCTGGCAACAGTTCATTACATTTTTTAATATGACTCGTGTGGATCCACCCCTTTCGGCCTTCCACTTTGATTGCGGTCCTCGTGGTAAGAAGGACGATCTTCGGCTCTTTCCAGCGGGGCTCCAGCGGGCTTTTCCTGTCGAAATTTCGAATTAACACCGTATCTCCGGGACGGACATCATGTGGCTTTACATCGGTGTTGTCGGGAAAGGCTGCAGCAACCTGTGAACGACATGATTGGAGTGCAGACATCAAGGAGGCAAGGTAATCTGTCAGCATATTACAATCAACATCGGTTATTTTCTTAGGCATGGGCGTCCCCCACATATTCGGTGGTCGGCCAAAGACCACTTCATACGGGGATAGTCCTGATCTCGAATGGGGGACCATTCTCATATAGAACAGTGCAACGGGCAGGGCGACTATCCAGTCGACCCCTTTCTCTTTACAGATTTTAGCAAGGCGTGTTTTCAGTGTCTGGTTATGCCTTTCTACAAGGCCAGCGGCCTCGGGATGTCGGACACAATGGAATCTCCACTGATATCCTAGCAGGAGGGAAACCTGTTTCATGAGCTCGGATGAGAATGGCTGTCCGTTATCTGAGTACACGACACGAGGCAAGCCGTACCGTGGGAAGAATTCTCGAACCAGCTGCCTGGCAGTGGTCGGAGCAGTGTAATCTGGGACTGGATATGCTTCGGTCCAACGGGAAAGTGCACAAACAACTACGAGGACATACTTGAATCCTCGACAACGGTCCATCTGGATATAATCCATCTGGAGGACTTCAAAAGGGTGATCGGGAGGATGGAATCCACCTTGCTCTACAGGGACGCTTTTACCTGGATTGAACTGACAACAGATCATGCAAGTACGCACTTTCTGTTTTGCTGCTGCTCGTAAGTGTTTGTTGTACCAGAGATTCTGTAAACTGTCTAACATAGCTTTTTCTCCTAGGTGTGCTGGACTATGTGCTGTATTTATTATGACTTGAACCATAGAGTCGGGGAGAAACCATGTAGATTTTCCCTTCGTCATCCAACCTTGATCTGTCTGAATCCCTCCTAGTTCAGTCCATTTCTTTATTTCATCTGGAGTAGCATGTGTCTGAATATCGATTACATCTAGTGTGGGATCCCTAACTGTCATACAATGTGTCGGTTCTATTGTCTTTGTCATATCAGTTGTCTGGGTGTGAGTCAATGCTGTATGTTTTGCTGTTTGGTCTGCCAGGTCGTTACCCTGGGAAATGGAATCTGTAACTTTAGTATGTGCTTTACACTTCATGATGGATATGCCTGAAGGGAGATGTATTGCATCTAACAGTGCTTGAATGAGGGGACCGTGTTGGATCTTGGCACCGTGAGAGGTCAGAAAACCTCGTTCTTGCCATAACACTCCGAAGTCGTGTACGACTCCGAAAGCATAACGGGAATCAGTGTATATGTTAACGTTTCTGTTCTTGGCTAGTATACAGGCTCGGGTCAGAGCGATGAGCTCTGCTGCTTGAGCAGACAGTGTATCAATACGATATGTTTCTTTAACTTCAGTTTCAGTGGTCACTGCATATGCGGCCACTAGTTCTCCTGTGTTTGTTCTCATATATGAACCATCCACATAAAGTGTCAGGTCTGGATTTGTCAGTGGAACATCTGTTAAGTCTCGTCTAGGCTTTGTTACTGCATTAATGATCTCTATACAATCATGCGGGGCTGGATTAGTCATACTCGAAGGTAACAATGTTGCGGGATTCAGAATGCTGCAGCGTCTGATTTCTATGTGTGGCTGGAATAGCGTTAGTTCATAACCTGTCAGTCGTGCTATAGTCAAGTGTTGAGTCTGAGTTCTGTTTAAAAGAACCTCTACAGAATGTGGAACTTGTACTGTTAATGGATGTCCTAAAACAATTGAATCGCTCTGTCGGATTGCTAGGGCCGTTGCTGCTACTGACTTTAAGCACGCAGGGAGTGCCTGGGCTACTGAATCCAATGTACTTGAAAAATAAGCGCAAGGCTTATGCGATCCTGCTTGATCTTGAGTGAGGACAGACAACGCTGTACCATCACGTTCTGTAACAAAAAGTGTAAAAGGTTTGCTGTAACACGGTGTCGCTAAAACTGGTGCTTGGCATAAAGCTTTCTTTAATTCCTCAAAGGCCTGTGTATGTTCCTGAGTCCAAGGAAGGACAGTCGAAGTCGCTGCCTCCTGTGTTGTCAACTGAATGAGTGGTTTAGCTAGCAATGCATACTGAGGAATCCATTGTCTGCAGTACGAGGTGAGGCCTATAAAGGCCCGCACTTCCTTTTGTGTCTGGGGTTGTGGCATATTTACAATTAACTGGATACGGTCAGGAGTGAGCTGTCTCCCCACTTTGGACAGCAAGTGACCCAAGTACACAACTTGCTGAACACAGAATTGTAGCTTCGAAGGAGACACCTTGTGTCCCTTGTCGGCCAGAAAATGTAAAACTGTCAGTGATGCTTGTTCACATTCGGGCTGACTTCGTGCGGTGATCAGCAGATCATCGACGTATTGCAGTAAGGCGGTGTTAACTGGCATTTGAATACAATCGAGTTGTCTTTTCAGTGCTTGGCTATAGATGCTGGGGCTTTCTGTGAATCCTTGAGGTGCGCGTGAAAATTTGAAACTTCGTCCATTTAAACTGAATCCGAAGAGGTATTGGCTCTCTGGATCAATGGGCACACTGAAGAAGGCGTTCTTGAGGTCAATTACAGTAAAGAACGTTGCTTCTGAATCAATAGCAGTCAATAGGGAAGAGATGTCGGGGACCACAGGGTACTGTGGAACAATGCATTTATTCAGTTCTCGTAAATCAATCACCAGCCGATATACTGGCGGTGCATTGGGATCAGTACGTTTAAGAATCGGAATGATAGGGGAATTACAGATATTGGAGTCGGTCTCTACGACTACTCCTTGGGCAATGAGCTCTTCAATGATTTCCAGTAAAGCCACTACAGCATCGGGAGGTAACTTGTATTGTCTGATTCGTGGTAAAACAACACCTGGCTTGAGTGTAACACGGTATGGTGTGATATGCATGCAGCCTACATCGGTTGGGCCTTGTGCCCACAAGTGTTCTGGTACATTTTTCAATCTGACATCAAACTCTCGTAATACATAGTGACCCTTAAAGTGACGCAAGAAAAGTCTAACTCCTTCCGGAGAACAACATATCACAGCTCCTAGAGCCTTCAATGTTTTGATACCTAACAGATTTTCTGGACATGATTTCGTAAGTAACAAGTCTGTAACACGTGATAATGGACCCACAGCCAGAGGGACGGGTTTCAATACCTCATTTACAATAGGCTGTCCTGAAAAACCAAGGGAAACATTCTGTAAGCCTGAGAGGGGTGCCCCTGGGACTTCGTTATGGCTTATTGTTGTGCGGCTTGCCCCTGTGTCAATTAAAAACTTTCTGTCTTTTCCCAATACTTGACTGTGTACATAAGGACCCTCTTGATCTACAGGAACCTCAATAAGAGGCAAGCCAACCTCCCTCTCTAGGCTGTTTCATGTGTATCGCTGATAATCGGGATAATCAGATTGGGCATACTGGCACATCTGCCGTGAAACTTGCTGCGTCGCGGCAATGGGTTGCGGCTGTGGCTGTGACTGTGATACCGCTGCGTTTTGTCCTGTATGTGGTGGAGCATGCATAGGTTGTGCGTTCTGTGAAGTCTGTTGCTGGCCCTGGTCCTGTCTAGGCGGATGCGGTCTTTCTTTCGTTTTACCTGTTGCTATATTGTGTTTCAGGACTGGACATTCATGTACGTAGTGACCTGGCTGCTTACAATAGTTGCATGTCCCTTTAACGGGAGCTGCTGCATTTCCTGTCTGGGCCGTACCCTTTCTCTGGCCGTCGGCTGGAACCGACTGGGCCACTAACATTTTGATTTTTGTGTCTTTCATGCGTCTCTGTTCATGATCCTGTTCTTCTCTGATTCTGTTCTGGTGGTACTGTAACATCTGTAACATCTGGGATGGCGTATTTGCTTGCCATGTACTCTCAACCTTATATACACGGTTCTTAACTGATGTCAAGGAATTCTCGACTAATTTCGTTACAAAAAGATGCGGGTACGACTCGCTACCTGGTTTTAGGCCACTATTAATAATGAAACATTTCTCGAATCTTGAATAGAAGTCACTAGTATCTTCATCGTGTTTCTGTTTACAGGCTGAGATTGCGTCCCAGTCTTCCTTTTTAGTTGTCAGTAATCTTGGCAGAACCTGTACTATCAAACCTGGTAATGCTTTAGCTTTCTCCCCAAGGCCTAGCCCTGGAGTACGAAGTTTTTCCTAGTCTTCTATTTCTGCCCATATAATCTTTTTGTCTCCCACCTCCCATTCTCTTTCCTTGAGTTTCTCGTAGATGCCGGTAGGCAACAATACCTTTAACAATTTCATAACATCAGTATATGTGTAATCTCCCATCAGTAACATATCTTTAAGTTCTCTATGAAAACCTGCAGGGTCTTTATCGTGACAGGGTAATAGTTTCTTCATCTCCAATAGTTCTAACTTGGTCAGTGGTGCGTATACATACACACGTTTCAAGGTATTATCGGTACCCATAACTGGATGTACTTCTCGTAAAGGGTTCTGTCTTTCAAGACGCTCCATATGATACATTTTTCTTTCTGGGGGCGGAGCGGGAACATATTGTGGGCCTAAGAAAGTGTTGTATCTGTGCCGTTGTTCTAGAATTATTTGTATTAACTTGGTACTTAGGCCTCTCCATCTATCCATGAGTAGTGCTTCTAATGTATCGTGTAAGGGACCTGGATCAGAATGTTTATTTCTGTATAACGTAAGGAGGTGTTGAATCATATATATACCTGCTAATTTCTGCTCGTCTGGGGATAGGTTCAGAAATGTCTGCGCTACTGTGTCATCATTGTATAAATTAGGATTGTCAGCCCATAGTACTGCTGACCGGGCTAGTTCTTGTTCATCCATAGAATTGAGTACATGGTACCCCATTCGTTCTCGAAGCATTTTATCAGTGTCTTGAAACAGATATTCAGGAGAATTCGGTTTTGATATGCCGGAGAGAAAAACTCTCTTGCTTTCTGGACGAATGCCTTTCCTAAGGTAAGTTCCCTTACCTACATATGCTATTGTATCGGTAGTTGTTTCTGGTTCTTCAGGTCCTTCCTCCTCCTCGGAGGAAGCATTTTCTTTTTCTTTTTCGTGTATTTCTATTACTGCTTTTCTTATTTTCTTGTACATACTAGCTATACAATTCACTTTATCATGTTTTCCTTCGGCTATATTTTGACCCCACCTGTTTAGTGCTTCCATTTCATCCTGTTCTGTCTCAGGCCTGTCTCGTTCTCTTATTAAGCAATTTATGAAGAAACGTAATATATATGCTTGAGTGTCAACTTTCTGATGTGCCAGGGCCTCCTTAATACTTTCAGGATTTTCCCCAGTCTGGACGAAATGATATATTCTATCTAGATGATCAGTCATCCCTGAGAATAACACTAGGTAATCTGTAGCTTGTCGCAAGCGTAGTGATGCTATCAACATTCTATCGTCTTTACCGGGTACTGGATCGTATCTGCAAACTGGAAGCGGTTCTTTGAGTATGTCGAGACGGGGTGACTGTAGTGTAGGGTGCTTCTGCATGTCCCTAAGGTGTAATCTGTGTGTTGCTGGCGGGGTCTGGTAACCCCCGGTCGCACCTCCTGAGGCGGAGGCTTGGGCATTATCCCTCTGTGGAGTCTGTATGTGTACTTGAACTTGTCTCTTAATAGGATCAGGCAAAAACGGATTTGGTATCTTAACCTTAGGTGTGGGAAGTGGTGGAGGTGGAGGGACGACAGGCTGTCGGACGGGGGAACTTTGTTGCGGTAATGGCGGAATATGGTCTGGAGGCGGGTTGCCACCTCCGTCCCCGTCAGTAGGCGGGGCGCGTGAATTGGTGTAAGCGGGTGCTACGTCGTCTAGATAGGAAGCAAGGAATATGTCTTTGGTAGTCCTGTGATTTACTTTAGTTGGAACCAATGGTGGCGGCAGATTTTTCGGTATTTCTGAAGTGGCTTCAGGCGAACCCTCGGCCACTAAGTACATGCCATTTACAAGATTGTTTCGTGCGCGGTCTACTTGTTCTGATTTCACTCGGATTCCTTCAGTAACTAATTCGTTTTCTCGGACTTTATCCGATGCCTCTCTAAGTCTGTCTTCTTTTCGTAGTTCTTTCTCGACTCGTTTGTGATTCTTTACGCCATAATTCTATGGCATCTTTCTGTGATTGTCTGGCTTTCTTTCTCCATAGTGCTTCTTCTACTTTCAGGATGCACTCAGCATCCCACGTTCCTGTAACGGGCCATCTGTGTCTCTCGTCTAGATGCTTAGTATAATCGGCCCATAAATCTAGATACAATATGGCGTCTATGCCATGCTTATGATACATGAAGTTTCCAGGCGTGTCCCTAGGGGGGATAGGAATTTCTTCCTCTAGTATCCCTTTCCTAGTTCCTATCTGCTTTAACTTATTGAAAAACGGCATCTTGTTTACTTAGTACTGAATACTCGACACTTGTTACTTACTTCTGAATACAGCTAGTTACACAAAAACACAATAATGTACATCAAACAGTCACTCATACCACGACATTAATCACATTGAAAACATATGGACATATATCTCTACCCTAGATACTGGATGTACTGCTAAACAGCACAGATACACTGTCGAAGACAGTGCAAGAACTTGAATAACTGATATACTGCTAAACAGTACAGATACACTGTCTAAAACAGTGCAGACCGTGTTTGTGTACCCAAACCCGTCTTTACCGGATACATAATAATGCACCCGTCTAGATACGTCCCAGCAATGGTACTCACCGGGAAGCACGGAAATCGGAAGGCCTCGGAAAACTCGACTGGACTGGACCGGACTGGACTCGACTCGACTCGACACGTGAATACTTCGGAAACTGGTGGGCCTCTTGACACCTCGGACCTTGCTTCTTTCGGCTAGGCTCTGGTCGGGATCCTCCGCACTCCTCACCGCCTCGTCTGGGTGCTGATCGCAGTCTCCGTCACCTCCGTGGGCCAGAGGGAGAAACAGGAAATCCTGCGGGTACGCGTAGTTCCGTCTTGACTGATGGCAGGGGGCAAAGCTTGCAACGCACCAACCGGCGCGTGGGGTGGGGGAGGGGTCCCTATTCGGGCGCCAAAATAATGTGGTAAATATTTGATTTACCGTCCTAATTTCTATGCAGGTAAGTACTTTAACAAAAATAACTCAATCGGAAAGAAAGAGGCAGAGTCCGTGGTGTTAGAGTTCTTAGGGGTTTTATTCCTTAAAAAGGAATGGTCATGGTACCAGATCGGATATCGTGTTCCTGCCACCACTGGGGTGCAGGAAGGGATAGAGCAATATTTTATTGACAATACATAGCTTATATACTTAAATCATACAATAGAAACCAATACAGTAGGCGTAACAGCTGAGAGAAGCAAGATAAGAGCACACACGTGGTAGTGATACGTCAATTAGAAGGCGTGAACTAGGCGTGAACATAGAGGCGTGTGCTAGAAACGTCATATGTAAGTGTCACAAGTAGGTGGGTACAAAGCAGAATGTGGCAATGTCAGCAGAAATCTGAGGCCTGGATGCGCGCGCAGGTGCATGACGTGTGATTGACGTGAAACTGGAGGGTGCAGGGGACTTGACATTTACACTAGCGGAAAGAGACAGAAGTCTGGCATGTCAGATCAACTTGTACCTCTATCATATCTGGTATCTGATGTTTAGGAACCATATTATCTAGAAGAAAAAGGTCTCTGGGGCAGAAGCTATTCTATACTGACTGTGAGTGCGTGCATAAGCGTCTAAGTGTCTGTATGGTAAGCGAGGGGGCATGGGCCTACCATGGTAACAGAGGCTATGAATTACTTGCACGGAGACAGTGAGGCCGGGCCCTTTGCTCTGCAGCTGGGGGGATGTTTACTTAAACTAGTAGGTAGGAATGCATTTTCGAGGAGCGGAACAGATAATTCGAAGGTTGAATTCAGTCTTGGCAGGCAGCAGGCTGAGCTAAGCGCCGTTAGCCGCACAGGGAGTAAGGCAGAGGTCACGGGTACAGAGACAGCCCAGGCTGAGGCGTTCAGAGTTAGAAGGCAGAAAAAGGCTCGATGGCAGAATTCAGGGCCTACTTCGCCAGAGCTGAAAAATGTGTAAAGTACACCGCAAAAAGACGTTGGCATGGCATACTTAGGAACGGAACATTCAACCCATTCAGGGTGGGTCTGAAAGAGGACATGTTAACGTTGGACGCAAATGTATTTGCGTCTTCATAGCTGGCACAGGAGGGAAGTTACATGCACTTTAAGCTGGTACATGGAGACGGTGGGGTACACGTTAGGGAACATTACTTGACCATAAAATGTATATTTCCTCATAGGAGAAGATCGTCGTCGAGTCGAAGATCGTCGTCGAGTCGAAGATCGTCGTCGAGTCGAAGATCGTCGTCGAGTCGAAGATCGTCGTCGTCGAGTCGAAGATCGTCGTCGTCGAGTCGAAGATCGTCGTCGTCGAGGCGAAGGAGTTCGTCGTCAAGGCGAAGGAGTTCATCGTCGAGGCGAAGGAGTTCGTTGTCGAGGCGAAGGAGGTCGCCGTCGAGGCGAAGGCATTCGCCGTCGAGGGTGAGACGGTTGCCGTCGAGGAAAAGAAGCTTGTTGTTGAGGGGCCGACGCTCGCCGTACGGTTGCCGTTCTTCGACACCGAGAAGGCGCAGAAGGAGTTTTGGCTCCAGGAGTCAGTATAGCAGGTGCCTAGGAGAGACTCGCCAAGGCCCCAGCCTGGAAAGGAAGGCGGATCACCGGGCTCGGTGTACTCCGCGGTGTATAGCCCTTCTAGGCCGAGGTCGGTTACACCCCCTCCTCCCTTGCCGAGGGGACTTCCTCCGCGGGCTCCCACTCCGCCTCCGCTCCCTCCACTTCCACCACTTCCTCAACCTCTACCTCAACCTCAGCTGCTGGCAGACAAGCCGCCTCCGATTCCTCCGAGGTCGGTCTCCCTGCCCCGATATCCGACTCCTCCCAAGGGGACCCCTCGACCGAGGGCCCCAGCCACGCCAAAGTCGCCCGCCCCGGTGGAGCCGGCGGATCGACCGAAGCCAAGGAGGTCGCGATCACGCTCCGAACGGAGAGGGAGATCGAGGAGTAGTCCTAGATCCTCCACCAGGTAGAGAAGACACCATAGGAGGCGCGGATCACGGTCCCGCTCGGACTCTTCAGGGACCAGGACCTATTCACCGACTTTGTCGGAATCCCCGGGGACGAGAGTGTCTCCTGTGGACGACATAAGCACGTTCCAGGATGTGCTCCTGAGGGGTGCAGCGAAATTGGGAATCACAGTGACGGCTCCAACACCCACGACGTCCGTGATTTTTGAGACGCTTCATAAGAAGCATTTGTCTCGCCCTTTACTACCGCTCGTACCAGGATTGGTAGAGCCCGCGGAGGAGCTGTTCCTCACACCAGCAGTGACGAAGGCCGCTCCTTCCCGGCTTCTTAAGAAGTACAGGGCCCCGGATTCTGACCCGGCCTTTCTGCGGATGGATCCAATTCCGGACTCTGTTATAGTGACGGCGGCCAGGAAACAACATTCCACCTCCCCGTCTTCTACTGTGCCTCCTGATAAGGAGAGTCGATGGATCGATTCTGCTGGCAGGAAGGCCTGCGGGACGGCATCTATGACCATGAAGGAGGCTAGCAATGCGGCTCTGCTAGGGCGGTATGATCGTGCCCTGTGGGAATCCCTCCAGCAGTTCACGGAACTCCTGCCACGAGAGAAGGAAGATTTCCAGGAGATCCTGAAGGAGGGGATGCTGGTATCGAACCAGGTCATCAGCGCGGCTGCTGATGTCTCTTTTGGCGGCCCATGGGTACTGTCATGGGATCAACCAACGGCGCTATGCTTGGCTTAGACTCACATCACTCAAGCCGGAGGCTCAGCAGCGTGTGGCCAATCTGCCCTTCTCGGGGTAAACCCTGTTCGGTAAGCATGCGGATGATGAGATGGCCCGCATGAAAGCGGAGGCCGAGACCCTGACGGCGGTTGGGCTAGAGAAGCCCAAAGAAAAGAAGGCCTACCGCCCGTTCCAGAGACGGTTCGGAGCACAGGGCAGAGGGTGAGGGCAGGCTTCGGGACAGCAGCAGCAACAACAGCAGCAGTTCCGGAGGCCCTTCCAGAAGCGCCAGACGGGAAGAGGAGGCCAGCAGTCCTCTACAGCGAACAAAGGCCCTGCTGGGTCTCGACCCTAAGCGGTTACTTCCCCTACATCCGTTACCCGCTCCGCTGGGGGAAAGCGTTCAACTTTTTCTGGAGAAAAATTACTCGGGACAAGTGGCTGCTGAATATTGTTTGCAATGGATACAGTCTTCGGTTCACCGGCTCGCCTCCATCAATTCCTCCGGTCAGCTCGCAGTTTCAGCTGTGCGAGCTCCAGGCGGAGGCCGATATCCTGTTAAGGAAAAGGGCGATAGAAGACGTACCTCTGTCTCAAAGGGGAAGAGGTCTGTACTCCCAGTTCTTCCTGGTTCGCAAGAAGGACAAGAACGAGTTCAGGCCCATTCTGGATTTGTGACAAGCAAACAAGTGGATTCGCAGAGAGAAGTTTCACATGCTGTCGTTGCATCAGATTTATCCTCAGCTGCAACAGGGAGACTGGCTTTGTGCTATAGTCCTACAGTATGCGTACTTCCATGTGCCCATTGCACACAACACAGGAAGTTCCTGCGATTCCAATCAGCACCAATCATTATCAGTACACAGTACTGCCATGGGCTGTAGTCTGCGTCCAGAACATTCTCGAAGTGCATGGCAGTGGTAGCTGCACACCTGAGGAAGAACAAGGTGTTTGTCTACCCGTACCTGGACGACTGGTTGATCAAGGCCTTCTCCTTCTCGGAAGCTCAAGCACACTTCCAGAAGACGTGCGTTCTATTGAACAAGCTGGAGTTGCACATCAACATGTCCAAGTCTGTCCCGACTACGGTCCAATGCATACAGTACTTGGGAGCCTTGGCACCAAACTGGAAAATGAAGTGCCCCGAACATCATAGCTGGAAAAAGTGGAGGAAGATGGCGGCGGGCTGATGCCGGTCGTGAGAGCTCCGTCCTCGATCAGAGTATGCCTGGATTTTATTGAAGTACCTGCATTCTTCTAGGAGCTGGACAACTATCAAAATCCGGTGAGCATGGGAGGCTTTTTCTTTCTCCTTTTTGATTTAACTAAAATTTACTCCTTTCTTTTTCACCGAATTCCGCCGAGCTGAGCCGAGCTGTAACCAACTGAGGGGAGAAGCGCACTAGGACCCAGCAGCCCGATGGGCGTAGACGCTGAGTTCAGCGCTGGTGTTGGATGCAGAGAGGTCGAACATCGGGGGGAGGGTGGAGAGATCGGCATAGTGAGTCAGTCGATTGTCTGGCGTAGGATCCAGGGCGCAGCTGCGAGAGTCTACCCTCGGCGACGCGGGACTTTGGCGGTGAGTGGGTATCGTCCGTGTGCTGGAAAGGCGGGTGGAGAGCTATCAGGCATTTGAAGGGTGGCCTTTGTATACAGGGGACTCGAAAAGAGGCAGAATCTTACGTGTGGAGGCTATTGCAAGCTATCATTACTGTCACGGGCTTCCACCAACATACTCACAGGTCTCAGGGGGATGGACACAGATATTGGTACAATTACCAAGACTATTCAGACCCCCTTAGTAGCCCTGAAAGAACTTCTACCACACGAAGGGAGCCAAAGGGAGAGTAATAGTAATGTTGAGATTGAAACAACATCACGTCCAGTTATAAGAAGTAGATATCTCCTTCGCTCCCTCCCAGAGAGGGAATATCCACATTCTGTATCTAACCAAGCTCGTGGTTTGCCTCCAGTCCCTTTAACTCCACGACAAAAAAAAAGAGAAAGGAGAGAGAAGAATAAAATAGAAGAGGTAAAAAAACAGAGAAAAAACTCAACGGTGTTAAAACCTACTCCCTCTTTAAAATCGTACTTCAAAATAATGGAGAAAACTGTATCTAGTCTAGATGCAGCAGTCAAACAGACGATACCACAGACTGAACCTCCGGTATCCACTAATGCCATGACTATTACTATTGCCACTACGCCCAGCTCTCGCCCTAGCCCCAGCCCAAGCACCGCACTGTTGCTGCAAAATAAGTACGCTCCTCTGCTTGTAGAACCAGAAAAAGAACCAGAAAAAGATCTGGGGGATTGTCTCCTCAGCACTGATAACCAGGCCATTAGCAGGGAGAACCCTAGCTCACAGATCTCTTGTGAACAAGCACCCAGTATTCCTGGCAAGTCCCCATCTGAGGTAACGGACCCTTTTAAGGGGAGTAGCCAAAGAATAGAGCAGCAACCGCAACAGAAAGCCGAAGACATGGAGGGTTTATTCAGATCCCCTTGTGAAGACCTTCTGGCTAAACTACTACCCAAATTTGAAATCTCCGAAGGGAATCGGAAAGAAATCACTGAGAAGTGTACTAACCTAGAGAGTAAACTAGACGATATCGCTACAAGAACAGAAGTTCTAGAAGGAGAGGTAGCAGTTCTTACGAGAGTCTCACAGGCACATTCAAAAACAATATCTAATTTAAAAGCTCAGAATCAGTCTTTGCAGTAGGACATGGAATGTCTGGAGATGCACGCAAGACGCAATAACCTGAAATTTCTTAAAATTCCAGAAGGAGCTGAAAATGGAGACGTAAAGTCCCTGATCTGTAGGTTGCTGAGAGAAGGAGTCCTGAAGGACAGACTAGACATCAACCTTGAGTATGAAATACAGCGGGCACATAGAGATCCCTTTAGACGTCACCCGGATAGGAATGCTCCCAGAAAAATTCTGGTAAATTTTCTCTCATACTCCGTAAAGGAACTGATACACGGGAGGGCTCTTATTGATTCTACACTTCAAATTGATTCCTCTAGTATTTAATCCGCTCGGATGTTGGCAGAGTGACAGCGCAGAGGCAGTGGGAGTTGGGGGCTCGGATGCAGGAATTGAGAGAACTGGGTGCACAAGTTATGATGAAGTTCCCGGCCGCATTGCGAGTGGTATGGAACAACAAAACATATAATTTTACGTCCCCCCCATGAAGTCGATAGCTTTCTTATAAGCGTGAAAGAAGCCCAGAGATAATTAACAGTATGAGTGAAACAGGTATCACAAAACCTTGACTGAAAGAATATAGGAGGCTTAAAACAAATGTGTAGATAACACGAAAGAAAAAAAAATAAAATAAAATAAAAGTAATATATGAATGTAAAAAACAAATGATGAAAATCTACACATATGTGAATAAAGGTGAATAAAGGTGAAAAAAGGGGGTATATAGGGCATACATGGAAAAAAAAGGCAGTACAAAACGCTTAAAAATAAAAGTAGGTTCAGGTGTAATATAGTGGCAGGTATATCACACAATTAGAGCCAGGATTAGAATCCAGATCGAGGATAGGGCCTCCAAATGGCGATATAATCGCCAAAGGTAATAAAGGGGGGTTCCTCAAGGGGGTAGGAGGGTGGTTGGGGGGGTGGGGGAGTTGGGATGTTAAAGAGTAAAAAAAATTCTCATAAATCAAGACAAGATGAAATGGGCAGAACTCAATTCACAAACAGTGTAGACATTAGAGCTAAACTTATAACTGGACATCCTTTCCCTTGTGGTAAAGATGACAATAGCTGAAATATGGAGAATAAAATAAAAATAATAAGTTGGAATGTCAACGGACTGAGAGAAACAAGGAAACTTAATGGAATCTGTGAATTCTTGAATAAGTCTGGGGGTCATATTTTTCTTTCAGAAGAAACACATCTTGAACAGCAGGAATGTAAGGCAGCCTTCAAAAATCAAAGTGGATACAGGATCTCCTCTGCTCTGAACAGAGTGGAAATACTAGAGGAGTGGCAATAATTATTAGAACTAATAGTGGAATAAGAGTTGAGAAGCATCAAACTGATCACACAGGTAGATAGATGGCTGACTGCATCTTTAGTCATAAAAAACACTAAGGTAACATGTGCAATATATTACGGACCAAATCAGGACTCTCCAGAAGCTTTGATAAGCTTAAAAAATAGCTTTCTTGAATTAAAAGTTCCCATTATTCTAGGTGGGGACTTCAATCTAGTATTTGATTCCAAGTTGGACCGCACTTCTAAGGTTGCCTCACCCCCATTACCTAAATCTAAAAGAGAACTTAAAAATATGATGAGAGAATTTAACTTATTAGATGTCTGGAGGATAAAGAATCAGAAAAATAGAGACTATTCATTCTACAGCCATAGACTTATTCCCCAAGACTGTGTCTGCCTCCTATATTCCCGCCATATTATCTGATCATTCTATGGTAGAAATAACAGTTAAACTTCCACAAGGTATTCAAGTCAGACGGTGGACCTTGGATAGATCCCTACTATTACAGGAAGGACTAAAAAACGATTTATTGAAGGATATAGCGGAGTATTTTCAGTTTAACAGAACTTCAGCATCACAACTATGATATGCAGAAACAAAATTAGGAAGAAGGCAGAGGATGAATCTTTATTCAAAATAAAACAAAAAGAGCAAGAAATACAGAAAGCCTCCCTAGAACAGCAAAATAACTTAATTTTCATTCAGAAAGAATTGGAGAGCCTAAAAGCTAAATATCAGGCTAATTTGGATAAAACTATAAAAGAAAGATGGGACGTAAGTAGACTACAGAACTTTTCTTATGGGGAGAAGTGTGGACGTATCTTGGCGTGGAAAGCCAGATCCGATCGAGTTAGGAACCAGATAAGCAGCTTAAAGATACAGAGTACTGGGGAGATATCGTTTGACAATGACAAAATATTGGGAGAAGTTAAAACTTACATGCAGAACTTATATATGGGTAACTATGTAACATCTACTGAAGCTGCAGTGAATTGGTTAGAGGGGCTATGCCTTCCACATATAACTGAGGCAGATAGCCTGTTTCTCGGCTCTATAATTAAAGAGGGAGAGATACATGATCAATTGAAAAGAATGGCCAAGGGAAAGGCTGCCGGCCCAGACGGGATCTCCTATTCTAGTCCCCATCCTCACATGTTTATTTAATAAAATACACCAAGATGGAGATCCTATTACTCCAACTTGGTTAGAGGCTACGGTTACATTAGTTTTGAAGCCTAATAAGGACCCCATGAGTGTTGAGTCCAATAGGCCAATCTCGCTGCTAAACACAGACTATAAAATCTTCGCTGGTTACTTGGCAGCGAGGTTGGCCAAAGTAATCAAGTCTGTGGTACACGAAGATCAGAGGGGTTTCATGCCTGGCAGACAGCTGAATGAGCTGACCTTCCAGGCCATTACGGCTATCGACTGTGCCACAGAGGAAAAAATTCCACTAACTATCGTAGCAATAGACGCCGCTAAGGCCTTTGACCATGTTAGTTGGCTGTATCTGTGGGAAGCTCTAATAAAATTTGGAATTCCAACAAATTTTATAACATCTGTGAAATCATTATATCTCCATCCAAAGGCCAGGTTCCTTTTTAACAACTCACTTACAGACTGGGTCCAAATAACACGTGGTACTAGACAGGGATGTCCCCTCTCTCCCCTTCTGTTCAACTTATATATAGAGCCCTTAGTAATCCAGTTAAGATCGGATGTTTTAATTAAGCCTTTTCATATGAATGACCTTGACCTAAAATTCGCCTTGTATGCGGATGATCTTTTAATGTATACCTCCAATCCAGAGGTATCAATCCGTCGATTATTCCATCAGGCAGAAGTCTTCGGAGAGGCCTCTGGATATATAATTAATAAAGAAAATACAGAGGTCATGCAGTGGAATCACGAGGACCCACTCCCCGAAACGAAGTCCCGGATGAGATATCTAGGAATACATCTGATTCAGAACATCGCTGAGATATCCAAAGTAAATCTGGATAGAGTCTACAAGGATATTAATGAACTCTTGCAGCGGTGGTCGGGACTGCCATTGAATATCTTTGGAAGGGTAAACCTAATAAAAATGGTTATCTTGCCAAAGGTTACTTTTCTTTTTAACTCGATACCCTTGTCATTTAATCCTAAGGACATTGCCAAATTACAGGGAAGAATAGGATCTTTTATATGAAACTCAAAATCGCCCAGAATCTCCTTGAAAAAATTAAGAAGAAACATTAGAACAGGTGGACTTGCTATGCCAGATATTCTTCACTACTGCCATTCGTTCCATTTTAAAAACTTTAGGCTAATGGCAGACAAAGCTGATACATCTTGCTTGGGTCGATTTCTGGCATTATTACAAGGTATCCCTCTAGGCCAAGAATCCTTCTTGTTTAAATTTGGAGACCCAAAATTCTACAAGAAGGTCAGACTGAAGATTTTGGGCACAGCCCTGAGAAATTGGGTTTTTGTTAGAAAAAAACTAGGTATCTCATACTATACTCCTCTGGCGCCAATATGGGATTCCCCGGGCACTCCAGAATGCCTCAGAGACCAATTATCTCTTCCTCTTAAAACAGCTGGGATCATGCAGTGGCAGGATCTTTCTGACGGTTCAAAGTTATTGGGATGGGAAACACTCAGTAGGCTGACAAACTGAACTCTCACAAGGTTCAAATTTTACCAGTTATCTAGCTGGTGGATTAGCATACCTTGGGACTTAACAACTAACCCTAAGTTTGAACTGGTAAAGAAAAAAAAGAGCTGGAAAAAAGAAATATCTTTCTGGTATGAGGAACTCATGAGAAAGACGAAGTAACAGAACTAGAATTAAATAAGTTGTGGGGAGAAGTCTTGCAATGTGATAACATATTTACTCTATGGGGAGATTTATTTACTCTATGGGGAGATTCCTTTAAACTGCTAAACACAGTGGTGAAATCAGACCCCCTAAAACGAAATCATCTGTTTACCCTATATAGAGTGTATATATCCCCTAAAAAATTGGTAAAGATTACGAACTTTGAACATTGTTGTCCACGCTGCAAGGCTCCCGCAGCAGATGATCTACATATGTTTGTTGAGTGCCCAAGATTGTTGCTCTTTTGGTCCAAAATTGAAGAATTTATAACAGAAGTACTCGGTGTACATTTTACTATTACCGCCAAAACTATTTTCTTTGGTCTAGGGGAAGAGTACCAGCTTAATGATACCAAATTTATATTTTATATAATGATTCTAGCCAGACGGGAAATCTGTAAGGGTTGGAAGGCAGAGAATGCTCCTATCTTTGCTGACTGTCTTAAGTACATCATATATGTTAGTGAATCTGATATAGCATGTGATAGTTCTAGCCTTGTTAAGATCTGGGCTGCCCTAGAGGCCTGGCGGAACAGATGAGAGCATTCCTATGATTTCACCTTGGAACTGTTGGAGCTTGGTCTCCTACCCATCCGTCTCCTACCCATCCAAGGGTCTTCCAGTTCAAAGGGTATGGAGCGGATCTAGCAAACAGTTAAACCTAGAGGGGTTTTTCTCTTTCCTCACCTATTTTGGATTCTATCCTTTGGATGGAATCCTTGAGGCCGATACATCGCAATATGGAGAGGAGGAGATACCCTATCTAGAATACCCATCATTGGTTTATGAGGAATAAAAAAAATAAATTAAAAAAAAGTACTTGGGAGCCTCCATCAATACGCTGTCAGCAAGCGTGTCTCCTTCGAAGGAGCGACGGTTATCACTCCTTCGGAAGGCTCAGGCTCTTATGACCGCTCCATCTACAACAGTGAGGACGGTGTCTTCTCTACTGGGATCGATGGCCTCTTGTATCTTCCTCACGCCTCATGCACGGCTGCACATGAGACCACTGCAGGAATGCTTGAAGGATCAGAGGAAAGGGTCTTGGGACGACAAGATACGACTGTCTCTGCATGCTCTTCAGTCTCCGAAGTGGTGGTGTTCAGCGGAGAATCTCCTCAGAGGGGTTCCCTTCCACAAGGACATTCCCACGCAGACTGTCGTGACTGATGCTTCTCTCCACGGCTGGGGAGCCCACTCCGGAGACTTACAGATTCAAGGGACGTGGTCTTCGATGGAGTCCACGTACCACATCAATTTCCTGGAACTCAGAGCTGTTCACTTGGCACTGAAGGCCTTTCATCTGTCCTTTCAGACTAACTCTCTGCTTGTGCAGACGGACAACACAACCACGATGCATTACCTCAACAAACAGGGGAGCTCGAGATCACGCACTTTGTTGCAGGAGGCGCAGGTGATCTGGCACTGGCTTCTGGCCAGAGGACTGACAATAACAGCTACCCATCTGCCAGGTGTGCAGAATGTTCAGGCAGACGCACTGAGTAGACTGATTCAGGAAAATCACGAATGGGTCATAAACGACGAAGTGCTAGGAGAAGTCTTCACAAGGTGGGGGACTCCAGACATAGATCTGTTCGCCACCCCCGAAAACAACAAATGCCGAGACTTCGCATCCAGGTACTACCAACAGGGGATGTTGGAGAATACCCTATGGATCGACTGGTCGAACAGCTTTCTGTACGCTTTTCCACCCATTCCCCTGATTCCGGCGGTGCTCATCAAGCTGTCCCAGACCAGGGCATAGATGATCATGATTGCCCTGGAATGGCCCAGGTAGTGGTGGTTTACGGACCAGCTTCACCGGTCGCTCCTTCCTCACATACGGCTGCCGTGCAGGCCGGACCTTCTCACGAAGTTCGGGGGACAGATGGTGCACCCGAACCTCTTGTCTTTGAGTTTGGTGGCATGGCTCCTGAGATAGTGCAATATGGCCATTTGAATCTACCAGAAGATTGTATGGACATACTGAAGGAGGCTAAGCGACCTTCCACTAGGACCTCCTATGCTTACAAGTGGAAGAGATTCTGCATCTGGTGCAAGTCCAAGAACTATGACCCTATGACGTGTAAGGAGGATGTCATCCTTCCTTATCTTCTACATTTGGCGCAGTCTGGCCTTAATTTCCATTCCATTAAGGTCCATCTTGCTACATTGACTGCCTACAGGAAATGCCCTTCACAGATTCCTTCTTCCAGATCCCTGTGATCAAAGATTTTTTGGAAGGCTTGAAGAAAGTATTCCCTCCTGTCCGGCTTCCTTTGCCTTCATGGGAATTAAATGTGGTGCTGTCCAGATTGATGAAGGAGCCTTTTGAACCTATTCATAAGGCTTCGTTGCAGCACCTGTCCTGCGTTCCTCGTGGCCATCACATCGGCCCGCAGAGCGAGTGAAATTCAGGCGTTGTTGCCAAGAACCTTATACTGTATTTCATGCTGCTAAGGTTGTTATGCGTACTCACCCTAAATTTCTTCCCAAGGTTATTTCTGATTTTCAAGTCAACCAGACCATAACTTTGCCTACGTTTTTTCAGAATCCTTCATCTCCAGCGGAAATGTCTCTACATTCCCTGGATGTTAGGAGGGTGTTGAAATTTTATCTGGATAAAACCAAAGATATTCGTAGGTCAGACCAATTGTTTATCAATTATGGATCAGTCAGGACCGGTCTTGCTACCTCCAAACAGTCCATTTCTCGGTGGGTTGTGTCCTGTCGACACCACAGCTCCTGACGTCGCCTTCCTCACGGAAACCTGGATGAACGACTCCTCAGCGCCCGACATCGCCATCGCCATCCCAGAGGGCTACAAGATCACCCGAAGAGACCGCGACAACCAGACTGCAGGAGGCATTGCCATCATCTACAGGGACACCATCCTCATCAAGACCAACACCGACGACACCCTGACAACCGCCGAACACCTGCACTTCCAGATCCACACGGACCCCAAAACCACCCTCAGAGGCACCCTGATCTACCGTCCCCCGGGACCACGCACACAATTCAGCGAGGACATCGCCGACTTCATCAGCCCATATGCCCTCCCCTCCGCTGACTACATCCTCCTGGGGGACATTAACTTCCACCTGGAGAACAACAACGACCGCAACACCATCACCCTGCTCGACAACCTCGCCAACCTCGGTCTCAAGCAGCTGGTGTCCACCCCCACCCACCTCGCCGGACACACACTCGACGCCGTCTTCTCATCCAGCAAAGACATCGCCTTCAGCCACGCCACCGGACTCCACTGGACGGACCACAGCTGCGTCCACTTCACCTTCAAAAGAACGACGATCCACCACCACCAGCAACAGGTTGCTCGAAGAAGCTGGAACAAGATCACAGCCGACCATCTCGCCGCATCCCTGAGCCAGCACCCTCCCGCCAGCTCAGCGAACCCCAGCCATGCCGCCGACAACCTCACGAAGTGGATCAGCAACTGCGCGGACGAACTCGCCCCACTGAGGACCCCGCCCAGCAGACCCGGCAGCAAGAAGGCCCCATGGTTCACCGACGAACTCAAGAGCTCCAAGAAGAACTGCCGAGCCCTCGAGAAATCCTGGAGAAGGGAACCAACACCGGACAACATGACCACCCTCAAGCTTGCCACCCGGAAGCACCACCAACTGATCCGCGCCACCAAGAAAACTGCATTCAAGGACCGGCTGGACAACAACGCACACAACTGCAAGAAACTCTTCAACATCGTGAAAGAGCTCTCCAACCCCAACGCCGGAAACAACGACATCACCCCATCACAAGACCTCTGCAACTCCCTCGCCTCCTACTTCCACAACAAGATCACGGACATACACAACAGCTTCAGCACTCAACCGACGCACGCCACGACCGAACCACCGCCCCCCACCACCACCCTCCGCGCCTGGACTCCGATCACCACCGAAGACACCGTCCGCATGATGAACTCCATCCACTCCGGATCTCCAACCGACCCCTGCCCTCACCACGTCTTCAACAAGGCCGACGCTGTCATCGCACCCCACCTGCGGGACATCATCAACTCCTCCTTCGACACCGCCACCTTCCCGGAGAGCTGGAAGCACGCCGAACTCAGCGCCCTACTCAAGAAACCTACAGCGGACCCCACCGAACTCAAGAATTACCGCCCCATCTCGCTCCTCCCGTTTCCAGCCAAAGTCATCGAGAAGACCGTCGACAAACAGCTGGCCGCCTTCCTCGAGACGAATGGATCCCTCGACCGCTCACAGTCTGGCTTCCGAGCCAACCACAGTACCGAGATCGCCCTCATCGCTGCCACCGATGACATCCGAGCCCTGATGGACAACGGGGAAACAGCGGCCCTCATCCTCCTAGACCTCTCCGCGGCATTCGACACTGTCTGCCACCGCACCCTAGTGCAGCGCCTCAGCAACGTCGGAATCCAGGAGAAGGCACTGGAATGGATCATCTCCTTCCTCAACGGAAGAACACAGAGAGTCCGTCTACCACCGTACAAGTCAGAGGCCACCGAAGTCATCTGCGGCGTCCCTCAAGGATCCTCGCTGAGCCCCACCCTCTTCAACGTCTACATGAGCCCCCTCGCGGCCATCGCACGCCAACACAACCTCAACATCATCTCCTACGCTGACGCCACCCAGCTGATCCTCTCCCTGACCAACGACCCCGCCGCCGCCAGAGCCGACCTTCACGAAGGGATGAAAAACGTAGCCGAGTGGATGACGACCAGCCGCCTGAAACTGAACTCATTATACTGGAAACAGTGGTCCCAACCAAATTTTTTATATCAACAGACAAATCTGCACAAAATTAATTAGTTTAGTGAGCTTCCTAAATCAAACGCTCAGTTGAATCAATCATGATTACCACTCAGGTAACCTATACACAACATAGTTCTTTTGAAAATACCTGACACAAACCAAGGGTTTATTTTGAAAAACGCAGGAGTTTAATAATTTACTCCATTTCGATATGCTGTTTTTATATACATTTATACAGTTATATACAATTTCAAACTAACGGTAAAAAGGGGAGCAACCAGCTTCTAAAGTAGTGCAAGAAAAATGAAGGGAGAGAAAGTGATTGTGGTGAGAAGGGTGTAAGCCTCAAAAAGAATAGTGACAAGTGAAAAAGGGAATTTTTACAGATTCAAAAAATGTTCCAGCTGTACTTAGGATTCAGCTAGTATCACAGAAAATGCCACAATTAGTTGCTGTTATATTTCATACATTTATACAGTCGAGTAATGACATGTATAATGGTCTTCAAAAGTGGTCCTATCTGTACATAAAAAGAAAGGCGTCGACGTTTCGACCCGTCTTTTGGTACATGGGCAAGTTGGAGCCTCGACCTGCGGGTCTTCCTCAGGACGAAGATTGCACACACGTTTTTTACCGTAGACAATTCACAGAATTGGCCCACTGATTGTTAATGGGCTGCCTCCGTCCTCCTGTACTGGGATAGACGGGTGGTCTGGTTGACCGAGGTGGGACACCATGAACTCGATGGTGCAGCGTCTGTAATAGGTATTCAGGCGTTAAGGTCACAGACACTCAAGTGATATAGTTGACCGAGGTGAACCACCCTGGACTTGGTGATGTGGCGTCCGTATTGGGTATTCAGGCTTTAGGGTGAAAAACGTGTGTGCAATCTTCGTCCTGAGGAAGACCCGCAGGTCGAGGCTCCAACTTGCCCATGTACCAAAAGACGGGTCGAAACGTCGACGCCTTTCTTTTTATGTACAGATAGGACCACTTTTGAAGACCATTATACATGTCATTACTCGACTGTATAAATGTATGAAATATAACAGCAACTAATTGTGGCATTTTCTGTGATACTAGCTGAATCCTAAGTACAGCTGGAACATTTTTTGAATCTGTAAAAATTCCCTTTTTCACTTGTCACTATTCTTTTTGAGGCTTACACCCTTCTCACCACAATCACTTTCTCTCCCTTCATTTTTCTTGCACTACTTTAGAAGCTGGTTGCTCCCCTTTTTACCGTTAGTTTGAAATTGTATATAACTGTATAAATGTATATAAAAACAGCATATCGAAATGGAGTAAATTATTAAACTCCTGCGTTTTTCAAAATAAACCCTTGGTTTGTGTCAGGTATTTTCAAAAGAACTATGTTGTGTATAGGTTACCTGAGTGGTAATCATGATTGATTCAACTGAGCGTTTGATTTAGGAAGCTCACTAAACTAATTAATTTTGTGCAGATTTGTCTGTTGATATAAAAAATTTGGTTGGGACCACTGTTTCCAGTATAACGTTATCTACCCAGGTCCCTGAACCTTTTTGGGTTACCCCATTCTAGTAATGAAACTGAACTCAGACAAGACGGAAGTCCTCATCCTGGGCTCCTCGCCCTCCGCCTGGGACGACTCCTGGTGGCCCCCCGCCCTGGGCACCGCACCCAAACAGACAGACCAGGCACGCAACCTGGGCTTCATCCTGGACTCCTCCCTCTCCATGACCAGACAAGTCAACACCGTCGCCTCGTCGTGCTTCAACATCCTGCGCATGCTACGGAAGATCTTCCGGTGGATCCCCACCGAGACCAGGAAGACGGTCACCCAGGCCCTCGTCACCAGCCGACTGGACTACGGCAACGCCCTCTACGCCGGAACCACCGCCAAGCTCCAGAAGAGACTCCAGCGGATCCAGAACACCTCAGCCAGACTCATCCTCGACATCCCACGACACAGCCACATCTCCGGACATCTGAGAAACCTGCATTGGCTCCCCGTCAACAAAAGTATCACCTTCCGTCTCCTCACCCACGCACACAAAGCCCTACACGATCAAGGCCCGAGCTACCTCAACAACCGCATCAACTTCTACGCTCCCAAGCGCCATCTCCGATCAGCCAGTCACGCCCTCGCCGCCGTCTCCCGCATCCGAAGAACGACAACAGGAGGAAGGTCCTTCTCCTACCTGGCCGCCAAGACCTGGAACTCCCTCCCTCCCGACCTGCGCCTGACCCAAGACCACCTCTCCTTCAGGAAGAAGCTCAAGACCTGGCTGTTCGAGTAGTAGCAGCACCCCCCCCCAAGCTCCTTGAGACCCTCCGGGTAAGTAGTGCGCTCTACAAATGTCTTGATTGATTGATTGATTGATTGAATTGTGTTACCAAAAGGCTAATATGACCTTAGGAGGTAAACCTAAGGCTCATTCCACCAGGGGCAAAGCTGCCACGACTGCTTTGCTACGTAATGTTCCTTATGCAGAAATCTGCAAGGCGGCCACTTGGAAGTCGGTCCATACCTTTGCTAAGCATTACTGTCTGGACACTGATGCCAGGACAGACGCTCAGGTTGGGCAGGCTTCGCTGCGGAATCTGTTCGCACAATAGTGGTATTATTTCTTTACTCTCCACCGCCGCTTTGGTGTGGGGATGGGCTTGCCATTCTGTTCACTAGATTATGACTATACACAGAGATCCCCTACTACAGAAGGAGTAGTTTCTGTTCTGTAAGTCCAGTTCTGTAGTAGGGGTATCTCTGTTATAGTCCTAAGCGCCCGCCCTCCTCCCCGGTGGAGAAAGATATTCATGTAAGGAATGCTACAGGTCTGGCGTGTTATGCCTTCAAAAAGAACTGAAAGTAAAAGGGATCTACTGTGCATTCTGGGATATTGAGAGTTCTGGAAGGTTCTCTTAAAGGCACAGTATCCTGTTCTGAGCCACATAATGGCAGCCTATGGGTCTTGTCTGTCCATTCTTCCTCTCTATCATTCCAGAGGCTTTTGCTGGTAGAGGCAAGTTTCTCAATTTTTTTGTTATTTTTTAAATATATTTTTATTGCAGGAATCAGCCAAATTTACATAGCAGATCAGAGACACATCATCAATTGGTAATCATAAGAAAAAGACCCCGTGGGGGAGTATCCCTTGTACATAGCCATTTAGCCCACATCCCGAAGGTCGGGCGGCTTGTGCGATGAGGTCACGCATGAGGGACTGGTATTCTTCAGGTGTCGATCCAAATAAATGAGCGGTCTTCTGCTTTTCTAAACAATCCTGAAAACACCCCTTATTTCCCACCCAACCCAACCCTCCCCCCCCTTCCCCCCCCCCCCAGAGGACCAGGGACTAATCACGTGGTGTGAAAAAAAATCAACAATGACAGTAAGAGTATTTTACGCTTCCCTCTACCTCTATCCACCACCCTCCGCCCCCTGCCCCGCCAACGGTGTGTTGCGTGTGTGGTAAGAGCTTGTGGAAGGAAACCATTTCCTGCTGTATAGAAGATCAGTGCGAAATATTTCTGTTGGGATTGTGGCTGCGCCACATCATCACTCTCTGAGTCGCTGGAAGAGCTATAATCGGGCAAGGCCTGTACTAACGTCTCCCACTCCTGTGCTGCCTCTAGCGCCTTCTCGTTCTGCTGCCGCCTCGCCGTTTGATACCTCAGGGTGCTCTCCCCCGTAGCCCACTTTAGGAGTTCATTGCGCCATTTATTGCCTGTTGGACCAACTCGTGCCTTCCAGTGCCTGGTTATCTCCCGCTTCGCCAGAATGAGCCCTAGGTCAATGAACTTACTGGAGAGTTTGTTTTTATGAGTATGAGGGAACCAGTGTAGGACCCCTACCGCCGCGTCAAAGACCAGGGACCTCCCAGTGACTCCATTAAGGGTGTCGCCTATCAGCAGCCAGTGTGAGGTCAGCGTAGGACAGGACCACAGCATATGTATGAGGTCCGCCGTAGGCGTTCGGCATCTGGGGCAAGCCACCGTGTCCGAGGCAAAATATTTCTGGATTTTCTCCGGGGTCAAGTAGGCCCGGTGGAGAATGTAAAAATGAACCAACTGAAACCGGGCGTGGCGTGTCCCCTTCCAGGCTCGACGCATTAGTTGTGCCCACGTGGTCTCCGGTATGCCCTTCCCAATGTCAGCCTCCCACCGAGACCTGAGTGTATTGAGCGGGGGCAGCCCCTCGTTGACCAATCTGGAATACAAACATGTTACCGCTTTGACCGTCCCCGACGACATCATGGCGTATTGACACACAGGTGATGTTGACGGCTCCTCTATACCCTTCTGCCAGTGTGTCTGGATCGCCCGAGTGATTGCTGCGTGAAGCAGGAAATCGCCCCGGGGTATGTCGAAGCGGTCCAGAATCTCCCGGAAGGGCAACAACACTCCATCCTCATAGAGGTCACCTACCAGTTGTAGCCCTGCGTCTTCCCAGTACCTTAAGCGCGACCAGTCGCCCCCGTGTGGTAAGGCAGTGAGCATCCCCAGCGGAATCTCCGGAGCATATGGGTGTTTCAGCTCCACTCGGCCATGGATACGGTTCCAGCACAAACGTATGGTGCGTTCTTCGTGTGTGAGGTCCCTCAGGGCTAACCGCTGTTGCAGTGCAATGTAGGATATAATATGTCTGGGCATACCACTTCCCCTCCTCTCTTCTGGACCACGGAACTCCCTCGCTACCTCCTGGGTAAAAGTCTGTAGCTGAGCCGCTAAATAGTACTTTTCGAAGTTTGGCACCGCTAGACCCCCCTCCGGTTTCGGCCTCATCAGGGTCTTGAGTGCCACTCTTCGACGGCCGATGCCCAGAGGAACACCACTAACATGGAGTTCAGGGACCGGAAGGTGGCCGGCGGGATCCAGACTGGGAGCGTCCGAAAGTAATATAACAGCCGAGGGAGCGCCACCATTTTCAGCAGTGCTATGCGTCCAGCCACCGATAGCGGCAAAGTGGCCCAAAAACCCATACTGCCCCTTAGTGCGCGAACACACCGGGCTATATTGCCATCTAGGATATTGGCGGGGTCATGATACACATATACTCCTAGGTATTTGAGGCAGCTAGGCTCCCATCTAATCTCCCTGGTGGTGTTGGGTCTGGGTTCCCCCTTCCGAACCGGAAACAAACAAGTTTTGGCCCAATTCACTTTGAGGCCCGAGATCTCCCCGAAGGTCGTAAGGGCCTTATCAGCCCCTGTCAGGGCGCTGCCCGTGTCCTCAAGAAAGAGCAGCAGATCATCGGCATAAAGGGAGATGTATTGCTGCCCCATCAAGGTCCGTAACCCTCCGAAGTAGGCCCCAGTCCTAATCGACAGCGCCAGCGGTTCCACCGCGAGCGCGAAGAGTAGGGGGGACAACGAACATCCCTGTCTCGTGCCTCGTTCCACTGGGTATTGTTGGGAGACCAGCGGGCCCGCTCTCACTCTAGCCATTGCCAAAGCATATAGTACCATGGTCCATCAGATGAACCCCTCTCCCAGACCGAAGTGTGCCAGCACTCTACGTAAATACTCCCACTCCAGGGTGTCGAAGTCCTTTTCCAGGTCGATCGAAAGGATTAGGGGGCACGGGGCCTCTACGTGGGGTTCCTCTAGTAAGCGGAATAGGCGGCGAATATTCATAGTCGTATTGCGTTTGGGGATGAATCCCGCTTGATCTTAATGCACTAAGGGGCTCATGTGACCCAACAGTCTCGACGCTAGTATGCTGCTCAGAATCTTATAATCTACCGTTAGCATCGAAAGCGGTCGGTAAGATGACTGGTCACCGGCCTCCCTGCCGGCCTTTACGAGGGGGGCCACTAGGGCCTCGCACATCGAGCTGTGGAGGAGTCCCAGGCGCCTCGCTTCCCTATACACCACCAGCAGTCGGGGTGCCAGGAGGTCCACATAGGTGGAGTAAAACTCTACCGGGAGCCCGTCGAGGCCCAGAGTCTTGTTTCTCGCCATCCCCTTTATGGCGCTGCGGATTTCCCCGAGCTCTATGTCTTTACCTAAGTCTTTCGCTATTTCAGGCTCCAGTGCGGGGATCTGCAAGCCCTGCAAGTACTCATCAATCTGGGCGGTGTCCTGTGCTAGTCTACTGCGGTACAACCTTTCATAGTAACGCAGGTAACAATCAAGTATCTCTGGCTGGGTGCATACTTCGGTGCCCTCCGCGGTACGCATTGTCATCGTTGGGGTGGTGCGTCTCATGGGGTTGGCCAGCCAGGCTAGGAGTGCTCCCGATTTATCTCTCTCTGTCAACGACCTGGTTACATAAGCCTTATAGTCGAAGCTACGCAGTTGTTAGACTTCTACAGCCACCGCTTCCCTCGCTGCTGAGGTTTGTTCCTGAAGTTCCGGGTGGCCGGGGCGGAGAAGCTCCATCTCGCGGAGTTTCCGGTCAGCGTTGGCCAGGTCGTCGAGGATGACCCGCCTCATTCCCACCTTCTTAGTTATGCAGTAGCCCCTAACAACCACTTTCAAAGCATCCCACTCTGAGGCCCTCGTCCCAGCCGTGCCCTCGTTCATCACAAAATACTCAGCTATTTTGTCCTCCAGGTCCGTCCTGAACACTAGATCCTCCAATATCTCGGGCGCAACTTCCAAGTGGGTACACTAGGGACACCCGGAAACCATCGAAAATCTGCTATTAGGGGGTTGTGATCGGAGATGGTCCTGGCCAAGTACTCAGATCGCTCGGTCGCGGACACTAGTTCCGTCGATCCTAACAGCCCATCCAGTCTCACATGCAGTTCATGCATGCCAGAGAAGTGGGAGTAGTCTCTGGTGCATGGGTGCTGTGCTCGCCAAATGTCCGTCAGCCCCCATTGAACCTGCCACTCCCTCCTGCCACACGTCGGACTGGTGAGTCCAGAAGGGGGGGATGCGATTGATCGAGATCAACGTCCACCACCAATTTAAAATCTCCTCCCATCAGGAGGGATCCCGATAAGAAATGGGCCAGGGAGCCCGATAGCGCGGTAAAGAAAGCGAGTTGGTCCAGGTTAGGCGCATAAATGCAACAAATGTTCAGAGGTCTACCCCCCAATGTGCCAGAAATTGCCACATATTGTCCCTCTGGATCCACCACGGATTTAGCAACCTGTAGGGGTACCCCAGCTCGCACCCAAATCAACACCCCTCTCGCGTAAGCTGAGTATGTGGTGCAGTATACCTGCCCTCTCCACCTACGCTGCAGCGCCAATCCTTCTGATTTAGTAAGGTGTGTCTCCTGTAGCAACGCAATCTGCACTCCTCTGCGCACTAGGTAAGCATGGATCTTATGCCGTCTGGACATGGTGTGAAGGCCTCGCACATTCCATGTGATACATTTCAAATTAGTGACATCAGCCATTGTCCCATAGTGTCTCATCTAGTTTCCTCCAGCAATGCTCAGTTATAGCCAGTTGTACAGTTAGCTTCACACCAATGGAGGTCTCCCCCCCCCCCCCCAACAACAACAGAACTTCCCCCTGCCACAAACTCCCCCCCCACCCTCCCCAGAACAGGTCCCAAATAGTACCATCTAGTTCCCATCCAAACCGTACCCTTTGAAATCCCCCCCCCCCCTCCCAACTAACCCTACGGTAGCCACCGCAGGAATGCCGTAAGGGCTGAGTGGGGGTCGAGCGCCGATAACGGGTCACCGTGTCTCAGTGCTGCCGAGACATGACTGAGCTCCAGATCATGAAGATCGGGAAGAAAAAAGCTACCCCAACCCCCCCGGTAATCCATGGTCCAGCAGCTTCCTCCAGGGTCCCCCCCCACCCTCTGCCACGCTCCCTCACCCAAATGGAACCATCTCACCCGAGTTCATCCCTGCCCATCTAGTATGCCTTCTGCCGAGTCCGGAGTAATCACAGGTAAGTTCACACTGTCAGTCTCAGAGTCCTCCGTGTCCGATTGGCCCCCATCTCCGCCAGGTTCCGAGTCTTCCGTGATGGGTCCGCCTTGGGAGCTGGACAAGTTGGAAACCATCTCCAACACTCCTCGCCGCTCGGCCGCGGTCTCCACCGTCGAGGGTCTGCCCGGTCTGCCACGGCGGTTCCGAAGTCTCTTTATCTCCGCTGTCGCCCAGCCTCCGATGTCGTTTGGAAGGAGGAACCAAAGCCATCTTTGCCAGCTCTGTATAGTTCAAGCAAATTGCACACATCCTCGTGATTTTCGAAAAATGTGGTTGTGTCATCCAGGATGATGCGGAGTTTCGCCGGAAACAGCAGAGAGTACTGAATGCCCTCGCTCCGCAACTCTCGTTTGCAGGCCCAAACTCGTCGCGACCTGAGCAATGTCTTGTTGTAAGGCCGATCGTGTGTCTGCGATCGCCTCCAGGATCCTATCAAATTGTTGCTGTAGGTGAGGGCCCCCGAATCTCTCCGGGTCCTGTCGGTCGTCTTTGTCGGGAGTCTCCGCGTCCGAGAATGCTTGAGTGCCACCTTTAGTTCCCTTTGGCTTCCCCATGGCGGCCGTGCTTTGCAATGGGGAACTCAACAGACGTCCAGCCAGGAAGGGGTTTCAGCAAAATGTCCTTAGGTGTCGTGTTGTCGTAGGCCGTTATCTGTACCCAGTCGGCCGTCCAGTGGTGAGCCGCGACCTCGTCTCCGGGGGCAAGCAGAGGGGGGGAAGAAGTAGCGATCGCCGCCAGGTAGCGTAGCCCCACCGAACTCGGGTTAGGCCTCGGTCTCCAACCACCGAGCTCGCCGAACTTCCTGCAGACTATCCGAGTGTCGTACAGCTGCTCGTAATGTTCCTCAGGACCCGAAGTGGTCCGAACTCAATGAAGTTGAGCACTCTCGCTGTTAGTTTCAGGATCTAGACGGGGTAAGTCCGCTCCGTCCCGGGCAGGTCGGCGCCTCCAGCCATGCCCTCCGGCATTCAGGGCCTCCGCAACGCCGACAGAGTGACCAGCGAGCGTCCGGGAGGGTCTCCGGTGTCTGTAGCCCCCCGGGCAGTCGGACGGACCGCCGCTCCTCCTAAGGAAGAGATGGAAAGCGGATAAGCCGGAGTCGGCGGTCCCCCCCGGTCCGAGGCTCTCTCCGGGCCTATGGAGCCGGAGCGGGCGCCATCTTGAGCTCCGCTCACTTCGCAGCTTCGATTTTCCTCACGACCAGTTGGTTTTCGGGGTTCTTCAGGTGCCCCGCCGAGGCGGCCCCACCGCGCTCTTCAGTTTGAGGGGCTCAGGGCGCTTAAGACCCTCGGAATTCAGGATAAATGCGGGCTCGGTCTCGGAGCCGAGCTCTCAGGTGACCACCGCCATCGGCGTCCAAACCACGCCCCCTAGAGGCAAGTTTCTCTATGTAGGAAACTGGGCAGGCTGTGCTGTTTGTGTTGATTTTTGGTGGAATTTCTAGTTGAAGTACTAGACAGTATAGACTGAGGATATAGGCTGCATTATCTGTCTTTAAATTCTCTCTTAAGTGTCTTTGCAGTTCTGCATTTTTTTGACAACTTAAGAGTATTTTTTATTGCTCCGGGGTCCACGCACATGGGCGGGACTATTCACTAGATTATGACTATAACAGAGATACCCCTACTACAGAACTGGATCTACAGAACAGAAACTACTCCTTCTCATGCAAGTAAAGTGCACTGCTACGATCGTAATGCAGGCTGCAAAAGTATAATGTGTACAGCTAGAATAGAATTATAAAATAATACTGTAAAAGCATTGTATGGTTTTTAAACCATATAACAGTACATACATAAATAACAATGGCTAAAAGTACTCAACCGGTGCTTCTAAAATACGCCTACCCCAATGTACCTAACCTAATTCTAGTACGCGGTTGGGAGTAAGTATTGTCTAGCATAGGTTTGGTTTTCTTTGCCAAGAATCTATCCAAGATTTCTCTTGGGGTCTAATCAGCTCCATACCTTAGTTTAGAATGAAGGAGGCCTGGTATCTCTGTCCTCTATTTCCCAAAACCCCGCGAAGGGAGCTTGGAAACACTAAAGCTGGATTTTCAGTGAGAGAAAGGGCAGCTTCTCGATCAGTGCGTCAGCTGGAGGGTTGGCTTCGTTCGGCGCTTGCTGTAGCAAGCTGCGTCTGGCAAGTAGATAGTCGAACTGCTCCGAACCACTGTGTCTTGCAAGTGAAGGCATATTTATACCTTGAAGGTGCCTAGTTTGATGTAAAGTCAGGCATAATAACGTCAGTAAAGAACCCCAAAGGGAATAGTAGTACTTTGTAAACTCCATGAGTTCTTGGACAATTCAATATTCAAGCAAGGGGAGGTCCCTGACTGCTTAAGCCGATTTTCCAAGAAATCGTTGTGACGTTTTGGTACAGGTGGTAGTTGCCATGCCTGTATTTGGACTGCATGGGCTATGTCTAAATATGGGTATGATTTCTATGCCTATATTAGGGCAATGTGAATTGTACCTATATAAGAGCATGAATCGGGAGATTTTGTTTGGATCCTAAAACGCCATACAAAAGGAAAGGTGTGCTAGACGCAAAACCGCCTTTTGGAAGAGGTTGATTGTTGGAGAAAAGGAGCCCAAGAGAAAGGGCCTCTATCAATGTAAAAGGAGTGTTCCTTGTACACTACCCTCATCCAAAATCAATATTATACTCCATCCTGCATCTATGTACTCACAATCGGTATGTATACACACTGATCTTCCAGAGAAATTTCCTGATAACTTTCTGTTTAAGGGACACTTCAGCTCACATTCTGATACATTATCCACATTGCTTGTATGTACGATTTGTGGTAGGTGGCAATATTATGTTATTTAATGAAGTCTTTATGCAGCACAACATACACTGAGGCTTATTGGCGTTAATTAAACATAACATTGTAAATGTTATTAAATCAAAACATGAAAAGAGAGTGGGCAGTTAAAATTCAAAAGCCAGGTTTGCAGAAAAGCAGGTGGAAGCAAATTCTATTGGTTCACAGCTATGATCGAAAAAAAGTCCACACTTTAGGGGCAGTAAAATGTTTGCTAATCTTATATTATGTTCCAGTCTATGAGTCTTAAACTGTTTGGAAAGAGAATGATGAATTGTAATAGATTATTTTATAAATGATAGCCATAGCCAGTCAATTATCTTTATTCGACTTACATCCATAAAATTTCAGATTCAGAATAAAATACATAGTCGATAAAATATTATATATATTTTTTGTTTCCTTTTACTTACTTTTTCAAAACAAACAACAGTACAGCACATTGGTAAAGGAAGATAAATTAATACATCGTTGTTTATTTCGGGTAATCCAGTTTAATAAAACAAATCATTAATACAGTCATTCCATTTCTCTCCAGACTCATGTGAAGGGAACTGTCCTCCCCCGTGCAATCTCCTGCCAGCATTGAAACCACGTTCATGTGGTATCCGTGCCCTTCACCGAGCTGATCAATACTTTCAGAGCCACTATCACTCTGTATCCTTCACATCAGTGTCAACGTCCGGATCCAAAATCCCCGTACACAAATCACCCCATACAGTAATATCCTCCTCTGCTTTATCCCTCTTGCTAAGTCTCATGTGAGCTTCAACAACGACAGCCCATTCCATAACGTTCCTACGCAAGAAATCAAAATCCGGGGCTCCCTGACCCATCCAAGTGATGGCCACACGTCAAATAAAATATTGTAATTAACTTTTAGTTTACAAACAGTATAATTGACAATTTCATGAGCATTTTTCACTAAAACATTCCAAAGGCTATTAAAAAATAGTTTTAAAAAATGGTTGCTGTAATAATTTACATTAAATCCAGGGACGTATTGTCTCAGTGCAATTAATCCATTTATCTGTGATCCATTTTTCAGTAAACCTGCCTAGTTTCCAAAGCTCTTTGAATGAACTGGATTACAGCTAAACAGCACGATTCTAGTGGGAGCTACTGCAGCGTCACTGGTGCTGACCTGCATTGTTTGATGTTAAATGGTCTTAGAAAAATGAACTAAATAACATTCCTAGCAGCAGAATATGATATGCAAACATAAAACAAAGTGCAATGGGTTTTGCTCAGAGCTATTATTTGGACATAGCAGGTGGTTCCTAGAAAGGGTGCTATCCAGAAACTTGACCTAATTATCTATAATATTCAATCTGAAACGAGTCAGATAGAACCTGTATTGAGAGGTTTTTTCCTTTTTTGTTTCTCACGGAGTTTTATATGGCACAAACGTTACCCGAAGGTATCCGGTATCAGAGCTCTTTACATGAGCACCAGTTGCATTGCACAAGGACACATTCATTTTTGTTAGGCACATGGAGATTAAGTGATTTGCCCAAAATCAAAGGATGTTGAGCGTTATTGCTGAGCCTTGAACCCAGTTCCCCAGATTTGGGGATCGGGCGCCCTGGCCCTTGGGCCACATTTCTTTACATGTATATAAGGCTCTCTGCCTTTGGATATTATTAAATAAATAAGAGAGCACACAAGTTTTACAAAATACTGCCTCCAGTCTATCAGTCTAAAAATTATTGAAGTAAGATTGTTCAACCTTCTCTTCTTATTTTGGATTCCATAGATTCCAGATGTGAGAACAGCTCAGGAACTCCCAGCGACTGAAACATTTTTTATGTAGCCCAGCCAGGGATATATAATGCTTTGTCCAAGGACAGACACTTCCGATGTACAGCTTGCTAGTAATTGGTCTCTTGTTTGACCCATATGGAGACCCACAGTAAATGTGGGCGCATTTTAATTTGATCTGAAAATAACAGAGCCCAACTCACTATGGTAGACCAAGTTGGAACACCTGTGGGAAACCAAAAGTAATCTTCTCAAAAAATTGTTCTTCGCTCTCTGAAAGAGCTCAACCCTCGATTATCCAAGAGTCCTGCTCCATTGGAGTCCACAAGCATACACTTACTACTGCAAACAGTCAGCAGCTCTTTTATAGGCTAGTTCTCTACTTTGCAAGCAAATCTAGAGAGAGCCTCAATGGATCTAGACAACTGCTGTTGTCATATGTTGTGATAGTGGCCCTATTCAAGCGAGTAGTGTAATGGGGACCCCAGGTATGTGAAGGTGTTCACACTACCAACTTGAGTGATGTTAAAGCGTGCACTCTTTATTTTTGGGCCGATATAGCATTGTGAATGACTTGATTAAATTAGTGGTTAGATGCAGATCCCTCATAAAACCAGTAAAGCCATTCAGGAAGCCCTGGATACCTTTGACAGTCCTGGCCAGCAGGATTGCATTGTCCGTATATAATAGTGTAAAAATTGTATGTTTTCCTAATTGTGACACGTTTTCTCAATGCTAACCAAATGACTCTCAAGCTGGTTGATGTGCCGGATGAAAAGGAATGCACCATAACACAGCCACAGCACATCCATCTTTCAAACTTGATAGACTCTGCATGTTCGCCATTTTGGCTCCACCTTCCGATTTCTCATATTGGACTAGAGCTTTGACCTGTTAACTTTCAAAAGTACAGCTCAGCTCTGTAGGAGAGTAGGGTCTGCAATCCTATGATCACCCAGATTTTTTGCTTTTGTTTCACTGGTTTACGACTTTCTCTGGCTGTGGGCCTGCCAATCAGACCCACAGCCTGGCTGTTCTCTCTCTAAAATTACAACATGTACCCTAGGTGCATTACCAATTGGTACTGGGCCACCTTGTCAGACCCTGTAACTCAGGGCATAGGTGTACCCAGGGCCTACCAGGGGCTGAAGCATGTATTATGCCACCCCTGACTGGCCTCCTAAATTTGACACAACTGGCTGCATGACAGCTGGGGCAAAGTCGTGTAATCACCCTTTGCTGTAGATATAGTATACCTATATCTAACCCTAAAAATGGACACACAGATTCCTATCAGTCACTCCTATGGCAGGCCTTGACAATCCTGAAGGCAGAGTGCTTGGAATCGTGTGAGATGGTGCTCTGGCATGAGCTGAGCCTGTCTGCAGCTTGCGGAACCAAGTCCTTATAGCTGTCCCATGATAACGCATACCATATACTCTTAAGTGCATTATAATCCTCGCGGTTAAATGCTAACTTTGGTATTGCTTTATCAAAACATGTCGAGTAAGGTGTCATACGAATTGGAATACTAACCCCTCGCCAATTCTGGCGACGGGGTTAGCATTCCACCCTTCTAGAGGGACACGACATGTATGTAACTGTGAACCCCGGTTAAAGTTAAACGAAGCCTCAGCTCCACAAAATGGATGCTGCCACCACAGACACGAGTCTGACCCCCTGCAGCTGGGAGTCCTTCCAGCGAGGGGAGCCTGGACAAAGGGTTTCCTGTCGAGGGCGGTGCTAGCACCGTCCCAGACAGGGTTTTGTGTATCCTGGTTAGGCAGGGCTTTACAGGAAGGTGACTGCTGAGTGGCACCCCGGTGCTCACTACGCATAGGCCGGTCAGAACCAGTTCCAGGGGCACACCAGCCCCTGGCCTGGGGGAAGTCCGGCATGGGAGAGGGGTGTAACCACCCCCCTCCTAGTCCCACCCATAGGCAGGACCTAGTCACCGGGTCAGCCCCTTTCCTTAGTATAAAGATAGGAGCGGGCCCCCTGTTCAAATTAGATCATCTTTGGAATCAAGACACGACTTTCTGCGAAAGGACTTCAAGATTTCCTTCTTCAAGATTCTCCCTTGTGGCTAAGGAGTAGTCACCCTGCATCCGCAGGCACCATCCTAAGAACACTGCGGTCTGCTGCAAGTCCTTCCTCCGGAATCCGACTGCCCAGCTCGACGAGACCCGGCTTCCCTGGCACCTCTGACCTCTACTCACCTCTACAGCCAAGCTGAGAACCGTGAGTGCGACGAGACCTCGAGGGACCGACGATCGCCAAGACTGCATGACTTCTTTGCAACAAGCCCACCGTGTGCTCCACTGGTGAGTGCTTTGGGGTCCGAGAAGCCCCAACCCTGAGCAGCTCCAGCACCGAAGATCAGCCCTCCAGCATCTCCACGATCTGTGTGGGGCCCTTCTGCTTTTGCCTGCTCACCGCGCTGTGTGGCTACTAGCCGGCTGGCTTGTGGCCTTCTTCACGACGGCCGACGACATCACTGCTGCTGGTCTGGTTGCTCCAGACTGGCCCTTGCTTCCCTGCAACAGAGAAGCACCCCGGACCCTCCTGGTCCACTCCAGACGCAATTTTGAGTCCACCGCGTGGGCTTGAATTTGCCAAGGCTTTGTTGCCCAATCCTGGGTCCAGCGACGCCGACAGCTTCATCCATCGTGGGACAGCTCGCTCCTCCATCCTGGTCGCCGACAACGCCTCCTGAACCGTGAGATCTGCAGAGCACAGCGTCACCCACTCACCTAGTCGAGGTGACTACCATCCGGTGGCCTCCTGGGGCCACCTGACTACTGGCTAGTAGTCTCGAACTTGGTCCCCTCTGCTTTCAGGTGTCATCTCTCTTCAAGATCCAGGCTTGGATCACTTCGAACTCTCTTCACTGGTCGCCTGCCAGCATCTTTCTTCCAATCTCCTGGTCCGTCTACGAGGATTCCCGACGTCTTTTGAGACATATGCAGCTGCAGCCCCTGGGCTAGGTAACTTCGGCATTTCGGTGCCCCAGCATAGCCTCACTATCCAAGGGTCAGAATCCACTTTCGTTTTCCTCCCACCAGGTCGGGTTCGCCCGAGAACACTAACTCTGTGAAATCTAGCTACCATAGACTTTGTCCCGCATCACGCGTGAGAGTGCACACTCTGCACCCGAGTCCCCTAGGCCTCCTAGAAGTAATCTGAAGATTCTATAGTCAAGACCTAGCGATTCCAAAGCCTATTAGTATTGTACTTACCTGCTAGTAATTTCGCATTCCACTTTCAGAGTATATGGTTTTCCGTGCCCCTCGGGCATTTGTATATACTGTGCTAACTTAAGTATTTTCGTAAGAGTTTTGTTTTGTGCTTAGTACCCTGTCCTCATAAAGAGTACAGGGCTGTTGTGATTCTTAATAAATATACTGTTTATTTTCATAACACTTGTGTGGTGTCCTTTCACTGGGTATTCAAGGGGTATATGTGTGGTATAAACAGCTGGCTTAACACGCCCTCTCGAGTCTTTAGCCTTAGACTGCTCGTATCCACGCTACTAGGATAGCTGGTCTATAAGGTTGACTTACAACCAATCATCAATAAGGGTTGCTGGACTGATACATAGTGTTCACTAGAATAGTGAGCACTGCATATCAGGCCACCTTCTCACAAGCTCCATAAATGGCAGGCGCTTATGTGCATTTGCCAATCAGAACATATACATTGAGACGTTGTTTGATCCCCAGTCATACTGACCCGCTGGGAGGATTGAGTTCTTTGTGATGAAATGATCTAGTTTAGCTAACATTACTCTCCCTGTAATCTTGATTGTGTAATCCAGTAGGGATAGTGGCTGATATCACCGGGAGGTCTCCTTTCTCCCTTTGTTATTTAACTCTGAGCAGTGGAATTCCTCCATCGAGGCATGATGGAAGAATCCCATTTACTTTACCATGGTTTGAAAATATTTGTTGGTAACGGGCCCCACAATGGAATATTAGATTCAAATACCTCCATTGGGACACCTTTTGGGACAGGAGCTTATGAACTGTTTTTTTTTTAATTTTTTTATAGCAATACCGACCTCCGAGATCTCAAAAAGTGTGTTTAGAATGCATGCTCTCAGTTGGTCAACAATATTGTTACACAAGACCCCCATTCAACTTCTCTTTCTGGGTTACAGACTAAACCTTGATAAAATGTTCCATCCTCTTGACAGCCAGAATTAAACATACTACATTTGGTGCCTGTGATTCTTTCAGAAAAGGGGAATGAACGCTCTGCCAGAAAGCCAGTCTATCCCGGTTTTTGTTTGCAGTTGTTAAATCATCCCAAATTATTTCACTGATCTCCTTCTTTCTAAGGTCCATGAACTCCTTATATGTTCTCTTGTACCCCCTAAATTACTCACGTTTTTTTATTCAAAGTTGCCTTTACGATCTTGAGGACTAATTAACATGCCCTGTCAAACCACCCAGGCTTTTTTGGGCCAAGTGGGGACCTAGTGGGTGTATCGGATTTTTTAAAGAGTTGCACACAAATGCAAAATAACCTAAGATAATTTCAGGCCCACCACACAAGTTTTGGAATTCGAATGAAATAGATTCTCAAGTTAGTGAGTTGGATTTAGCATATACCTGTAAACTTTGTTATTTGAATAATTTGTTTCTACTTCTTTCACTTTTTCAATTCAGGCTCTCACCCAACGCCATAGATATTGCAAGGGGGTTGTGATTGCTTGTGCAATTGGGAATAATCTTTAAAATCTAATATCCAGGAAGAGTTCACCTCTCAAAAAAGGATAACTTTGATCGTGCTTCCTCCCTCAGGGCCCATGAGAGTTGGTGGCAGTGGGCTAATAGGAGAATACATTTCGGAAGCATGTACCAAATTGTATTTTGCCTGTAAATAATTCAGGGCATCTCCTATACGTTGTATGAAGTGAGTGTCTGCCTTTTCCATCTTGTAAGACATCACATGATAGGGGTGGCAAGTTACAAGTAATTATATTAAACCCACCATCACATATCATAGTTAAGTTGTGTGAGCACACTTGTTGAAGCTCAAGGTTGTTAATTATTCCAATGTGGCAATGATCAAAATTAACTCCCCCATTGAGTGTGTGTTTGAATTTGTTTACTTGGGGATACATCTGTCCCACAATTAAACTGGAAGGCTGCTCTGAAATTCCATCTACAGTCTGTGGCAATTCTTAGATTGGCCAATAGAATGAAATATATGAATTTAACCCCAGTCTTAGAGTTACATAAAGTCAGGGCAAAAAGTGCAGCCCTCTATGGAGCGGAACTGTGAGGCCATTCAAAGATAAAGGAATTATCTGTGGCGGAGAATCGTTTTCAAGGCAGTTACTTAATCTCCCTCAGAGTACCCCAACACTTCCCTTTCTGAGGGACTTGGGACTGTATCCTATCTCCTTTACGCTACAAATGAGACCTCTGCTGTTCTGGTATAAACTGTGGACAATTCCTACCTGGAGCCTTATAGACTACCTTTCAGGGACCTTTAAACTCCTCAGGCCATCTGAGGATATTGTGGTTGCTGTACTTAAAAATAATGTTTAAAGCTCTTGCCTTGGAATCCCTGTTGGGCAAGCTGGTAGATGCCTTTAAGATACCAAACAAATTGATAAAAGACTGGTGCAGGGAACTACCTATTGGGTGAAACAATTAAAAACTGTGCTTCAGGTAGCCTAACGAATCACTTTTGAGACCACAAGATTATCCCAAACTATGAAACATTCCTAGATGTGATACAAGGCTCACTTCCTAGGCAACTGTGTTTGAAATTTAGATATGGTACTCTCCCCGTAGCAGAGTTTACTGGGAGATGGGGAAAAAATACTGGATTTAGCAAATTCTGTCCAGTGTGCAATTTGAGCTTTGACACTATGAATCACCTTGTATTTTTCTGTCCCTCTTATAATACCCCCGTAATAAGTTGATTATTCCCGTATGTCGTCTTATGGGTGTAAAGTCACTTGGGGTAGCCTTAAGGGTATTGAAATCGGACACAAGGGAAGTAGTTATGGTTGGTATGGCCACATTTTTACATGCAGCTTGGATCATATGCGGTTAGGAAGCTCAGTTTTGCAACAGAAGAATCTGTTGTAACCCTTGTACAGAGCGATGGGGTGTGTAAAGAAGGTCAATTTCTTTTTTTAAAGCAATCCAGAATATCCGGCGCCTGGCTAGCACATTCAGCTTAAAAAGTGTGCTGTATGTCATGGGCATCAAAGCAAGAGAGGTGTATAGTACGAGGTTGATCAACGCTTTAGGGGGAAATTGTAGCAACACACATTCTGTTGATAGAGGATATACATTAGTAGGTTTCTTGTTTTATTCCCCCCCCCCCTTATCTAATTCTTTATTCAGCTGTTTTTTGTGTGCTTTTATATTTTTAATTGTTAGAAATGTTATATATGATTATTGTATTTAGGCAATAGTGTTTTTACTGTTATGTGTTGTATGGATTTCTTTAATTTGAAATAAACAACTGAACACAATTATTATAACATTTATTATTATGATGTTTTGCAAATATGGGGGCCTCACATAAAGGAGCTGAAAATGAGGAAAAATAGTTGTAATCTTTGACAGTTTAATTGCACTTGTTGATAAAGTAAGTGTTTTCACACTCACTCAGCCCTCACCGTTATAGTGGGTAAAGCAGAGGTGTAAAACCTACCTTGACCTTCTCCATGAAAAATGTCTAAAGCCCATCCCCCCCTGTGAACAGATTATATTATATTTCTTTATGAATTCCAGCCAAACAGGGTTGGTTACTTTGGAACCTATCCCAGCTGTATTTGAAGAGCAGAAATAGACACTATCACCATGACTGTTCTTAGCCATAGGCTGTTGGGGTACGTTTTTAATTCCATAGTACATTCCTCAGCATGTGGTGCATTAGAGCTTTTGCTAGTGGTATCTCTGACCAGTGTTTCAGAGAGTTTGCATCTAGTAGCTCTATTGGTGAGAAAAGATTTCTAGTTTCAATATTATAAACAAGTGACTTGTTGTGACCCACACTGCCTACCGGCGTGCACAGATGCCTCTGGCAGTCAAGGGGTATACTATAAAGATAGCCAAAGGGTAAAGCTCTAATTTGATCTTTGATCATCTGGATTTATATTAGTTTTTTAAGCATTCTCCCTGCGACTAGAGAGTTTATAAAATTATTACAGTCACCTGCAGATACGTTTTGCCCATTCCCCCACCCAAGACATGCTTTTTACCATTAATATTTCACAACACGGCAGCTCGCTCCCTCCCTTGTGTTACGACAGACAGTGGATAACTTTGTAGTTCAGTTAAGAAAACCTTTCCCTTTGCGTTTGGCGTAAAATGGGAACATTTTCAACCACTATCAAATATGAGGTGTTTGCAGGGAGCAATTGGACATTGAGTTTTGTGGCTATCATAGTCCTAGTTTTATAAATGTTCCTGCATCTTATCGTCAACCAATGCAGTGATTTAAGCACCGAAGTACTATCATTTCATCTGAAAGTGTTAGAAGCCAGACCTTCTGCCATTTTTGCACAATTTGGAGGTGGTGTAGAATTTTTCCTAGTGCAGCCAGAAAGATGGTGTTTATTTAGTCCAATCTAGCCTGCACAAGAAAAACAGTTGTACTGAAGATAGCCCCGGTATTCGACAAGGCATAAGATTGCTCTATGGTCAGTTTAGAGAATTAGATCGGGGAAGACAAAAATCAGTTGTTTATCATCTGCATAAGGATAAAAATGTTATGCCAAACTGACAAAGGAAGGCAGTCTACAGATACATTAACTAATTGAATAGAAAAGGGTAAAAGGTGAAACTCTACTTGCCGCCACCTAGAAACTTCTTTTGGAGATAGTAGTTCAGAGTCTGAGCCAAGTCCGGCCCAAACTTTTTCTGGACACCGATACATGCAGTGGTTACACCAGAGGCAGATACCGGTTCAGCCTCTGTGGCAAAGACAGATGCGCCTCCAACAGAGGTACCTCTACATCCAAATGACGACTTGGCATTGATCTCCTTTGATTACATTAGATCTGTTTGGGCAGTGGGATAAGAGATTTCCTCCTCCACTGGAGATCACCTCCGATCAGTGGATGCTTGCAGTGGTGAGGCAGGGTTACCTCCTAAAGTTCCACAGTGCGCCCCTTCCCGTATTCCACCACCTCCTCATTCGAGCCCCCTTCAGTTTCTGTCTGTAATCCAGGTACTCCTTGGAAGGACACCTTAGACTGATGCCTCCACATCAATGAGGTACAGGAGAGTACTTCCTCAACTTTAAGTCCAAAAAAGGATTGTTCCCCTCTACCAATTTTAGCCCTCAGGCCACTCAACCACTTCATCCTGAGGGAGAACTTGCACATGACCACCCTGCAAGGCGTCATCCCGCTGCTTGACAACTAGACTTCATGACAGCACTGGACCGAAGAGACCACCACCTCCATATCACCTTTGAAGTCCCTACAGTTCTAAGGTTCTTTGCAAAGCACCTAATTGTAATTTACACAGAAATGCCATTTGAGTCTTTACATACTTGCGTGCGAGCAGCAGTGTTTAGCTCTGCATTAAAAAAGCAGTGTCCCTGCACCACAGCTTAAGATTCATCATATATTTAAAAAAGTTTCACTTTCAACTCAAACAAATCCAATCCTTTCTAGGCTCCATCACAAAACTGCCACACTGATGCATAACGCAACAAGCACAGGGTAATGGCACTCCAGCTACTGCTGCCTCTTTTTCAGACAGGACATCCTGTTCCTGTAAGGACTCTAATGCAACTGTTGGGGATGATAGATTCCTGGATTGCAATAGTGACACTTGCCAGACTGTACATGTATCTGCTTCAGGAGTGCCTTGCAAGGCAATAGTTACAAGCGGAGGGTCACTCAAAGGATCTAGTATTATTATACGCCCAGACTCTGTAGTGGTGGACTGTCGCTAGTCTGGCCTCCCTTTGCCCTCTTTCGCTGGTGACTATTACCACTGTTGTCTCACTCGTGGGGTGGAAGTGCAGTTCCACCACGTGCTGGTCCAAGGCACTTGAACCTTGAGTACTAGGACCGCCACATAAACTTCCTGGAAACTCCTGGCAATCCGTCTAGCCCTCAAACTTTCATTAGTCTCATTTGGGGAAAAACAGTCCTCATAACAACAGACAACCTGACAGCCACATAGTACATTCAGAAGCGGATAGACGCACTTCCTCAGGAGATTTGGAGTTGGGCAGTCATGCAGCATGACCTCTCTCTTACCAGAGGTGAGGGTGAACAACAATTTTGCAGAGATGCTCTGCTGGAGACATCAAGAAGTCCACAAGTAGGAAGTCTACCTACATGTTCTCCACAGGTACTTGGATCAGTCGGGCATCCAGACCATCGACCTCTTCGCCATCCCTTCAAATGCAAACTGCCCCTGAATGCTGTAATGTAATGGTGCAATGACAGCACAGAGTTACTGGTTCCTAATGCAGGCTAACAGATATACAAACCCCACATACTGTAAGATAAATGTAAATGGAGAATCCGATAGAAGTGAAGTGATTGATAGTTATAAATTCATCTTAATAATCACCATACTGTCTGGGTTGGCAATGTGTTCAGGTAAAGCATGCCTGGACAGATATAGAGATTTGTATTGCATGCTATGGAATGCTGTTATGTCGTGCTGTGAATATGTATCGATGAGAACAATACTGTGCATGGCAGGCGAACTGTTTCCCGAGATGGTTATTTTTTCTTTTTTTTTCTCTGTATTGACAGTTTAGCTTAATATAAACTTTTCATTAATAAAATGCGAAGTGCCCAAATTTCCAGTAATCCACACCCAGTGTTCTTGGGCAATGCGTTGGTGATGAATTGATCAAAGATATTTGCTTACATTTTTCCTTCTACTCGAGCTGAAAATGTTACCCTGTAAGCAGTGGTTCATAGGATGTAGTGCTGTAGATTTATATGTGCCTCCCTACTTTCCCAGAAGTGGACAGATGTGTCTTTGGCACGTCACTCCACTTATACTACCTACCCATTGAGCCAAAAATAATGTGAGGTGGAGCCTATGTCCTTGTACATTGTGGACTATGGGAGTAGCAAACGTCCAGGCTTGATGTTTTGGCAGGAGTATGCAAGCATGTTAATCTACAGCTCTACACACTAAGAAAAGATGATTGCAGGGTATCATTTTTCTTTTATCTATTCAAATTAATTTCTGTTTACTGCACATAGTTCAAAGTATTATTACATTTATGAATATCAAAGAACATACTCATGATGTAGAATAACTAGGTGGTTTCATTTCCAACTGTAGACTGATCAATTCTTGAGTTGCTAAAAGGAGTGATTCTAGTAGGATCAGTCGCCTTAGAGGAAAATTGGCCTTTTGAAACTGGAAAACACGCTTTGTATGTTTTTAGTTAGGCTGCTAAATAGAATAAGAATGGATTTGCTTGCCTAACACTTAATTGGAACTAAATTAGTTGTTGTTACCTGTAAAACTGTTCTGCTAAAATCTTCATTTTATGCACAGATAACCTGGACCTGAATGTCGAAGAAAAGGCTGCACTAATTGCAAGTGCAAAATCTCCTATATCTTTCTTCAGCAAACTTGGGCAGACCATCTCCCGCAAACGTACTCCCAAGGTAAATGTTGTAGCCATGAGGCAAAAAGAGTGAATATTGTTGCTCTGTTATTAAGAAGCAAAAATGTCTACGTGCCAGTTATGGGTTGGTTGCCTAGATTCATATAGGTGCGAGTTGTTATTGGAATCTATAATTGCTGATAATTGAAAAAGGTGTCTGGTTCACCTTAACGATTGAATTATTTTTTCAGTTGATAAATTAAGCTGACTTGTATGTCTGATCTCATGCTGGTGGCAAGGTCAGTTTAGGAGCATTGCTGTTTCATTTTTAAAAACGTTTGCGACCTTTGAGAAGGCTGCCCAATTTAATTCCCTTCCCAAGTCATGTAATGTTGGGCCTCCTTGAATTTTTATGTTCCTGTTTATTACTCTACTCTCAAGGCACTCCAGTTCAAATGTATCAGAAAGGGGATGTAGTTGTACCAGAATTTGAAGTTGCAACACCCGGGAGCAAATATGTGTCCATTCTCTCTACTGCATTTTTCGTTAAATTTTGGATTTTCCTCCAATGTAGGGTTTTTCTACTGTACTTTATTTTCTTCTGCTAGAAATATGTCCACATCTTCGGTTACTTGATGCAGGAACTTTCCTATACTCCTTAATGGGCAATGGAATAGATTTTATTCGTTGGGCCACTGCAAAATATGAATGCTGACTGTGGCAATGGTTTCTTTTTTCTGCTTTACTTTGGTACTTGCATCTGGACATCACCCAAGTTACATCAGCTCATCCATATGCAACACGTTTCACCAACTACACCTGCTAAGACCGCAAGACTTCAAGACCGCAGTGCAGTCCCGAATAGTATCCAGACTAGAATATGGGAGTGAAACCTCAACAGAATTCATAAATAAAGGACGACACCAATGCTGTGGCAACACTGATTACGGGAACGAGATGCTTTGACTATAGCACACCATGTCTCAATTCACTTTTACTGGCTCCCAGGCAAACCCAGGATCCAGCTGAAGATTGCCTGCCACACAAAGTCCTGCACTTTGAAACACCCATGTACCTAGTGCTAAAGCTCACATTCTCAGGAGGCAGCAAATCCCTATGGAGTATGATTTCCCTTCTAATTGAACCTCCAAGATACAGAAAAAATAGAACCTATGAATCCACTTTCTCAGGATCTGCCCCAAGAATCTGGAACTGTCTCCCAGTGGAGATTCAAACAAACCCATAAACCTCTGTTTTCAAAAGAAGTTAACAGAATCTTATTTAACAGATTCCTACCATACCTGATTTGGTTCAGGGCTGACTCTTGGGATACCGAGTCACAACTGTCTATAGTTGTTCACTGTTGCACCACCAAGAGGACAACCAAGTATGTAGTGCATGTTATTTCGCACATTGTTCCGTATTGTGTGTCTGTAATTTTAAACCATATGCTATGTAATGGGACACGACATTTCTTATTTCGTATTACAGGGCTCTGGTTCTTTTAGGTCATGTTTGCGCTTTATAAAACTCTCTTAATACAACAAAATAACAAGCTCATTCCACCATATCTAAGGTGGCCACTGCAGCCTTTTAAAGAAACATTCTATTCAAGGCATGGCTGGCTGTAGATACACATGCTCTGCATACTTACGCCATCTAGTGTTGAGTTCGGATGTGTGTAAGTTGTTTTTCTTTGAAGTAGTCTTTCGAGTCACGAAACAAAGTGACTCTTCTTGGTGATTATACACATGTGCAGCTACTCCATTGTTAGATTGTTTCCTTTCCCCATCTAGTTTGGACGTGTGGCGCTCCGGTTCGAGATAGTCTCCGGTTCCTTTCGGTTAATTTCCACCCTTGTCTGTATTGTTCCTGTTGTGTTTTCCATACTGATGTCCAAAAAAATCAGATAATTTTCGCCTATTGATTCGACATGCTTCCATCACAGCCTTCAGGCTTTACCCGTTCGGGCCTACTCTTTATTCAAGCCAGTGTCGACTGAGAATGCGCTGCTAATGGAACAAACTCCATTCTGACGCTGCCCCAGCTGCCACGCAAAGTACCCGAGAAGCGACCTCCATCATGTGTGCAACCTGTGTCTGGCTCCTGACCGTCCTTTGCCGCCAATCTCATCTTTGGACTCCATACACACAATATTCCTTCAGACGGTAAGTACCCCGCCCCTGTTCCAACTCCCAAAAATATTTGGCTTCAACTGATTCTTCGGCTAGCAGACCACCATTGCCATCAGGCCATGGTAGGCACTGATCTTGTGCTATGGACGCCACTCCCTTGGAACCGAAAGCCAAGGTGAAACACATGAGTCCCGCACCGAGATGATAGGACTTGCCACTGCGACGACCATCTGTCTCTTCGGCTCTGTGCAAACCGCTGCCACTGCCTTTGCCTCGGACCTCTTCGGATCTGCTAAAGAACCTGCTTCAGCACCGAAAACTTTGGCTTCCACGTTAAAGTTTCCTCCAGAACCCATCCTCCAGATCATGCAGGAGTCGCGTGATCCAAAGTAGAAAACGCTTAATATACAGCCTCGAACTGGCCGTATTTTATAGCATGTGGATACTTTAATCTTCCCCTTGAATGTATGACCATTCTTAAAGAAGCATGTAGATCTACAGATAGAGCAGGTTACACAGTGAAGTGGAAACTATTTGTTTTCTACTGTCTCAGTAAACAAATTAATCCATTTGATGCAACTGTGCAAAACATTGTTTGCTACCTTCTGCATTTACAAACCTCAGGCCTCGCTTACACTTCCATACATCTACATTTAGCCACAGTTACTGCCTACCTACAAAAGCAGGCAAGATTTATCCTTGTTTAAAGTACCAGTTATTAAGGCATTCATGGAGGGCCTTAAAAGATTATTTCCACCTAGAGTTTCAGCTGCACCAGCATGGAATCTCAATTTAGTACTTACCAGGCTTGTGGGCTCACCATTTGAACCATTGCACAACTGCTCCCTACAACATTTGTCTTGGAAAGTTACTTTTTTAGTAGCTATTGCCTCACTTAGACGGGTCAGTGAACTCCGGGCATTAAACTTGGAAGAACCTATTTTCCAGATTCACAGAGATAGGTTGGTCCTTAGAACCAACATACCATTCCTACCAAAAGTGGTTTCAATTTTCACCTCAGTCAGTTGGTTTACCAGTTTTCATTCCACAACCTGACTCAGTTGAGGAAAGAGCTCTGCATGCACTAAATGTGAGAAAAGCTTTAATGTATTATATTGACAGAACTAAAGAGTTCCATAAAACTAAAAAAGGTTGTTGCTTTTTTGCCCCATCACACTGGAAAGCCCATATCTAAAACCGGCATTTCAGATGAATAGTTAAATGCATTCAAACATGTTATGCCACAGCTAAAAGGATTTGCTGACACCCCCTCTACTGGTACGTTAGCGGCTTCCATGGCTCTCCTGGGCGATATCCCAATAGCTGACATTTCTAAGGCAGCTTCATAGTCTAGACTACAGACTTTCACTAGGCATTATTGTGTGTGTTTTAGCACGCCAACAAGCCAATGTAGGACAAGAAGTGCTACGTACTCTTTCAAACAACTGCAGCACCCACAGGATAGCCACCACTTTTGGAGAGGGTTTGCTTCACAGTCTATGCAGAGCATGCGTATCTACAGCCAAACATGCCTCAAATGGAATGTTACCCTGTAGTCATCTGTTCGTGGCATGTAGATTCACATTTCTCAAGATTTACATTCCTATATACTATGTCGTCAACTGAGAATCTTCTAGTGTCCGTTTGAACAGCACTGTTTACAAATGGTAATTTAACATTGCTTCACCATGCACAAGGTGCAATAAAATAAGACCTATGTATGTGTCCATAATTCTAGCTATTGAGATCTTGATCTTTCTACTCGCCCTCCCAGAGGCTGTAATAACTTGATTTATTTTGCCAAATGTCGGAGGTAAGAAGGAAATCCTTAAAGCTCTACTCGAATCAAAAATTGTGAATTTCCTGTCTTTCCCACATCTGCAGACAGTAAGCTTTTTTTGGCTGTGCGTTGCTAGGTTGCTGAAGATAATTCTCAAATACAGTGTGAGAACGATAATAATGACAAAGTTGCTTCAGATAATGTAAGACAAGGTGATGGAAATGCGATGAATGTCCTCCATATGCGACTGGGATGATGACGAACATCAAAATTATGAAAGTCCAAATTGTGCTCCAGATGGCATGCTTTCATACACCGGATGAAGTCTTTTTAGCACTAGTGCCTAATAACTCTCCTCTGGACGATATAGAGCATCACCATTATTTTTTTTAAAGGCCTGAGAGGTTTAAATTGCTTATATTTTGTGTGGAAAAAATCTGTTTTCTCTGCAACTTGAAGAGAAATCCATGCGGTTTACTAGATGAATGCCATTTCTGGATTGTGGGAAGGATTCACCTGCATGAAGTTTCCAGAAACCACCTCGGTGAACACAGCAAGGCTAAAAAAAAAAAAAAAAAAAAAAAAATCACTAGGAAAATCTAGATTTTGCCAAAACAGGTCTTATTTAATCAAGCAAAGATGGAAGCAGTAGTTACCACGGCACCACAGAGGTGGTTTAGAAATCCCTCTACATGTTGTACAGTTCCTCCAGAAAGGCAAGGCATGTTGTGGGATACTAAGGCAAAAAGCGTGAAGTCCCTAGCCTTTTTTTCTGTCAGGATTGCTGATTATTCTGTCATAATAACCAGATATGGCGTACAACATTCCACAGTTTGTGCAAAGGTTACCTGAAGAGGATATCTACCAGGCCTTATCTGTACTTAACAATGTCGAAATGTTATCTTCTTCAGACATGGGTTTTGCAGCTGTAAACTTTGAACGAATTGGAAATGCTAGTTGTGAGAATATATTAGTGGCTTTAAGTACTTTCTCCAAGGCGGAAGTTCAAAATGATGGATACCATTCAGTGGCAACAATTCATTGGTAAGCATATATTTGAGTCACTTCAAACTATAAAAGCTGAGCCAGATATTCCAAGATCAGTGTGTTCTTTACAAAGCTGACGGTTACTTGTTCAAGCATCAGTATCAGCAAATAAGTTACTATTAACAAGAAGGTAATTTACCTCTATTCAAGTAGTCAACACAAAATTATGGATCCTATTGCTATGAGCAGCCTCAAAGATAACGAGGCCAAGGGAGATCTGCCAGGAAATGAGGAGGTAACCAGCAAGCTAGACCACAATGTCAAACAAAGGAAATGCGATTTTAGTCTGTTTCCAGCTCCCTGAATTTTGTTGCCCTTTGGAGTCAAGGGGGTTTGTTGAATCCAACATTTGATAAGCAAATGGTAAGAGTTCCCATTTCACAGGTGTGTGTTGGATACTGTGGAAAATGTCATGCCCTCGGATTAGTGGAAAACTCCCACAAATTAAGAGTCATGAGCACCTGCATTCAAATTACTTCAGAAAGTGGCAGTAGAAGAAGTTCTGTGGAATCAGCCTCTGTTTTGAAGCGTGCCAGGACACTTCTGATGTCAGGCGGGAAAGAGTTAAATATTCTTGGAGTAGTCCCGGTGAATGCCCGATTGTAGTTTTTTTTTTCTTAAAACATGCAGGCCGGAGTAGAAAGGTATTTGCCAATCGTGAGTTTCTGCTTCCTCCGGATATCGCAAGCTTCTGTGCTAGATACGCCGGGGAGTTGGAGTGTAAGACCTTGTGCGTGATGCATGCCAGCTTGAGGTGAATCCTAGCCTGGAGGGGAAGCCAGTTCAACGCTTTCAGGTGAGGGGTGATGTGATCGAGTTTTCTACAGCCAGTAAGTAGTCTGGCGGCTGCGTTAAGGCAGGCTTTTAAGGGTGCTAGCTTGGGTAAACCGGAGAGGGTGGAGCAACCATATTCCAGCCGAGAGATAACTAATTATTGGACTGCAAGTTTTAGGTCGGGAGCAGCTAGAAAGGGTTTCAGTTTCAATAGATAGCTCAGGTGGAATCTGGCAGATTTGGCCATTGAGTTGATGTGGTTTTGCATGTTTAGGTTGTAATCCAAGGTGATTCCCAGTGATTTGGCAGAGTCCACAATGGTCGGGGGCAGTTTAAGGCTGTGATAGCTTTGATTCAAGTCTGTATCTCAGAGTTGCTCTTGGGCGGGGAGATTAAAAGGAACTCAGTTTTATTGGCATTGAGTTTGAATTGGTTTGAGGCGAGCCATCAGACGGTCAGCTTCAGGGCCTCATTCAGGGTGAGGATCTCCGCAAGAGATGAGATTTTTATGTAGATCTGAGTTTCATCAGCGTACATATGGAAGGAGATATTTGCAGTGCGAAGGACTTCGGCAAGGGGTTCTAAATAGAGATTAAAAAGGGTGGGGGACATAGTTGATCCTTGAAGGACTCCCACCGTGACCACGGAGGGGGTGGAAAGTTCGCCATTGATTAGGAAGCTCTGAGATCGGTTTTGGAGGTAGGAACTCAACCAATCGAGTACTGTGCCATCTAAACCCATCCTAAGTTAGAGGCATTCGAGTAGCATCGTGTGGCTGACAGTATCGAAGGCCGAGGATAGATCAAGGAGGATTAGGAGGCAAGTTTTGTCTTGGTCAAAGGCTTGAAGAGCATCATCGACAATGTGGAGCATGGTGGTTTCAGTGCTATGTCCCGGTCGGAAGCCGGATTGGCAGTCATCGAGTAGATGGAAGTTGCTGATGTGGCGACTTAGCTGTATATGAACACACTTTTCCAGCACTTTCGCCAAGAGGGGAATGTTGGAGATTGGTCTGAAGTTATCTGGGGAGGCTGGGTCCAGCGATGGCTTTTTCAGAATGGGGAGGACTTGGCCTGCTTTCAGTGAGGTCGGGATTGATCCCTGCCGGAGAGAGGCGTTGATTATCGCAGTTCAGCAAGGAATAATGGATTTGGCAACAGTCGCAAGACAGTTCGAGGGGAGCGGGTCGTTGAAATGGTTGTTCGGGTTTAAGGAGGATAGGATATTTGCGACAGTCTTCATCGTAGGGTGAGAATTCGGACCAGTGCGCTACATTCTTGGGTGAGGTCAGTGTCTGTAGCAGTGATGGAGGAGGCGGATGGTCGATGTTTGGTGGGGTGAGTGAGGCAGCTTTGAGTTCGGTACCTAAGGTTTTGATTTTGTTTGCGAAAAACGAGGAGAAATCTTCAGAGGAGATGAGAGATTGGGGTTTTCTTTCGCTGTTTCGGACAGTTTGTTCGATTGGATTTTGATAATCTCAAGGAGTTTGCGAGGCCTGTTCTGAGCATTTCCTAGTTCCGCTCTGAAAAACTCTTTTTTTGAATTGAGGATGTTTTTGTTGTAAGCATTTCTGGCCTGGCGAAGAAGTTTCAGGTGATCTGCGATGGGTGCTGTCTCCAGATCCTTTCGGGCCGATGGGTGCCTTCTCCAGATTCTTTCGGCTTGTCAGAATTATGTCTTCAATTGCTGTGTAACTTCAAAGAGCAGGGTTGTTACAGGAATGCCAAGCAAAAAGTTCAAAGACCAATGGTAATCCTATCCGAGCTGGATTTAGCCATCTATTTAAAAAAAATAAGTTTTCACTCCTACTGCCGACAGTCTTTCTGAGAACTAAGGAAATCTGTACACATCAGTCAGAGTAAAAATGTTTTTACTCCAAGGGCTAGTGGGATGCATATCCTTTTGCATTTACCTGTTACAACAGAATCGTTGAGAATGTGACCAGTTCAGGAAGAATTAAACCGTGGATTCAAGCTGTGGAAACTGGGATGACAAGTTAATTATCACTCTATCAATTAAATCTGCTCTACAATGGTCAATCAATCAATCAATCAGGACACTTGTAGAGCGAATTACATACCTGTGAGGGTCTCAAGGCGCTGGGTGGTGCTGCTACTGATCAAAGAGCCAGGTAATGAGTAATCTTCTGAATGCCAGTAGGTCTTGGGTCTGCCGTAGGTTGGTGGGGAGGGTGTTCCAGGTCTTGGCATCGAGGTGGGAGAAGGATCTGCCTCCGGCTGTCGTTCTTCGGATGCGGGGGACAGCAGCGAGGGCAAGGTAGGCAGAGCGGAGCTTGCGGGTGGGGTGTAGAAGCTGAGTCGTGTGGTGGACAGCAAACAAAATACTTTCGTCTAACTGACAATGTGGTTCCAACTGCCACAGGTATTTCACATCACAGATGTATCGTTTGCAGGATGAGAGACTATCTTAAAGGATTTTTTTTCTAAGTGGCTTGGGGTCTCAAGAATACGTATGAATCTTTTAGAACTAAGGGTAGTGAGATTATCACTGTTGCCCTAATTACACAAGAGGAGTATTATGGTGTGCGCTAAAAATACTACCACAATATTTTATATTGGAAAAATGAAATTATGATATTCGTTGAACTATCAACATAAACATTGGATCTGAAAGAAACACGTTAGTGTTAGATTCCTTACCTTAGAATATCCCCAGGCGTCAGTCTGGATCCGGAAACTTTTGCGTAGCAGTACCCCTGCGCGTCGGTAGGCGTCGTCTGCAGGCGTCGTCTGCAGGCGTCCCCTGCGGCTCCGCGTCCGTCGTCGGCGTCGTGCGCCGTGATGACGTCGCTGGAGTACATAGACGCCGCCTCCGCGCGCTGACGTCAGTTCTTCTTTTTTCCGCGCCAGTGGACGCAGATCTGAAGAGCAGTACTCCGGTCTTTGACCAAGTTTTTCGATTGTTTTTTCTCTATTGTGCCTGATAGGATGCCTGGGTTTAAGAATTGCGATGACTGTGAGCGCACGATGTCGGTCACAGACCATCACCGCCTCTGTCTCCGGTGTCTGGGCCCCGACCACGACGTGGACTCCTGTGTCGACTGCCGGGCCCTTACCAACAAGGCTAGGCGGGAGCGGTCCCGCAAGCTACTGGAGCTCCGGGTGTCGGCCCCACGTCGGGACCGGGAGCGGTCCCGGTCCGGCCGGAGGTCGAGGGAGCGTTCGAGGGAGCGGTCGCGGAGCCGCGCCGAGCGTTCCGGAAGTCGACACCACTCGTCAGGCTCGTCAGGTAGGAAGCACAAGAAGTCGGGGCGTCGTCATCGTACCCCCGACTCCCCCCGACGCTCGCGCGATGCGGCCGGGGGCTCGGGTGACTTCAACCCCGCGGCTCCGCGAGAGTCGCCGGCGCGGCCTGCCTCATACCCTCCGGTCCCTGGGCATGGCGCGACGCCTGAGGAGATCGAGGCGTTCCTCATGGCCATGAGGGCGCTCGCTTCTCCGACGGGGCCTACGGTGCCTTCGGGCCCAGTGCTGCCGTCTGGGGGCCCTGGCGGTTCGGGTGTCCCTGCCTCGGCGCCGTCGGGTGCTCCGGCCCCGGCGCCGCCGACGGCTCCGACCCCGGCGCCGCAGGGGCCTTCGGGATCGGCGCCGGCTGGTCTTCCGGCCTCCCCGGCGCCGTTACCATCGGGGTTGCCCCCGACGCCGCCCCCGCGCGGCGCCGGTTCTCCACTGCCGGTTCCGGCCGGCGGTGGGGTTCCGGCGCCGGCTCCGGGCGGCGCCGTCCCCTTGCCTTCTCCGACGCCGGACGCGGCGCCGGACGGGCGTCGCTCGACGCCGGTCCCGGCGCCGATGGGGCCCATGAACCCCGAGGAGCCGGTCTTCATCATTGACTCCGAATACGGAGAGGATGAGGAGTACGGTGAAGGTTGGGAGGGGTCCGAGGACCCTCTGGCTCGCGAGTGCCAGTATGACCCGGACTGGACAGGTGACTTGGGGGATGCCAGTGGTTTGGACGACTCTCCTAACCCTGGTTTGATCTCTCCTCCTTCCGTGGCATCGGTGGAGGGAGCTGCCTATTCTGTGGTGCTGATGAGGGCTGCCAAGGCCTTAAACCTTGAGCTCCCCGTCGCGGCCGTGAGGCCTAACATCCTCACCGAGGTCTTCAAACCGCAGTCATGCCCACTGGAGCCACTGCTGCCGTTTAATGAAGCCTTGTCAGACGTTCTGTTGGGCACGTGGTCCAGGCCCGCTTCAGGTGCGCCTGTTGATCGGAACGTGGCCAGGCGCCACCGTCCTTGTCCGGACGACCCCAAGTACCTGTCTACCCACCCCACTCCTGAGAGTCTGGTGATCCAGGCCTCGACCTCCCAGTCCGCATTCCCGTCGGCCCCGCCCGACCGGGAATCCAAGAGGTATGACCAGTTTGGCAAAAAGGTCTTCTCGTCCATTAGTTTGGGCCTGCGGTCTTGCAACACCGCCTGCCTCTTGGGCCGCTACACCCACTCTGTGTGGGATACGGTCGCGGAGCTGCTGCCAGAATGCCCCATGGAGGTGCGGGCAAAACTCGGTCAGGCTGTGGCTGAGGGCCGAGATGCAGCGAAATATTCAATTCGGTGTGGTCTTGATACGACCGACTCGCTGGGCAGAGCTATGTCTACGACGGTGGCGATTCGTCGTCACGCCTGGCTGAGATCCGCCAATTTTTCGGCTGATGTCCAGAATACCCTGATGGACATGCCGTTTGATGGCTGTCACCTGTTCGGTGACAAGGCGGACCACGCGCTGGAACGCTTCAAGGACTCCAGGGTCACGGCCAAGTCCTTGGGTCTCTCGACCCAGCGTCAGCAACCAGGTTCGTTTCGCCCCTTTCGTGGCCAAGGAAGGGGCGCCCCCACACGTGCTGCCAGCCACGCGCCGCAACAATCCTTCCAAAGCGGTGGCGGCCGTGGAAACCGCCGTGGTGGCGGTCGGGGACAACGGCGGGGTCAGACCACACCCTCCCCCGCAGCATCTACCCCAAAATCCTCCTAGTCCGTGCTTTCGGCCCCATGTGACGCCAGTGGGTGGCAGGGTTCGCCATCACCACGCTCACTGGCGCACAATCACTTCGGACAGGTGGGTGCTGCAAATTGTCCGAAGGGGCTACTCCCTCCCCTTCGAGACCTCTCCTCCAGCCATGCCACCGCAGTACCACCGTGTGTCGGGGGACCACTTGACACTTCTGCAGGAGGAAGTTACGGCCCTCTTGGCCAAGGGGGCCATCGAGCGCGTTCCTGGGCCAGAAGTAGGGCGTGGTTGTTATTCCCACTACTTTCTGGTGCCCAAGAAGGACAAGGGGGGCCTACGTCCTATCTTGGATCTAAGGAACGTCAACGGCTTCCTCCGGAAGGAGAAGTTCAAGATGTTGACGTTAGCTCAGGTCTTGGCTGCTCTAGACCCGCAAGACTGGATGGTAGCGTTGGACTTGCAGGACGCCTATTTTCACATCCCCGTCCTGCCGGCCCACCGGCGTTACCTGCGGTTCACGGTAGGCCAGGAGCACTTTCAGTTTATCGTGCTCCCCTTCGGCCTTACCAGCGCCCCACGGGTGTTCACAAAGGTGATGGCGGTGGTCGCAGCCCATCTGCGCAGGTTAGGGGTTTCAGTCTTCCCCTACCTAGACGACTGGTTGTTGAAGGCGGGCTCGCCCCAGACAGTCGTCCACCACCTTCAGATGACGGCAGACCTCTTGCACGACCTGGGGTTCTCCATCAACGTGCCGAAATCACACCTGTGTCCCTCTCAAAAGCTCCTTTTCATCGGAGCGGTTCTGGACTCGGCGCAGTTTCGGGTTTATCCTCCGGAACGGCGGGTTCGGGATATTCAGGCTTTGATTCCCATCTTTCAGCCGCTATCCCGAGTCTCGGTCAGGTTGACGCTGCGGCTGCTGGGACTGATGGCTTCCTGCATCCTTCTGGTGCATCACGCCAGGTGGCGGATGCGGGCTCTGCAGTGGGACCTGAAGTTTCAGTGGGCCCAGCATCAGGGCAACTTGTCCGACCACGTCTTGATCTCGGAGGGCACTGCGAGACAACTGCAGTGGTGGCTTACGGACCGCGATTGGGTCAGGGGCAAGTTCCTCTCCCTTCCCCAACCGGAGCACGTTGTCGTGACGGACGCGTCCCTCCTGGGCTGGGGTGGCCACTTGGGAGAGGCAGAGATCAGAGGCATCTGGTCTCCGGCGGAGTCCCGGCTCCATATCAATCTGTTGGAGCTGCGGGCGATTCGTCTGGCACTGAAGGCATTCCTCCCCTTTGTCAACGGGAGTGTAGTGCAGGTGTTCACCGACAACACCACCGCCATGTGGTACTGCAACAAACAGGGCGGAGTGGGGTCGTGGACCCTTTGCCAGGAGGCTCTGCGCCTCTGGCAATGGCTGGAACGTCAGGGCGTGACTCTGACGGTTCAACACCTGGCAGGTTCTCTGAACGCCAGGGCGGACGAACTCAGCCGTCGGTGCTCGATGGATCACGAATGGCGTCTGAACTCGGACGTGGCGCAAGGCATCTTTCGGCAATGGGGAGAGCCTTGGTTAGATCTATTCGCCACAGAAGAGAACGCTCAATGTCATCAGTTCTGCACGTTGGAGTTTCCAAGACGGCACTCGCACGGCGACGCCTTTCGGCGCGAGTGGAGTTGCGGTCTGTTATACGCCTTTCCGCCAATACCACTTCTGCCCAGAGTGCTGAAGAAGATCAGGCGCGACCGGGCCCAAGTTATCCTTGTGGCTCCGGACTGGGCTCGAAGGTACTGGTATCCCGAGCTACTCAGCATGTCAGTCGGTCCCCCGATCCGCCTGCCTCTTCAGGAGGACCTTCTGTCGCAGCAGCAGGGGACGGTCCTCCACCCGAACCTGTCCAGTCTCCACCTCCATGCTTGGAGATTGAGCGGCGGCAGTTGAGGCCATTTGACTTGCCTCCTGAAGTCTGTGATGTTATTCTGGCAGCCAGGCGTCCCTCCACTAAGTCGGTATACGCCTGTCGGTGGAACAGATTTGTGGCATGGTGCACAGCAAAGGCTGTGGATCCTCTCTCTGCCCCTCTTTCGGAGGTTCTTCTGTTTCTTCTTTCTCTTGCCCAGCAGGGCTCTGCTCTGGGCACTATCAAGGGCTACCTTTCTGCCCTTTCAGCCTTTTTGAGGCTTCCTGATCAGCCTTCTTTGTTCAAATCCCCGATTGTGACTCGGTTCTTCAAAGGCATCACTCACATGTTTCCACCTGTTCCGTTTGTGATGCCTCAGTGGGATTTGAACCTGGTTCTGACCTTTCTGATGTGTGCTCCCTTTGAGCCCCTTCATTCTTGTCCTCTCCGTCTCCTGACTTTAAAGACGGCTTTCCTGGTTGCCATCACCTCTGCCAGGAGAGTGAGTGAGCTCCAGGCTCTTTCTGTCCGACCTCCTTTCCTGTCCATTCATCCTGACAAGGTGGTTCTGAGGACTAGACCTTCTTTCCTGCCCAAGGTTGTTTCGGCCTTTCACATCGGGCAGTCCATCACCCTCCCTTCCTTCTTCCCGCCTCCGCATCCTTCAAAGGATGAAGAGCGGCTCCACCGTCTGGACCCAAAACGTGCGCTTTCATTCTACATGGATCGCACACGCCAGTTCCGGGTGGATGACCAACTGTTTGTTGGCTACGTGGGTGCGAAGAAGGGACGGGCGGTTTGTAAACGAACCATCTCTCGATGGGTCGTCCTCTGCATCAAAGCGTGCTACTCTTTGGCTCGGAAAGAGCCTCCTGTTGGGCTGAGGGCCCATTCCACTCGGGCCACGGTGGCTACTACTGCCCTGGGCCGGGGAGTCCCCTTGCAGGACATTTGCCAAGCGGCTACGTGGGCCTCGCTGCACACCTTTGCGAGGCACTACTGCCTGGACAGTCAAGTCCGGAGGGATGGCTTCTTTGGCCGTTCTGTCCTCCAGGACTTTCTGGTGTAGTTTTGTATTGGTTCGCAGACCCACCACCGGGGTTGGTATTGCTGGGGTATGTATTCTAAGGTAAGGAATCTAACACTAACGTGTTTCTTTCAGATGAACAAGTTACTTACCTTCGGTAACGATATATCTGTAAGAAACATTAGTTAGTGTTAGATTCCTTACCGAACCCACCCATCCTCCCCGTTCTGCGAACTGATACCTAGGGTTAAGGTCATCCCTTTCAGGGCCCTAGTTTGTACATGGCACCAGTGTTGGTTCTCTCATGGCTCTGCGTCTCCTGGCGCGGAAAAGCTGTGTGCAAAGAACTGACGTCAGCGCGCGGAGGCGGCGTCTATGTACTCCAGCGACGTCATCACCGCGCACGACGCCGACGACGGACGCGGAGCCGCAGGGGACGCCTGCAGACGACGCCTACCGACGCGCAGGGGTACTGCTACGCAAAAGTTTCCGGATCCAGACTGACGCCTGGGGATATTCTAAGGTAAGGAATCTAACACTAACTAATGTTTCTTACAGATATATCGTTACCGAAGGTAAGTAACTTGTTCTTCTGGGTTATCAAACACAGAGGGAACATCTCTTTGGAATATCTTCCAAGAGCAAGTATATGCATCAAGATGACAAATGTTTGAAAGCCACAAGTACAGCTATGTCTGTTATTTCAAAGATGGGGTTTTAAACTACTGGAACTGTTTTCCCTGAATCTCAACAACAAATATTTATTCAGTAGCAGGTGGCCATGTTCAGGATCGAAAGAAGCTGTTTCAATCCATTATGAAGTTCATGTATGCATTTCCTCCAGTACTTATGATCCAGCAAGTTCTCCCCAATTTACAAATGGAGCATTCCAAGTCAATGTTAATAGCTCTAACCTGGCTCAGGCAACACGACGTGAATGTCTGTAACGAGACCGATCCAGTTGGAAGAGGATTCTAATCTTCTTTCATGAGGCAAGGGTCAAATACTCCCCCATGACCCAAGTCTTCCTCCTCACAGCCTGCCTTGTCAGGGCTTAGTTTGGTTCGGTTACAATCCAAGATGACTGCAGACAGATATTGAAAGCATCCAGGGCACAGCCCACTACCTAAACATGCTTGGGAATTCACAGGTTCTGGCAACCTTGATGAAAAGTCCATTTGAGCCAATTCATAAAACAATATAATACCCTTCATGTAAAACATGCGTGGGTGACCATCACACTTTCACACTTAAAGAACTGTATAAGTTTCCTTAACGGTAAAGTTAATTTTAGAGAACATGCAAAATGACTACCTCTCAATTTCATTTAACCCTTTTACTGCTCAGACTTTTCCACTGCAGTGCTGAGATCCTTTTGGGATATTTGAGGTACTTCATACTTACACCGCTATAAGTTTTTGCCACAAAGTATCCAGTCCATATTTACTTCCTTTTTCTCCCATCATCATGTGTTTCTAAGGGTGCCCATTGTTTGTAGATTCCCACGGAGGAGACAGAGAAAATAACCAAAATGTAACTAAATTCAGTTTTTTTTTTGTCGAAGAAATGGGAGGGAAAGTGCTATTCAAGAAAAAAAAAATGGTTTCAACAAAAGGTTTGCTGTGCTAAAATCACCATCTTATCAAGTTTCACGAACAAGCAGACCTGAATTAAAAAGAAAATAAATAACATTTTCTAAGTAGCCCATTTTCCCTAATATTTGTGCTTTCAACCTACTTCCAGTTTGTGGTGGAAATAGGTTTGTAACTTGTGGGTGACCCCAGAAAGCTGCAGGGGATCGTTTAGGTAGATCCCTCAAGGTTTGTTCCCAAAAATAAAAAAACATTGAAAATGAGTAAAAAATAAATAAATAAAAGACATTTGTGATCACGTTAAGTTCTTGTCATGATGGTCTATATATAGAAACAATATACCATTACTTCCCCTGTACCCTTCTGGTAGAGGTAGATGTAGTTTTTAGAGGTTATCCAAGAACCCAAGGTACTCCACCCCTCCTCCCTCCCCCAGTTCACTGGTTTGTTTTCCCTCCTTGGCATTTTTTAAACTAAAACCACCTGCCAAAGAATACATATCCGAATCCTGTTAGGGATAACTTACATGGGCAAAGGTGAGGGCGAAACACCAATCCACACCCCTGGGATACATGCCCATCAAGACATTGCACGACATAGCAAAATATGCTGGGTCAAACTGTAAGATGACTCCCGGGCTGATGTAAGCTACCTTATCCAAGTTGTATTGATATATGATGAGACCACTAAATGCATTGAAAAAACAAATTGTTAACCAAATGCTCGTAAATGTATGTTATGACATGCCGATGATGCAATAACAACTTGTACCAGGAAATGCGAAAATCTCAATAAACAAATTGAAACAAAAATAAAAATCCAAGAACCCAAGGTTCCCCAACAACAGTGCTGACTCTTGCAATGGTTTTTCATTTTTTACCGATTATAGAGCAATTTGTATGATAACATATAAATAGTGAAAGTGGTATATGAATTCTATCTATTTCTGAAATATACACTAGATACTGAGTTTTGGAGCAATGGTTATTTATACATCCATGAATTTGTGGTACCCATTCTAGCATGTGATTCAGAGGGCATTTTTCAAACGTTATTCATTGCATGCTAGATTACATTCTTGAAATCGAAAATGTAGAGAAATCCATTTAGTAATAAAAAATGTTCTACTATTGTGTTCCCACACTTATCCCTTTAAAGTGTGCTTGTGTGGCTGGGCCTATCCACTGCGACACAATAAACCCCAAAACTCAACCTGGAAACATCATATTCTACTCCGCAGAATCCATGTTTCCTTTTCTTTTTCAATATAGCATGGGTAGCTACGGATTTTGGTCCTTAGCTCAGCTGCTACCCAGGAAAACCTCCTATATATGACAGGAGCAGCTGTTCTTCCATTAGTACCTGGTCATTCAGCAAATACTTAAAACAATATTTCAACTGGAATTCATTCATATGAACTTTGTAGATGGTCAAAGAAATATATTTAAGCATACAATTAATGTAGTTTAATCACAATTACTTTCTAGCTTTATGGGTGCTTCTAATTAACCAGAACAGTATACTACTCGTGTAGTGTAGTTATTTGTAGACCACATGGAACGCTTGACCCAGTCTTCTCCTCCAGCAAGCACATCTCCTTCAGCCACTCCACCGGACTACACTGGACTGATCACAGCTGCGTCCACTTCAGCTTCAGAAGAACCACGACCCACCACCACCCGCAACAGGCTCCCCGAAGGAGCTGGAGCAAGATCACCGCCGACCAGCTCACCACGTCCCTCAGCCAGAACCCTACCACCAGCACAACGGACCCCAAAGAAGCAGCCCGCATCTTCACACAGTGGCTCACCTACTGCGCAGATGACCTCGCACCACTGAAGAACCCTCCCAGCAGGCCCGGCAGCAAGAAAGCCTCTTGGTTCATCGACTAACTCAAAAACTCCAAGAAGAACTGCTGCACCCTCGAGAAAGCCTGGCACCACGACCAGACCACAGAAAACATGACTTCCCTCAAGAACGCCACCCGCAAACACCACCAGCTGATCCGCACCACCAAAAGAACAACACTCAAAGAACGACTGGACAACAACACCCACAACGGCAAGGAACTCTTCAGCATCGTTAAAGAGTTCTCCAACCCCAGCGCCGGAAAGAACGACATCACTTCCTCGCAAGACCTCTGTGACTCACTCGCCTCCTTCTTCCACCGCAAGATCACCGACCGACACAACAGCTTCTGTGCAGCTACCATGCACCCAACTACCGAACCAGCGCCCCCCCATCACCACCACCACCACCCCTCCCCCCCCTCAGCGCCTGGACCCCGGTCAGCACCAAAGACACCACCTGCGCGATGAACACCATCCACTCCGGATCCCCAACCGACCCCTGCCCCCCCCCACCACGTCTTCAACAAGGCAGACTCCATCATCGCACCCCAACTCCGGGACATCATCAACATCTCCTTCAACACCTCCACCTTCCCCGAGAGCTGGAAGCATGCTGAGCTCAGCGCCCTCCAGAAGAAACACAGCGGACCCCACCGACCTCAAGAACTTCCGCCCCATCTCGCTCCTCCCTTTTCCTGCCAAAGTCATTGAAGACCGTCAACAGACAGCTCGCCGTGTTCCTCGAGACGAACGGATCCCTCGACCCCTCGCAGTCCGGTTTCCGAGCCAACCACAGCACCGAGACCGCCCTGATCGCAGCCACCGATAACATCAGATCCCTGCTCGACAACGGGGAAACAGCGGCCCTCATCCTCCTGGACCTCTCTGCAGCGTTCGACACAGTCTGCCACCACACCCTAGCACAGCGCCTTAGCAACATCGGAATCCAAGAGAAGGCACTGGAGTGGAACCCAGAGAGTCCGCCTCCCCCTTTCAGATCTGAGGCCACCAAAGTCGTCTGCGGCGTACCACAAGGATCTTCACTCAGCCCAACCCTCTTCAACGTCTACATAAGCCCTCTCGCAGCCATCTCACGCCAACACAACCTCAACATCATCTCCTACGCCGATGACACCCAACTGATCCTCTCCCTCACCAACGACCCCGCCACCGCCAGAGCCAGCCTACACGAAGGGATGAAAGACGTCGCCGAGTGGATGAAGAACAGCCGCCTGAAACTAAACTCACAAGATGGAAGTCCTCATCCTGGGATCATCGCCCTCCGCCTGGGACGACTCCTGGTGGCCCCCTGCCCTGGGCACCACTTCTAAGCCAACGGACCACGCACGTAACCTGGGCTTTATCCTGGACTCCTCCCTCTCGATGACCAGACAAGTCAACGCCGTTTCATCATCATGCTTCAACACCCTGCGCATTCTCCGCAAGATCTTCCGATGGATCCCCACCGAAACCAGGAAGACGGTCACCCAGGCACTCGTCACCAGCCGACTGGACTACGGGAACACCCTCTACGCGGGAACCACAGCCAAACTACAGAAAAGACTCCCGCGCATACAGAACGCCTCCGCACGACTCATCCTGGACATCCCCCGACACAACCACATCTCCGTTCACCTGAGAGACCTGCACTGGCTCCCCGTCAGCAAGAGGATCACGTTCAGACTCCTCACCAACGCACACAAGGCTCTCCACGACCTGGGCCCCAAGTACCTCAACAACCGCCTGACTTTCTACACACCCACCCGCCAGCTACGATCGACCAGCCTCGCCCTCGCCGCCGTACCACGCATTCGCAGAACCACCGCCGGAGGAAGATCCTTCTCCTACCTGGCGGCCAAGACATGGAACTCCCTCCCCATCCACCTACGGATGACCCAGGACCATCTCTCCTTCAGGAAGCAACTCAAGACCTGGCTTTTTGAGCAGTGACGCCCCCCCCCCCCCATCCCCAGCGCCTTGAGACCCCTCCAGGTGAGCAGTGCGCTATACAAATTATGTGATTGATTCATGGAATTGTACAATTTTCACATACAAGGTGCAATGACAGACAAAATAACAAATTTGGGCTGTATCATAAGTTGGATAACGCATAGAAGTGAACAGGTAATAATCGTATGTACAGGCAGCCACTTTCATTATGTTTATAAAATGCACTCATGCAAATCAATAAAAATGTCAATTTCTTTTGAGCCAGGTTTGAATTCAGTGGAGATAATGGTAAAACTGCATCTCATCTTTTGATTAATGAACTAATACTTGATGAACTTGGATTAAAGTTACAACCAATTGTGGTTATTCAAACTGTGCAACCATAATTACTGATATAATTGAGCAGCTAGATCATTAATATTTGCAAAGGTGAGCAGATTCAAGGCATCCCTCCCTGCTTTGGCTCCTTTAACTTCCCCTATTTTCTGTAATCCGTGTTGCCTGTTGGCTGAAAGTAGAGAGCAAATAAACGAGAGATGGCAACCCTGTTCCGTGCTTCGCTGTATCTCGACTTGCAAGACCATTTATCCACCCCCTGATTATGGCTCCTCTTACCTCTCCCAGACCATTTCAGAAACCTACACCTGATCTGTTCCCTTTCTAGGCATATTGGAGGATCCACTATATATATGCCTTAGCAAGTGACTCTTCAGTGTTGCAGACAATAATGCTTCCCTCCATCTCCAAATCGCACATCCTACAAAATCTGCTTTACCGGTTGATGAAATGGGGCATGATCCCATCCAGTTTCCTAGCTGGAAACTTCATATTCAATGTTATATCATTCTACATGGAAACATGTCGAAAGTACCCTTATTTGTGAAGGTATTTTCCTGTATTTGCCTTTGTCTCATGATCTAAGAAAAAGAAAGTCTGCATGAGTGGCAAAATGTATGTCCACTCCGACCGTTTAAATATTTTCGCTGGAGCAAACTGCTGGTTTGGAAAATGTAATCTATCACTATACAGTTACAGTTTCCTATCAAAAGCATTTCTGAAGGGTCCACAATGATTGCAGGACGCTCACCCTCATTGGATAGGATTGTAATCATACTTGACACTTGGATGCTCAGCTTCAGCCTCTCTACACTACCATTTCTCTTTTGTGGAGCCCCCTCCACAGTTGTACAAGAAGCAGGGGACACCTGAATCTCCACAAGTCATTTTTGCCCACACAAACTCACCCACTATTCCCGCAGCTAAGACCACACCCTTCCTACTCCACCCACTATAAATAGTCCTCTTTACATATACACTTTTACCTCTCTTCTAACCAGAATGGTCCCAACTTGGAACCAACAAGACACTAGGCTTAACACTGACTTATAAATATCATGTGCCTTTAAATACCCCATGTCCCCCCTCTCATCAGTTATTTATAAAGCATAATTCTTAAGATCTGTCTCTAGCTCTCTGGAGGCAGAATGCAACCTCCCAATTATCCCTTAGCCCCCGATGGCTGCAAACTTGGTTACATAAAGTAATGTTTCTTAGTGTAAGATCTTTACTCCACTGGTCTGGTGCCTCTTCTGGACTGCTGATTTTCTGAAGTCGGTTTTCTCTTTTGTTTGTTTAAAGATGCTTTATTGAAGTCAACGCAATAGCTTCAAGATCTAAAAAATTGTATTTGGACAAAATTAAATTTGTCAAGTACATTGTAAATCAACAGTGATAACAATATAATAGTTCATGTATTATCAAAGAAGACTAGCTCAGTATGACCATTAGTATCAAGACTCTGATTAGTTTTGTCCTGGGCACTTTGTTGGTGAGTTCATGAAGCCCTCGCCCACCAACCTAGTTGATGGCATGCTTCATCATCGGGCCCACCCAGTAAGGGTTTATCCGGGCTGTCTGCGGCTCCTGGTACCGAGATGCCCGCAGCTCTAAGCCTCTAGTGCCAGATGAGCTGCGGCCGCTCCCGGCTGAGCCGCACAGGTTGCTCCATCCTCCATAGCACCCTTCTACAGCGCCTCAGAAACATCGGAATACAAGGAAAAGCACTGGAATGGATCACCTCGTTCCTCACCGGAAGAACCCAGAGAGTCCGCCTCCCACCATTCATCTCAGAGGCCACTGAAGTCATCTGCGGCGTACCCCAAGGGTCCTCACTCAGTCCCACCCTTTTCAACGTATACATGAGCCCCCTCGCGGCCATCGCACGTCAACACAACCTCAACATCATCTCCTACGCGGATGACACTCAACTGATCCTATCACTCACCAATGACCCTAGCACCGCCAAAACTAACCTACACGAAGGAATGAAAGAAGTAGCCGAATGGATGAAACACAGCCGTCTGAAACTGAACTCAGATAAAACAGAAGTCCTTATCTTAGGTACCTCTCCCTCTGCCTGGGACGACTCTTGGTGGCCAGAAGCCCTTGGAAAAGCACCCATCCCGACGGACCACGCACGGAACCTGGGCGTCATCCTGGATTCCTCACTTTCGATGAACAGACAAGTCAACGCCGTTTCTTCATCCTGCTTCAACATTCTTCGCATGCTCAAAAAAACATTTCTTTGGATCCCCACCGAAACTAGGAAAACGGTCACCCACGCTCTGGTCACGAGCCGACTGGACTACGGAAACACCCTCTACGCCGGTACTACCGCTAAACTCCAGAAAAAACTCCAACGAATCCAGAACGCTTCAGCCAGGCTCATATTAGACATCCCGCGTAAAGAACATATCTCTGGTCACCGGAAAAACCTCCACTGGCTCCCCGTCAATAAGAGGATCACTTTCCGGCTCCTAACCCACGCACACAAAGCACTCTACGAAATCGGACCCGAATGCCTCAACACACGACTGTCCTTCTACACCCCCTCCCGCCAGCTACGATCATCCAACCAAGCCCTTGCCTCTGTACCTCGCATCAACAAAACCACCATGGGAGGTAGATCCTTCTCCTACCTGGCAGCTAAAACCTGGAACTCACTTCCCACTCACCTTCGCCTTACTCAGAACCACCTGGCATTCAGAAAGCAACTTAAAACATGGATATTTGACAAGTAATTCCCCACCCCTCTTCAAGCGCCTTGAGACCCTCTGGGTATGTAGTGCGCTATATAAATTTAATGACTTGACTTGACTTGCTCCGCGACCCGGGACAGGCCCAAGCACTGGGCTGTTCACACGAACCCAGACACAGCAGCAGAGTCACACTGTGAGCTGACCACTGGTATAGACAGGCTTCCAACCGGGGTCAGACATCGGCAGAGGTTTAACGCAAAAGGGTGCGCCTCCATCCTGAAGTATGCGACAATGGGCCCCTAAAACACCCATATCTTACAAACACTTCTAGGCCTAAGGCTGAACGATGGGCCGTGGAGGTTGGGGCAACCCTGAGCTGCAGAGGTCTGCATTACGCCCCCAGACTTGGACAGACACGGCTGTCCGGCTGAACATGCCCCTACCAGTCCTTCAACAGGCAGAGGCGCTGAGGCGCAGAGACGGTTGTCACAAGGCAATAAAAACTGCCATAATTGGAGAGCAGAGGGCTCATCGAACTCCCGTGCCCAGGTGAGACTGCACCTGCAGCACTGTCCACAGCAACCTCCCGGAGAGGTGTGTAACTTCACAGCAGAGACCAGTAACCTTTTTTTTCTTTTAAAACATTTTATTGACTTTTCAGTTTAATACATTACAGCAACATGGTGCATATCATATATCCGCTCAAACTTCTCATTTCAGATATACGCCAATACCAGATAACCACCACAGCGTGACTGCACATTATATATTCATACATTAAATTGACAATGCTATTTAACAGCAAATCCATGCACATGTCTGGTGGTCATCCCCCAGCTTATTAACATTTCTAACCGTCCCGAATCCCCCAACCCCTTCCCTCCCCTGTCTTTCTTGTACCCTCTCTGACTTATGTACACATAGGGAGCGGTCTAGGCCTGACATTCAAGCACTCATACATATCAGTCTTGTATGTGCCCCGGGTGTAGGTACAGGTGTTCCTTTGGGCATATGGGTATAGAGCACGTATTGGGGCTTACACATCCTCCACTTCCTTTACAGCATCTAGCATTGTGTCCCACTCCAGTGCTATTGGTACTTTTCGTAAGCCCCTAAGTTCCTCCCTACGTAACTCAGTACTTTCCACCATGCTCCAACGCAGCAACTCAGTGTGCTAATTCAATACGTCCGGGGGTTTCCGTGACTTCCATCTCATCGTGATGTTATGTATAGCTAATATTAGTACTAGATCCACGAAACGGTACTGCACTTTATACTTGGACATTTGCTTGTGTAACCCCAAAATGCACTCCTCCACTGTGTTTTGTATCTCACTGTTTGCCGCTCCTCCTATTTTGTGTCTAATAGTGTCCCAGTACGCCCTCAGTTTCGGACAAGCCCACAACATATGGAGTAGGTCTGCACTTTCTAACAAACATCTCGGGCAGCAGTGCTGTATTTGATTGAACATTCTATCCCGCATGTGCGGAGTAAGGTAAGCCCTGTGTAAGACCATGGTCTGTATAAACTTGAATTTCACGTTTCTCGATGCCTTCCTTGGGTGCTCCAGTGCTTTTAACCATTCCTTATCGCTGAAGTCCCTATCTATGTCGCCCGCCCATGCAATTCTCAGTGTGTCTAGAGTGGCTGAGGTATGCGATCTAAGTCCTTTATAAAGCCATTTAATAAGATGTCTGCCTCTTCCCATGTAATGTACCATTTTTCCAAGTCGTTAGTTGAGGGTTCCTTTCTGTGCGGAGCCCAATATTTCTTTATGTATTGTACCAGTGCAGCGTGTATTAGATATAATTGTGCCGGGACTCAGTTTCATTTACAAAGGTGTCGTGATCTAGTAGCAACCCATCCCCAAATAAATCAGACCTTGTGTTTACCCTGCCTCTGTCCATGGTAACAATTTGCGCTTCGTGAGTCTGCCTCCCGCTAGTGGAACCCCCAGCAATGGGACGTTTCCTGCATACGCCTGAGGTGCCTGTATATAGTTCAGCGCTGCCTTCCAACATTTAAGCGCTGTGGCCAGCAATGGGGGGTATCTCTCCGGGGCTGGCTGCCATGTAACAACAGTGTGTGTAGCGCACCGTTGTCGATATCCACCTCTGTGAAACCTATTTCCTGTAGGTTGCGTCCCGCTGCCCCATAGGACAGCCACTGTAACTGGCATGCATAGAAGTATGCTCGTAAATCCGGGACACCCAGTCCACCCATCTGCGTGCCCACTTGAAGTTTCTTCAGGCTTATGCGGCTTCTGCCATTACCCCAGATAAGGTCAATGAGCAATGTGTTCAATAACTTAAACGTAGTGTGTGTTACTATTAATGGTAGGTTGGTAAAATAATACAAAAGCCGTGGCAGAACCACCATTTTTGCTAGGGCCGCCCTTCCCATAACTGATAGGGGCAGTGCTGTCCAGAATACAATACTTGAGCACAGTGCCCGGATTGCTTTATGCATATTACATTCAAGCATGTCTGCTTGAGTCCTGTAAATCTGTATACCTAAATACTTAAAGGTATCCGGGGCTACCGCTAGTCGAGCGTCCTCAAAATCTATACTGGTAGTTTCTTATTTGATTTTGATTTGATTTATGGATTTGTAAAGCGCAGCGAATGCCCATGGGTGTCTTGGCGCTAAATCAGAGTACTTGAGTCGAGCTGCTCAGCCAGAGCACGGCTAACCCGAACTGAATAACCATGTTTTTATCTCTTTACGAAAGTAAAGTAAAGAGGGGCGGTTCTTGATTGGAAGCTGGTTCCAAGCCTTCGCTGCAAACAGCAGGAAGCTTCTCCCTCCCCAGCTGAGTTGTTTATATCTGGGGACCTGGATCAGGTTAAGGTTACTGGATCTCAATGACCTGTTGGGCTGGTACCTTACCAGATGAGTTTTTAGGAACTGAGAGCCTACACCTTGTAGGGCTTTGTATGCCAGACACAAGGATTTACATTTTATTCTGTTTTTCATGGGTAGCCAGTGCAGAGCTCTTAATTCCTGGGTTATTGGTTCTTGTTTGGGTATGTTCAGCACCAACCGTGCTGCTGCATTTTGTAAGCATTAGAGTTTCGTAATATGTTGGGTCTGAATCCCCGCATAAAGCGCATTACCGTAGTCTAGCCTCGATAAAGCCAGCATTGTTACTACTGTTTTGCATAATTTCAGAGGGATGAAAGGTAGTAGTTTCCTGATCATCTTCAGGATGAACCAGATCGAGGATGATAGCTTATTGGTTTGTTCTTCATAGGACAGTTTGTCATCAACGGGTATGCGTAAATATTTTACCTTGTGTACTGGTGATGGGCATTGCTCCAGATTGTCTGGCCACCACTCCTGGGACCAGGACTGTAAGCCAGAACCTAGCAGCATCACTTCACTTTTGTCTCCGTTCAGCTTGAGGCAGTTAGACTGCATCCAGCAAGTGATCTGTTCCATACAGTGTTTGAACCTGGTCGCGGTTTCTAGAGTATTGTTGGGGATCGAGACCACTATTTGAGTGTCATCTGCATATGAAACTGGGAGAAAGCCACAATTCCTGATAATGGCCACCAGGGGCGCCACGTAAAGGTTGAAAAGTGTGGGGCTTAGTGATGACCCCTGGGGCACCCAACAAGGGGACCTAAAGGGTTTAGATTTTGCTTCTCCCAGTTCCACCGTAAAGGACCTGTCAGATAGAAAGGATGCTAGCAAGGCCTGAGCTGACCTGTGCACTCCAGCCTCCTCGAGCCGGACGAGAAGAGTGTTGTGGTTTACGATGTCAAAGGCCGCCGATAGATCTAACAAAATCAAGGTGGCCTTCCCCCTGGCATCCAGAACACTCCTAAGCTCCTCGGTTGCGATCAACAGAGCCGTTTCTGTGCGCTCTGAACACATGCGATTTTGTTACGTTAATGGCCAATCCGGACACGTATTTGAAGTGACGGAACATGTCGTATATTGGGGTGAGAGTCGTGGGGAGGTCACCTAGGTATAGCGGGACACCTCCTCCAACGCCTCTTCAGGATGGCTGGTGTGCCTCAAAATGGCGGCCGCTCCCGCCGTGCCGCCTCGGGGTGTATCACTGTCTACCTATCGGCTTGCTCACCCGCTCCTATGGCAACGTCTCTCCGCGGTCCGCCGGGCCCGGGGGGGCCACTACGCCCCGGGGGCGTTGGATTGAGCTGGGACCCCTCCTCCCCATGTGCGCCGATGGCTGAGCGAGCCTCGCCGGATCAACCAGGAAATCTAGGTCCCGGCTTGCACCCCGCCGTCTCCCTGTAGGCTGCTCCACCTCGCTGGATCGCAGCGCGCCCTTCCGGAGCCGGTATCTCGCCTCAGCCACCACCGGAGGATCTCCCGGGACAGGTGACCCCGAGAGGAGAAGCAGCGTCTCTTTTGATGCCAAGGGCCAGGATAAGTGCTCAGGATAGTGGTCGGCTGGTCGGAGCTCTCGCTCTACACGACCACCATTGTTGCCGGCTAAACCACGCCCCCCGTCATGCAGGATTTTTAGCAGCGCCGGGAACAACAGTGCATACTTCAGGTTTAAGTCCCTAAACTTTTTCTTAACTGCCATGAATGAGAAACGCTGTCACTAACCCAGCATAGTGTAGTCAGGATATAGTGAAATCTTCGTGTTTTCAAAGTTTATCGGAGGTGATTCACGAGCTTTTTGCAGTAAAAGGCCGGGGGGGAGCTCCAGGTTTTGGGCGACCAGTCTGTATTCTGTGCGCTCGCTCTATACAATACTGCGTTGATAGGCCTTCGTTGGTGATGTGATCTCGGAACCACTGTTCCAGGTAGGCTGTTGCGTCATTCCCTTTGCTTTTTTCGGGCAGGCCAATGACGCGGATCTTGTTACATCGAGCCCGTCCTTCTGCATCTTCTACCCTATCCAGTAGGGCATTCACCTGTTCCAGCAGTTGTGTGACCTTAATGTCTTGTCTGTGCTTGTCTCGGGACAACATCCTCCAGCGTCACAGCATTCCCTTTTACCTTATCTGCCAATTTAGCGTGGTCCGCCCGGAGCAAATTCAAGCCTGTCGACAGGGTTCCTATTCGGGATTCAACCGCTTTTCTGGATTCACGCACTTCTTGTAGGATGAGATCCAACTTGTCCTCTGATGCAGGCGCTGCAGTCGGCGGAGCGTTCTCAGGTCCAGCCTTAGTATTTGCAGGGTCTGCCGTGTCCGGGACGCAGTCTTGCCCGCCGTGGTCCAATTGTTGCACCCCTTTGCGTCCCATCTTGTAGCTCTCCTGAGCAGCGGTCAGCGTGGGTACAGCGACCGTGGGATAACAGCGTGCTTCCCGTGTATTCTCAGGCTCCTCAGCAGCGTCTTTCCCAGTAGCCCACCACAGTACCCGGATTCACACACAAGACCCACACCGGACCGCGTCTCTCCATCCAACCGCCTGCTCCACACCTTTAGTCCACTGCACAGTTTACCGGTCTTGATGTGCCCCAACTTGTCTGTTTCCGTCGCGTGTTGATAATTAGCACATCCACACTAGTGTCAGAGCAGCAGCACCATTTGTGTGTGTCATATCCACAGTGGTTACCGAGGGCCGTGTAATGCGACACTTGAGCCAGGAGACTCTCTATACGGCCCTCTTTTCTAGTATTGCCACAATATAGCAGATGGGGCCAGCATTACCATCTCACACTGCCCAATACCACTTCCATCGAGGTACTGACAAAATTTTTGCTCTTTCTCTCTCAGGAGTGTTCGGGCAATTCCACCACACTGTCTCCGCAGGCGCAATGCCAGTTGTTCAACGTCTTTAGGCGCCGCCCTCCCAGAGGCTTTACTTAGGGTGCTCGCAAGCGGTGGCTCCGTCCCAGCACCGCACCACTATCCAGCCTCCGCAACGCCGCTCTCTCCTCCAGAGTATTCTCTGGGTTGCGCCTCTTTAATAACGATATCCCAGTAAGGGCGCTGCACGAGAACCCAACGTACTGTGTCTCACTACGCAGTCAGGGAGCAGGCTGCCGCACATCCCCGAGGTCGCGTAGATTCCAGCCCAGCTTGCTGCCACACTCCCCGCGTCGCTCCGCGCTTCAGTGCCTGCCGCCTCCACTTCGCATAATTTCAGACGACAACGGGGCAGCCGGGGGCCCAGGCTGTATAGAGCCGTTTCTACCTCCATATCGGCAAGGGTACTCCCCAGAGCGCAGATTCGAGTCTCACCACAGCCTTTCTCACATCACGGGACAGTGCGTCTTTAAACCTCTGGCGTCCTGATCTCCGTCGGATTCGCTGTCTGCGACACCCAGACGGTAACGAGTCTCCTCGCTTGTCACCGCAGTTCACACACCCATTTGGTGGCCGCTTAACAGCAGTGTGCAAGTGTAATTCAGGATTTTACATCTCCGGTCCGGAGCCTGTCTAAAAGACAACCGCCAAGTTTGGCTGTCAACCACGCCCCCCCAGAGACTAGTAACCTTGATGTTCTACACTTAGTTCATCGCAAGGGTCAGACACACCTTCCCCTTTGCGGTGAGTGAAAGAAGTACGTGGGGCTTCTTTGAAAACACACAGAAGGCTCGCCTCCAAGCATGTGTTTATAGAAACATGCACTTTTGTGTCGGCTGAGTCTCAGGAAAGTTTAAACTTCTATTGCGAGGAGCAAACATAAAATGGTTTCACAGTCTAAAAGTAACTTTATAAAACTAATTAAAATAAGTGATTGTGCCTCTAGAAAACCAATTACCTGTGGGTTGTAACCATTTTTATAAAATGTTCCTATACGATCTGTGTTTTTTCAGACCACGGGCTCCCTTTAAGAAAACGTTCTCACTACAAGGTAATGGCACGTTTAGTCTTGCCCATTGCTTACCAACTTTCTGGGGCATAGAAAAGGTACTATTAAGGCTTTTTTTTAACTTTATGTTGAAGATATAGTTTAAGCTCAAAGGGGACACCGAACCTGACTGTGCGGGGGCTGCCAGGGCAGGCCCGCTCACGCTGACACTCACCTCGATCCATTTCTGCTCCTCGCTGAAGATTTCCGCGGGGGCCAGCTCCTGCAGCGGCTTCCCGGCCAGCTCGAGCCCCGGGCTGGCCATCCTCGCGAGCCCGCTCTGCGCCGGAGCGGAGAGCCGCAGCACGAGCTCACACACGGGGATCCTGCGCTGACACAGCTATCCTCGGCCGGGTTGCTTCACAGTGAAATGGTTCCAAACAGGAGCTTGCAAGTGGTGCGTGCGCGCCACAGCGAGCCATGTGGTTTCAGTTAACATGCCCGTGTCGGGGCACGATAATTGAAAAAACCACATGGGCTATTGGTGTCTATTACACGCACCAAGAGCGTAATGGACCACTGCGCCTTCCAAGAGGCCTGGTCACCCCTCCTGCCTCCCACGCCTGCCGCTGTCTCCTGCCTGCCTCTTGCCTGCTGATAGCGCGACCCAGCCACTGCTGGGCCGCCCGGATCACCCCCCTGCTGCCACGCTCGGAGTGCCCGCCGCCCAGGGTTCCCGCCGCTGCCCCCTGCGGACCCGCCCACCACCAGCCCATTCGCCGCCCAGCTGACACGCCCTCCCAGGCTCCTTACTTATGACGCCCCCAGAGCGACCGTGCAGCGGCCTCGCGCAGCGGGAGCACCGAATGAGCGCCAAAGGTAAGCCCGTCTGCGCCCGGACCGTGCCCAGTGCCAGGAGCCCTGGCCCTCGCCGTCACCAGCCCACCCGCCGGACCTACAACGCCACCGAACTCAACGCCCTCAACGCCGGCCGACTCCCGGGCTGTTACCGAGCCAACCCGAGACGCACCCACGGACCCTTCTGCTGCAACGCCTGCAAGTTCACCTGCATCCGGACCTGCACCACTCCAGCAGTACTCAAGACCTCGACGAGCAACCGCAGCAACTACCTGAAGTGCATCCTGCTCAACACCCGCTCCGTCCACAGACACGCCGTCGAGCTCTGGAACCTGCTCGACACAACGTCACCAGACGTCGCCTTCCTCACGGAAACCTGGATGAACGCCTCTTCAGCGCCCGACATAGCCATCGCCATCCCAGACGACTACAAGATCATCCGGAGGGACCGCATCAACCACACTGGAGGAGGCATCGCCATCGTCCACAGGAACACCATCCGCATCACGACCAACACCGACGACACCCTCGCTACCGCCGAGCACCTGCACTTTCAGGTCCACATCAACCCAAGACCACCCTCAGAGGTACCCTCATCTACAGACCCCCGGGACAACGCACACAATTCAGCGAAGACATCGCCGACTTCATCAGCCCGCACGCCCTCTGCTCCGCTGACAACATCCTCCTCGGGGACCTCAACTTCCACATGGAGAACAACAACGACCGCAACACCACCACCCTGCTGGACAACCTCGCCAACCTGGGACTCAAGCAACTGGTGACCACCCCCACCCACTATGCCGGACACACACTCAACCCCGTCTTCTCATCCAGCAAGGACATCGCCTTCAGCCACGCCACCGGACTCCACTGGACGGACCACAGCTGCGTCCACTTCAGCTTCGCAAGGACCACGATCCACCACCACCAGCAACAGGCTGCACGCAGGAGCTGGAACAAGATCACAGCCGACCAGCTCGCGTCCTCCCTGAGCATGAACCCTCCCACCAGCACAACGAACCCTAGCCAGGCGGCCACCAACCTCACGAAGTGGATCAGCGACTGCGCAGACGAGCTCGCCCCCCTGAGGACCCTGCCCAGCAGACCCGGTAGCAAGAAAGCCCCATGGTTCACCGACGAACTCAAGAGCTCCAAGAAGAACTGCCGAGCCCTCGAGAGAACCTGGCGCAGAGACCCAACACCCGACAACATGACTGCCCTCAAGCTCGCCACCCGAAAACACCACCAACTCATCCGCGCCACCAAGAAAACTGCATTCAAGGAACGACTGGACAACAACGCACACAACAGCAAAGAACTCTTCAACATCGTCAAAGAGCTCTCCAACCCCAACGCCGGAAACGACATCACCCCTTCGCAAGACCTCTGCAACTCCCTCGCCTCCTACTTCCACAACAAGATCGCTGACATACACAACAGCTTCAGCACTCAACCGACGAACACCACGACCGAACCGCCGCCCCCCACCACCACCCTCCGCGCCTGGACTCCGATCAGCACCGAAGACACCGTCCGCACGATGAACTCCATCCACTCCGGATCTCCGACCGACCCCTGCCCTCACCACGTCTTTAACAAGGCCGACGCTGTCATCGCACCCCACCTGCGGGACATCATCAACACCTCCTTCGACACCGCTACCTTCCTGGAGAGCTGGAAGCACACCGAACTCAGCGCTCTACTCAAGAGGCCATCGGCTGACCCCACCGGCCTCAAAAACTACCGCCCCATCTCGCTGCTCCCGTTTCCTGCAAAAGTCATCGAGAAGACCGTCAACAAGCAGCTGGCCGCCTTCCTCGAGACGAACGGATCCCTCGACCCCTCGCAGTCTGGCTTCCGGGCCAACCACAGCACCGAGACCGCCCTGATCGCAGTCACTAATGATATCCGAGCGCTGCTCGACAACGGAGAAACAGCGGCCCTCATCCTCCTCGACCTCTCCGCGACCTTCGACCCTGTCTGCCATCGTACCCTAGTACAACACCTCAGCAACGTCGGAGTCCAGGAGAAGGCACTGGAGTGGATCATCTCCTTCCTAGCCGGAAGGACACAGAGAGTCCGCCTCCCTCCGTTCAGATCTGAAGCCACCAAAGTCATCTGCGGCGTCCCTGAAGGCTCCTCGCTCAGTCCAACCCTCTTCAACATCTACATGAGCCCCCTTGCAGACATCGCACGCCAGCACAACCTCAACATCATCTCCTACGCCACGACACCCAGCTGATCCTCTCCCTTACCAACGACCCCGCCACCGCCAGAGCCAACCTTCACGAAGGGATGAAAGAGGTAGCCGAATGGATGAAGAACAGCCGCCTGAAACTGAACTCAGATAAGACGGAAGTCCTCATCCTGGGATCCTCACCCGCCGCTTGGGACGACTCCTGGTGGCCCCCCGCCCTAGGCAGCGCACCCAAACCAACAGACCACGCACGCAACCTGGGCTTCATCCTTCACTCCTCCCTCTCCATGACCAGACAAGTCAACACCGTCTCCTCGTCGTGCTTCAACATCCTGCGCATGCTACGTAAGATCTTCCGGTGGATCCCCACCGAGACCAGGAAGACGGTCACCCAGGCCCTCGTCACCAACCATCTGGACTACGGCAACACCCTCTACGCCGGAATCACCGCCAAACTCCAGAAGAGACTCCAGCGGATCCAGAACGCCTCAGCACGACTCATCCTGGACATCCCCCGTCGCAGCCACATCTCCGGACACCTGAGAGCCCTGCACTGGCTCCCGGTCAACAAGAGAATCTCCTTCCGTCTCCTCACCCACGCACACAAAGCCCTACACAGCCAAGGCCCAGGATACCTCAACAGCCGCCTCAACTTCTACGCTCCCAAACGCCAGCTTCGATCGACCAGCCACGCCCTCGCCGCTGTCCCCCCGCATCCGTAGAGCCACCACAGGGAGACGGTCCTCCTCCTACCTCGCCGCCAAGACTTGGAACTCCCTCCCCACCCACCTCCGCCTGACCCAGGACCACCTCGCCTTCAGGAAGCAACTCAAGACCTGGTTGTTCGAGCAGTAGCAGATCCCCCTCCCGCAGCGCCCTGAGACCCTCTGGGTAAGTAGTGCGCTATATAAATGCGATGATTGATTGAATGGACATCAACTGGCCATGGGCAGAGCAATGCCCCTGCCTGTGGCCAATTGCGTGCAGTCTTTTATAAAAAAAATACGCACGCAAAGGCCAATCGGGTAGCACCAAAGGAAAATCACATGCACAGGCGTGTGCGATTCCTAGGTCAGCTACCCAAACCCAGTTTTTCCCTTAGGAAATGTTTTGGCTGCGCGAGCTGTGCTGTGCACTGCAACGTTAGGCACGTGACCTAAAAATGGGTAAAGATTGAATGTTACTTTGAGGCCAGTCTTGTGGATCTGCTTTCTCTTCGCATTCAATGAACATTTAGCCCTACTTCTAGTGTGAATACCTAAACTACAAGTACAACAGTGCAAAAAAGTACTAGATAAGCTGTCCATTTATGACGCAGGACAACTTTATCTCGTATGTCAACGAATGGCCCATCATACATGGACTCCCCATCTATCTGTAAATACTTAATTGCCAATGACCACTCACTAGTGATTTTCCATACTAGAGCCTGTTTCTTATGGTTCGGATTGATAGTATGGTGACATCTCTGCAGACGTATGGAGTCCGGCTGGTGAAGTTTGGGTTCTGTAAGGCACCAACTCACCATGCACACCACTCAGTCACACAAAAAAAATATCTAGTAAATATTAACAAGAAGTGCGATCGTGTTTTGAGCAGCTGAACTTGAAGTATACGGAGAAGTGAGAGGAGAATATGGACGCATGGGTAGACATGACAGACATGTGAACGTGGCAATGATTCTCGTAGCACTTCAGTCAAGGCAGTACTCACCCTCGAGCAGGCCTCATAGACACTTGGAACTATTTCATGTGTTCATGATACTTATGCAATGACCTTGCAGGCAGGACTAGTGCTAACTTAGTGTCTAACTGCTCCGTCCAAAGGCAACTCCATCCACCCACAGTAAAACATGATGATTTAATCCTGGGGTTTCATGCCACAAAATAGTTCAAATTTCTGTATATGATGAAAAGTGGTCACAAATGTGGGCAGCCTGTCAGTCTTTTTTATAGGAGACTTACCCAGTTGTGTGCTGTCTAGACTACTTTAGAAACACTGGTCCTAACAATCGAAACACATGAGTATAGGGTAAAAAGAAAAACTTCAGTACTTTGCTGAGGTCTCCTAAGGAGTGGAGTTGTGCAAAATATCAAGGTGTATGACAGTTTGGCTCATATCGATGCCCTTTCTTGACTATTTTCAAGAAAAATATTTTTGAATTTAAACAACTTAACTCTTCATTGAATGAAATACATACACATTAAATGGAAGTCTCAGAGAGCAGAAGAGTCCTACAAGTTGATCTGTCTATATTCTTCCTTATCTGCCCCGGATCATCAACCTAAACTGGAAGCTTTCAACTTAATCTGGGAGTAAGCAGGTTATGTGAAATCTGCTTTTAACATGTCTGTGATGTGATCTTGTGGCTATGTTGTTGACCTTGAAACTTGATTCCTGAATTCTAATTTTGGCACTTGACCCAAAAAAAGTTAATTTTAGCAAATCACTTTTCCCTGTACCTTATACCGTATAAGTATGTGCGTAGGACAATGTGCAATCTTCCCGTAGCACCTTATCACATCCTGGTTTCTGAAATGAATTGGAGTTCCACATTATCATACTCCGTGGATTACTGCATATTTGAAATGCTTGAAATTCTCCCTTAAAATGTTATATTAGGACTGGAGGAGGGTTTCTATACTTGAAAAGTCTCTTTGTTTTGCTCTTCTTTTGACTCTGTGATAAGAAAGCGCCATTGTATATTTGGTGCCCATTTATCGTTGTAAAGGACTGGGTAGGGAAGTACTCAATTGCTACATAAAGCACTTTAATAATTGCAGGATATTAATTGCAGTAGAACATATCCTTGTTTGAGAAATACAAGCACTTGTGCTTCTACACAGGCATGCACTTTTAAAGCCCTTTCACACACTCCAATTCCCCTTGTTACTGCACACTTGCCACAAGGCTAGGAAGTCAGCATTTTATTATTTTTTTCCAATTCTATTATTTAAGATTCAAAAGAGTATACAATGTGTCCCAAGTCATTGCATCATTTAGATGGTCAATAGCAAGGGAAGGAGGATTTACAACACAGTATTTCTGTTAACACTTCATCTCAAGCAGCTCACAATTTACTTGAGGCCTTTTCACAGTGAATAGCAATATCGGTTTACCTCATGACATGCCTCTATGTTCAGCATTTCATTCTCAGTTTGCCCTGCTACAGCATATTGTGCAGCATTAATATGAAGGCGGCACATCTGTGTCTAGTACCTGAAAGGGAAGTTGATACACCATGCTAGAAGTTCAGTTAACTCACAATAGATATTGCTGTTAACCAGGAGAGGTCTGCACTTTACTGACATTGTTCAGTGTTGCCCTAATAAATAAAGTTCTGTCTCTGGAATGACATGAAACTTCCCTCTTGCGGGTTTATTATTGTTTAAAAAAAAAAATGTTTGATACGTACTTTGGAGCTAAGATGGACCAATGAGTTTTTCCCAGACGTCTCATTCTTTACCATCAATGAGTGACTTTTTGCAGTAGATCTTGGTTTCTTGCTGCCTCCACACCTTTTGTATCTTGGACAGTACCCATGGAGATGTTTCTACGGCCTCATTGTTTGGTCCTGTTAATGTATTAACTTGTGGTCAAACTCTGCCTAATAACTTTACCTTGAGCTGGAACCTCATGGTTGGCTTCTAGATTCATCTATCTGGGATGTTGTGCTTGGTGCAGCCTGTCTTTGTTGGTCTTGGATGAGCAGCTTATCTCACCTCTGAAATATCCCTTTTTGCAGCAGTAATGATTGTTTTTACATGTACTAGTCTTCTGTGTCGCACATGAGAAATGAGTTCTGCACCGCACATGCCAACTGCTGAATTGTTATACCAAGCTTGGGCTTCTTAAACAGTGACAATCTCCACTTTGTGTGATTTTGTTTCACAGGACAAGAAAGAAAAAGAATCTGAAGGTGTAGGGAAGAGACGGAAAACAAGCCAGTCAGAAGATGTAAGATGCCTATATAATTTTTTGTGCGTCGCTAGTTTTATGATATTTGTTCGGTTTTTTGTTGCATTAGACCGTACTAGTCTGGTTTGATTAATCAAATCCAAGCTGTTGATTTAGCACATATCAGTACAAACTTGTTTGTTTCAGATGACACTTTAAGTGTAATCAATATAGAAGTTAAACTCATTGGAGAGTACACTTTTGGGCACCTTGCTGTAGCTTTGATTGTTGTGATGGTGTGCTTGAAGGATGAATGACCCTGTACTGTGTAGACAGCCACATCATCTTGCTCTTTGTCAGTTGTCTGTCCCAGTCATTTTACCTCCATGTGAAATTGAAAGCCTTGATCACTGGAGGTTAGTATTACTTTATTTGTTGATTAATAAAATCATCACAATCGAGAATAAAACACAATCGGTTAAGAGCATTATTTTTTGCCGATAGAGCACATATAAAACTTTATACTGAAAGGTTAGCAGCAATAATTAAAAGTGCCTGTGCCAATCGATAATTGAAGTACAATTGTGCAAAGACGTATATTTAGCAGCGATAATTAAAGTGCAGTTGTACAGAATCGAACGGCTAGAGGACATTTTCAAAACTGTTGTTAAAAATAAATTGTTTTCTCCTTGGCAGAACGTACCCACACAAAATAGATAATTGTCCATGTGTTAAGATATGGCCAGTTGTTGCGAACAATTAAAATGTTCTTTTCTTTTTCTTTTTTTTAAGCCATTTAAAAATCTCGAATTTGTTTTCCCAATTATTATAAACAATTTAAAACCTTTTAGAACAAGACTTTAGGAACAATTTTCGTTTTAGCATTAATGGGTTTAGTGGCATGTTCCTGTGATAACAATCATTATCAGTCTAGGCAGGCGATTGATGTTGGGAATCGGACTTGGTTAGTAGCTTCTTTTCTACAAAAAAAAATAACTCTACAAATTGTGAGGGATTCCGTCCTTTGAGGGATATCTCCAAAACCGTAAAAACTTAAATTTGTTCCTTAAAAGGGTTTTAAATGGGTCATGAGATATGATTGCGGTTCTAATTTGTTAAATGAGTTAATAACTGACCAGAAGTGACTCTTTTTTGCGAGCTCATCCTTATCTAAAAGACTCAATAGAAGAGTGACAGACCGATGTATTATCTGCTTGTAAACCGCTTTACTCCTGACTTCTTCAAAGAGCGGACACTTAAAATAGTTTAAACTCTTTCTTAGATAGACTCTCCAACTCATAGCATGCTCATACCTTATTATCTCCTGCCGACATTGGTTTACAAGGGTGCCCTGGTCTGAACAAAACAAGGAATATAACGATTTTCAAAAGGCAGATTGGTGTACCAGAGATTGCCTTTTCAAACCAAATTCCAATCTGACATTGGCATGCCCCATATACCTAGCGACCCCAAAAACTGATTTAAAAACTTTTATTTGTAGGTCATCAAGGATTTTTGCGTCTTTCCCATGAAAAATCATTGAACTGTAAGCCAGAGAAGGGATCAGATATGCTTTCATAACCTTTAATAGATGTTCATGGTTTGGACAAGACAACTTATTCCTCACCTTTCTAAAAGCAAGGGACAAAGCTGTTGTTTTTGTTTTCAGGTTAGTGAAATGCTGTCTAAAAGACAGATTATCGTCAAATGTTATTCCTAGATACTTAAAATATTTCACAGCTTCAATATGTGACCCGTTTATCTTCCAATCTTTCTCATCTGTTTTTATACCACCTATTCTCATTTTTTTTGTCTTCTTGGTATTTATTTGTAGACCATTAGAGGGGATATAGTGATTAAAAGAATCAACTAATCTTCTTAGGCCTATGCAGTGTGGCTTAAGAAAATGGTGTCGTCAGCATATTGTACGTATTTGATATCTTGGCCTAAGAAGGTAGGTGAATGGGCGTTAACTTCTTTAAAATGTAATGGTAGGCCAAAAAAAGATTTAAAAGGCATGGAGCAAGAACGCAACCTTGTTTTAGGCAACTCTAAGTTTCAAATCGGCAAGTTGTGCTTCTGCCGTCTCCGACTTTGATCTGGACCCATGTGTTAGTATAGAACAATTTAATTATGTTGAGCAATTGGTTTAGGATACCCCATTCTGAAAGTTTGGCCCATAGTCGATTACAGGGAACAAAACCAGCCTTAAGGTCGACAAAGCAGATATACATCTTTTGCTTTCTAATCTTTGCTCTTTCGGCCAATAAAGTCGGTAAGGTCAAGATCGTAATCGTTGACTCGCCCCTATCTGAAGCCTATTTGGAAAGTTGGAATTAAGTCTTCTTTTGCGGCCCATTTTTCCTGGTCGTTAAGCAGACAGCTTGAGAAGATGTTTGCCTCCATATCTGCTAAGGCAATTAACCTATAATTTGCAGTGTTGTCCTGTGGTCCACTTTTGTAGTTCGGCTGAATTATGCTTCCTTGCCATGACTCAGGAACCGATCCAAATTTAATAACATCACTGAACAAAGTTGTTCAGATCTCCAACCAATGCTCAAGATTTGCTTTGAAAGTTGAATTTGGAATTCCGGTAGGGCCAGGTGTGCCATTCGATCTGATCCTGCTGATTGCCTTTTTCACTTGCTCTGTAGGCCAAGTCTCCTTAACTTGTGGCTCAGCTTGGATATTGTGCTGGACATTCCTAAATTTTCCACCACCGTCTGTTTGAAGCACTTGACTTTTGTCAAACAGCATTATTATTCAGCAAGATGTCTGAAGATGAACCGTAAAGATTAGAACTGGAGACGCCCAGCAGGATTTGGTGATATCGCTATTCCCTCTTTTACTACCATTTTTGAGATTGTTTATTATGCCCTATAATAATTTTGGATTTTGAGTTAAACATGAGAAATGTCGCTTGGACGATATTCTTTCATAATATGTTAGTTTGGCTTTCCATATTTCGTTGTTGTATTGCCTTCTGAGCCTTTTTATTTTATAAAGCGCCAAAGTTTTTAGTGCTCAGTTCGGTTTTTTATAAGCCACCCTTCTAGCTCTATTGAGTTCTCTTTTTAGGCGAAACTGCCAATTAGTGTACCACCCTGTTTTTTTTGGCATCATAATGGAGCCTTTTGATGTCGTAGAAGGAGGAAAATGATCCAAAAGGGAGGCACACAAACGAGGCCAAATATCAACCTTGGACTTCCCCTTTTTTTTCTCAGTCAGTGCCTTAGCGATTGCAGGTTCTAGGAATTCCCATATTTCCTTTTGATTATTAGAGTTCCACACTAGCCTTGTAAGGCTAAAGGCTGTTGGCACGATTTTCATAGATCTTGCTCCGGGCAGGTGAACAAGTGACAGTGCAGGGAGATTGTGGATTATGATCGCTTTCTATCCTAGGTATCACTTGATAATTGTAAAGGGAGTATTTCAGCTCCATTGAGATGATGGAATAATCAATGATGGATAACTGACCTGATTTTTTGAATGTGCGTACACACTTATTGTGAATTTGGACGTCTTCCTTTAGTAACACGAGGTTATATTTATTTATTTTTTGAAAATCTTTATTACAATAAAAATAATACAGTTGCAGACCTACAACCACAGAGGCCGGCCGTTAGCAATGAAAACCAAAGTTGCAATATTACACAGCTCATCAGCCGACAACCCGAGGGCCCGGCAGCGATTGCGCACAACATTTTAGAAGATCCTGTGGCGGTAGGAAGGATAAATTAAAGGTTTCACATTTTGCATTTTATCAAGAAACAAGAAACACAAACAGAAAAACTAGCGAGGCAACGAAACTATACGGTAAGTGTCTGTCCCTGGGAGGAGGGGGGGGGGGCAATCCCATCTGAAAGGACATATGTGATGGAAGGATCTAAGATCTCTGGAGAGGGGGGGGGCGGGAGTGGGCAAGCACATCATAAACAGTATTATGTAGAATTCAGGGAATGTACGGTCACTGGGACAGAGGCATGTCGGGGACTTCCACAAAAGGGGGGGGTGCAAATCTCTCCACGATACAAGTTCCATTGGTGCCATATCCTCCCCCACTTCTTGGGCCTACCCAGAGCGACATACACAGTTTTTTCCATAAACATGCACCAGTCCATGTTTTCTTTCCAGGCTGAGACCAGAGGTGCTCTCTGAGATCCCCATAGTTGGGTTATGTCCCTTTTCGCTACCATATTGCCAAGGGTGGCCCATTGAGTTTGAGCAACATTGTAGTCATTCGGCTCCCATACATTCAACAAACAGCGTCTGGCCTCCGGCAACAACGAAACACCCGTTACCTCTTCCATAACAAAGAGGTTATATTTATTGAGCTGGGAACTACATATCTGTGTCAGTGCTCTGCTTAGTTTATTAACGCAGTTTTTAGTGAGGCGGTGCATATTAAAATTTCCTACGATAATTAGCATAGCATCAGACTGGTCCTGGTACAGCACTTTGACTAATTCCCATAGTGCAGTAAATTGAAATGTCTTGACAGAGTTTTTTGGACTTAGATAGACGTTTGAGTTCTATAGGTTGTTTAAGGACTAATTTGATGCACAAAATCCACGCCAATTAGAAATCAGTTTAATTATGTTTGACGTCAAACTCAAAGAAACGTAGTTGGATAAGCTGCCACTTGCGCGACCAAAGCCTGACTTCTGGGATGCAAAGTTCAAATACTGATAATAACCAATTAGGGGTTCATTTTCCATATTTCATGTTTCTTGGAACATTAAAACATGAACGTCCCTAAAAAAGGTTACTGTATCTAGATCCTCTATAAGGGTTTTCAGACCGTTGGTATTCCATGAGCAAATATTAAAAGGTTTTCTGTCCTTATTTGAGTCCTATAAGCATCATTCGTGTGTTTCAGCTCTCCCTTTTGTGAGTGTTTTAGGAAGCCAGCTCCAGTCATCACTGAGAGCTATATTTTTCTTTATCTCCTCACACACACGGGTGCCTGGGTTGCAACCGACACCCAAGGCCCCCATTATATAAATTTGATAGTGTCCCTGAAGCTCCTTTCAATGCCCTGGAAGGACCTCTTGATCTCATACTTATAACGGAATACATTGGGACAGGGCTGTTAATTGGTAACTTCGGGATCAGCAAAGTTGGATATTGATTTTCACAGATTTTCCGTATTTTGATGCCCCATTGCTCAAATTGTCATTTATTGGCAAAAGAAATTCTGGCGGTCTCTTCTCGGTGTCAAGTTGTAAAAGTCATCTCTTTTGTCTAATTGTTAAGATATTGTTTAAATCCAACCAAATCCAAGTCTTCCGATGTTAGGTCTTCAAACTCTGGGATTGCGTTCAACAGTTTCAAAATATTACCACGATTCAAAATATCATGGGGGCCTCATGAAGTATACCATGGGGATAATGCTAATTTCATAGTTGCATCTGAATATTTGTTGTTCACTGATTTTTCGTTTTTTATGTTAACATCGATCTCCGGTGACAGCTGCATGCCTTGAAGATCCCCATCACCTGGCACATTGTCATCCACATTTGGTTGTTCAGAGGGTACTGTAGGCTTGATATTAGTTGGAATATTTTCAGAAAAGGCAACATTGTTAACACTTTTCCATCTGACCACATTTTGCTCCTCACACTGACAATCAATTCTTCTTTGGACCTGATCTTGTCCACTCAGTTGAGAATTGGGTGTTACAGTAAGGTGAGACTTTGTGGAGTCATGTGTAGTTTCGCACTAACGTGATTCCAAGGATCTAAAGATTGGATAGATTTATTTTGTTGTGAGCTCAGTAGATGAGCCAGCGTTTGTGGATTTTTTAAAAATTATTTATTTTGTTATGAGCTTTCCTTAATCTCTTTCTCGCTCTTTTAGTTCGACCATCTGGAATTATATTAGTGGTTGGTGCCAGATTTTAAGTAATATGGGAGGCATTAACTACTGATGATAGGTACATGGATTTGTTACCTTCCATCAAGTCCTTGGGTTTCTCAGGCATGTTTTGTAGGGTCTCTCCCTTTGGAGACTGCTTTTCACTTAATATAACCTTCCTTTTTGATGAGGCTATATTATATTGTTGAGCTTTACTAGTTTTAAAGCAATTTGTATTTTTTGTTGATTTTCTTCTAATCGCGGTTTTTGCCTGTGTGCTCCCAGTTTCATCTGGTGTTCCCACAGTTGAAGCTTTAGTATCAAAGTGAAGACCACGGTTATGTCCAATTAAACCTGTTTTATCTTGTACAATTCTGTCCAACATCGCCTTAACCTCTTCCACCATGAATATTACTATGGGCGGTAGCTCTGAGATGTTATCAATCATATGGGCACTAGTGCATGTTAACAGTTGATTGTCTCTGTCTGATTGTGCTTTGCTTACCAGGTTTTATAGGTGAAGCAATTTAGTATCTATGCCGGCTATGTAGAGAGCCAATGTGATTAGTAAATCCACTTGGCTGTTTAGTTTGAGTGAGTGAAAATAGAGAGCAGTGGTGATGTTGTCCATTGTATTAAGCAAACTACCCCATATTCCGTTTTCCGGGTCTTTTAATTTATCTTCAGAAGCACAGGTTCCATCCTGAAAATTTTCATCATATTTGGCTAGCAATGATAAGTCTGCTGATCCAAGCGGATTGATCAAAGAATCAGCTTGCGCAAACTTACTTTGACCGTTTAAAGAAGGCATATTCTATACGGAAAGTTTACCTGGGACCAGTGTCGACTTGTCATTATTAATGATACTAGTTTCCAAGATAAAGCTTGGTGGATCCATTTTAATTGCACTCTTACAGCCATTTGGGCTGAAGGAGGCCTATGGTATCATAATTTGGCAACCTCTGACAATGTCTGAGTTAGGCAGAGCAAGGGATGGTATCCGAATGAAGGGGGACTTAAAAACCTAGTCACTTGAATTTTGATCTGGGCCAGACAATATATTGATCACGGAGTTGTTCACATTTTGACTAAAACCCTGTTGTGTTTGCATAATTGTGCCTTCTCACCCACCGGATTTTGCCATGGATGCGTGAACCTGAGCTTTTACCAAAACCGGGCCGTTGGTTTGTGGTTTTGTTGATGGGGGGGCCACACTGGCTGCTGTAGGAAAGATGCCTGTCCTATTATCTGATAAATGGCAAATACTGCTGGCTTCTTTATTTCCTGGGCAATATAGGGCATTATCTGAAAGAAACACGTTAGTGTTAGATTCCTTACCTTAGAATATCCCCAGGCGTCAGTCTGGATCCGGAAACTTTTGCGTAGCAGTACCCCTGCGCGTCGGTAGGCGTCGTCTGCAGGCGTCCCCTGCGGCTCCGCGTCCGTCGTCGGCGTCGTGCGCCGTGATGACGTCGCTGGAGTACATAGACGCCGCCTCCGCGCGCTGACGTCAGTTCTTCTTTTTTCCGCGCCAGTGGACGCAGATCTGAAGAGCAGTACTCCGGTCTTTGACCAAGTTTTTCGATTGTTTTTTCTCTTATTGTGCCTGATAGGATGCCTGGGTTCAAGAATTGCGATGACTGTGAGCGCACGATGTCGGTCACGGATCATCACCGCCTCTGTCTCCGGTGTCTGGGCCCCGACCACGACGTGGACTCCTGTGTCGACTGCCGGGCCCTCACCAACGAGGCTAGGCGGGAGCGGTCCCGCAAGCTACTGGAGCTCCGGGTGTCGGCCCCACGTCGGGATCGGGAGCGGTCCCGGTCCGGCCGGAGGTCGAGAGAGCGTTCGAGGGAGCGGTCGCGGAGCCGCGCCGAGCGTTCCGGAAGTCGACACCACTCGTCAGGCTCGTCAGGTAGGAAGCACAAGAAGTCGGGGCGTCGTCATCGTACCCCCGACGCTCGCGCGATGCGGCCGGGGGCTCGGGTGACCCCAACCCCGCGGCTCCGCGAGAGTCGCCGGCGCGGCCTGCCTCATACCCTCCGGTCCCTGGGCATGGCGCGACGCCTGAGGAGATCGAGGCGTTCCTCATGGCCATGAGGGCGCTCGCTTCTCCGACGGGGCCTACGGTGCCTTCGGGCCCAGTGCTACCGTCTGGGGGCCCTGGCGGTTCGGGTGTCCCTGCCTCGGCGCCCTCGGGTGCTCCGGCCCCGGCGCCGCCGACGGCTCCGACCCCGGCGCCGCAAGGGCCTTCGGGATCGGCGCCGGCTGGTCTTCCGGCCTCCCCGGCGCCGTTGCCATCGGGGTTACCCCCGACGCCGCCCCCGCGCGGCGCCGGTTCTCCAGTGCCGGCTCCGGCCGGCGGTGGGGTTCCGGCGCCGGCTCCGGGCGGCGCCGTCCCCTTACGTTCTCCGACGCCGGACGCGGCGCCGGACGGGCGTCGCTCGACGCCGGTCCCGGCGCCGATGGGGCCCATGAACCCCGAGGAGCCGGTCTTCATCATTGACTCCGAATACGGAGAGGATGAGGAGTACGGTGAAGGTTGGGAGGGGTCCGAGGACCCTCTGTCACGCGAGTGCCAGTATGACCCGGACTGGACAGGTGACTTGGGGGATGCCAGTGGTTTGGACGACTCTCCTAACCCTGGTTTGATCTCTCCTCCTTCCGTGGCATCGGTGGAGGGAGCTGCCTATTCTGTGGTGCTGATGAGGGCTGCCAAGGCCTTACACCTTGAGCTCCCCGTCGCGGCCGTGAGGCCTAACATCCTCACCGAGGTCTTCAAACCGCAGTCATGCCCACAGGAGCCACTGCTGCCGTTTAATGAAGCCTTGTCAGACGTTCTGTTGGGCACGTGGTCCAGGCCCGCTTCAGGTGCGCCTGTTGATCGGAACGTGGCCAGGCGCCACCGTCCTTGTCCGGACGACCCCAAGTACCTGTCTACCCACCCCACTCCTGAGAGTCTGGTGATCCAGGCCTCGACCTCCCAGTCCGCATTCCCGTCGGCCCCGCCCGACCGGGAATCCAAGAGGTATGACCAGTTTGGCAAAAAGGTCTTCTCGTCCATTAGTTTGGGCCTGCGGTCTTGCAACACCGCTTGCCTCTTGGGCCGCTACACCCACTCTGTGTGGGATACGGTCGCGGAACTGCTGCCAGAATGCCCCATGGAGGTGCGGGCAAAACTCGGTCAAGCTGTGGCTGAGGGCCGGGATGCAGGGAAATATTCAATACGGTGTGGTCTTGATACGACCGACTCGCTGGGCAGAGCTATGTCAACGACGGTGGCGATTCGTCGCCACGCCTGGCTGAGATCCGCCAATTTTTCGGCTGATGTCCAGAATACTTTGATGGACATGCCGTTTGATGGCTGTCACCTGTTCGGTGACAAGGCGGACCACGCGCTGGAACGCTTCAAGGACTCCAGGGTCACGGCCAAGTCCTTGGGTCTCTCGACCCAGCGTCAGCAAACGGGTTCGTTTCGTCCCTTTCGTGGCCAAGGAAGGGGCGCCCCCACACGTGCTGCCAGCCACGCGCCGCAACAATCCTTCCAACGCGGTGGCGGCCGTGGAAACCGCCGTGGTGGCGGTCGGGGACAACGGCGGGGTCAGACCACACCTTCCCCCGCAGCATCTACCCCAAAATCCTCCTAGTCCGTGCTTTCGGCCCCATGTGACGCCAGTGGGTGGCAGGGTTCGCCATCACCACGCTCACTGGCGCACGATCACTTCGGACAGGTGGGTGCTGCAAATCGTCCGAAGGGGCTACTCCCTCCCCTTCGAGACCTCTCCTCCAGCCATGCCACCGCAGAACCACCGTGTGTCGGGGGACCACTTGACACTTCTGCAGGAGGAAGTTACGGCCCTCTTGGCCAAGGGGGCCATCGAGCGCGTTCCTGGGCCAGAAGTAGGGCGTGGTTGCTATTCCCACTACTTTCTGGTGCCCAAGAAGGACAAGGGGGGCCTACGTCCTATCTTGGATCTAAGGAACGTCAACGGCTTCCTCAGGAAGGAGAAGTTCAAGATGTTGACGTTAGCTCAGGTCTTGGCTGCTCTAGACCCACAAGACTGGATGGTAGCGTTGGACTTGCAGGACGCCTATTTTCACATCCCCGTCCTGCCGGCCCACCGGCGTTACCTGCGGTTCACGGTAGGCTTGGAGCACTTTCAGTTTATCGTGCTCCCCTTCGGCCTTACCAGCGCCCCACGGGTGTTCACAAAGGTGATGGCGGTGGTCGCAGCCCATCTGCGCAGGTTGGGGGTTTCAGTCTTCCCCTACCTAGACGATTGGTTGTTGAAGGCGGGCTCGCCCCAAACAGTCGTCCACCACCTTCAGATGACGGCAGACCTCTTGCACGACCTGGGGTTCTCCATCAACGTGCCGAAATCACACCTGTGTCCCTCTCAAAAGCTCCTTTTCATCGGAGCGGTTCTGGACTCGGCGCAGTTTCGGGTTTATCCTCCGGAACGGCGGGTTCGGGATATTCAGGCTTTGATTCCCATCTTTCAGCCGCTATCCCGAGTCTCGGTCAGGTTGACGCTGCGGCTGCTGGGACTGATGGCTTCCTGCATCCTTCTGGTGCATCACGCCAGGTGGCGGATGCGGGCTCTGCAGTGGGACCTGAAGTTTCAGTGGGCCCAGCATCAGGGCAACTTGTCCGACCACGTCTTGATCTCGGAGGGCACTGCGAGACAACTGCAGTGGTGGCTTACGGACCGCGATTGGGTCAGGGGCAAGTCCCTCTCCCTTCCCCAACCGGAGCACGTTGTCGTGACGGACGCGTCCCTCCAGGGCTGGGGTGGCCACTTGGGAGAGGCAGAGATCAGAGGCATCTGGTCTCCGGCGGAGTCCCGGCTCCATATCAATCTGTTGGAGCTGCGGGCGATTCGTCTGGCACTGAAGGCATTCCTCCCCTTTGTCAACGGGAGTGTAGTGCAGGTGTTCACCGACAACACCACCGCCATGTGGTACTGCAACAAACAGGGCGGAGTGGGGTCGTGGACCCTTTGCCAGGAGGCTCTGCGCCTCTGGCAATGGCTGGAACGTCAGGGCGTGACTCTGACGGTTCAACACCTGGCAGGTTCTCTGAACGCCAGGGCGGACGAACTCAGCCGTCGGTGCTCGATGGATCACGAATGGCGTCTGAACTCGGACGTGGCGCAAGGCATCTTTCTGCAATGGGGAGAGCCTTGGTTAGATCTATTCGCCACAGAAGAGAACGCGCAATGTCATCAGTTCTGCGCGTTGGAGTTTCCAAGACGGCACTCGCACGGCGACGCCTTTCGGCGCGAGTGGAGTTGCGGTCTGTTATACGCCTTTCCGCCTATACCACTTCTGCCCAGAGTGCTGAAGAAGATCAGGCGCGACCGGGCCCAAGTTATCCTTGTGGCTCCGGACTGGGCTCGAAGGTACTGGTATCCCGAGCTACTCAGCATGTCAGTCGGTCCCCCGATCCGCCTGCCCCTTCAGGAGGACCTTCTGTCGCAGCAGCAGGGGACGGTCCTCCACCCGAACCTGTCCAGTCTCCACCTCCATGCTTGGAGATTGAGCGGCGGCAGTTGAGGCCATTTGACTTGCCTCCTGAAGTCTGTGATGTTATTCTGGCAGCCAGGCGTCCCTCCACTAAGTCGGTATACGCCTGTCGGTGGAACAGATTTGTGGCATGGTGCACAGCAAAGGCTGTGGACCCTCTTTCTGCCCCTCTTTCGGAGGTTCTTCTGTTTCTTCTTTCTCTTGCCCAGCAGGGCTCTGCTCTGGGCACTATCAAGGGCTACCTTTCTGCCCTTTCAGCCTTTTTGAGGCTTCCTGATCAGCCTTCTTTGTTCAAATCCCCGATTGTAACTCGATTCTTGAAAGGCATCACTCACATGTTTCCACCTGTTCCGTTTGTGATGCCTCAGTGGGATTTGAACCTGGTTCTGACTTTCCTGATGTGTGCTCCCTTTGAGCCCCTTCATTCTTGCCCTCTCCGTCTCCTGACTTTAAAGACGGCTTTCCTGGTTGCCATCACCTCTGCCAGGAGGGTGAGTGAGCTCCAGGCTCTTTCTGTCCAACCTCCTTTCCTGTCCATTCATCCTGACAAGGTGGTTCTGAGGACTAGACCTTCTTTCCTGCCCAAGGTTGTTTCGGCCTTTCACATCGGGCAGTCCATCACCCTCCCTTCCTTCTTCCCGCCTCCGCATCCTTCAAAGGATGAAGAGCGGCTCCATCGTCTGGACCCAAAACGTGCGCTTTCATTTTACATGGATCGCACACGCCAGTTCCGGGTGGATGACCAACTGTTTGTTGGCTACGTGGGTGCGAAGAAGGGACGGGCGGTTTGTAAACGAACCATCTCTCGATGGGTCGTCCTCTGCATCAAAGCGTGCTACTCTTTGGCTCGGAAGGAGCCTCCTGTTGGGCTGAGGGCCCATTCCACTCGGGCCACGGCGGCTACTACTGCCCTGGGCCGGGGAGTCCCCTTGCAGGACATTTGCCAGGCGGCTACGTGGGCCTCGCTGCACACCTTTGCGAGGCACTACTGCCTGGACAGTCAAGTCCGGAGGGATGGCTTCTTTGGCCGTTCTGTCCTCCAGGACTTTCTGGTGTAGTTTTGTATTGGTTCGCAGACCCACCACCGGGGTTGGTATTGCTGGGGTATGTATTCTAAGGTAAGGAATCTAACACTAACGTGTTTCTTTCAGATGAACAAGTTACTTACCTTCGGTAACGATATATCTGTAAGAAACATTAGTTAGTGTTAGATTCCTTACCGAACCCACCCATCCTCCCCGTTCTGCGAACTGATACCTAGGGTTAAGGTCATCCCTTTCAGGGCCCTAGTTTTTACATGGCACCAGTGTTGGTTCTCTCATGGCTCTGCGTCTCCTGGCGCGGAAAAGCTGTGTGCAAAGAACTGACGTCAGCGCGCGGAGGCGGCGTCTATGTACTCCAGCGACGTCATCACGGCGCACGACGCCGAGGACGGACGCGGAGCCGCAGGGGACGCCTGCAGACGACGCCTACCGACGCGCAGGGGTACTGCTACGCAAAAGTTTCCGGATCCAGACTGACGCCTGGGGATATTCTAAGGTAAGGAATCTAACACTAACTAATGTTTCTTACAGATATATCGTTACCGAAGGTAAGTAACTTGTTCATCAAACATACACCCCGGGTCTTGTCCTAAGCCATTCGCAAGCGGTTTTGTTCTCAGGTATTTGATCTCCATTAGCACCACAGGCTATTGATGCTGTTCCATTATCTTTGTTTACAGTTTCATGTTTCTGCTTGAAGAATCCTGTGATGGGTGGTTGACTGGTCCTGCTACGAACTCCAGAGTATTGAGCGTCTGCAGGAGAAGTTAAAGGAAATGTTGCTAAATTAGCAAGTTCGTTAACGTTATCTCCTATTGGATTACTCATACTATTATGCAAAAGTTCATCCCCAGTCTTTCCACTCTCCTCATTCTTTCTCCGCCGCTTTGTTTGAGGTCGTGGCAATGTCCCACGCAGCCGGCCTGACCTCATTGTATTACCTACTCAGTCATACAGTAATGTCTACAGTGAATATCCAGTGATGACAAACTGGTATTGGGCTAGATGCCAGTCATGTGGCGGTAGGCAAGTTGTGCTCGCAGACCTGATTGGGCAGCCCGCAGGGGTCCCCACTCTGAAAAAAACCTTTGCAGTGAAGGAAATTACAATAAGAAGGACTGCAACAGCAGCTGTGGCTCACCTTTCCTTCTGCTGTTATTTCCACTTCACCACCACTGACCGCCCACCAGTTCAGCACAACGTCTCCAACTCTCCTTACAGCTTCTTACTGCTCCAGTGCAGCACTTATTCTTGTCGTTTAAACCCCCTATACCGCAACTGCCGCTTTACCGCAACTGTGTACTTCAACTAGCACAACTGGCAGCACTGATGCAAGGGATCTATTGCGGACTTCAGCTCCTCTTGCTCCACTTCCTCAATCCTCAGCTAACAGATGACCTCTCCTCTAGAGCTGCGGCCCTCTGCTCACGGTAACTGCTGCACACTGATAGCAGACCGGAGATCGGAGGTGCACACAGCTCTTATCGCTGTCGGCTTTCGGCTCACAGTAGGCTTACTGGTGGCTGTTTCTATTTCAATGAACAACTCACGGCCGCGGGGGGCCTCAAACGAACTCTGCCTTTAGGAGGTATTTAAAGACCACAGACTTTGTCATATAGTCTTGAAAAATCTGAGCCACCTTGCTCAACATTGCTCATTTTTATAGTTTCCATTCTCTACCTAGATCCTGAATGTTATGTATGTTTTTGTTTAATGTTCGACTGACCCTATCTATGCTCTCTCGATTGAGGGAGGAAATCACTGTGTTCCCCTTCTCTTAGTCAGGATTGTCTATGAGCCTGTCTTACTAAGCTATGAAGAGACTGACGGTTTGTAGTGTAAGGCATGGACTCCCTATCTATACCCCTGTGTCTGTTAGCCTGTTCCCCTATAAATGTCAGTGAAATTCCCAATGGGAGTGCTCGTTTGCCACTCACGTTTGTGTTGCCATGTTACCTTAAACTGCATGGAAATCCTGTATGATCTTTATTCTAGTGTTCCTGTCCCAAAACAATCTGGTTTTTTTCCCACTGTACACTGAATATGTTCCTCTTGGTTTTTCTGCTGGTAGTAACTTAGCAACCGTTGAGACTTGGCAATGAGGTAGTGGTACAATGCACATATCCTCTTAACCACTTAGTGGTAGCCTTTTCTCTGTCTTCAAGAAAGCTGACCAAGCCTTAGAGGTGTACTGTGTTCCGAGTGCTTGTATTTTGATTGGCGTTGACTGCCCAAAATGCTACAAAAGTAGAATAATTACTATCTCCCTTAAGCCTGTAACCGCTGAACTTTGAAAGGAAATTCTGTCCACCAGTTTAGTAGTGTTGCCATGAACAAGGTCTTGCTTCTTGCTGTTTTCTCTCAAGGCCATTATTTGGTGGTCTTTGAGAAATCCTTGCTTGCTGCAGCCTGTAAGAATCTCCTGTCGAGAAATGCAGTCCTAACTACAAGTGTTAGACTCAAGGCCAACCAGTCTTCATCAAACAGAATGAAGGATTCTTTGGATCACTGAGATGCACTGGAGCCCCTAGGTTCCAGCTAGCCAAATCAATAAAGAGGCCCAGGAGCAGCTAGGTTTTAACTGACCCACACATCGCTCTACTTACATAGTCCCAATGTTCCAAAGATATATTTGCCTTTCAAATTGCTGCATTCAGCCTCTTCCAACCTGGCAATGTGCCCAAAATTCCACAGGGTCAGACTTGGCAGATGTGCTTTTTCAGTAATCACGTTGCATCCTCATGGTTCTTAAATTCCCATTTGTCTCGTTAATTGTCATGCATGAGTACCTGCTGTGCAGCACCAGGTGTCTTTTGTATAATCACATGCTTATACGTTGAAATAGAAATGGATATATGGGGGTGAAGCCTGCAGAGTCAACATGGCGGACGCTTTCTAGTACACATCTCCTTTATCTGCTAAAATTACACACTGAAGCAAAGCATCCTTTATGGGACAGATCTGCAACAACTCCAGCACACTCTTGGGAGTTTGCCCTGCGGCGGAGGAAGCTGGTAGACCATCGATTGAGTTGTCTGGCTCCGCTGCTAGGCCCGAGGCCGTGACCGGGCCCGTAGCAGCGTTCGTTAGCAGGCAAACAACTAGCACTGAAGCAGAGAGCCGGGCGGGGAGACTGCAGAAACTGGCCAAATATCGGCGAACAGGCCACTCACACAAGTAAGGCCCGAAACAAGGAGCTGCGGGGGCTGAGGAGCCTGCTCTCTACAGCCGCAGACTGGAGTGAAGACCAGACGGTGATTGTGGGCGGTGCTGCAGTGGAGGACTGCCGAGACGTGACGTGCTGCGACGTGGTGGTGGCGTCTGTCTGCCTTCCCGGGCTATGGCCTCGAATTGTGGTAAAATCTGCACCAGGAAGCGGGCGGCAGAGACTAGAAGGGAAACACAGTGGCCGGGTGACCCTGAGGAGGATGATTGTACCCAGCCTCACCAGAGCTGCAGATTATTAATCTGGGTGCGTAACACATGGTATGACGGGCCTCCAGCACGACGGAGGGCGAAGAACTGTGGACTGAACTGGGTATCGCCTACTATGAATCTGTGGACGGGGGACGCACGAGTCAATGGTCATGAAGTGCCGCCGGGCCTAGCATGGTACAGAGCCAGTGTGTGCTTATTAGTGTGGAAGGGACTTGTAAGCTGAGGGCCTGCGCAGATACTGGCAACCCCTGATGGGGCACTGGACTCTGTGTGCCGTTGGTGCTTGCAGGAGACCCAGGGTTGGGCCCTCTGTCACAGACGGGAGACCGATACGGCATACCCCAGCACCAGAAAGCAACAATGGCACCGAACAATAAAGCACAGAACTAAATGGACTCTGCGGTACACCACCTGTACCCCTTAACAGACATGCGACTTTGAGTGTGTAGCCGGCACCGCCCTTCTGGTCGGGGGCGGGGGGGGGTTCCTGCGTAGAGTCTATGAACATTTCTCAGTGGCCATTAAGGAGCGACAGCACCATGCAGCAGGTTGGCTTGATCGTGAGCTTTCCCGTATAATACTGCTGATTTCAGAGCCGTGCCACCAGCTGCACTTGGCGTCTTTACCACTTACACTCGCCCCTTCCCCTATTGTACCTACTAAGGGTGCAGAGCGGCCAACAGCCGCCATAATAACAAAACCATGAAACCACAAGGATAGACCGCACAAGGGGCGACGAACCATGCGCACCTCAAGCATGACGGGCACGGAACAAACATCGCATATGGTCCAGCCCCATACCCTAGAAGACACTGTACACAATCCTGAATGCCATTGAGAGATCCTGAGTATCACTGTAATCTAAAATAGACAACGTGGCAGCAGACCTGACACTACTAAATGCAGACCACAAGAAGCTGTCGGAATAAGTGACATCCACGGAGCACACCCTATCCGAACTCAAGCCAGTAACATATTTAATTAAAAAACAATAAAGTGCACAGGAGGCCAGAATACGTTATTTGGAGGACAGGGTGGAGGATGCAGGGGTCATTCTTGGAGCAATAATGTCCGCTTGATTGGACTACCATAGGAGGGCCAAAACGCAGTCGCATTAGTGTAACAATGGATCAAAGACCTGTTGCTCGCTTTCTCATTATCCCCCTTCTTTACGATTGAGCGGCTGCATCACATCCCCTTAGAAGAACAGCGGCCGGAACTGAGGCCCCCACGCTCATCTTCAAGGTGTTACATGATAGGGACAGGGATGCAATACTGCGGAAAACGAGGAAACTCCAAGAAATCAAAATAGAGCGCACACAAGTTGTTTTTCCCGGATTATACACTGAGCGTGCAACACCAAAGGGGTTTCTTTTTACAAGTGAAACAAACTCCGTCAACTGGATATACAGTACTCTTTGCTGTACCCAGCAAGGCTTCTAGTGGTGGCAGGTGGAAAAGCAAGATTCTTTGATACACCACAGGACACATGGGACTGGCTGGAAACAACTGGTCAGTTTTTGGGACCCTGTCCATCTAGCATGCCCAGAACGCGAAACAATGCATCAGTTGGACCCAGGTCCCGTGGCGGACGTAATAAGAAAGGCACACCCAGTCTGGCAGCAGTGCCGGATGTGGTACAAACCATACAGGAGCAACCGAAAGCTGTAGGTGAAGCGGAACGCATAGCTCCCACCTGGAGGATCCTTGAAAAGATGCAACATCGATCCCTTCATCTGGAGACGAGTGCTCATTATTGGTGTGCCCATCAAACACTGCCTCACTAAATATGCCGGACGAAGCCCACAGTCTTCGGATATTATTTAACATGCACTCTAACATATAAGGCATGCGGCCTTCGTTATGGGCCATACTCCCCTACTCAATGATATAATGATAATGCTATACTGATGGCAGTCGGGGGGAGGGAAGGGATGAACGGCTCAGGCAGTATATGTAACGTCCACAGGAACTCCTCAGAATCTGGGCGATGCGCAAATGGGTCCACCTCTTGTCATCCCCAACTCTGACAAGTATACACAGAGTATTGAGGCGATCAAGCGAGGGAAAGGAATTAGCGTAGAAACAGCGGGGAATCGGATACCTGCAAGTCCAGAACACAAGGTTAATACAGTCCGTAACACTGACTACTCTCATACGGTCTCACAAATAGGATAATTACCTGAAAACAACGTTTAAGTGGCTGCTGTGTTCCTCTCTATGGCAGTAAAGATACAGCTCTCAAACTGTAATTGTATGTACCAATAACAACAAAACATAAACCGATTACTACTCCATTCACACCAATTCCTCCTATGATAGGAAACCAAGCTTTACACATACCTACCCTCCTTTCACATTTCCAACAGAAAGAAGACAAGAAAACAAAAAGAAAGCGTTGTCCGTTCTTAAGTTTGAGATTCTTGAGTTGCAGCAATATAGTTACTATGATCCTTGGTTCTTTTGTCTATGAAGAAATGCTCACGAGCAATGGTATCCTGTATCGGTAAACAAGAGAGACAATTACACAGAGCCAAATGTCTAATCTTGACTTTAGTTTAGAACAAACGAAAAACCATTAACCTCCTTGGTTATAATGAGGGCCAAAACGAATAAATGACCAAAATACCCACCAATTATTGGTACTAGAAACAAGCACCAGCCTTGTAAGTTGGTACCTTGTTTTCCGCAACACACAAGTGTACCAGTTCACTAAATCTGATCCAGACTAACAGTGTTAATCGAGCCCGAGCAGCACAAGGATCCAAGCAGGCGCAGGATCCTTTCTCTTCGCCAAACCCTGACCACCACACGAACATCAAAATGCTCTCCCAGCTAGAGCGGACAGCTCGTCGTTAGCCGTCGAGGAAGGGAGTTGACTTCGGTCTCCTTGCCAAATCTAGAACAGCCCACAAGCACCAACAGCTTTCCTAGTGAGAGCGGACAGCTCGTCGTGCGCTGTCGAGGAAGACGTTGACTCCGTTCTCGCCAACTCCATCACGGCATACGAGCATCAACAGCTCTCCCAGTGAGAGCTTGCAGACCACCGTCTGCTGACGAAAAACGCAGCAGAGGCATAAAACCCCCACAGACTCAATAGATTCCCGAACCAGCACAGAATCCTAGGGCAAGGCAGTCCTAGACTCCAAAGGGAGAATCCTGAAACTGTGCAGCCTCACATCCTCCAACAAAGCAAGAACTATGCACACTGATCGGCGTGCGTCATTGATTAATATACACCATGGCCCCTCCCATTAATGAAGTCCTTCTGGGAATTGTAGTACACAGTTTGAAACCCTCAATCGTAACGTAATGTAGACGCAACCAATCAGTGCCTGACAGTATACTGCTACTGTATAATCTCTTCAATGCCCCTCTCTTACACCATGTGCGTAACTGGCAAAACCTACGTTGATGCAAGGGGGTGTCTCTGTGGTAAGCTCTGCAAGGTCCAACACCCTCTTTCTCAGGGAATTAACTGGTTGTGCTGGTTTTTTACACTTAGGTTTGGGCAGCTCCATTTGTTTATGGAGACAGCCCTTTGGGTATTCACACATTGCTACATTGACACTTCTGTTCTAAACCAAGTTGCATGGGCCTCTGGGATGGGTGCGCCTAGTGTCACCTAAATATACGTAGGCCTTCATACCTTGACTTAAAACAATGCCATGACCAACCAAAAGACCCTTACTTCCTGCCGCTATGCGGTATATTCTAACCTCAAGAAGCACAATATACGTATTGCCTTGCGGGAAAAAGCACCTAACACATCAAGACAGCTAGGCTGCAGCGTAAATGGAGGGGCTGAGTGTTTGCCACAGACTTCTCATATAACCGTGGAACACTGATATGGATCTGCCCAAACACTTCCTTCCTTGTAGCAGAAGTTGTTGAACATACAAGGCAGATATACTGGGTAATATCTACAGCCCTAAAACAGATCAGGGCTCTTTCCTGAGATCACTTTCACAAGTACTGGATAAATCGTGTGACATGCAGTAGCTGATAGGGGTGACTTCAACAGGGTCAGTGATGAAGATCTAGATAGATCATTCACCCCCTTGTGTTGCACCACTGCATCCACTAATACAAACATGCTGCAGGACTGGGCACATGGTTGGGACTTGGTGGGCATATGGAGACACTGCAGCCCCATGCTACGGGTATACTCCTTCTACTCCTCACCACCCACGTTACATGTTCGCTTAGACAGATTCTTGAGTACGCCATCCCAACTCCCCTATGTAACAGATACTGATTCTTAGGACACACACACACTCAGATCACAACCTGCAGTTTATCACACTTGCCTGGAAAAATAGGACTCCCCTGATCCCCATATGGAGGTTGCAGTCGGCAATGCTGGAAGATTCCATACTCCGTGAGTCACTCGGCAATACCATCAGGGAGTATTTTGGAAACAACACAGGCACAGACACATTGGCTTTAGTAGAATGGGAAGCTCTAAAGGTCATGCTGCGCAGGAAATGCCTGGAAATGGGGAGTAGTAAGCGGCGACAAATAGTCAGACTTTGTAGAATTGGAATGTGCTCCTATATCACTCGAGAGACGGGGGGCGACAGCACCCACTTGCTAAACAACATTGTTAGATGAGCGCAAAAAACATTTAATACTCTTGGAACGACTGAGATGTCTGAACGTCACGGCACACTCAGCGAAAACACGTGAAGGTGGACCGCTCAGGGTCTGGCTGATCAAACAGTATCAGCTGACAGGCCCCATCATACCCCTTAAATCCGACAATGACGAGATGAAATGTACACAACACGAAATACAGTACGAGCTGACCCTGCACTTTAAGAAGCTGTACCAGTCAACACTGGAAGCATCACCGGCAGCAATGCGCTCCTTTCTAGATGGCCTTGTTTTCCCCGGTCTCACACCAGAACAAAGTATGGAACTAGAAGCCCCAATCATGCCAGATGCAGTACGTGGTGCAGTGCGTGCCCTAGCCTCTGGGAAAGCCCCTGGCCCAGATGGCTTTTCAACGGAGTTCTACAAAACATACACCGACCTTCTAGCACCACAACCACACCGCGTATACACAGAGGCATTACAACTTGCAAGTTTACCAGTCTCCCTTACTGAGGCCATGCTATTTACCCTTCCAAAACCTGACAGAGTCCACACATTTAGGATCGTACCATCCGCTTGCACTACTGAACGTAGGCTATACAATATTGGCAGGAGTTCTGGCACTACTCACACCGCATCTCGTACACGAGAACCAGAATGGGTTAGTCCCAGCGCGCAACACCTCCCTCAATATACGCGGGCTGTTTCGGATAATGAGATAAGCCCAGCCTGACTGCCCAGAATCGGGTTGTCTGGTGTTAGACTTGGGAAAAGCCTTTGATACCATTGAATGGCCATATCTGTTTGAGGTGCTTCTGAGATATGGATTTGGTCCATACTTTCTAAGCTTAGTTAAATTGCTATATGGAGCGCCAACGGTGCTTGTCCGCACTGTCCCCTTGTTCTCACAGTACATAAAGATCTGTAGAGGCACCGAGCAGGGCTGCTCTTTCTCAACGCTAATCTTGTCCCTGGCCATTGAACCGTTAGCACTGGCTGTGCAGGCATCCATGGAACATTAAGGTATCTCACTGGGCACTGACATTCATGCCATATCGCTAAATGCGGAGGACATTCTGCTGTATATTAACACCTTGGCTGCTAATGGTTTTCCACTCCTGTGCAAACATTCCATGAATCCCTCTATTCTTGACGAGCTCAGCTCGTCATGAGCACAGCTCAACTGTGCCTCATGACGAGCTCAGCTCGTCATGAGCAGCGAAGGGGTTAAGGATGTCAGGAAGGCACCACCTGTAATTGTCGGGACTGCAAATCAATTGGAGGAAATACTGCTTGTTCCCCTTTGTCACCCACACAAAAGACCCCCTACTCAATGTTGGTGGCAGTCAAACATGTTTCGCTATTTGGGGATACGGATTCATCACACGGACCGGGACTTATTAGATGGTAACCTCACAAGAGCAAGCACGACTCTGAAATCACAAATGGAGTTCTGGAAAACCCTTAATCTCTCAGTGGCTGGGAGGGTGGCACGTGTTAAAATGGTGGAGTTCCACGCCTTTTGTATCACTTTGCCAACCTCCCACTTTATTGACCATCGTCATTTTTACGCTTGTTAGGGAGTCCGCTATAAGAACTTATTTGGAACAGATCACGCTGTAGGGTGGCGCTCACAAAGCTGTTATTGCCCCTGACCCAGGGGGAATTGGCTGTACCGAACATGGAACAATAGTATCCGGCATCTCAACTGCAATGGGTGGCCAGGTGGATGGCGGAATTACACCTGACAGACACGGCACAGAATGGTATCCTGTATGCACTGGTCACACTCCTACACATTATCCTCCAACCCTTGAAGTAGGTACGAAATCTAGTACAGTGGTTCTTAACCTGTTGTCTGTGGACCCCTGGAAGTATACAGTTCTTACTCAGGATGCAAACATTAGTAGATTAATAAATTACATACACATAAAAAAAACAAGATGTAAAATTTCAAAATACTCTGTAAATGTGAAGGAATTTAAAATTGAAGCCTGCAAAAGAAAGTTGAATGTTTGCATTGTCCGCATTCCGTCCATCATTTGTTTGCTGTAACACTTTTCGCCCTAAGTGGGATGGGTAAGCCCAGATGTGGGTCCCTTGCTCACTGTGGCACTGCATTCAAGCTAGCCTGGCTGATGAAGGGTGACATACCCTGAAACCGGTCCCAGGATGCTTGTTTCCAGTCCCAGGATTCTTATTTCCAGTCCAGGGAGGACCTGGCTTGGCAGTTGGTCTGGGCTGTTCCCATGAGGCACAGGGTCAAGACTGAGTTGCATATGGCTGGATCCAAACTGGGGTGGCTTAGTGGGCAAAAGAACGATGGATTTAACCCAGATCTTTTGACTGGGGGAGAATGTTTGCATTGTCAGCATTCTGTCCATCATATGTTTGCTGTAACAATGCAAATAAAGTTGGCATTCCTTAGTAGCACATGTACAGAAAACAGTAATATGGATGATTGGTGGCCTCAAACAAAGCACTAATATGTGCCGAAAAGAAGAAAATGCATTAGGAGCAAAAAGTCAAAGTATTTTAAAAATAAAGCTATATTTTGATAAATTAAACATTTTCATTAAAAAATGATTTTTGTAGATTTTTTTTGTGTCCATTAAAGAAATTTTTCATAATTTATATATTTCCGTAGTTATTTCTTATACTTATTTCCTTAGTTTTGTGTATTTTTTTGGTGTTTATATCAAAGAAATGTTATGTGGACATATCCCGGGCTTCAAAAGGTGAGTCAGTGGGGGTCCACGCAAGTCAAAAGGTTAAGAACTGCCGATTTACTATATTAAATCAGCTCGCAGTATTTAAATGCCTACTAATCTGGGGCAGGGTTCATCAACTGGCTTTGTCGATCTCTTCTCGGCCATTGCAATAAAATGAATCCCCTAACTAACCCTGTCTCAGCTCTCAAGGTAAATGTAAAAAAGTGCTTTTAAACTCCAATTATTAGGCCAACATATAAGACATTATTTTACACTATTCATGAATAATAGAGAATTTGAAAAATAGACCGATATCTTTGTAGACATCCTATTTCTTTACATTAGAGAGTTTAAGGGAAGGAATGGAATATGTAAGTGCTATAGGAAATGTCTTACTTATTAGCAGTTATTGATAACTTTAAATGTGTTTCCATGTTAGAGGGTTTTTCAAATGCATTGACAAAGTTTGATTTTGTACTGTAGGTCAGACGACCCTCTATCCGGGGGTATTGTAGTGAATGGACAGCCAGGATAAGGCTTGCAATGCAACCATGTGGCCCTAGAATATGATTTCGTTTTTTAACATTGTATGTTCTTCTAGAAGTTGGAATTTTCAGTATAAATCCTTTCATTTGCCCTTCGGTAGCAGGATGAAGTTCCACGAAGTGTCCGGGAAGAGAGGCCGACTCTTGTCAGTGCACTAACTGAAAGGAGGATTGATGCTGCTATTGGAAACCAGAACAAAGTAAAGTCCATGGCTAACCAGCTTCTTGCCAAATTTGAAGAAAATGCTCCAGCCCCGAACACCGGTTTGCGGAGACAGGTAATGTTACAAGAGTCTTAATATGGTTTATGGGGGAGAACAAAACAGTAGTTAGAGCTGCACTCCACACACTAAACTATATCACTATTTGTGGGTTTCCTTAGGTATTCTGCCAGCTTCTTCTCCAGCTGTCTCTCAATGTGCTCATGCTGTTGTTTGGTGTGGAATAGGGATCTTTCCATACAGCATTATTGCAGTACTCTTTTTGAATTTACAAGGCAAAGATCATATCTGGTGAAGGGGCTGTGGAAATGGCTCGGTTAAGGAAGGTGCTCATTGGTTATCTTTTAGAAGAAAAGATTACTTACCTTGGGTAAAGTTTTTGTGAATGATGTATTCGCTTCCGCAGATGTCTTTTGACCCTCCGATCACCTCTGTTGCTTTTTCTTTTCTTTTTCTTGTTGAATTGGCTCCATCCTCTTCTATGTTTGCCGTGATGGAGGCTTCGAAAATGTATTTGATGAAATCGCTGTCACCAATGGCTGGGCACCCTTTAAATTGGATAAATGGTATATATTTCACATCAGAGGAGTTGCAAGACAGAGCACCTCCTGGTGTTGGTTATGCATGTAGCTGTAATAGTTCACAGATGTAAGGAATTCAGAACTGATACCCATCAGAGGTCATAGTAAAAATTGCTCTATGAATTGTTCTTTACCTTATTTAATTAATTACAGGGGCTGCTCCTCTGTAATGTCGACAAAGCATCGCTCCACTGCCCAGAGCCAGCAGATGATAAATAAAATGATAATACCACTATGTTATTATCATTTTATTTATTGCTATCTGAGCCGAGATAGAGACGTAGGCCAAGCAAGGAGTACAGGATGGGCCGGGCAAGGCAGGGAGGAGAAGTGTGCACTTAAAGTGTGCATGTCAGTTTAGTTGGTTGTCTTAGGCTGGCCAAACAGACATGTGCATTTATGTGTCTCTTGGGCTGGAGAAATGCCAAGAGGCTACCAGGTACTGCCTGAGCAGCAAATGAGGACGCTTAGACCAATCCTTGCACTGCTCTCCTAGCATGAGGGCAGCGCCTGGATTGGGTGGGGAGCCTGTGCTATCAGGCCGGTTCACTTCTGGTCCGGATGAAAGGAGGAATGAGGCGGGCTGGAGCGTAGCAACAGGTAAGATTTTTTATTTTTAGTTTAACCCCCTGCTGCCCTACCACTTTAGATAGGCGGCATCCGGCACTGTTTAATTCAATCACTGGGTCTTGTGTGTACCAAACAGATGCCAAATGGACAGTGTGTGTTAGCCCACTTGAAGACTGAGGAAGAGACGTGAGCATGCACCATAAACAATTTCACAGTAAAGTTCCATAATAATTTGATCCGATTCATAGTTCAATACTCTTTTTAATTTGCCACTCACTATACCTCAATGGAAGTATTTTATAGATACATAGGTACATTTGTGTTCTGTACCATTGTGTAGGTTACACAAACAATTTAGTGGTGTAATAACTATAAGTATGTTGTCAAGAAGAGTCTCTCAGGTATCACATAGAATTTGCTGATAGATGTGACTGCATTCTGTACTACTTTCTACACTAAAAAGAATCCGCTGCTAGGAGTTAAAATAAAACATTTGAATTGTTTTTTGGTCTATGAAACCATAGTAAAAGTAACACAAACACATTTAGAAACCATGCTAATTAACAAAGGAGTGGTCATCGAATCGGGAATATGCATTTTTTTTTTTTTACTGTTTTATATTTTTTTCTGTTGAATTCATTGATTGGGTCTGCCAAACAAAACTTGTAATTTGTTGAAGAAACTTTTTTTTAAAATGGGTCTGCAGTGTATCATGAAAATGTATGGTAATTTCAGGTAATCCTAAAAACCGTTTCTCCTTTTGAATATTTAGCCAACTGCCTAAAACAATGACATGTATCTGATTGGATACATTCCATGAGCTTAGTGAATTTGGCGATTTATTTACATCAATAAATAACTCTGCCTGTAATACTTCAATGGGGCCGACCTCAATCAACAAAACGTTCTAAAGATTTAATAAATTCATGTTATACATTTCACTAATATTTGCATTCAAAACAAACTCGAACTGTCTTTACTCAGCTCAGTCATTTCACTGCTTTCAAATCTCACTTCTTCTGCTATAGTGTAACATTCTTCTAAGCGCCAGGATACCCGTAGGGTGGCAGTATCGCACTATGTAAGTCCCAAATTCATTCATTCATTATGGTTTCTAGATCTCAATCAATCAATCACAAAATTTGTATAGCACACCACTCACCTGGAGGGTCTCAAGGCGCGGGGGGGTGGGGGAGGGGGGGGTTGCTACTGCTCGAACAGCCAGGTCTTGAGTTGTTTCCTGAAGGAGAGGTGATCCTGGGTCAGCCGTAGATGGGTGGGGAGGGAGTTCCATGTCTTGGCTGCCAGGTAGGAGAAGGATCTTCCTCCGAGGGTGGATTTCCGAATTCTTGGGACGGAGGCGAGGGCGAGGCTGGCAGATCGGAGCTGGCGGGTGGGTGTGTAGAAAGTGAGGCGGCTGTTGAGGTACTTCGGGCCCAAGTCGTGGAGAGCCTTGTGTGCGTGGGTGAGGAGTCTGAACGTGATCCTCTTGCTGACGGGGAGCCAGTGCAGGTCTTTCAGGTGGGCAGAGATGTGGCTGCGGTGCGGGATGTCCAGGATTAGTCGTGCTGAGGCGTTCTGGATGCGCTGGAGTCTTTTCTGGAGTTTGGCTGTGGTCCCAGCGTAGAGGGTGTTCCCGTAGTCCAGACGGCTGGTGACGAGGGCCTGGGTGACCGTCTTCCTGGTTTCGGTGGGATCCATCGGAAGATCTTTCGGAGCATGCCCAGGGTGTTGAAGCAGGAAGATGAGACTGCGTTCACTTGCTTGGTCATCGAGATGGAGGAGTCCAGGATGACGCCCAGGTTGCGTGCGTGGTCCGTTGGTTTGGGTGCGCTGCCCAGTGCAGGGGGCCCCCAGGAGTCGTCCGAGGCGGACGGGGATGGTCCGAGGATGAGGACTTCAGTCTTGTCTGAGTTCAGTTTCAGACTGCTGATCTTCATCCATTCCGCGACGTCTTTCATTCCTTCCTGGAGGTTGGCTTTGGCGTTGGCGGGGTCGTTGGTGAGGGAGAGGATCAGCTGGGTGTCGTCTGCGTAGGAGATGATGTTGAGGTTGTGTTGGCGGGCGATGGCTACGAGGGGGCTCATGTAGACGTTTAAGAGGGTGGGGCTGAGAGAGGATCCTTGAGGGACGCGGCAGATGACTTCAGTGGCCGCGGATCGGAACGGGGGGAGGCGGGCTCTCTGGGTTCTTCTGGCGAGGAACGAGATGATCCACTCCAGGGCCGCTCCTTGGATTCCGGTGCTGCTGAGGCGCTGTATCAGGGTGCGGTGGCAGACGGTGTTGAAGGCTGCTGAGAGGTCCAGGAGGATGAGGGCAGCCGTTTCCCCATTGTCGAGCAGGGACCTGATGTCGTCGGTGGCTGCGATGACGGCGGTCTCGGTGCTGTGGTTTGCTCGGAAGCCGGACTGTGAGGGGTCGAGGGATCCGTTGATCTCGAGGAACGTGCGAGTTGTCTGTTGACTATCTTCTCGATGACTTTGGCTGGAAAGGGGTGGAGCGAGATGGGGCCGAAGTTCTTCGGGTCCGCGGTGGGTTTCTTGATGAGGGCGCTCAGTTCGGCATGTTTCCAGCTCTCCGGGAAGGTGACTGATGCAAAGGAGCTGTTGATGATGTTCCGGAGTTGGGGTGAGATGGGGGAGTCGGCTTTGTTGAAGATGTGGTGTGGGCAGGGGTCGGTGGGGGAGCCGGAGTGGATGGTGTTCATCATGCGGGTGGTGTCTTCGGTGCTGACAGGGGTCCAGGTCCAGAGGGTGGTGGTTGGGGGCGCTGGTTCGGCGGTTGGGTGCGTAGTTTGTGTGCCGAAGCTGTTGTGAATGTCGCCGATCTTTCGGTGGAAGAACGAGGCGAGGGAGTCGCAGAGGTCTTGCGAGGGAGTGATGTCGGTGTTGCAGGCGCTGGGATTTGAGAGCTCTTTGATGATGCTGAAGAGCTCCTTGCTGTTGTGGGTGTTGTTGTCCAGTCTTTCTTTGAATGCGGTCTTCTTGGTGCTTCGGATCAGCTGGTGGTGTTTGCGGGTGGCGTTCTTGAGTGTGGTCATGTTCTCTGCTGTCTGGTCGTGGCGCCAGGCTTTCTCGAGGGTGTGGCAGGTTTTCTTGGAGTTTTTGAGATCGATGGTAAACCACAAGGCTTTCCTGCTGCCGGGTCTGCTGGGACGATTCTTCAGTGGTGCGAGTTCGTTGGCGCAGTTGGTGAGCCACTGTGTGAGGTTGCAGGCTGCTTCGTTGAGGTCCGTCGTGTTGGTGGGCGGGTTCTGGCTGAGGGCGGTGGTGAGCTGATCGGTGGTGATCTTACTCCAGCTTCTGCGGGGAACCTGATGCGGGTGGTGGTGGGCCGTGGTTCTCCTGAAGTTGAAGTGGATGCAGCTGTGGTCTGTCCAGTGTAGTCCAGTGGAGTGGCTGAAGGAGATGTGCTTGCTGGAGGAGAAGACGGGGTCAAGCGTGTGTCCAATCAATCACTACTTTTTACCGTTGCAAGTGTATGGGAAATGTTTCTAAAACGTTCAAATCAAGAAATAAATCAATATAGCCCAAGTAAAATCTTACCAACTAGTCTCTGTCCACATTAAGAAGCATGGTCGCTTTATGAGAAGAGTTCTGTTAAAATCAATGTAGCAACTTTAAGTGTTTAACATGCCACTAATGTGCGATTTACAAGCTAGTAAAACACATTTTTTCTATGCGTGTAAGGCCATAGGATAACCACCATGATGTTGAAATGTCTTAACTGTTTCGGTATGCTCCTATAAGAGGTCAGAGCTCTAAGAAGAGTTCTTCATTTCAGTGAGCAGCAGCGTTTCTTATGCCAAAATACACATGGATTTTTTTTAGTTACTTACTAGCTATGACGCCGTCCATTTGCTAGCCATGATGGTTTTGTATTTCATTTAGTTTTTTCACAGTGCCAAAGAACTTCTTTGTACCAGCCAGTGTAAAGTCACACATTTGGAGTTTGTCTGCGTACAGAATTAGACTTTGAAAAGTCTAAATAATAGTTAATAGTATTCAAAAGACTGAATGGGGCTGGTCTGGACCCATGATGGAGTACTGTACTGGGCTCCATGCTCTCAAGCACCATAGCTCCAATGGTCACCAAGTGCATTCTGGATGAGGGGAGATTACTGTAACAAAGTGGAGCTTCTGCGAGAAATGCAGTTGTGCTGCGTTCAGGCAGCAGTAGCTACAGGGACTCCTGTTTCTTCCTGCCTGGCCGGCTGAGGGAGGCCTGCAGATTCCACGCTATTTGTCGAAGTTTGTGAGGAAAGCCTTACACAGGGAAGTTCAAAGCGCAATTTAACATAGGGAGTTCCCGGAATATTTTGTACATTGGGCAGAGGAGTGGATGACGACCTGAAGAGCAGCAGCCTGACCGTGGCCCTGGCAGACATGCAAATGGCATCTGGGAAGTGAGGAAGGCGTGAGGCAGAAAACACCTGGATAATTTATGGTCATCTGTGACCAGCTACCACAAAGTTCCTTTGTGAATAGTGAGAACTCCACTTGTTCCAGATTTTGTCTCAAGTATGGTTAAAGGGGCTTGAATGGAACACTGAGGTGTGTGGTGACCTAGATATTCTTTTCAAGCCTTGCCTCTTTCTTTGATGCTGCCTTCCCTCTGACTTGCTTAAGTCACTGCTCTAGCCCCCCACGTGTAATCAGCCTACGCTGTACCCCTTCAGCCCTCACCTTTATTCGAGTTTTCCTTCTTCCTGGGCCCTCTGTCCCTAATCTTTCCCTTTTGCCAAGATTTGTATTTCTACCTGCATCCCTTTCTTCTAAACTAAACTAATCAATGGGGCTAACAAGAAGTTTGTGTGTACAAAGAATAATGGAGAAGAATAGGAGTGGGCATGGAGTTGACATTGTGTCCCCATCACCCTTTTGTGTGGTGAGGTGGGAGATTAGGACTGTGGTAGAGTGATGGGGCTCAAACCTTCACATTTTGGAGCAAGAAATTTGCCATGAATAACTTGTCCATGCTGCCAAATTCTGTATTGCCGAGTTAAAATCATGCTGCTGGAGTTTCATGCACATTCCGATAATAGTTGAAGCTGAGTGAATGTGCTGCACTTTTAAAGGGGGCTGTGGCTTGATTTTTGTTTGTTTTTAGTCACTGAAAGGTTTGCATCGATTGTGTATGCTTGTGCCTGAATATTTAGTATTTAAACGGTTGGGCTTACAACATTTTCTGTGATGGCAAGAAGAATGAATATTAAAACAAATTAATTTAGAGTCTAATCTGTACTGAATTTTTATGCATCGTTTCAAAGTCATGTTACTTAAGGAAAAGCCCTCCATGGTTCCTGTAGGAATGATGCTGACTGACATGTAGCTCTTCAAAGTCCCTTGGACAATAAACCATAACAGTCTATAATTGGGAACTGTTGCGGAAACTAACTTCCCACTCAGTCAAATATTTATTTGTATGCTTAATAAATCTTCCGGGCGGCGGCAGTGGACCTAATAGGTTAATGGAGGCGAGCCGTTACGAGCTAATTGCAGTAGCGTGAAGATAGCCTCCCCCGTCTAAGCCCACAGATGACAGCACTTTAGATCTGTGCTTTTTTTGCGCACCTGGAAACACTAGGTTGCAGCAACCGTACTTCATGGTAATTCTTTTATATGCTTATTTTTCACATATATCCACTGGTTGGACGCGCCTTAGCGAGCATGGACCACCAGGGATTTTTCACGTCACTGGTCCTGAAGAAAGCTGCATGAATATAAAGAGACAGCTGAAACATGTCGACCTACCATTGAAGGGATAGAAGTGGTCAATAATATTACCATCCTTAATATCCCACACATTTTTTTTAACAATATTGGTTGACCGCTGAATAAAATAGATTTTGGGTACAACTAATATTTTTTAATTCACCTGCACTTGCACTCAATCACATACACCAAGTCCAATTCACAACAACCTGCTCCGCTGTAAATCAGGCGTCGAAGCACACTGGAGGGACATTCGGTTCCTCCAGTGGGAACCCCGTGATGAAGCATGTCACCACTAGGGTGAGTGAGGGTTCTTCCTAATAATTCATTATTTGTTTCTGGTGTATGTGTTTTCACGTTTTTCCTTTTGTCTGGTTCCAATATCGGTTTATCACTAGGAGGTGGAAGAATTTCTTGTCCTATGGGTTGTCTGACTCTATTTTTATGTCTAAGGCTCCAATAAGTCACTCCTTAGTTGTTTTTTGTATGCTTAATAAAAACCATTGCAAAAAATCTCTAATTCTGCATACAAAAAAAATTTGAAAATATCTTTCATAAAAAGAACATACACTTTTAAACATACATATTTAAAATATTGGTATCAAAGCATGCAAATCAGGGGGGCGTGGCTAAGCACGCAATGGCGGCAGTCGCACTCGGGTAGAGCTCAGAGCCGAGCTCCCCTTCCTTGGGCCAATTCTCCGTACACTTTCCCTGAAGCAGGCTGAAAAAGCGAGTGGAACACTACAGCGATGACACCTGCCTGCCGGCCGACTTTGGTGCCGAGTAATTAATCTCAACCGCACCGGCCCTTCTCGAAGACCTCCTGCAGGATTCCATATTACCTGATCGGCTGACGCAGTCACGCGAGGCCGCGGCTCTGGCCTGACCACTAGGCCTATACATGCGGCATATGAACTGAAACACTCGAGCCCTCCTGCCTACTTGAGACAAGATCTGGAGCCCTCTTGTCTTTTTGAGCCGAGAACTGCGGGCGTGCCTGGGCACTCCCGGGGATTCGCTGGAGATCCGGACCTGTGTGGGACGACGGCCTCTCCCTCCTGAACTGCTTGTTGCTCCGGCGAGGGCCCGGAGCGAGAGTGCTGCCGCCCGGCTGCTGAGCTCCGCGACTGGGGACGCCGCGACCCCCTGGGGGAGTACGCTCATCACATTCGTAGGATTGGGGCGCCGGGAGAGGAGGCCTGCCTCTGGAAGCCGCCGGATCGTTGCCGGTGCGAGGCGAGGCCCCGCACTGCACACCTCGCCTTGCATTGTGGGCTACGCTTTAAGCACTGCCCCCCGCCCCGCCCCGCCCGCCCGTCCGGACGCTCTGAGGGCTCATCAGACTGCTCTTTGCCCGGCACATTATGCCCCACTCACTCGCAAGTGAAGCTTGAGTGACCAGGGATCCTTGCTGGGTGGCTGGACTGGGTGCCGCGGCCTACGCAAAATGACGCCAGTGGCCTGCCGGAGCAATCACCTGGGAGTAAGGCAAGCGCTCGTGAACCTTGGCAAACTGAAGCGCTCCCTGGCCTCGGCCATCGCAGGACTCCCCTGAACCCCCTGCGACCTGCCTACCTGGGGAAGCTTGGAGGATAGTGTCCCACTAGACTTCAGCGAGAGATTGAGACTGCCGTGGGCGCGACGGCCAGTGGGACGCGGCCCTCGTTGTGGGGGCGACGAGGCCCTGCGTAGACTGAGAGGACCCGCAACGCCAATACCACTACCAACGACCACCTGTTCTCCTACGGTCAGCCGCGGAGCTACAATGCTGTGACCACGAGCCCTCGGATCCTCCCGGGACCCCCACATGGACCTCACGCCCGCAGCGGCTACTTTGCAATTTGAATGACTGCGAGCCTCCTGCTGACCGCTACTGCTGCCCATACCATGTTGAGGGCGAGAACTGGCACCTGCTAGCCACGCTGACACGCCTGCCTGATCCGATAGCCTGTAGCGCCCATTGCTGCCTGAATACGCGGTAATATCCTGCTGACTGCGCTGGAGACGCTGACTTCCCTGTCACCCCTCTAACCGTAGAAATCACTAGACATCTTGAGGCCACGAACTAGGGTGCCCCTTGCTGCTTAGGCCCCCTGCGAACACTGTTTGGCTCATAGACTCGTCGCTCTGTCCATATCTGGAGGGGTAAGAACACACACTGGCACTGGGGGTGCCCTACCGAAAGGGAAGACTGACATGCATCGAGGAAAATGGACGCCGACCAGGTGACCAAGAGATTGGACAGCGTGCTCGCTGCTAAGGAACGCCTGGAAGAATCGCTCCAGTTGACCCGAACATCATTGGAAACTAAAATAGACAGTGTCGTGATCGACCTCACCCATCTGAGAGAAGATCATAAAAAACTGGCAGATCGCACCAAAGTCCTGGAGGGAACGGTGACGGACCTTGAGCCCCGAGTCAGTCAGACGGACAAACATGTGCATGACCTCCTGAACAGGGTTGAATTTTTAGAAGACCCGGCTGAGGATGCGGAAGGACGGGCACGGAATACCGGAAAAATGGGAGGGAAACGATCCCGCCCGCCACGTGGAGGACTGGCTGAGAACCCTAGTGCCGGAGGGCACACTATCGCCATACTTTGTGGTGGAAAGGGCACACCGAGTGCCAACGAGACCAATTCCCATTGGCTCCAACCCGAGACCGCTGCTCCTCCGGATCTTAAATTACCGCGACCGTGAGTCCGTCCTGCGGGAAGCTAGAAGACTTGGAGAAATTTGCATAGATAACACTGCAGTGATGTTCTTCCCAGATTATACAGTTCAGGTGCAACGCCAAAGACATTCCTTCCTTGAGGTGAAGCGACTGCTTCGCACTGCGGGTCTCAAATATTCCCTCTTTTTCCCTGCAAAGCTGAGGGTGGTGGCACGAGATAAAACCTACTTCTTTACTAGCCCTGAAGAAGCAGACGCCTGGCTTGAAGGCGGCACTGACACGGCACCCAGGCAACCACAGGGCTCGGCGACGAGATCACGAGCACCGCGCACACGCCGTAAGAGCAGGGCGCCTCAGACTCAACACCGGGAGGACGCAGCATGCCACTCCCCACCCGCAGGTTGTCCAGGAGCAGCAAGATGCACTCCGCAAAGTGACCGAAATCACCAGCTCCCCAACATCTGGCGCCGCGCCAGACGCCAGTCCACGGACGTTTCCGAGCGATGATGAAGCCATCTATGGGATACCGGATTCACAACTTTCCGCAGACCTACCGGATGTCACACCACAGACAGCAGACCTGCTCAACTGAGAACACGTGCGAAGCCCTGACAGATCTCACCAGAACGACGCTGTCCTGGCTGCGGCCTGGACGGACACTGCTGCGCCGCTGGGGCTTGGCGATGTCTGAGGCGACATCCTCGCCTCCGGAAGGGACGGCGGAGATGGGACACAGTGAGTATCACCCTGATCACCCGAACACTGACTCAGTGCTGTAGTGGGAGGGACTCCTTGCACCTCCTCTGTCCATCGACCTTTACCTATGGGTGACTAGCCATGCACGTGGCTTGAGATATGCGGCCTGCTGTGCATTGTTCCTGAATGGCTGGCTGGGTCGAGACTTACGCATAGCAGGTCAAGCCAATTTCACCCAATAAACTTTGGCAACGAGATGCCTAAACTGTGAGGCCCAGGGAGGGATGGTGACCTCCCTCTTTGTCCAAGTTACTGTACTGCTGAGCCTGCGCTTAACACGTAACACCCCCTAGACTTGAAAGGTTATTCCTCTCGATCGAGAGTTTGGACGGTGGCATGTTTGGCTACTGCCCTTTTGGCATTTATCATTAGTTTACCCCCTTCTGGTTAATTTTGTTCTTTAATCCCTGTCCTTCTTGTGTTTTGCCAGGATATGATATTCGTGTCAAAGGAGATGATTATAGGTGTGGGCGGTGGGGCTGTGCGGCAGGTCCGAGGTCAGCTAATATAATGGGGAGGGAGGGGGGATTGCCGGAATTGTTACTATGACTGCGATAAAAATTTGTACCTGGAACATTCGAGGCATGCATACGCCATCACGCCGCTATCAAATATTCTCCTACCTCAAACGCCACCGGGTTTAAATTGCGCTCTTACAGGAGACACACTTAAACAAGGCAGAAGTGCTAGCACTACGCCGTCGATGGAGGGGTCAACTATAGGCCACAGAATACTCCTCATATGCCCGTGGGGCGCTGCTAGGGGTGAAACGGGGCACTCCCTTTGCAATGACACACTCTTACACCGACTTGGAGGGCAGGTTTGTGCTTGTGTATGGCCGGCTAGATGGGCAACCTGTGGTCCTGACATCCCTGTACTCTCCCAATACAGACCAGGGTTTTTTTTTTGCACACCTATCAGAGAAATTGGCGCCCTGGCATGGAGTCCCCTGGATACTCGGGGGCGATTACAATTGCATACTGGACGCAACACTAGACCGTTCTGCTCCACCCCGGCCCGGTGCACCGACCTGCGGCGCCATGAATGTGCTCATTCATTGGGCAACACAGTGGGACCTACAAGACGCCTGGCGCGCTCGCAACCCAACTACTAGGGTGTACTCCTACTACTCAGGGGCGCACGCTCTGCATGTGCGCCTGGACAGATACATGGTGTCATCGGAACTATTGCCCCTCATCACAGACACACAGTATATGGGCCGAACACACTCTGACCACAACTCGCACACTCTAGACATAACCCGCCCCTTCCTTCTTGGCGATTACAGCCCACCCTATTACTAGACGCCCCTTTCCGAGACTCCCTGCAAGCCTGTGTAGCGCAATACTTTGCGGACAACTCTGGCACAGCGTCCTCCTCACAGATCGAATGGGACGCCTTCAAGATCGTGATTAGGGGGCACTGCCTGGGCACACAGGGACACATGCAGAAACGATTGGAGGAAGATTTGCAGCGTGTGGAGACTGACCTGCTCCGACGAGAGCAGGCGGCGATAACTGGGGCTGACGGGCCTCTACTTACGGCTCGCGAAGAAACATACACGGCTGCTGGAACGGCTCTGTCACCTTAACTATGCAGCTCACTTAGCGCGCACACCATCTTAGTGATAAACCTGGGAAACTACTGGCCTGGCTTGTAAAACAGGAAGATCGCACTACGCCTGTGTCTGCCATTCATACGGCTGAGGAAGGGGAAGTGTACACACAGAGTAAAATACACCAAGCTTTCGTACGACACTACCGGGCTTTATACCGGTCTCAGCTGAGAGCCTCTGCTGAAGCTATCGCAGACTATCTCTCGGATACACAACTGCCGCTCCTCACAGCTGCGCAGCAGGGAGACCTAGAGGCGCCACTCACGTCGGAGGATATGCGCGAAGCCATTTTTAGGTCTTTCTAATGGCAAATCGCCTGGCCCAGGTGGGCTGCCCGCCGAATTTTTTAAAACATGCTCAGACATTCTAATTCCCGAGCTGCTCAAAATATATGCTGCTGAAATATGGGCTCTTGCAGACCTCTCGCTCTGTTAAACACCGATTATAAAATCTTCACTTCTATTTTAGCTCGGCGCCTGGCCACCGCAGTCTCCACCCTTGTCCATCATGGTCAAAATGGCTTTGTGCCCGCACGAAGCACCTCTTACAATATCCGCCGCCTCTTCAGGGTGCAGGAAAATGCCACACTACACTGGCCAAGGTCGGGATGCCTAGTGCTGGACCTTGAGAAAGCCTTTGATTCCGTGGAGTGGCCCTACCTCAGGGCAGTGCTGGAGAAATTCAACCTGGGAGACTCGTACGTCGACATGGTTGGACTGCTATACCAGAGACCCAATGTGCGAGTCTGAATGGGCAAATTGCTCTCGTATGCAGTGGACGTACGAAGAGGAACCAGACAGGGCTGCTCCCGTCGCCACTCCTTTTTTTCCTTGGCCATAGAACCCCTGGCGGCTACATAGCGAGCGCGAGGAGTGGATTGGGGGATCTCAATGGCGGACGCCTTGCATGTGGTCTCGCTTTATGCGGATGACCTGCTTCTATACGTGCGAGACCTCACCTGTGTGCCTTGCTTACTATCAGATATATTCCAGACTTTTGAGGAAGTGTCAGGACTAAGGGTCAACTGGGCCAAGTCCGGCGTATACTCGTTCAGCCATCACACACAGGAGTGCGGCTTCCGCATCGGTGGCGAGAGACTCGCCTGGTATCCCACCACGTTCAAATATCTCGGGATGCACATCTACAGAGACCCTTCAAGCATAATGGAGGTAAACCTGATGCGTGCAATCTCTTTGTTGCGCGCACATATGGCCTTCTGGAAGACACTACTCCTAAATCTGTCTAGCTGGATAGCGCTATCCAAAATGATAGTATTGCCAAGGCTATTATACCACATGCTGGAGAACTGGACAGCGGCTGATGTGGAAACCGTAGGCGATCTTTATGCAGATGGAACCATGCTCCTAGCAGGGAGCACAGGCTTACCAGCCGGACAATTCCTCCTCCACGCATCGATATTGCGTACATACACGGAATCCTGGGGTGATATACATGAGGAATTACCAATGCATCATCTCATACAGTACCTGCATGTCATGGGCAACGGCTCCCATATTATACACTGGCTAGCACAGGCCCTTCTCGTGCACACACAGCGATCCATGCAGCCATTGCGAGATAAATGGGCGGCTTCCCGAGGGAGGGGATGGACAGACAAGGAGTGGATAATGGTATTAGCCAGCCCCGTCAATGTCCCACGTAATTCCCGTTTCAAAATAATAGTTTTATATACTGCATCAGGCGTATCTGTCACCAGATAAGATTAATAGGTATTTGGCGACTGCCACCGCTAGCTGCCCCCGATGCACTCTGGCTGGCGCGGACATCTTACAAATGCTCTGCAATTGCCCCACTCTTGCTGCATACTGGAATGAGGTGACAACCCTTTTGACGCATAGCGCTGGTGCAGGCCTACCCCATACATGGGAAGCATTCATCCTGTGGTTGTATAAGAGGACCAAATTGAACTAAGTACCGGCCAGATTCTGGGACCTAGGGTTCATTACTGCCAAACGCATGCTCACCAAACATTGGAAGAAGGGTGAACCTCCACTCACTAAATATTGGTGCGCTTTCTTCACTAACTGGGCGAGAGCTGAAAGCACCACACTACACCGAGAGGAAACAGCGGGTTTGAGGAAGTTTCCAATTGCACAACTCTTTGACAATACCCTGAGCTCCTTCCAACAGGCAAGCCTGGCTAGGGGGCTTACTTAGGCGATGACACACTAGAAAGGACACACACCTGTGGGATGCGGCAACGTTACATAGATAGGCCGTGCTGTCCCCTGGCACCTGCGAGCCCCAGGAGCTGACACCACGGCGCCTCCTGGTTGGTGGTAACTCGACCTCCCCTGTTTTATTGATCGACGACCACAACGCACTCCTACCACACTGACTGCGGGCCCGGGCACTCGCCCACACGGCTGTACACTGACACACCTTACGACACTGCACTCCCAACGACACGTCCTATCCCTCCCCCATTTTTTTCCTCCCGCCCCACTCGGCGACCACACAGTGGGACCTGAGACCCTACCTTTTTTCACGGTTTTGCCCGGTTTGGCCCTTTGTCCCCGATGGGGACTTGTTTGGAATTTACTGTGGCAGATTCAACTGCCATATCTGTTGGACTATTAAATTTGTTGACTTGGAGGACTGAACACATCCGAAATTCAATACTCCTGATCACACGTCACGTCTGGCGCTACCACACGCTGTAAATCAGAAGTGAGGTAAACACGCAATAGAGTCACAAGTACATGCCACCTCCTACTGGACTTCACCCCACAATACCCTGGGGTTGCAGTGCCCCACATACAGAGTATCATTACGTACATTGCAGCTATATTACCTATCAATGTTGCCCTGGCCTCTCTGTTACACGAACTGGTACACATGGAAACTGTCTTGATGAGTGCTGCCATCGTAACACCTCACTGTGCCACATTCTCGTTTGTGCAAATGTATGTGAAATATTACCTATCGTTTTATAATGGCATTGTATTTCTGTGTATCAACCAACTGATTACATAAACCAATAAAATATATTTTAAAAAAAAATCAAAGCATGCAAATCAGGCATAGGTATCCTGACATATACACCACTAAAAAGTAGGTGGGTCCCCAAAGCGCATGAAGTGATTGAGGCGCTGTCAAATGTTGCTGTGGCTTAAGACAAAGTGGCATTTCAGGTTACTGTATTTTCCAGGCACTCTTGCCTTTAAAATGTACAGCTTATCTCAATTCAGTTGAAATCATGCTCAGGTAATCGCTGGAGCAGTGTTAAAGTCCCCGAAAGTGCCTAAAGTGTGTGAAGGGCTGTCTTAACTGATTCCTCACAAATCAAAGGCACATTTCACGAGCCTCATGATACATTTAGTTAATGCAAAAAAATGCGGGTTGCAGTAAAGACCACCACTGATGAAGCAAACCTGGAGCCCAGTCTGTATGGTCCGTGATCAACCAGGCACAGACTTCGTAGAAGAGGTGGGCAGCCGGAAGATGCCTGATAGATGCATTAATGAAAATGGGCTAAGTTGTTCAATGTTTTCTCAAACACCTTCAAAAATTTCACGATTTTTCCTGCCAGGACAGAATGTTCAGCAGAGAGACAAGCGAATTTGGCCGGTATGCAAGAGCAAATGCCCAGAACCATATACTGTGGTTTTAAAAGAGCCTGTCTTTCTTTTAGCAAGGCGGGGCAAATGCAGGTAATGTGCACAAGTGTTACCTTGCAGGATGGCCAATACTTGCATAGGTTATTTGAACTGTTTCTTTTTTGTGCTGCTAGACATTCCAAAGTCGATAGCCCCAAGCCTTTATTGAATAAGTTGTTGTTTGACATGCTTTGCCGTATATTTGTTTGTGACCGGAAGCTGTCCCAATTTAATAAAGCTTCGTAGAACCGACCAGGCATGAGAGCGTGAAGCGTTTTTTTGTTTGTTGGATAACCATGATATCTGGTGCGGCATTTTGGTGATTATGCTTTTTAAATTAACATGGGAGATGGTGGTTGCCCTTAGTACCGCAGCCTGTAGGTTCTTGACCGTTTCTTCCAGATAGGCCCGTGCAGTGGAGTAGCTAGCTGTTTTTGATATTTCTGTCCAGAGTTTGTTCTCCAGTGTAGCAGTACCTGCTGTGTGAAGTTGAACCAAAATTTTCAGGGAGGCGGCTTGTCTTTCCAGGACTTGACTATCCACACCAAATCCAAACAAGGTTTACGCTGGGGTGGTGTGTTGGGGTGGGGCTTTCTTTGCAGCAAGCTTCTGCCTAATAAGTTCAGTGGAACTGAGCCAATTTCTTCTTTTAAGTCCACAAAACAAGAATGTAACAAGGATTTGGTTTTGATTGTTTTAACTACTAGTGATGACAATGCAAGAAGATTTGCGGTAGTTCCCAGCCCCTTTCTAAAACCTGCTTGGTGGTGGTAGATCCCTGGGGGGGGGGAGCAATGTTATTTTCATCCACCCATGTCTCCCATTCTCCTAGTAGGAGACCTGCATCGTATTTGGCTTCATTGTCCAACAGGAAGATTTGTCGATAATTTCCCGGTTCAGAGGGTTTCCCTCCTTTGTAAATGGGGTGAAGTATCGCCCTTCCCAGAGACTCTGGAGACACAGGGATTGAAAAATAGGGTTAGTAGAGGGGCCCAATATTCCGGGTTGTCTTTAAACAATGTTGCCGTAGGCCGTTTAGTCATGGGGCACTTTCTCTTGGCCCCCTACCAATGCCATCTACAACCTGGTTACAGGAGTAGCTTATTCATCCCCCCTCCCCCAGCAGTTCTGACTGCTATATACTTTGTACCTTGTACGGATTGATGGACCATTTGTGCTGAGGTGTCTTAAATGATTACAGCTGCTGGGAGGCTTTGGTAAGATATTGCCTGCTTACTTTGAGCCGTGGTGATCTAGTCTTCCCATTGATGAACAGCAATGTTTGCAGAGTTGCCACTGGGGTGGCTTGTTGGCAGCAGTTCATGATCTCCTAATTTTTTTTTGCATTGCTTGATTTACTTGCTAAGAGGAGGGTCGCTGAGAAATTGTCATGAGCAGTGCGCCTGAGTACCCATATTTCCTTCTTTGTATAGCTTCCTGGTGACTACAGTTTTTGCAGCCAAGGCCATAGCAATTGGGTTGTGTTTGAGGTTTTTTTTTAAAGACCTTTATTGTACAGTTCTGTAATGACACAGCATTCAGCCTACAACCCCAAGGGCCGGCCGCGTTGTTCATAATTTCCTTTCAACGCTCTCGGTTTAACACAGCCCTTCAGCCGACACCCCTGGGGTCCGGCGGCACGGTAAAATAAAGTGTACATAGATCCATCAATTTGTGTTCCGGATACCCTCTAGGTCAACTTGTAACAAACCTACACATTGGCAATCAATACGACAATAATCCTAGAAAGTTGTTAGTAATACAATGGCATAGAACCAGAGTTTACAGAAACAGCATCTAGTGTGAGGGCCCACTACGCACTCTATTGTGGTTAACAGGCAACAGTTTCAGTCCCAATCCCCTTCTACCTCTTCGCCGGAGCTGGCATCTTCCTCCTCCTGCGGCAATGGATCACACAAGTCTCCCCTATATACATTCTAGAAGGTTCAGACCTTGTTCCACTTATGCGGGCAAGCCCTATTTACATATACTGCCCGTTCTGTAAACATTAACACGTCCATGTTCCTGCTCCATTGTGCTAACGTGGGCAGTTCTGGAGCGCCCCTTTTTTGCGCAATGTCTCGTTTCGCCACCATGATGGCTAACGTACCCCATACCAGTCCGTACCTGGACAGATTATTTGGATCCCAAATATTTAAAAGGCATTTACGTGGTTCAGTAGTCAGCGACACCCCCCAGTGCCTGTGACATTGTGCGCATCACCTGACGCCAATAGGCAGCTATGAGGGGACAGTCCCAGAGGGTATGTGGTAGTGTACCTTCCTCCCTACAGCCCCGAAGACCATAGGGATGTGGAGCTCTTTGTAACTTATGTAGTGTGGTTCTCGTATAATATATACGATGCAGGATTTTCAATTGTACTAGCCTGAACTTAGCCGAGATACCCACCTCCCTCTGGGACGCCAGTGCCTCGTTCCACTCCGCCTCATCCATGTCTCCCAGGTCATCTACCCACTTTTCGCGCAATTTTAGTGTAGGTTCTGATCAGTTTTTTATAGGTAAGGGAAGTGGCACTATGTTGCATGCAATCCGTGAGTAATCTATCCTCTAGTGGGGAGGATTCCCGGACTTCAGTGTCTGGTGGTATCGCCTGTAGTAATGAGTGCCTTATCTGTACATACCTATAGGTTTCGTTTGGTCCCAATTCATACTGTTGCTGAAGAAGGGAGAACGGGACTACCGCTACCCTGTCCCACAAGTCTCCCACCGTAGATATTCCTATGTTGTCCCATTGTGTAAACCCTTTACTCCGTCTAAACTGTCCCAGTGCCTTAGTGTCCCAGAAAGGGGTGAGCTTAGTAATCACACCCTTCCAGCCCAGCCTCGCCTGCACCGCATGCCACATCATGGCTGTATGTTTTGTGGGGCCTATCAACTTTGCCGCCTGACCTCTGTTGTAGAGCACTGAAAGCATACTGTCTGGTGTTTAAGGGTTTTGAACAGTTTGCGTAGATCTTTTTAAAGAGTTGGAAACCTACTTCAAAGTCTTTTGTCTTGTAAAAGAACGTGCACTCTCTGACTGGAAGTGAAACTGGGAAGTGATGCTCCATATTCCCTGCAGCATAATTACTTAAAATGTTTACCTGTACTTAACCACTTCTGCATCATAGATTAAGCTGCTTATACCTCTTTCATTCCAGGAGCCTATTTTTAAGCCAGTGTTTGAGCCAAGGAGTCTGGACCGCCTGTAGTGTTTCTCAGGATTGAAAAAAAATTCTTTTGAACGGTCTCTGTTATAAGTACTTGTCGTAACAGTGTCGAAGAACTGTGCTGGGTACTCTTCAGTCCCATATCTTGTTAGCTTTATCCCCTAGTTTTTAAAATGTTCCTTTTCATGTCATATTTGTGTAGCTTGCTCAGGTGTGAACTGTGTTATTAGAGTTGGTTCCTTAGATTGCTTCCCTCTTGGCAGATGGAACGCTATTGTGTATTGTGCTTGTAAGATGAGCAAGGGACACATGGCTTTCCAGTAGTTAATTTATTCCCCTGTTTAAGATATCTTGGCTGGCCCTCTTGAGGCATATTCAGGATACATGACTATCTTGTTGCCTGATTTGTGAGTTGGTCTTGCACATTGGCCTGTAGCAGTGACACCTTATTAAATGAATCCAAGATTAGTGGTTGTGTGTTCACGCCTGTTTTCTTCTATCCAGGGAGAGGGGATGCAGTACGGGGAATTTTGAGTCCGCTGTCCAATTGTTGAGGAGTTACAGGCCTAGACTTCTGTAATAATGGAATTCCTCAATTTGGGTAGTTGGATTAAGGCAGCAAGCTCTTCGTTTGATACAAGGGCATATCAGTTGCTTTGGCGGATGGGGTTGTCTTCAGTTGCCCTTCAGTGCCAGGGGGGTGGCGTTGATGGCCGTTGCCTCAGGCTTCTGCCACTCTGATGCAGGGGGGGGGGGGGTTACTGTTTTCTATGTTCAAAAGCAGCTTTAGTTTGTGGGCAAGCCTGCCATATCTTTTTTAATTTTGGGGGAAAGAATAGGCATCGTGGAAGGTTTTCGCTTGTTGAAGCAGCAACGTGGAGTGTACTCTCGTGTCATTTGTTCCTTTTCTCAAAGATTGGGTATGTTTTTTAAAATTTTATTAGTAGATCTTTGTTCAATGGCTGTTGGCTGCCTGAATATCTGTTTGTTCTTTGCTTTCCGCAATCTTTTGTGCTCTTGCTTTGTGGGAGATTTCCTTTAAGCCGCGATTGTTGATTCTGAAAAACTTTCTCCTGATGGCTGCCCTGTATGGTGAACTCAGTGATGTCTACCTTATCTGAGATTTGAAGGGATTCAACTTCCGTGATTGCTACTGCCATCAACTGGATCTTTTTGGTGATACTCGGTTTCTATGCGAATCTCCGCAATGCACAAGGTCTTCCGTGAGCCCCATATTGAATGCAGTGATTTGAGCGTATTCTTTGGTTCTGAGCTCTGGATGCCTTTTGAGGTAATAAAAAAACTTGGAGCCAGTGGGAGCGTGTTTTGAAATCTCTCCTTGTTGCTTTGACAGCAGTGGAAGATTTAGTTCTTGTTTGGTAGGGACTTCCACAGACTTGCTTCAATGGCTACTGCTGTGTCCTGATGACATTAACGTTTGAGCTGTTTGGGACTTTAAAATCAGCAATGATAGATGCAAGAACTTCAGGCAGAGTCGACAATTTATTTAGGATAGGTAAGCATGCACATTTTTCTTGCTGTGGGGGAGCCAAAGGGTCCGGTGCTGGTGATGACCCTTGCGCCTCTATGATGAGGTTGTTAAGCTTGTTATCTATCCCTGACACACACCTACCCAGGGTGTTCAAGATCCACTTAAACTTCTAGTTTTCTTAAATGAAACTTGAGTGATTGCATGATGAAAGTGAGTGCCAGCGGTGCAGGCCAGCAGTCATCATTCTCGCTGGTGGTACGGTCACGGGGTGGGTAGAGGGAGGGGGAATTTGTCAACGGGGTGGGGAGAGGGAGGGGGGATTTGTGAGAGTGGTAGATTGTATCCTTTGTACTCAAAGGAATGTAAGCAGCAAGTGGGTCAGTGGGGAGTTATTTGCGCTCGTATTCTTCTCATCCTGGCTGCTTAAGCGCTGATCTAGTGCAGGGTCAGAGGGGGTGGGGTTGGGGCTTGGGGGTAGGGTGTTGTATGCCTCCCAACTTTATTATCATCAACTTGCTTGGGGGAGACGTTGTACTTGACTAGTTTTACATGGTTATGTTGGTGTGGGCCACTGGTAGGGCTTGAAAAAACTGAGTAAGGAGAGGGCATGAGGCAGGATTCTGGAAACGGGCTTTTGGGTGACCATGCTGATTGAATTTGCCAGCCGAGGGTGTGTGCTTGAGGGGATGGATGATTTACTATTTTGGTGGATGTGATCCCCATTGACGGTCAGCCCAGGAAGCCTCTGGTCCTGCTAGGATGATCGGTGGGTGTTGAATGTTTCCTACTTGCCTCATTTTGGGGTCTATGACCATGTCTGTGCCCACTTCTGCCTCTAGAGTCAAGCCTCCCCACGATAATACATGGATATATTGCGATGCTGCAGGCCATTTCGTTGAGATGTGAGCTGTCCTTGTGGTCACGTGTTGTCATATGTGTAGACATAATAAAAAGTTTACTGTGGAGGAAAATATGCTTTTAGTGCCACACTGTACCACTCTGAGTTTTGCAGTGGGCTCTGGCAGCTAGAATGGCAGCCTGGTGAGGTGTGTGGTGGAGAGGTAAAGAGTGCCTAATGTGCAGGTGGAAGGGTGTGGCAATGATGAAGTAAGTAGGACTGATGAGAGCGTAATGGGAGTAAACGGTGGCGGGGCACGCAAGCACCACGACTGGCACAAGCCGTACCAGCCTTAAGCCAGCTGCTACCATGCAGCGTGCGGATTGCAGCTTAGTACATTCACTCTTCTTGACCCTCTTGTTGCTTGCCGCACCGTGCCGCAATGCTGCTGTGGGTGTTGCCCCTCTTCCTCTGTCCTTTCTTATGGTGGAGTCGTGCTTTGGGTCAGGTGTCATATTTACAACAAGGGGTGGTGAGGGACAGAGTCTCTGAATTAAGCAGAAAGCTCTCACCCAGTCAAGAGATCAGGGCTAGATCCAACACCGTTTTTTAGCTCACTGCACCATCCCAGTTTCAGAACCTGGCTGTATGCAAATTAGTCTGTTCCTGTCCCAGTGCATGATGGGAACAGGGCAAACCAAACTACAAAAGCCAATTCCTACACTGGGAAGGAAACAAGCTCCCGGGGACCGGTTTCTGGCATTACAGCCGTCTTCGGCCCGGTTTGCTTGAATCCTGATGGTGCAATGAGCAAGGGTCTCACATCTGAGAATACCCTTCCACGCTTAGGGTGGACAAAAATATTTACAACAAGGGGTGGTGAGGGACAGAGTCTCTGAATTAAGCAGAAAGCTCTCACCCAGTCAAGAGATCAGGGCTAGATCCAACACCGTTTTTTAGCTCACTGCACCATCCCAGTTTCAGAACCTGGCTGTATGCAAATTAGTCTGTTCCTGTCCCAGTGCATGATGGGAACAGGGCAAACCAAACTACAAAAGCCAATTCCTACACTGGGAAGGAAACAAGCTCCCGGGGACCGGTTTCTGGCATTACAGCCGTCTTCGGCCCGGTCTATACTCAGGTGTGGCAGGGTATACTCAGACATGAGTCCCTTTCTCACTGCTCCATCAGGATTCAAGCAAGCCGGGCCGAAGAAGGCTGAAATGCCAGAAACCGGTCCCCGGTAGCTTGTCTCCTTTCTGGTGAAGAATTGGCTTGGTAGTTTAGTCTGCCCTGTTCCCATGATGCACTGGGCCAGGGACAGACTGATTTGCATATAGCCAGGTTCTGAGCTGGGATGGGGCAGTGAGATAAATAACGGTGATGGATCAAGCCCTGATCTTTGGACTGGGCAAGAGTGGTCTGTTTAACTCAGACACTCTGTTCATCACCACCCCCTTTTGTAAATCGTTGGGTCAGGTGTCAGGCAGACCATGGGTCCTGCAGCAGATGCCGGCCGCAACACCCTCTGCTCTTTCTCCAGTTGGGCCGATTTGCCTAACAGCAGTCGCCAAGGGACCAGAGGACCGAGCAGGGAACAGCTGGAGTTGGCCCAGAGGAGACTATCCCGCCCTCGTGCGCGTATGCCAGTCTATAAGTATGCTCTAGGTACCGATATAAGACTGAAGTTAAAAAGGACAGCGTCTTTTCTGACATCAAGGTGTTGACAGTGGGGGGAGGTAGCATCCTTCTGGAAGTTGTGAAATGCCACGCGACTGTTATGGTGAAGTGGAGCTGAAGCATTTTTCTGGAGTTAGTCATTTTTGCAACATAACAAGTTCTGTAACTGAGTATCTGCATACTGTTTAAACTTACAAGCAAGCAGTGCTTACAGTGGGGAATAGAAGTCAAAATGAAAACAGACTAACATGATACTTTGTAGTGGAGATTGTGCTAAAATTCTCAAAACTAAGATAAAACCCATGTTGGAAGCATGTGAGCTGTAGATCACATACTTTGCATACTCATGCCGTCTAGTGTTGGGTCTGAATGTTTGCAAGTTGTTTATCTATCCAGCCACGAGGTATGTGACTCCACCTTTCTGTGATAATGCGCATGGGTACCGACTCCATTGTTAGATTGTTTTTTTCCGCCGTCTGGTTCGGACGTGTGTTGCTGCGCTCCAGTTCGAAACTGTTTCTTCGGGTTCCCCTCTGTGCGCTTTCCACTCTACCTGCGTCAGTATTGTTTCAAATGCGTATCCCACTTCTCCATGCATCTTATCAGTTGAGGAAAACCTCTATTTTGATCGAACATCTTCGGGTAGGCTGTCCGTCATAACGCCGTCAGTCCACTTCGCAGTCAATGGAACGGGTTCCATTCAAATTCTGCCCTAGGTGCCACATCAAGTATCCGCCCACCGACTCGCACGAAGTGTGCACCTTGTGCTAGTCTCTGGAGCACAACAAACAGTACTGCGACGGTTGCAGATCAATCGGATCAAAGGAAACGCTCTGTGATCGTCTGGCTCCATGTTTCGAGATGCAGAGTCAAAAAGTCTAATAAATGCAAGACATCTTCAGCAAAGGATCCGAGCACAAATTCAACGCTCAAGGGGCCGAGGAAGAACAAGAGGAACTCGTCTCCATTCCTGAATCGGACCTTGAGATGGAAGAAGACTTGCCACAAGGTCAACATCCTATGAGTACTGAACGTCCCTTGACCCAAGCTCTAATTCAGCAGAAACAAAGGGCTCCGGTCCACCCCCGCCTTCGGGCCATGGTCGGCACCGAGAAGATGTTTCAGATGACCGGCCCTCCGGCTCGGCACAGAAACACGGCACTAAGCCTTCCGGCTTTGGATCGAATCGGCCAAAGTCTGGCACCGAGCCGAAAGCTTCAGGCTCGAAGACCACTTTGTAACCGAAATCATTGATACCAAAATCCAAACCTCCTTCGGCACCGAAACCTTCCATGCCAAAAACAGATTCCACCTCTACACTCAAATCCTCTGTGCTGAAACGAAAACTGTTCCTCCGAAGCTTCAGGACTGATGTTTGCCACCCTAACACCAAAATCGGACCAGAAACTGAATGAACCTTATATAAACCCAGATGTAGGATGTGTTAGAACTAAACCATCTCCAATATACAAACCTGAGTCAGAGGACACTCTTTACCATATTCCTTTGAAGAGGAAGAATCTAGCTACTAACCCCTCTCCACCTCCACCACGTTCCCCTCCACCAACACCACGTTCTCCTCCATCCTTGCAGCATTTGCTGATTACACCAACTAACTCTCCACTACCACCACCTGAAGATGATGGAGATGGGGCGGGGTTGGAGGGGGCAATATTTTACCAATAGACCCCTGGAAAATAACACAGATACACCTACAGATAATGACCCAGATCTTTACCCTGCAAAGCCTTCCCCTCCTGACGACAATGTAGGATATTTAGAATTACTTGCTAGAGCTGCAGAATATCATAGGGTACAGTTACACAAGGTAGCTCCCAAAGGGCTAGCCACACTCTACCTTTGCTTAAAGGTATGATGAGACATGCCAATGATATCTTTAAAGATCCAGTGTGTTCTTACATTCTTACCCCTAGAATTGATAAAAATATAAGCCTGCTCCCTCAGATCCAGTCTCTATTAAAGACTATAGAGGATGCTCCCCCTCCAGACAGAGTAAAAACTATTTGACGCCTCCGGTACAAGAGTAGCCGCCCAAGCAGCAAATCATTGGCGCATTGTGAACACGCAGGCCCTGCTAGGATGGGGCATACTGGGACGAAATGAAGCAATTTCTACACCACCTCCCAGATTAATACAAATCAAAAGCCCAGGATTTAGTCCAGGAAGGGAAGCTCATACCCAATTCCTCAATTAGATGCACTTTAGATGCTGCAGACACAGCAGCTAGCGAGATCAACACTAGTGTGTTGGAGACATGCATTGTTAAGGATTTCAGGTTTCAAACGCGAAGTCCAGCAGTCTATTTTAAATACTCCCTTTGACAAGGAACATCTCTTCGGGCACGAAGTTGATAATTCATTCGAAAAAAATGAAAATAGGCACAGAAGTAGCCAAGTGTATGGGAGCTCTACAGTCGCTCTTAAATATGATATTTTTGTCGCTCCTTCTATGGTGGAGGGTCAAAAACCATGACCTCAGACAATACTGCCACCTCCTATAAAGGCAACAATCATGCCTTCTCTACAAGGGATTCTTTAGAGGGGGATACAGTGGCAAAAATAGCAAAGGTCGAGGCAGGGGTTCCACACCAGGTAATCCCCCTCCCCAACACAGTGACTTGCCTACACTTCCCCCAATCATTAAACACCTGTCGGGGGACGTCTTCTACAATTCCTCGCCATTTGGCAATCTATCACCACAGACAAATAAATGGGTGTTAGGAATTATCCAACATGGTTACTGCCCGGAGCTTACCAACAATCCTCCAAACATTCCACCACGTTATTACAAAATGTCACCAGAACATTTACATCTACATCAGCAAGAAGTACAATCGGTCCTATCCAAAGGAGCCATAGAACCTGTGCCGTTACAACATCAAGGGACAGGCGTGTACTCCCTGTACTTTATCATACCCCAAAAGGACCTATTCTAGACCTCAAAGAACTAAACCTCTACATACTTTCAGAGCATTTCCACATGGTGACACTTCAACAAGTGCTCCCACTTCTACTACAGAAGATTTTATGCCTACTCTAGACTTAAAAATTGCATATTTCCACATTCCAATTAATCCTGCTCCTCTCAAATACCTCAGATTCATGATAGCGGGTCATCATTACCAATTCAAAGTACTACCATTTGGGGTCACCACTGATTCAGGGTATTTACCAAATATCTTGCAGTAGTCGCAGGACATCTGATAAGACAACACATTCATGTCTTCCCATACCTGGATGACTGGATCATCAAAGCCATCACTTAACAAATGTGTCTCCAACACACTCAAAACACTATTCACTTACTTCACCAACCAGGGTTTACAGTAAATGCGTTAAAGTCTCATCTACGGCATTCCAGCATACAATCTAACCTGGGAGCCACGATAGACGCTCCGAAAGCTCTAGCCTCTCTCAATACAGCCAGGATTCACAGTATTCATTCCCTTCTCACTCAATTTCAGCCCAACCAATCATTACCATCAAAAGCATTCATGCAACTGCTGGGGATGATGGTGTCTTGCATTATAATTGTTCCCCACGCAAGACTTGTTATGTTAATGATGTTTTTTAAAGCGCATGAATCACCCAGGGGCATCTCCGCACTACCTAGTCCAAATTTCCAAGAGCAGTGACAGAAACCCAGAGTGGATCATCAGTATAAAAAGGCTTTCAGATGTTTCCTGAAAATCAAATATGAGGGGGACTTTCGCAGCCCCTCCGGGAGGGAATTCCAATATTTGGGGCCTACATATGAAAAGGCTTTGCCACCCAGACGATTCCAGTAAATGCGTGGAATCGCTAAGAGGGCTTTACCATTCGATCTTAAATTACATGCTGATGTCAGTTTGCATATTTTAGCTTGTAGGTATTTTGGGCCTGTTTCCCTCATGGCTTTAAAGACCAGACAGCAAGTCTTAAAAAAAGCTCTCTTCCTTACCGGCAACCAATGCAATTCCTTCAATAGAGGGAGGGATGGGGTACCAGGAGGACGATTTAGGACCATCCGGGCTGCCGTATTTTGAATCACTTGGAGCTTTGCTAGCTGCGTGGTTCCTACTTCGGCCAGCAAAGCATTCCCATAATCCATCCTACTAATTACTAGGGCTTGGACTACCGTTCTGCGATGACTCAGAGGGCGATGGGGGATAATTTTCCTCAGCATACGTAAGCTGTAATAGCACGAGCTCATGATGTTACTAACATTGTTTTTCATGGACAGGTTGTCATCGAGCTGGATACCCAGACTTTTCACTGAGTCCGAGGGGACAGGGGCAGCCCCCAGTTCTACCGGCCACCAGTCGTCCAGCACGAGTTCCTGTTTTTTTCCAAGAAACATCAACTCTGTCTTGCCTGGGTTTAATTGAAGACAGGACTCAGCCATCCAACTTGCGATGGCCAGCATTCCTTGTGTGAATCGGCTCTTTCCTCTACCAGATTTTTCCCAATCGGGAAAATCAGTTGAGTGTCGTCTGCATAAGAGACGACCTCAAACCCGTACTGTCGCACTATTCTGGCAAGAGGGGCCATATATATATTGAAGAGAGTCGGGCTTAGACACGAGCCCTGTGGAACCCCTCTCTCCAATAAATACTTAGATGATCTAAATGGACCCATCATAACTTGTTGTTTCCGGTTAGCCAGGAAGTGGACCAGCCACTTCAGTGCTAGGTCCCCTATGCCGCAGTCCTGAAGCCTCTCCGCCAGCAGTCGATGAGATACAGTATTGAATGCTGCGGAGAGGTTCAGTAGGATAAGCATCACTGATCCCCCTCCGTCCAGCGTTCGCCTGATGTAATCTGTGACTGCTAAAATAGCAGTTTCTGTGCTAAAGCCCGGCCGGAAGCCGGACTGAGATATGTCCAGAATATTATTGAACTCCAAATACTCCCTGTCATGGAATATTAACGGTATAGGGGAAAAAATAAAACCGAACAGAATTTGTGAATTTTTAAAAAATTCAGATGCTCAAATTATAATGTTACAGGAAACACACTTAGAGGCAGTACTATGTAATTCTCTCTTTAAGAAATCAAGATGGGTTCAAGACATAATTAGCTCCAGGCAATTAGGTGTTACAAGGGGAGTTTCTATTATAATTCGAGCGAATAGAGGGATAAGCTTGAGAAAATTTGAGACAGATCAATCTGGAAGACGGTTAACGGCAGAAGTTTGTATTCAAAACATCCTCTATACAATTGCAGTGTACTATGGTCCAAATGAGGACAACCCGGTTCCTCTGTCTAAACTTGAATTAGCACTACTGACGACAACTGGCCCCCTTATTTTAGGAGGTGATTTTAATTTGGTCTTCGACCAAAAATTAGACAGAACCTCTAAGGCGAAATACCATGCTCCCCTTAAATCACTTGCCACTTTAGATGTCCTAATGAAAGATTTCACCTTAGTAGACGTTTGGAGAAAAAAGTATAAAACTCAATCAGGTTTCACTTTTTATAGCAAAAAATACAAGAATTACTCTAGAATAGATCATTTTCTAGTCGATCAACACCTTCTCAAGGATATTAACTACCTCTCCTTTACGCCTACAGGTTTGTCAGATCATGCTGTACTGGAAATGGTAATTGAACTGAATATAAATTCATTAAAATCTAGGTGGACACTGGAGAGATCACTTCTATTAGACAATCAAATAAAAGAAGAAGTTAAAGATAAAACATTAGATTTCTTCAAGACGAATTTAGGATCTTCCTCACCCCAGGTAGTATGGGAAACGTATAAAGCCTATTTAAGGGGAGTCTTAAGCTCCCTAATGAGTTATAAGAGAAGGAGTATAACAACAAAAAGAAGGGATGACTTGGCAGGAATAATAAGAAAGGATCAAGAGCTACAAAATGCAATTCTAGAGAATTCAAGTAGAGCACATTTGATAGAGAGAGAACTCTTTGATCTACAGCTTCAACTAAAAGTATCGGAAGAGAGAATTCTTAAAGAAAAGTGGGAGTCTAGCAGATTAAAAAATTTTGAGTATGGAGAAAAGTGTGGAGCCCTTCTAGCCTGGAAAGCCAGAGAAGAGAGAACTAGAAATAATGTCAAAGCCCTATTACATAGACAGACAGGAGATTTGCTGGAAACTGACGTAGAAATTAGAGAAGAAGCAAGGTCCTTTATGAGAAGTCTTTATACTGAGGATAAAGATCCCAAGGAGGAGGACTTAGAATCCTGGCTGATTACAAAACATCTGCCGCAGATACTTGAAACGGATAAGACGTACCTGGAAAGTGAGATAACAGAAGGGGAAATTCTGGGCCAGTTGAAGAAAATGAAATGAGGGAAAGCGGCAGGCTCAGATGGGTTGCCAGTGGAGATTTATCTGGATAACAAAGATCAACTAATTTCTCCATTAAGGGAACTTTTCAACCTTTTACTGATTCAGGGTTTCTCAACACCTCCCTCATGGGGAGAAGCCATTATAACGCTCATACCAAAACCAAATAAAGATGTAAAAAGAATAGAGTCTTATAGACCCATTTCTTTGTTGAACGCAGACATGAAGATCTATTCCGGTATCTTAGCCACTAGACTATCGAAGGTTATTAAATCTATAATCCATCCTGATCAGAGAGGCTTTATCCCTGGGAGACAGTTAAATGAATTAACATTTCAAGCAATAGGAGCTATAGACTACGCTAACGTTAAAAATCTCCCACTGGCCCTGGTCGCCATTGATGCGGCCAAGGCCTTTGACCAGGTCAATTGGAAATACCTATGGGCCACAATGGCGGCTTTTGGTCTCCCTCAAATTTTCATAGAGTTGGTTAGATCTCTATACCATAACCCAAAGGCAAAGGCTTTAGTTAATGGAATTCTATCTGAGTGGTTTGAAATATCCCGAGGTACTAGACAGGGTTGTCCCTTATCCCCCCCTCTTGTTTGACGTTTATATGGAGCCTTTCGTTTGTGGGATTAGAGAGGACAATATTATTCAACCTTTTTTGCTCGGAAATCTGCCTCTGAAGGTGGCGTTGTAAGCAGATGACCTTCTCTTATATACCTCTGACCACTCAGTAGCAATACCGAGGCTATTTTATTTATCGGAGGAATTCGGGAAATTGTCTGGCTACCAGATTAATAAGGAGAAAACGGAGATTATGGGATGGAATAATAATACACTAATATTAGGCGCAAAACAGAAAATGAGATACCTGGGAATTTACTTAACCCAATCATTAAAAGACATCACATCACTCAGTTGGAATATGGTGGTTAAAGATATTAATAAAACATTAATAAGATGGGGAAACCTGCCCTTGAACATATACGGTCGGGTCAACCTCATTAAAATGACTATCCTTCCAAAATTTACTTTCTTATTTAACTGTATCCCCTTATCATTCTCATTGAAAGACATTAAAACCTTACAGGGTAAAATTGGATCATTTATATGGGCCTGTAAATCTACAAGAATTGCATGGAAGAAACTGAGGAGGGGTTTAAGCATAGGAGGGCTCGCCCTCCCAGATCTTCTGTCATATTGTCACGCATTTCACTTCAGAAATTTTAGGCTTCTTGCAAATAAGCTAGATGCATCATCACAGGGCCGCTTGTTTCAAGCATTATTAACTGACTTACCTTATGACCACGACTATTTTTTGTTTAAATTTGGCGACCAGAAATAGTTTAAAAAAATTTGCCTTAAAATCCTACTGACCGCTTTAAAGAATTGGGGGTTCATCAGGAAGACATTAGATATTCCTTATTACCATACACACACCCCAATATGGGACTCTCCCGGTACACCTTTATGCCTCCAAGATCAATTGTCACAACCTTTAAGAACAGCTGGGTTAAAAACATGGGGAGATCTCTGGGTAGATTCGGGCTTGGTGAACTGGAATTTTCTTGTACAACTTACCGATGGGCAGCTGACTAGGTTCAAATATTATCAATTATCTGCCTGGTGGTCCAGTCAAAACATGCAAAAAGAGAAAGATACAGATATTCTTGATTCCATTGGTAGGAGGGGGAAATGGGTAAAAGAACTTTCATTTTGGTACAAATTGTTGATCAAAGAAGAGGAGAGCAAAATTACCTTAGAGGTTATAAACTTATGGGGGCAGTGTATACCTGATACTCCTGATGAAGTTAATAAAGTATGGTTAGATTCCTTTTTTTCTGTTACAGAGGCTAATTAAACCAGCCAATCTAAGACGTAACCACTTATTTACGGCTTATAGAGTTTATTGGACTCCGGCCAAAGTGCATAAGATTACACAAAACAACTATTATTGTCCCCGATGTAACCACAACGCGGCTGATGATATTCATATTTTTTTAGAATGTCCAGTTATTCAAGACTATTGGAAAGCGATAATGGCTTTCTTGGGTGATGTACTTTCAACAACTATTATTTGTTCTCGTAGACTTGTTTTCTTTGGCTTATTGAAAGATTATGATATCAATAGTCTGGATTCACAGTTTATTTTTTATATAATAGTTATCGCTAGGAGACAAATTTGTATGGAGTGGAAGTCAGTGTCCCCTCCTAGTTTTGCAGTATGCCTAAAGTATATAATGGAAGTTTGTAAAATGGATTTGGCTGGTCGAAAAGAGATTACTGAGAATGTTTGGTCTAAACTGGTGGTCTGGATAAATCGGTGAACGGTTCTGTGATTATGCCAGAGGTTGTGTCGGTCCTGTCCTCCACCAGGTCTAGGGCGCCCAAAATAGGCCTGGAGGATTAGGATAAGGAAAGCAGCCTACCTCTGGGACATCCCTGTTTGCTATGATACTGTCTCCATGGCGGACCCGAAAAACAACAGTATGAGAGGCAACAGCGAGACCCATCTAGAGCAAATATATTCTGGTGGCAAATATGAGGACAAAAAAAAAAAAAAGAACTCCAAATACTGGCTCAATTGGGTGTTAATGTGTGCCTCCAGTATTTTAGCCAACAGAGGGAGTAAGGAAATAGGCCTGTAGTTACTCAGGACCGCGGGGTCCGCTGAAGGCTTTTTAAGGATCGAGCGCACGTGGGCTTCCTTCCATGTCATGGGAATACAGCCGCTGGCCATAGAGGAGTTAAAGATCTCCTGAATGGCTGGCGCACAGCTGGATGCGATTGAGGCCAGGACATGAGGCGGGCATACGTCACTCGGGGACCCTGACTTTGACGTCTGCAGATGCCTAATGATATCCTGCTTCGTGATAGGCTGAAACTGGTTGAGACCAATTACTAATGCACCCTCATGGCTGCCAGATTCGGCGCCACAAGAGATTTTATTTTTTGGGAAATTCTCATATATCAGGGAGATTTTATCCTGGAAGTAGGATGCTAACGCTTCACACAGCTCCTGTGTTTCCACTGGTTGTTGTTTACAGGCCTGCGGGGAGGCGAAACCTTTCACAATCTCAAATAGTGATTTTACCGAATTCCCAGCCTGTTCTATTTGGGTTTGAATAAAAATGCATCTGGCCGCTTTAATGTTATGGTGATAACCTGCTAAAGCCTTTTTATAGGCCATTTTGCCTCTCTAATTTTTGGAGCGTCTCCATATCCTCTCCAGAGTTTTACAAGAGGCATTTTCCCTTTTTAGAGCCATGGAGTACCAAGGTGCTGTGACTCGACTGGGTTCAGGCTTGGTGTTCTTTTCCGGGCTAACTGCGTCCAGTGTTAGCGTCAGCGCCCGGTTAAAATTCGCCAGTAATGCCTCTGTATCAGATTTCCTTGCATCCTTGGCCTGAATCTCAAAGCTCTTAAACTTTCTCTCGAATGCTTCTATGTCGAGTTTCTGCCAAGATCTGTTTTTTTGGGATAAGTTTAGTCTGAGTGGTCATTCCCGTTCCTGACTTGTTACTTCTGGACAACTAAAGAAGATCAAATAATGATCTGTCCATATCAGGGGCTGAGTATCCATGAACAATAAGCTTTCATTGTTCGAGAATATCATGTCCAGCGTATGGCCAATTATATGTGTCGGTCCATGGACACATTGTCCCAGTATTATATGTGTCCCAATTATATGTGTCGGTCCATGGACACATTGTCCCAGACCCATGTCTGATAATCCTGACATTAACTGCGCCACCTCCGGGTCGTGTGCCACTTCCCCATGATAGTTGAAGTCCCCCAGCAATATGAAACTCCTGGAGGCGACTACCTGTGCTGCAATGAACTCTGTCACCACATTTACAAAATTAAGTTTTGGATTAGGTGGGCGGTACAGAAGTGCCCCCTCCCAGGTCTTAGTCGATGAACTACTGACCCTAAACAGGCCTATCTCTAGCTGCTCATTGGTAAGCGAATCCAGCCATTGGACCTTTAAGCTCTCTTTGAATACTATGGCGATCCCCCCACCCGCTTTCCCCACTCTATCCAGATGAATATTCTTATATCCCTCTGGAATCGTGATATTAATTGCCGGGGCGCTATGGGGGGTCAACCAAGTTTCCGTCAGGAAACATATGTCTGGTGAAATCGAAGATAACATGTCCCAGATCGGGATAGGATGTTTTACCAATGAGCGAACATTGCACAAAAATAGCTAGGCCCTTCCTGGGAGGCAGCCGGGGTGCTCTCCCCTAATACACATTGGCTCTTACATGCCCTGCAACCAACAGGCCCCTCCAACATAGTTGGCAGAGTAGTAAGGCAGGTAATGCCTTCCTCCTTTATCTATTGATAATTGATATTGGGGGGAGCGCATCATTTTATCCCGGAAGTCAGGTGTTGTCTCTGGGCAATGACTGGCCTGCTAACCCCTCTTACTCCCAAGATGGCGCCCACTGTTAGCGCTAATATCAGCAACTCGAATAATATTTCCCCCGAGAGGCAGATAGCATGTAAATCTGCCCTGCCTAAATTTAAAATCACGTTTGAAGTGAGTGAACCAAAAACAAATACAAAACAGTGCAATTTAAAAATAGCGTCTGGGTCCCCGGCTTTTCGCCTCAGGGATCAGACTAGGATGCGCGAGAGCCTTCCAATTGGGCTTTTATCCCAGAAGTCAGGTGTTGTCTCTGGGCAATGACTGGCCTGCTAACCCCTCTTACTCCTAAGATGGCGCCCACTGTTAGCGCTAATACCAGCAACTCGAATAATATTTCCCCCGAGAGGCAGAGAGCATGTAAATCTGCCCTGCCTAAATTTAAAATCACGTTTGAGGTGAGTGAACCAAAAACAAATACAAAACAGTGTAATTCAAAAATAGCGTCTGGGTCCCCGGCTTTTTGCCTCAGGGATCGGACTAGGATCGATCTTGAAGGGGATCTCATGCATCCCCTTCAAGATAGCTTAGCAAGTCAGTGGAACCAGTCGCAGGGTCAGTTGACCGATCTAGTGTTGTTAGATGGCCACACCCATTGCTGTCTGCAGTGGTGGGACCCACAACATTTATGCAAATGGCGGCCTTTTCTGAAACCTGTTACACAGACCGTGCTAACAGCAGACTCATCGCTCACTGGTTGGGGCACTCACCTACAGACTCACACAATTCAAGGATTGTGGAGTCTAAAGTACAAGAGCCTCCATATAAATCATCTAGGGCTACACCTAACGCAGGCATTTGGAAATAGGCCATACATCACAAAATGTATCTCCTAGCCGAACATCTTCCAGAAGTAAGATTGTCAGCAGACAGAGACAGCAAATCCATGAGTGGGAACTTTATCCCCAGATTCTTCTTCCCTACTTTCACGAATGGGGATTTCCTCACATAGACCTGTTCGCCACAGCTCAAAACGCAAAATGCCCAAGCTTTGCCTCCAGGTTCCCACACCCGCTTTCCAAAGGCAATACCCTATGGATGAACTGGTTAGGGATGTTTGCCTACGCTTTTCCGCCTCTCCCACTCACTCCACTGGTAGTTCGGAAGCTCAGGCAATCATCCCTCAAACTCATTCTCATAGCTCCCACATGTGCACGTCAACCTTGGTTTACCAACCTGCTAAAGCTATCAGTAGTTCCACACCAAAAACTTCATTTTAACTTCAGTCTCCTCACTCAGAGCCGTGGAGAAATCAGGCATCCAAATCCCAAGGAACTCAACCTGGCGATTTGGCTCCTGAAATCCTAGAGTTTGGTTATTTGCAATTACCACCAGGCTGTATGAATATCCTAAAGGAGGCTAGAAAAACTATTACTAGGTCATGTTATGCAGCAAAGTGAAAATGATTTGTTATATACTGTAATAATAACCATATCAATCCCCTTGGTGCTTCTGTGCAAATTATAACAATATCAATCCCCTTGGTGCTTCAGTGCAAAACATCTGTAATTTCTTACACATACAGCAATCTGGATTAGCCTACACATCCATTTGTTTGCATTTAGCAGCAGTATCTGCATACTTACAAAACAGACAACACTTCTCTCTTACCAGTGATTAAGGCCTTTATAGAAGAACTAAAAAGAGTAATGCCACCAAGAGCTCCACCTGCACCAGTTGGGAACTTGAACATAGTCCTTACAAGGCTAATGGGTCCACCTTTTGAACCAATCCACTAGTCTCCACTTTCTCTCATGAAAAGTTGCCTTTCTTATTGCTATCACTTCCTTAAGGAGACATGATGAACTCCAGGCACGTACTATACAAGAGCCTTGCTTTCAACTTCACAAAGACAGTGGTTCTTCGAACCAATACCAAATTTCTTCTTAAAGTGGTTTCTGCTTTTCACATTAATCAATCAGTTGAGTTACCCGTGTTCTTTCCTCAACCTGATTATGTAGCAGAACGGGCTCTACACACACTAGATGTTAAAAGAGCTCTACTATATTATGTAGAAAGAACAAAAGATTTTCGTTAGACAAATTTGTTTTTTTTGCCATTTCGCCTCCACACAAAGGCAATCCCATATGTAAATCGGGCATTTCAAGATGGACATGAAATGTATCCAAACATGTTATGTGAAAGCGAAAAGAACCTTGACAATACCCCCTAGAGCGCATTGCACCTGCAAAATATGGGTTACTATGGCCTTCTTAGGGAATATTCCCCTAGGTGACATCTGTAAGGCAGCAACATGGTCTATTCTGCACACATTCACCAAACACTATTGTGTAGATGTGTAAGCGAGGCAACAAGCTAATGTAGGCCGGGTAGTACTTAAAACACTTTTTCAAACAACTGCAACAGCTACTGGTTAGCCACCGCTTTGGGAGTTAACTGCTGTATAGTGTATGCAAAGCATGTGATCTACAGCTCACATGCTTCGAACGGATAATGTTACTTACCCAGTAAGCATTTGTTCTTGGCATTTAGAGCTGTCGATTCACATGCTCTTTCCCGCCTCCCTGGGTACCTATACCTGTTGTAGTTTTTCTTACTTTACATACTTATACATGGACATCTCTATTCTACCATTACTAACTCCATTCTCACCCTCAGTGGGAAAACAATCTAACAATGGAGTTGATGCCCATGCGCCCTATCACCGAAAGTAGTCACCTACCTCTTGACTGGAAAGACTTCTTGGAAGAAAAACAACTTGCAAACATCCGGACCCAAACTAGATGGCAGGAGTATGCAACGCATTTGATCTACAGCTCTACATGCCAAGAACAGATGCTTACTTGGTAAGTAACATTATACTTATGGCTGTAGGTGCAGAAAAATTGAATAAGTATATTTTAGAACCTCCACATTCTTACAACACCTAGTGAAAGTTGGGCTATGATATGCAAATATATACCCACATATATTTTTTTTTAATCTAAGTTCTTGTTATTGTCTGATATCCCTCAATATTTTTGTTTTCTATCCTGCATCATTTTTATTTTACATTGCTCATATGTTGTATTTTAATTCCTCTTTATCACCTCTGTCTCATTTCACAACCTGTGAGCAGCAAACTCTTCTGCCTTATCAGGAGCGACTCCTGAACCAGAGAGAGCAAGCTCGACTTGCACCTGTGCCCCGATGGAAACAGGTAAAAATGAACATGTGCCATGAACTTAATTTGTTGTGAGGTGCTGCGCAACATCCCGCCCTTTGAGGATGTCATCATGCCAATTTTCTGTCCCACGCTTTGTGAGCATGGCCATGGTTTTTGTAGAGCCTTTTTCACTAGGAAGTTTAAGTACTGTACTGCCTTTTTTCTTTTTTTCTTTTTTTTTTTTAACCTTTTCCTTCCTGATGTTATGGATTTAAACCCATGTTGCACCATAGTCTATTTCTATGTTTAGTGTTTTCATAACTGAAGCATTTTGTTTGAGTGTGCTAATTCACTCCATGGTTTCTAACGCACGTCTCATTGAAGGGCAAGACTCTGGGCACAATAAAAAATGTTCCAGTTATATTTTTTATTCCTAACATAAAACACACTACAGTTAAACGGTATTCAGAAATCAAATTGGAAGCATTAGTAAAATGAAACCCTACTCTCCTCCTTTCTAGCGGGTTGGTAGTTGCATGCAACGAGGGACGGGATTAGATTTAAAAAACTCTCCAGACGAAATTGTGTAACTACAACACTGTGGTCCTGTTTTTGTCAGGCTTGAGAAAACAGTCAACAGTTGTACAGTATAAGTTGATTATTATGATATATACCCTACATGGGGTATCCCTGCACTGGTGTCAAGACATGCTTTGAATATAGCGGGCAGTTCTTGGCATTTGGCATCTGGTGAGTATTTGTGTTTTCTATACTGGCAGTCACCTGCGGTCTCTGAGAAACAGTCTTTTGTCGATGTGAAAGAATCAACTGATGAAGACAGTCAATTTTGTTGTGTGTGAATGCTGTCCGATTTAGGCTGCAGTCACCAAATTGATAAGTAATATCAGTAGTGGTGATAAGTTCCCACCAGACATCCTACTGATTTCTACTGCCTATTCCGGAAAGGTAACTAGTGGGTGCACTCATTTGTGAATACTTGTATGAGGAAAGCACTAAAGGGCAAGTTTTGTGGCCATGTGGTATAAGGTGACCTGTTCTGAATTTTACCACAGAGCCATGCTCCTTTTAATGAACTTCCAGGGTTAGATCGGGCTCCTGTAGCAAAATCCAGCTAAAAGAATGATCATTCTCTGGACAAATCCTCCTTACTTTGGAATTTAAGGTTGCTATATCCCCTTACCAGTACATGTAATTTGCGACTGGTGCTTCAGGACTGGACAACTCAAAAATGTCATCATCTTCTCTAGATTTGCTTAGTGCATTTTATGGATCAAATCAGTTTATATAGACAAGCTCTGAGTTTTAACAAAACAGATAAAGCCTCTTACAACCCAGAGGTCGGCTAGTAACTAGGATGAAAAAATAACGTGCCTCCCACCCCATACCTTTCCTAAAGCTCACACATAAAGAAGGCACTTATATTTGGTTATATCCCCAGTGTATAGATAACGTTTGATGACTTTACACAAGTATATGTAGCAGCCTCAGCTATTTATTGCAGGTTAGTTTGTGGAAAGAAAAGTATATGAGACAAACAAATCTCTTTAAAATCTTAGTCTTTATGCTTCAAAAACATTGTCACCTTCTTCATGCCTAGTAAGTTTCGATATTGAACAGCCAATTGTATGCTTTGGAGTTCAGTCAGTTCCCCCAGAAGGCAAGGATCTCTTATTGTGCTGTACTTAGTGCCAGGCTGATTTGTCGTCCTTTCGTTGCTTTTAATGGAATTTAGTTTTTTAGGAAGGCTGAGCACTGTATATGCAGTAAGATGCTGAAGTTGTATCCTGTATTTCTTATCTGTATCATCTAGTACAGTTTAGGGGAGTTCCAGAGGAGATAGAGTATTTTCCCCCATGCTACTGAATCTCGTCCAGCAATTTTCCTTCCTCTCTGCGTACCATTTATGTATTTGGGCTGAGGTGAAGTACCGTTTGTCGTTATCTTTGGCATGGTTTATCTGCCTCAGTGTGTGACATTTTCCATAAACATCTTCCTGTTTTCTTTAAGGGTGTGCTGCAGTTCAGTCTCCCACCTTTTCTGACCTACTGATTTATCCTTCAGGGTGGATTGCTTAAATAAATCATGTATGTCAAAGAGTAGGTGCCTAGCACTCTCTTTTGGTATGAGCCATCTTTTGGTTATTCTTAATGGTCTACTCACGAGAGGCGTCACTTAGCAGTTAGTCACCCAAGGTCTAACCTGTGCATATTGCATACTGCCATGCTCAGAAAGAATATAGTCTTTTTTTTTTTTTTTTTTGCTGTTCTGATTGGATGATACTTTGTGTCAAATTGGGTGCCTGCTCTCTTGCACATTGTGATTTGTCTGTAGATAGGGCAGAAGTGAAATTTGGTCTTGACATTGACGTAAGCGGCGACTGGAACGATGTCATACCATTTTCTTTTTTTTTTCCCTGCTACGATTTTTTCCTGGAGTGTTAAGTTGGATTTGGTCACGGGGAAGATTATAGCACCAATCTCTTGGCCAGCCAAGGTACTTGCCATATATGTATCAAATGATCTAGGAAACAGGAATGCTTCTCCAACATCACACTGCAAAACTCTACCATGTATCTCAATTGGGTATCTTGATAATATTGTATGATGATGGGAATGCCAAGGCCATCTTCTTTAGGATATCTATAGGGCCATGTATGATTAATATGTGGTTTTCTGATCCCCGCAAACAAATCTGTTCTTTTTGTAGCTTTTTTTTATCATATTACATTTTGTTTGGAGTGTATGGAACACAAACAGGGGTTCAGGGAAGTTGTTCATTTTTAAGGCTACATTTCTTCCAAAACAAGACAGTTTATATTGTGACCAAAGTGAAAGATCTTGTTTTATTTTTCAAAGGATGCCATGGTAATTTATGCAAGCTATTGTTGAGAGGGTATTTGCTACTTGCAGTCATAGGTATGTGTCTTGCTTTATGCTCCAAAATAAAAGAAATGCTGCATTCTCAAGAAGAGGCACTCGGTAAAGCAAGAAAAGTCACATGGAAAGGGGGCTCCATACTCAAAAAATTAGGCACATCAAAAGAGTTTCAAAGTAAAGCATAGGGTTTTATTAATGCAACGCTCTCTAACAGAACAACTTTCTCACATATCAAATTAAACAGGTAAAACAGCATTCAAATATATATTAAAAATACAAGCAGATAATAATGGTAAAGCACACGCAAATAATGATGATAATGAAACACTTACAAGCCAGATAAAAATGTAACATTCACAAGTGAAATGCAAGATAGCAAATCCTAGGATTCTCAAGTCAAATAATAAATGAATGTGCGCATTGACTAAGAATACATATAAAGATAACTATATGTCTATACCAAAATATCTCAATACCAGTGATCAAAGAAAATACCTCGCCAGCGGCTGCAGTATCTTCATCCTGGTCCTCCCATGACTGGGGGACCTAATTGACAGTACTAGGGTCTTCAAGCTGGGAAATGCAGCACTGAGCAGATGCGTCCACCTCTCAGGCGAGATCCCTTGTAAGAGCTAAGAAACCTTATCTCAGTGTGCGAGAGGTTTTGAGAGTACACCCTCTAAGTTAATGAAACTCAACGGTACTGGCCAGGATCCTGCAAGCATTCAAAGGCAAAGGATTCCTCACACATTCTCCACGCACGCCCACGCAACATGTTCCAGCCCCTCATCTTGGTGAAGCTCGAGAAAGTAGAAAACATCTCAAAAGTACAAAAAAAACAACCTCAAAGAGGAAAACCATATTGAACATAAAGAACCTGAATAACAGTAACCTGGGGGCCTGCTTGTGTTTGCAGAACCCAGGCCAGAAAGAGTCAGAATTCAAGATGTAGTCAGAGCAAGTTAAAGTCTGTGGTCAAAACTTCATTTCCTAATATACAACATAATGCACATTTGTGCATGACTGCTTACAGCACTACAGTATGATATAGAGTGGGTCATTGATTTAGCTCCTGTATGGCTCAAATTGATCATTGGATGAAATCAAATTGCCTAAAATTAAATTCCGGTGAAACAGAGGTGCTACTTTTCAGGAACAGATCCTTCTGGTTCTCAATCTGGTGGCCCCGGAACATGCGACCCATACCGACACCTGTTCAAAAAGGAAGGAACCTGGGAGTTATCTTTGATAAGCTCCACTTTGATCTTCAAGTAAGAGCACTCTCTTCTTCGTTATTTCATACACTAAACCTAATAAAGAAAATGTGTCCATTCATCTCGAATGAGCTTCGAAAAACAGTTGATACCTCCTTCATCCTGATCAAGTTGGACTATATCTTTATTGGTATCTGGAGAAAGTCATTACAAAATGCCACAGCCCGACTTCTTGCTGGACTTCCCAAACATAAATCAGCATTCCAAACACTGATCAATTTGCATTGGCTACCCATAGCAAAACATCTGAAAGAAACTGGTTAGTGTTAGATTCCTTACCTTAGAATATCCCCAGGCGTCAGACTGGATTTGGAAAGTTTTGCGTAGCAGTACCCCTGCGCGTCGGTAGGCGTCGTCTACAGCTCCGCGTCCGTTGTCTGGGTCGCTGGCGCCGGGATGACGCCGTAGGAGTACTTAGACGCCGCCCTCGCGCGCTGACGTCAGTTCTTTTTTCAGCGCCAGCAAGCACAGATCCAGAAAAAGCAGTACTCTGTAGTCACTTTTTGACTAACTTGTTTTACCTTTTTTGATCCTGTTTCGAGTCGTAAGACTATCGGTGCCGGTAGGGATGCCTGGCTTCAAGGCCTGTGCCGATTGCAACCGACTGATGTTGGTTGCCGACCCCCACCGCCGGTGCCTGTATTGCCTTGGGGCCGACAATGACGACAAGTCGAGCCCCGACTGCCGGTCCTTGACGTCGAAGGCTAGGCGAGAGCGGTCCCGTAAGCGCCTCGAGCTCCGGCAGTCGGCCCGCGCCGTTCACGGTCCAGGTCGAGGAGGAGCTCGAAGGACCGGTCGCGGGCCACAGTCCTCGCAGCTCGGCGAGTCGACACCATTCGTTGGGTTCCAAGTCCTCCGGTACGAGGCACAAGAAGTCCAAGAGATGGCATCGCTCCTCCGACTCCCCCGACGCTCGCGCGATGTGGCCGGGGGTTCGGGCGACACTGCCCAGGCGGCGCACCGCTGCCAGCTCCATACCTGCCGGTTCCTGGGCTGAACGTCACACCGGCGGAGATCGATGCCTTCCTCGCTCTCTCCTCCGTCTGGTCCCGCTGTGGCGCCATCTTGCCCCGCGGCCCTGACTGGGAACCCAAGCGGGCCGGGTGCTTCGGCCCCGGCGCCGCTGGGTGCTACGGCCCCGGCGCCGTCGACGACTCCGGTCCAGACGCCGCAGGGCCCCTCCGGAGCCGGGTCGCCGCTGGTCAACCTTACGACCCCTCTGCCGGCACTGACCCCCAGGGTGTCGCCCCGGACGACATTGTCCCTGGTCCCTCCCTCGGTCTGGATCCGGCGTCGCTCGACGCCGCATTCTGCGCCGAGAGAAGAGCATTTCTTCTATGATCCGGCCCCATCTTTTGCACCTGACTATCAGGAGATGAGACGAGGAGGATTAGGAGGGGTCTGTGGACCCTCTGGCATGAGAGTGCCAGTCGTATCAGGGCAGTGGATCTAGGGTAGGCTAGTAGTTTCCACTTCGCCCGACACTGGCTTTGTCTCCCCACCTACCGTGGCTACGGAGGAGGGGGCTGCCTACAGCGTGGTGCTGACGAGGGCGGCCAAGGCCTTGAGTCTTGAGCTCCACGTCCGTGAGGACTAACATCCTCACCGAGGTCCTTAAACCGCAGGCAAGCTCTTCGGAGCCTCTCCTGCAGTTTAATGAGGCCCTTACTGTTGTTCTGTTGGGCACTTGGTCCAGGCCCGCTACAGGTCCACCTGTAGATCCGAATGTGGCCAGGAGCCACCGCCCAGCCCCGGGTGACCCTACCTTCCTGTCCACCCACCCCACCCCCGAGAGCCTGGTTTTCCAGGCCTCTAACTTCCAGACCGCATTCCCGACTGCTCCACCTGATCGGGAATCCAAGAGATATGAGCAGTTCGGTAAGAAGCTGCTCTCCTCACTCAGTTTGGGGTTGCGGTCGATCAACACCGCTTGCCTTTTGGGCTGTTATACCCACTCTCTGTGGGACACAGTCGCGGACGTGCTGCTAGGTTGCCCTGTGGAGGCCCGGGTCAAAGTCGCTCAAGCCCTTGTGGAAAAGCGAGATGCAGAACGGTACTCTATCCGATGTCAGCTGGATACCACGGACTCGCTGGGCAGGGCGATTGCCACGTCAGTGGCGATTCGCCGCCACGCCTGGCTGAGGTTAGCCAACTTTTTAGCTGATGTCCAGAAATCCCTCATGGACAAGGCATTTGATGGCCGTCGCCGCTTTGGCGACAAGGTAGACAGTGCGCTTGAGCGTTTCAAGGACTCCAGGGCTATGGCCAAGTCCTTGGGCCTGTCGGGCCAGCGCCAGCAAACTTCTGCCTTTCACTCCTTTCGTGGCCAAGGAAGGGGCGCCCCCTTACATCCTGCCAGCCACGGGCCGCAGACTAACATCCAGCGCGGAGGCGGATGTGTTAACCGCCGTGGAAGTGCCAGGGGACAGCGGCAAGGCCAGTCCACATCCACCCCGTGGCATCCGCCTCAAAACCCTCCTAGTCCGACCTTTCAGGCCCATTTGATGCCAGTGGGGGGCCATCACCTCCTCCACTGGCGCACCATCTCGTCGTACAGGTGGGTGCTGCAAATCGTCCGCCCCTTCGAGGCAACCCCTCGAGCCATGCCACCACAGTACCACCGCATGCCGGGGGATCACTTGCAACTTCTACAAGAGGAAGTTACGGCCCTCTTGGCCAAGAGGGCCATTGAGCACGTTCCTGGGCCAGAAGTAGGGTGTGGTTGTTACTCCCACTACTTTCTGGTTCCCAAGATGGGCAAAGGGGGCCTACGCCCTATCTTGGACCTGCGGAACGTCAACGGCTACCTCCGGAAGGAGAAGTTCAAGAGACTGGATGGTGGCGTTGGACTTGCAGGACGCGTATTTTCACATCCCTGTCCTGCTGGCCCACCGGTGCTACCTGCAGTTCACGGTAGGCCACGAGCACTTTCAGTTTACAGGGCACCCCTTCGACCTTACCAGCGCTCTTCGGGTGTTCACGAAAGTGATAGCGGTGGTCGCAGCTCATCTGCGCAGGTTAGGGGTTTCAGTCTTCCCCCTACCTCGACGACTGGTTGTTGAAGGCGGGCTCGTCCCAGACAGTCGTCCGCCACCTCCAGACTACGGCCGACCTCCTGAACCTGCTGGGGTTCTCCATCAATGTGCCGAAGTCACACATGTGTCCCTCTCAGAAGCTCCTCTTCATCTGAGCGGTTCTGGACTCGGCGCGGTTTCGGGTTTAACCTCCCGAACAGCGGGTTCGGGATATTCAGGCTCTGATTCCAATCTTTCATCCTTTATCCCGGGTCTCGGTCAGGTTGACGCTGCGGCTTCTGGGGCTGATGGCCCTATGCATCCTACTGGTGTGTCCCGCCCGGTGGCGGATGCGGGCTCTGCAGTGCGACCTGAAGTTTCAGTGGGCCCAGCATCAGGGCAACCTGTCCAACCACGTCCTGATCTCGAAAGGCACTGCAAGACAGTTGCAGTGGGGGCTCATGGACCGCGATCGCGTCAGCGGCAGATCCCTCTCCCCACCCCAAACGGAGCATGTAGTCGTGACGCATGCGTATCTCCTGGGCTGGGCGGCCCACATGGGAGAGGCGGAGATCAGAGGCCTCTGGCGCAGTCCCGGCTCCACATCAACCTTCTGGAGCTATGGGCAATCCGGCTTGCCTTGAAAGCATTCCTCCCCTCTGTCCAGGGGAGTGTGGTGCAGGTGTTCACGGACAACACCCCCGCATGTGGTACTCCAACAAACAGGGAAGGTGGGGTTGTTGACCCTGTGTCAGGAGGCTCTGCGCCTCTGGCAGTGGCTGAAACATCAGGGCGTGACTCTGGTGGTTTAACACCTGGCAGGTTCCCCGAACGTCAGGGCGGACAAACTCAGCCGTCGGTGCATGATGGATTACGAATGGTGTCTGAACTCTGACGTGGCGCAAGGTCTCTTTCAGCAGTGGGGAGAGCCTTGGTTAGATCTATTCGCCACCGAAGAGAACGCGCAATGTCATCAGTTCTGCGCGTTGGAATTTCCAAGGCGGCACTCGCTCGGCAACGCTTTTCGTCGCGAGTGGAGCTGTGGTCTGTTGTACACCTTTCCGCCTATACCACTTCTGCCCAGAGTGCTGAAGAAGATCAGCCGAGACCGGGCCCAAGTTATCCTTGTGGCTCCGGACTGGGCACGAAGATACTGGTATCCTGAGCTACTCAGCATGTCAGTCGATCCCCCGATTCAGCTGCCTCTTCAGGAGGACCTTCTGTTGCAGCAGCAGGGGACGGTCCTCCACCCGAAACTGTCCAGCCTCCACCTCCATGCGTGGAGATTGAGCGGCGGCATTTGAGGGCATTTGACTTGCCTCCTGAAGTCTGTGATGTGATTCTGACAGCCAGGCGTCCCTCCACGAAATTGGTATACGCCTGCAGGTGGAACAAATTTGTGGCATGGTGCAAAGCAAAGGCTGTGGATCCCCTTTCTGCCCCCCTTTCAGAGGTTCTCCTCTTTCTTCTTTCTCTTGCCCAGCAGGGCTCTGCTCTGAGCACTATCAAGGGCTACCTATCTGCCATTTCAGCCTTTTTAAGGCTACCTGATCAGCCTTCTCTTTTCAAGTGCCCTGTTGTGCATAGATTCTTGAAGGGCATTACTCACATGTTTCCTCCTGTTCCTTTCGTGATGCCTCAGTGAGACTTGAATCTTGTTCTTACTTATTTGATGTGCGCTCCTTTCGAGCCACTTCACATTTGCCCTCTTCATCTTCTCACTCTTAAGAATGCCTTCCTGGTTGCCATCACCTCTGCCAGGAGAGTGAGTGAGCTCTAGGATTTTTCTTCCAAACCTCCTTTTCTTTCTGTCCATCCGGACAAAGTTATCTTGAGAACTAGTCTCTTTCCTGCCCAAGGTAGTCGCAGCCTTCCACATCGGGCAGTCCATCACCTTGCCAACCTTCTTTCCACCTCCACATCCCTCGAAAGAAGGAGAGGCTCCACCGTCTGGACCCAAAATGCGCTCTCATTCTATCTGGACCGCACACACCAGTTCCGGGTGGATGACTAACTCTTTGTTGGTTACGTGGGCGCTAAGAAGGGACGGGCGGTGCACAAACGGACCATCTCTCGGTGAGTCGTGTTGTGCATCAAGGTATGCTACTCTTTGGCTAAAAAGGAGCCTCCTGTTGGGCTAAGGGCCCATACCACTCGGGCTACAACTGCTACTACTGCCCTGGGTCGGGGAGTCCCCTAGCAGGACATCTGTCAGGCAGCTACGTGGGCCTCGCTGCTCACATTCGCTAGACACTACTGCCTGGACAGCCAAGTCCGGAGAGACTGCTTTTTCGGCCGTTCTGTTCTCCAGGACTTTCTGGTGTGATCATTGGTTCGCAGACCCACCACCGGGGTTGGTATTGCTGAGGTATCTATTCTAAGGTAAGAAATCGAACACTAACCTGTTTCTTTCAGATGCACAAGTTACTTACCTTCGATAACGATATATCTGTAAGAAACCGTAGTTGGTGTTAGATTCCTTACCACCCCACTCATCCTCCCCGTTCTGCGGACCGATATCTAGGGTTAAGGTTCCCCCCTTTGAGGGCCCTAGTTTCATGGCATCAGTGTCGGTTTTTATCATGGCTCTGCGTTCCTGGCGCGGAAAAGCTGTGTATAAGAACTGACGTGCGAGGGCGGCGTCTATGTACTCAGACGACGTCATCCCTGCGCCGACGACGGACGCGGAGCTGCAGACGACGCCTACCGACGCGCTGGGGTACTGCTACGCAAAACTTTCCGGATCCAGTCTGATGCCTGGGGATATTCTAAGGTAAAGAATCTAACACTAACTACTGTTTCTTACAGATATATCGTTACAGAAGGTAAGTAACTTGTGCGTCAAGCGTTCAAGACACAATGCATAACCTTAAAAGCACTGTATAATTCTGGGCCAAGCTACTTTCGCGAAATGTTAGCCTGGTATTCCCCTTGCAGAAAGATCTGATCTCTGATGCAATGTTAACTATCATCCCTCCCCCCCCCCCTAAACGCCCCCACCACCCCAAGAGCAAAGCTTACCGCTTGGGGTGGTAGGAGCTTTCTACTAAAAGCGGCTACACACTTGAACGCCCTAGCCGTGCCAATTAGGAAATGTTCCGACTTCCTGTACCTTTGGGAGCAAGTTAAAACCTGGCTTTTTACACGCTTTTAAACGGTAGCAACCACTTTTCATTGTTGCACCTCCGGGTGGTCCTGTGGGACACAAAGGTTGAATACTTGCAATTTTTGCAGGTTGAGTATAATCCTTAAAATGTCTCTGAATGTTCGGATCTCTGTCAATGCAGGCAGCGAATGGACAGGGTCTGTAAGTGCGGCAATGACATCATCTGCCGATAGGCTTATTGTGTCTATCTCTCGCCCAATCAAAGTCACTTTGATTATGTGTATTATCTCTCATCTTCTGGGCTAGTCTGTGTGTAAAAGACAAAAGGCATCTGCAATAGGGGGCAGCATTATTGTGTCCCCATTTGGATTGGTAAAGAATGTGAGGAAATGCTCTTTATCTTTACTTTATCTACAAGAGACCTATACCTACGTAAGATCCACTGGCAAAAATTTGTCTCCAAAACCGAAGTGTTTCAGTCTTCAGTATGTATGGCCAGTATACTCTATCAAACTCTTTCCGTGTCAGAAGTGAGCAATAAGACGGTCTTTCTAGATCACGTTAAAGGTAACGTAAAAAGAAAGGTTTGTTTTGTTTACTACGCACAGTGCCTCTCTGAAATTGGAGCCCGTCTGTTCAGGATCCACCAGACCCAGCATATAGTGGTTCATCCTGGATGCCTGTTCAGGATCTTAGCATTTGTGTTGATAAGTCAAATAGATCTATATGAACTGCATAACTTTTTATTTTTTTACCTGATATAGGGATATCTGCAAAGGATGTCTCTAATGTAGATGGCTTGAGGGTCCATCTGTGTGTTATGAAATTGAATAGTCTGGTGAGAATAGGTGCGAGGGTCTGAGAGAAGGCTCTATGGAACTACAGTGAATTTTAAAGACCCATCTGGGCCCGGTGATTTATTGGATTTTAATTGGTGATTGCAGAGATAACTTAATGTTTTGCAGTGGATATTTCCAGATCTACTGCATTAGATGCTCAGTTTGTTGTTGGGTCTGCTTAGTCAGGTGAGCTTCTTCTCTGTATGGACCGATTTCTGCAGTACCATAGTCTTGTGCTGTGTAGAGTGTCTGATAGGTTGAAATGCTGCTACAGTTTGATCATTATCCAGTATTGGGGTATCTTTCATAGATTCACATGCCTGAATCAATCCCCGCCGCTGAAGTGGGAGTGCCACGGTACATATAACAAAGTGGTAAATAGTAAATTCCATGGGCTATCATGGAGGTAAACATGTATTCAATAGCCTATTAGGCTCCGGTGTGCTGTGTAGAGTGTCTGATAGTTTTGAAATGCTTCTACAGTTTGATCATTCCCAGTGACGACCTCTCCTGTGTGATTCACTATGGATTTTTTTATTCTTTCCTCTGTGTAGTTCACCCTCTCCAAGTCTATTCTCTTTAATTGAGCTCCCACTGTGCAAATTTGCACCATTCTTGGGGCCCCAGTGCTTTTGTGTATTGCTACTTGTTACTTGAACCAATACAATATTACTCAGCACTCAAATCAAAGATTTTCCAATCGCTCTAGTATCAGTTTGAATCAGCCAATCATCGCGTGAAGAGTAGCGTCCAATATTCATCTTTGTGTAGAAAAAAATAAGATAATCCAGAATGATATGTATAATCCACTCTTCATTTTTCAATCTTCTCCTTAAGTTTATTACAATCCAATTGTCACCAACGAGTTTCATCCACTCACTACTTCTTCAGGGCTACACAAGTACACATAAGTGAATATTTAACATATATTTAATAAACAACAATTCATATTACAAAATGTACAAATTAAAATATAGCCATCTTAATACCAGTAATAATACTGGTAAAGAAAGCATAGCTTCATTGAGCACTGCCTTTTTTACATAAATGAATCTATACATCACATTGGTCATTATCTATCAATTAACATCCTTCACAGTTTCATTTGTTAACGACAGAATCAAAATTAGCTTCATCTACATTACAATTTTTACATATACATCTCATTGAAATAATGTTAGGGCTATAGCAACCCTTTTTCACATTGATAATAATTGCACACATACTAAATTGTTCATAATACATCATAAGTGCCCATAAATATATTGTAGTGTGTAGATGCATATATGCAAAAAGTGCAGAACACTTCCAGGGGTCAAGCAGCAAATAGGCGGTCAGCCTCAGTAGATCCTCTGAGTATGTCAAAAGTGGGAGCTGCAACAAAGTCAACTCAACAGAATTTCCCACTTTTGAGAGAAACTGTACCTGGATTTGTTAACCACTAGTGTGAACCGCAAATGCCCATACTATGCCAGGAGACACACTCCCTACTTTGTTTGTGGGGAAATGCTTTCTTCATAGCATGTTCAAGGACCTTTGCCAATGCTTTTCCCCTACTTCCCTCATCGCGAAGATACCAAACAAGAGGAGACTAGAGCTGAGCCATCTTATTCTGCCATCATGGGCTGTTCAATACTGTTTCATGGAGCTTTTCCTCTCTTGGAGATCCCAGAATCCGTGATTGGTAAAATGTCTGTCTCCTTGTGAAGGCTAAGGACTATTTGCCAACCTAGCTTCTCTGAACTAGAGTATGTCTTTTGAGTAACAATGAATGCCATCTTTTAGACAGACATTCCACAAAAATGCATAAAATACTGTTTAACGCCAGATCGTTATCAATCCAGTTCCATGCAATAACCATGGTCCCCATCAACTGTCTGCTTTACCATAACATATTTTACACTACCTGCTAAAATTAACTTGTTCATGGATTGAGACATGCTCCTGTCAAAGCATATCTTGTAGATCTTGCCTGTTTTTTTGTTGGTTTTATTGACAAAATTGCATAGACATGTTACATTCTTACATCAAATCATAGCACCATATACATAAATAAAATTAAGGGTGTCAAGGAGGGCCAGTAGTATAGACCAGCAGAGAGCAACAGCGTAGACAGATGTTACATAGGCACGTCTGGACAGTGAGCAATAATGGCTATGAATCACATGACCAGCGGGGAAGGGAGGGGACTTGACCGGAAAGGGATAAGGGCAGTAATAAGGGCGGTTACCGACCTTCACCGGCGGCCGCCGCGGGCGAAGTGCCGGCGGGGAGCACGGGAGGGGCAGCCGGGCTCCGGGGAGTATGAGCCTGGAGGTATGACACTAGTGTCCCCCATATGTCGATGGGGCGGGATCTGGCAGGCATGAGGTCCCAGAATTCAGATAAAAGGGTCCGGGAGCGCGCTGCATTCTCGAGTCAGTAGGCGAACTTGGATGCTGGTTTGCGACCCCAACACATGGATAACCTACTCTGCGCTAGGACAAGCAGCATAGCTATCGGGAGGCGTCTGGACAGTATTTAACAAAGCCTAGAAGGCAGAGTGGAGGGTCGGGCTGAACCGGTGAGGAGGTCATCTCGGAGATAGCAATACAGACCGCGCCAAAAATGTGGAAACTTTTGGGCACAACCAGGCGAGGTGGGAGAAGTCCGCCGCGGGAGCGGAACAGCGCAGGCATATGTTGCCGGGGATGAGTCCCAACTTATGTAGCTGAGCGGAGGTGCGATAGTCTATGCAGACATTTAAAATGAATAAGGCGCAGGCGATAGTTTGGGGCCAGTCAGCATGGGAATTATCAACTCAGTGGTCCTCGCCCCATGCCAGGCAAGCTCGGTCAGTGGAGATGGAGGTGGCCGCCAGCGTGAATGCATAAAGTTTGGTAACCAACTTCCGAGGGGAGGGAGACGAATACAAATAGTCGAGGGTGGTCATCGATAGGGGATGCTGGGGGGGATGTAGGATGTAGCCCCCTGCAGATAGCACATAGCTGATAAGAGTAGAGTGTCCATGGAACCGTCAGCGAGAGAATAGAATGTGTTCCCCAGGTATAAATCCGCCAATGTAGACAACCCCAGGCAGGTGGCGTGTTTGACCATACCGGAGAGCTGGAGAGGAGGGAAAGCCAGATGCCGAACTATCGGCATCGCATTTGCCGAAAGCAACGGAGTGCCTGGTAAGCAGTGTAGCCCATCCCAGGCTCAATGCAAGGTCTCGACCGTGTCTATTTCGGTGCGTGGGGGTTTGGCTAGGGCGAACAGGGCGGTGACGAGCTGCCACATGGCAGCAAGGTCTGCCTCAATCGCCACATGCGGCTGGAAAAGAGTGGGGTGAATCCAGAAATGTAAAAAAACTAGCTTGAGCACACAGAACATAAAGCTTAAAATCAGGGGCGCCCAAGCCACAGGGATCGTGCCAGTTTTTGTTTAGCAATTCGCCAACTGCATATTTGGGCTAACCGGGTCATCAAGGAATTTATTAAAGGGCTCTTCAGGATTCTTCAAGTGAGATGACTTCCAGTCTTTTGGCAGCGAATTAGTGTTAGAGTTAATGCGAAACCCTTTTGAACCGATGCACATAGCAGAATTAAAATATTCTCTTAGAAGCTGCCACTTGTTCTGGCTGTAACATATGCGAGAAGAGTCTGTGAAATACAAGCCTTGACGATTCAGGAACCATAATTCTAGTTTCATAAGAATAGTTTCTTTAAGTCCTGTGTTTTTACTTGTTTAGCTGACATGTGGGCATTCACTAAAGATGTGTTGTACTTACTAATGTGGCTATGGGTAAGGCCTTCTAAGTGACGTTTAAAAGTGCATTGCTTTTCTAGGACTGCTATGGGACTCCCCGCTCGAGGACTGGGAATATTTAAACAAGTGGATACTGACACTGTAGAACTATAGTTACAGGCAAGTGACTGTTTTTGCAGCGTGTGCTGCTGTAGATCACATGCTTTGCACACTCCTGCCATCTTGTGTTGGGTACAAATGTTGCAAATAGTTTTTTAAATAGAAGTTTTGGGGTGACGTGCGATCCCAACAATGAACCAGGACAAAGCTCAAAAATAGTCACTGCGTACTGGCACCGCTTAGCCTCGTAAACTTTTCCAGAAGGACCTCCACACCAGCAGTGTTTCATGGTTTCATGCCGAAACACTTGCTTTAGGACCAGGTTACGCATTGGCGTATAGATTCCCAGCGAGCCCCATCTTTGGAGCTCTATTTAATAAAACCTGCCTTCTGGATAACAATGCAGCATACCATTCTGTCATCCAAAGAACGACAGACCACCACAAGGTTAAACTACACGTGAGGGAGGAGGAAGTTGACTTTTAGTGACCACTCTGTAAGAGAATGCTCGGTTTCCTTCTATCCTATGCTAAAAATACAGGCCAGCAATGACTTGCCCTCCAACCCCTCTGATCACGCAATATCTGTCAGTGAAATGATAATGATATACCTTACTCAACGGGAAAAGACAACCTCAGAAAAATGTGTCTTGACTTTCATTGCTCATGTATTCTGCTTGGAATTTCGCACAATGCCACCAAACATGACACCTCATCAGCACTTTTTCAGTCAAAAATTCAAAGGCTGCTGCAGTAGGATTTGGACACATTTCCACAAAAGGGGCTATAGTATTTTTTTTACCGTGCCAGAGAGAAGAAGGAAATCCCTTATACTACTATACTTCCTAATCCCGAAAATGGAACACTCAAGGCAGTATTCTATTTCAGGCCACTGAACTGTTACATCCTGCCAGAGTACTACAAGATGACCACTGTGCAAGACTGTATGCTGCTTTGCTTCAGGGATTACAAGACTATCCTGATATCAAGGACTTCTACTTACACACCCCCCCATCCACCCAGCTCGCCACTAAGTACCTAAAATTTGTGGAAAGTGTACAATGTTATCAATTCAGAGAAGTACCTTTTGGGGTCTCAACAATCCAATGGATGTTTACTAAACCTTTAGCAGTGTTTGCAGCTCAACTTATTCGCAGTGCCATTCATGTGCAATTGGAACTACGCTGCACCTGACTGAATAGGCCTAAATAGACTAAAACTGGTCTTGTATTGCTTGTGTACTGGTTCAGAGAGGATTTGGCTTTGCAGTTTGGGTTGGACTGTGCCTATTGGAGAATTACCGATGCTGATTTGTATATGGCTGGGTCTAATGTTGTGGTGGCAAAAAAAATTGCTGAGAATGCGACCTGAAGTAATTATCAATGGCTGACATTAATTAAAGTATTCCATCTCATGCTTTTTTATTCGTCAATATGAAACAGAACAGCAGCTAACATCAGTGCCTAGCAAACAAGCAGTGTTGCTTCTCCAAAGTCACACCTCTCTCACCAGCAAATGCAACCTTTATTGGGATCCATTCTGGACATAGTAACATGCACATTCTATCCCAACGATGAGAAAGTGTTGGTGTTTCAAAAACTGCTTCCCCTTCACCAAATGTCGCATTCTCACAGTGGGAATGGTCCCGAAATTGCTGGGGATAATGGCATCTTGCATTGCAATAGTTTCAAATTTACATCTACACATGCTACGTCTACTAGTGTTGCTGTCCAGGCACTAGTAACAAGTGATTGTATAGTGTGAGGAACTGTTATTAGTAGAGCCCAGAATTCACGAGTTTCAGAGTTTGGAATAGTAAATTGTTACTTAGAAAGTTGGTCCTCGACTTTCGCCAGCAAGTGGCTATTGTCACAGACTACTTCCTGCCGTGATGGGAAGCACATTTGGATAACTTGACAATTCTGGTCATTTAGTCTCCCCAACAACTGTTCATCAATGTAATGAAGCTGGTGGCAGTACAAACGGCATTACAAACATTTTGCTAAGTAATTTGTTGAAAGTAAAACCACAAAAACAGATATGTCCATAATGTGCTATGTCTAAAAGCAGTGAGGCGCGTGTTCACCACAAATTTTAACATTAGTGCAAACAATATGGCATTGAACTTTTTATCTTCAGGCTTCTTCCTAGTGAAGTCTTCTGAGAGTGGACAACAACTCTGTGGACTTAAGAATGGCACATCAGCACCCAAATGGGATATGAACTCGAGTACCCCCAGTCCATCTCTTCTCTACCACAGAAATGCAGAATATCCAAACTTTACCTACAACTGCCCACACCCTCATTCAATAAGAAATGCACTGTGAACTGGGAAGGGTATATTTGCCTATACTCTTCCTCCACCAATACTGGTTCTGTATGTAGCAAAGAAAAAGAAGCTGCACCCATTAGGCTTATCTGATTGCTCCCGCTCAGACAAGGTATCAATGTATTTCCAGCTATTGGGCATCCATGTTTCTCAAGAATGAAAGTTACCCCTGTTTACCATATGCCATTGTAAACCTACTCACACATCATCGGGTCTGTGTTTGACCAGTCTGAGCAAATGGTATCTAATCCCACCGCAGAGCATTCAGTATACAGGCCACCTCTGGAATGAACAGTATCCTGAACTAGGCAGCTGAAAACATTCTATGCAACACATGACTTCATTGATGTTATTCCAAATATGCCTAAAACAACATGTTTAGTTGCTACCTCTTAAGATGAGAATTCTACAACACCATCTGCCAAGAACTGGATTTACACTCTTGACTCAATCCAGATATATTAGGATTCACAGCCATCTACAGGAGTTCTTTCATTAATGGGACTGTGTAATCCACTCTGCTGAAGGGAGCTTGCTTTCCAGCTTTAACTCCTACTTATCCATTTTCCACTGTGAGAATATGGAGCTCACTGCAGAAATCATTGAGCTTGTGTCTGCTTCCTTCCTGTCTCCTAGGAAAATTATGTGTACATTCTCAAAGACCACACTGCTGCAATATTTGATCTGGACAAGCAAGTAAAATGCTGCCTCACTATCTGTGCAACCTAGCGGATCTCTTTGTACATGTTCCCCTAATTAATGGGACTCTTCTATAAAGAAAGGAAGTTGTCCAATTCCAGGTTAATTTCCGCACTCCTGAAGTAGGCAAGCAAGTACAGTTTGCTGACCAGCTGCTCTGTGAATAATGCCTTTGTCTTGCTGTCTCAATTTACAGATTTGTCTATGCAGCAGAAAGGAATTATTTAAATATTTCTTCCTTTCATTGCTAAATATGAGCACTTTACTTCTAAAATGAAAGTTGCTTTCACACATTAAGACCTCTCTGAAGAAAATGTAACTGCCAAGCATGCGGCTATAAGAGACTCCTCCAAGAAACTGTAAAAAAGGAAATGGGAAGGGTTTAAAACTGGGCTTGGAATTTCGCCCTGGGAAAGTGTCTTTAAGTGTTCTTTAGCTTCCTAATTGGCTACTGCGTGGATTAAGATGGTCTCCTTTATTACCTGTTAGTAATTTCAGCTAAGTTGATTTTGCACTTTTAAAAATCAGGTTGTGAGGGAGAATTTTATTTTTATACATTCCACTTCTGCTGCAGTTCCCACCCGTAAAATTTGAATATGTTTTGGAACTCTCGTGCATAAGCCATTTGAGAATGTCCTTCATTGATCTTGACCTACTAACTTGTCAGAAACCCTTTTTAGTGGAGATTTATGTATTTATTTATTTAGAGTACTTATAAAGCGCTACCATCATCCCGAAGGGTTATTCCGGCGCGAGGATCGAAAATTGCCTGGCACCTGCTTAAACCATTATTGGGGGAATAGTCCGCTTTTCAGCCTTTTTCGAAACTTAGAGATCAGGGATAAGACAGAAGTCAAGTGGAAAAGAGGTCCAGTGGAATGCTGCTAAAGGGCTGAAAGAGCGTCCTTCCATTCCCGCTTTTCTGACATTCATGACCCTCACCATGGCTAAATTAGCATATCGAAGAGCCCAAGTGGGTTTGTGAAAAGTCTTGATTCCGTAGAGTGATTGGCCCAGTTTCGTTGAGTGCTCTATGAACATGATGTAGTTTAAATTTAGCCCATTGACGTACAGGGAGACTGTGCAGTGTGTTCAAACGGGCAGTAGCAGAGCTAATTCATGTGCTGTTACAGATCATGCAAGCAGCTGTATTCTGGATTGATTCTAATCGGGTAGATAGGAAGTCAGCCATTCCAAAATGTAAGGCAATCTTATGACTGATTGGAAGAAGACCTAGCAAGCCTTGCAGTGTCGGCCACAGACAACGTTGCTTTCCTGATAGTCCCTACGTTAATTCCTTGGGTAGCAAGAGAATTGAATGTATTTTAAGAAATTATCCCCATGGTTTTTCAGCTTAAATACAATTCTTCCCGGACTGAAAGAACCAGGCACAATTTAAAAAAGATGCACTAGAGCTTTAAACGTTTACCTGAAAAGTTAAAAAAAAAAACCTTTAAAATGTGAAGACTTTAGGCTTCTCAGCGACAGCCTGTTTATTTCATCAGAACAAAGTCTGCATCAGTGGCTTTCCAACAACATCGCAGGCAACTGTAGGTTCGAAAAGTGGGCTACTTCAAATGTTTTTATCTGCCTTACCCTACCTTCTAGAAAATATGTGGCTTTTGTCCTGGAAATTGAAACAACCGGTTTGCTTGTTTAAGCATATGCTTTATCTGACTCTCCAGGTGCTTGAAGCTGTAAAGTCAGATTCCTAGCAAGGTGAGTGGGGAGTAGGAAAACTGAAGAACGAAAATATTCCTGGGTGACTGGCATTAGTAGTCCTTGCTGTCCCTGCTTCATTACAATCTCCATCTCCTCAACAAATGCCATTTTACATCTGTGCATGCCTGAATAGAAACCTACAGTACAACCAGTGATGCACTGATAGTGTTTGGGCCCATGTGGCAAAGCATGCTCAGCAATATAAGGCTCTGAATTGTTTTAAAATTGAAAATCAAGATATTGGGCCATCCTTGTCAAGGTTACAGCTGCATATGCCCTTAGTTTAGCTTTATGATTCATACAATGAATTTTCTTAAGAAGATGGCATACATACACACACCTCTTTTAACAGACATAACACTGCAAGTCTGTAAATGTATTTTTTCCCCAAAAGGCTCAGTAAAAATGAGCTGCCATAATTTATTTAGCTATGGGGTGACCAGTTTATTGCAACTGGATGTTTTCCTACCAGTATGAGTGCCAATTCAACTAACAGAAACAGTTTCACCTCCTGCCATATCCTGCTGAGCTTCCATACCTCTCACTTTTGAAACCACACCTCTTCCACTACACCTCCACCAAACATAGATGCATACAGCCACTTAGCATAGGTTACTCCAGCCATGTTGCCTATTTCCGAGCCCCACCTCGCTTTTTTCTTATGCAGCCTTCAACTTTCTTGCTTCCCCATAGTACTATAAATCTTAACCTGCCTCGTGCATAACCCAGTTCCTAATTGCCATTCTGTGCTCTCCTTACGCGGACAAATGCATTTAACATTATTTGAGGTGCTCTGTCAGCAGGAACCCCTACCATGTTTTGCAGCTTTAACCGAGCCCTACTGTTTGTCATTCAAACCGGTCTGAGAGGCGATAGATACCCTAACAGTGATTTACTAGGGCATTACTGCAATTCACAAGATACCTATGCAGATCTCCATTTATTAGAAAATGTAATGGGCCGTGTCTGACATCTAGAAATGCACTGAGTCAACCACATGTATCAGCCTTTTCTCTTCTGCGCATTGTAAATCACTGCTAGTTTTATGCATGCCCCCGAGACTGCTGCTTGAGCCTACATGTAAATTTGCAGAGTTGCACCTTCAAACACAGATTTCTAAGCTGCTATTTTCAAATGAATTCCAGAATCTCTTCATGCTCTAAATTTTGAACACCTGCTTTGCTAAACATCGCATACTGCACACACAATCATTGCTCTCAGTTCAAACAAGATGAACAAACACAAGCTTGTGCAAAGCCTAGGCCTGTCCTAAATGGCAAGTTTAATCTGAAGAAGATCATTTTGATGAAATCACACATGAGAAAGGATTCATTGTATGTTCACCTACAAAATGTCAGTGAGCTAGACCCATCTAATCAGAGCTACACTGAACAACTGGGCCATCAACTCAAAAAAGTGCTTTATTCACAGTGGTTGTTAGGAGAGCAACTAAAGCACTAGAGCTGCAGTCAAATTGAAAGAGATTCTTCAACCAGTGCCACCGTCCTGTGAGCCATTACAGCCGTTTATTGAAGCCCTTACTAATGCAGTTGTTGCTACTTGCTTGCAGTCATGTTCATGCCGGCTAATCAGTTGACATAGACTGGCTTCCAATGACCCAACCTTTCTCTTCAAGCACCATACACCAGAGGATCAGATTGTCAAAGCTTCAGCAAGCAAATTCCTTTCCAACAAATACCCTTGGTAGAATAAACTAATATCTTATGCCCTGACATTGCTTGAACATTCATAAAAGCAGTAAACATTAATCATTGCAATATTTAATCATCAGTAAACTCTGATAAGTGGACTTATTTTGTTAAATCACAGGGTACATCATGATTGATCTCAATGCATTGCACAACATTAAATAGGCCTATATATCCGTTTGAACAATAATTACAAACCGATCTGCTTAATTTGTCCCCATTAACATCAGTTATTCCAGTAGTAGCAATCAGTAATTACATTCAAGGGCGCTACATATTTCAGTACTCATCAGAGCATATATGTGTATTATAGCCAAAGTGATTTAATCAGCAATCTGCAAATAAAAGTAACCACCATGTAGACACATGACCAATTTAAAAGGTGCTTATTAACTTTTGAAAGGGAATGATGTTTGGTATAGATGAAAATGTGACCAGGATAGTTTCTTTGGCCATGCGTCTCAGAACGAACATGTGAGACAGCTCACCTGTAGTATATGTCCAAAGGGAATAGCACAAAAGAAACTCTTATATAGCCTCTTCAAATGTGTATTTAGGGCCTTTCAAGTTGTTTAGAAATACTGTATGTGTAACTGAAGGAAAACAAGGAACTAGTTTAAAAAAAACGTGTGGAGGAATGTGGAGTCTGTAAGGTGTAAAGAAAAAGTGAACAAAAGAGCCCTTAAACCTTTCTGCGTACGTGATGACAAATGGTCTTCCATGAGCAAAGTAATGAAATGTTTACCTCTTGAATGCAGCAGTTAATGTGCTCAAACTTATATAAGGAATAAATCAATTTGACACAGTCTCAAAGCTTCAAGAGAACATAGTGTATGAACGTCTCCACTTCGGCATATAAAATAATAGTTACTTGTCTGTGGTCTGGGTGATGGTGCTTATAGGTATTTCTAATGTAGTCCAAACCAATGCCAATCGATCTTGCTGATTTATAGTGGTGTAAAATCATATTACATGGCCTTAAGAGCCTCTGTATAGTTTGGACTTAAGTGCTCATTCATTTGTACCCTTTTTAAAGGGAAGATAATCCAGCTGTGCAACTATAAAATCCAAAAGTATAAGTAGTTAACATTTTGTATTCTGAGGCATGTTCTGAAGCCTTGGACTTGTTTTCCTTGCATTACTAACAAGTTCAGCTGAGTAAGCTGCAGAACCCACTGCCTAAGACACTGCATGGCAAAGTCACAGTCTGCTGTCTCTTGGACATCCTGTTTCTTTTCTCTGTCTCTCAATTTGGTGTACGTGTGTTCAATGTTAATCACTTGAATTCAATGTTTAATCAGATAAACAATGTTGTTCTCACAGTAATTTTGAAGAAACACACTTTCAGATTATATGTACTTCAGCTGGATGAATCTGGATTGAAAAGCTGTGCTTCAATAGACATATTTCTATTCTCCATTGCTAACAAAGTTTCCATGTTACCATAACTGTACAATGGCCTTAGTGTGACTTTAATCAAATATGTATACAATACTACTTAAATGTATGAAGGTGCTAGGTGATGAGTCCACAAATGGAATTTTTGCATGCTTAATAAAGGTTTGTGTCTGCTAAATGCCAACTGGCAGTAATGTCCTGCTTTGTCATTGGTGACTCCAACTACTTACACCAGAATTATTTCTGGTGCTCCCCAGACCCTATGCTGGGGAGTATAATAACTAATGGAAATCTGGTATAACTGACTTTTAATGTAGTATGTCTTAGTGCAGATTTATGTTGCTTTTTTCCTCAACCAGATGATTATTAGTGAGATCAGTCACATTTGAGCTCAGTTACTCTGTGCCATTTGAAGCGAGACCCTTTTGTATTGTTTATGGTAAAATACATAATGTCAGGAAATTGTGTTTCTGGTTCCTCCTGGGGTCTTTGAATTGGTCCTTATAATGTTTCCCAATGTTTCGTGTGTGTGTGTTTGTGTGTGTTTGTGTGTGTTTGTGTGTGTGTGTGTGTGTGTGAGTGTGTGTGTGTGAAGGGCATTCAAATACATGTTACATTGTTCAACACTTGGTGTAGTATGATTTCACAGCAAGATGCCTAGATGATGACACAGACATACTAACATATTGCCCATATCCATTCGAGTTTAAAGACCAAAGGGGTAAATTTCAAATATTTTTTATAAACCTAGAAGATGAGAACTGTTTGTAAGACTAAGTGACAGACCAATTACCAAGGTTGCATTTTGTGCACCAAATGCCAAGCAGCCTTTCCTTTCCCCTTCAAAAGTGGCGTAAACTGACAAGTGCATATAGTTATTGGCTTTAAACAAAAAATGACCCTTTTTAATTGGAGGGCTTTGCAGCACCAGAATAAAGATAGATAGCTAGCAAACCCCACCTTAGTTTTATCCTTTTTCGGAACCAATCTTCATGGTTCATTTTTCATGGGGTCATGGTATTACTACATGTAATTGCACAATAAGTGTTGGTATTTGTCCACTGCTGGTTTATATGTCACTATTCTCATTTGTACACATGTAAATGTCTTTGTGTATTTTCCTTTTCTTCACCCAGAGAGAGTGACCAATGATGAGAAGTGGGTAAACCGGTGATTGTTAACCGGGAACCCCCTCGGGTGATTCGACAGTGAGGCACTCTCTCTGTTTTCACTTCAATTTTTTGGTGCTAGTGTGTCTATTTCTGTTTATAAGTTTATGCATCTTGACCTTGGGTATAGTGTTAATTGACACATTAAGGGAATCTAGATCGTTGATGATATATCAGACTCCTCCATTGGTCTAGGATTTCGATGCTTTCTGACTTGGTAGGGCTCTTTGTGATTGAGAGTTGATTGAGCGGGGGGCGGCTCTACCAGGCACTTTCCCCCTACACCCCTAGATATTGATAAGTGTATGCCGTTTTAGGCTCAATTTATTACCTTATTTATTGGCATCACCACTAGGGTTTTCCACCACAATTGAGCAGAAGGGAACCTGCGACTGCGACAATAGGTCTCCGCTGGATTCCCTTCATTTTGTATTCTGTCCATTTTATTCAATGCCTAGGCGTAGATTCTTGGTTGATATTTTAAAACCAGCTAATATGAAATGTGCTCAAGAGGCCCTGGTCTATCTTCAACAAGCGACTGACCCTCTTACACTGTGTTGTATTATTAATTTCATTAAAGTGGCAGTTCGATTAAGGAAACTAGGGGAGGGGGTGGAATGTAATTTCTTAGTGATAGGTTTTAATGATTACAAATTATATATTTTTTAATATTTAGTGACCTGATTGTATTATTAATGATCACGTATGTCACTTTAATATTCAGTGATTTGATTGTATTAAGTTTGGGATTTGTAGGCTAATTTAATTGTTCTTTTTTAAAAAAAAAACAATGTTGTATGTTTGTGCTTTTATAGTGAGTTTTAATCATCGAATAAAGAATCCGATGATGATGATAAGTGTATATAGTTAGCAAGGGCATTTGGTATATATTTGTTGCTTAGAAATTATGTAAATTATTTTAAAGATGACGCAAAATTACTAGGGTGGATTACCTTAATAAACTGATATTCTCTAGAAAGTTTTGGACATATTAGCGGTATTGATTTGGTAGTTATTTAATCCTAAATAAGTGCTTTTAAGTGGCAGTTGCCATCATCATGAAGACATTATGTAGGAAGTAATGTATAGCACACTGTTAACAAAAAAATCATGGTAGTATAGTGCAGCTCTAACTTATTTGATATGGGACGATTCTCTTGGAATACTAATCAAACACTGGATTGGACGAGAAGACCATAAAGGAAGGTTGCCCCAGTATTGGAACTTTCATAGATTCCCATGCTTTGTATCATTCCCCGTCGTCAGCCTGGGAGCCTCGGTAAATAGAAAATACTATAGCAGTATATACAAAAGAGAAAGTAAGGCCTAGGCCTCATCTCATTTTGTAGCCTATCTACCTCTTTTTGTAAAAGAGACGAAAATTTTGCAACAACCAATCGGATTAGCGGCAACGATTCCCTCGTCGACGACACCGATAGTCGACGATCCAAAAAGTAAGGATTTCTATAAAAAATAAGTTAATTACTCCAGAAATGACATCACCACGTAGAGTGACCCCATTGCCTCCACCTCTGCTGCTGGTGGAAGAGTATTCTGATGCGGATGAAAGTCCATATGGGGATGCATGTAGTCCTTCACAACTTCAGGTGAAGTATCAGGACTCTGATTCCGATGATTATTTCCTGGATCAGCATCATCCAGAATCTCAGCTCACTCCTCAGGTCACACATCAACAAACATCTGGTCAAGGTATGGTGGCCATGCCGTCTTCATAAATAAACGACCCGCAGTTGATGTTATTAGATTACAAAAAGAGGTTCCCTTCTCAGACCTCTGAAACCATTCAGCCTCCCCCACCACCACCTCAGCAACCTCCATTTACTCCTGTGGCATCAACCTCTGAGACAAGGTGAACAGCCTGTGACAAAAGGGCATGATGTGGTTACAGTGCCTGATGATGATGATGACTCATCAGATGAGGACCAGGATGGGGAGCATGTCCAAAATCCTGACACAGAATGGGACGATTATGTAATCCCAGATCCGGCTTCACCATCTCCGGACCCTGTGGATTCGCCTCCAGCGGACATAGGGGGCTTCCATAATCTTATGGAAAGGCCATCTAAACGATTTGGCCTTCCTGTTCCTGTCTTGCAATCAGACTGTTTCCTCTATGATTTTAAGGAGCCCTAATGGAAATCGATCTGTTCCATACCAATAGTGGAACATGTTTGGAATGAGGGTAAGAAAGTGATGGTCTCCAGCTACTGTAACTCTGGTTCTACCGCGGCTGGAGAAGAAATATAAGGCCCCGGAGGGCAGTCCTGCATGTCTTACCTAAGCCGGACTCTGTTATTTCCCCGACAGCCCAAAGAAAATCAAGGAACCCGACGGCACCCCTGACTGCACCGCCAGACAGAGAGGGCAGGCGCTTGGATAATGTAGGCAAGAGGTTCTCCTCTATGTCTAGCCTCCTGGTTAAAGCCTCGAACGCACTCGCAATTTTGGGATGATATGATCGCCAAATGTGGTGCGATCTCTCTCCTTTGATTGATCAGCTTCCAGAGAGTGCCAAGGTGGAAGCAAAAAAGATCCTAGAAGAGGGTGAACGATCCTAATCGGAAATGATAGATTGTGCAATGGACATTGCTACAACGGCTTTCCGTGCCTCAGCGGTCCTGAGGCGTCAAGGTTGGCTGAGATGTACCTGGTTTCGCCCAGAGGTGCAGATTAAGATTCTGGATCTGCCCTTTGATGGGGACATGCTGTTTGGCAAGCATGTAGATGATGCTTTACAGGACATTAAGAAGGACACCGAAACTGCAAGATCTTTGGGCACGCTTCAATATAGAAAGGTACCTTTCCGGGGTGCAAGAGGCAAGGGATTCTCTACATAAAGGGAAGGCTATCAGCAATGCTACTCCTCCTAGTCACAATCCTCTGTCATTCAAGCCTCAGTATGCTCAGCGGCAAAATCAATCGGCGTCTTTCTCTCGCCAATCTTCCAGAGGTAGACAGGGGCATCAGGGGAGATATACCTCTAAATGCCAATAGCGGCTTCCTGGCTCTGCCTACTGGTCCTTCACCCCTTGTTCCAACGATAGGGGGCAGGATAAAAAAATTCTAGATTGCTGGAAGATCATAACAGATCGGTGGGTCTTACAGATCGTTCAATTTGGCCATACATTAGAATTCCAAAACCTACCACCACCAAGAGTCCCTCGCGCCACAGAATCAAAACATCTGCACCTTCTCAGTCTCGAAGTTTCCCAATCTACTCACTGAGGGAGCGATAGAACCAGTGCCACTCTGTCAAAGAGTTCTATTCCAGATTCTTTCTCATTCAGAATACGGAAGAAAAGTGGCGCCCAATCTTAGATCTGAGGGAGCTCAACACCGATCTCATAAATCACTATTTTCGAATGGTCTCTCTTCAGGACGTCTTACATCTTTTAAACCCAGGGGATTACATGGCAACTCTGGATCTCCAGGATGCATATTTCCACGTTCCGATCCACCTAGCTCACCGAAAATTCTTAGCTTCACAGTAGCCAAGAGCCACTTTCAGTTCAAGGTCCTGCCCTTCGGGCTAAGATCCGCTCCATGGATTTTCACAAGGTATTGGCCCCGGTAGTGGCATTCTTAAGGAAACAATCGCTAGAAGTTTTCCCTTACCTAGAAGATTGGTTGATAAAGGCTCCGTCTTCTCAGGCAACGTCGAAGGCAGTCGAAAGTTGCATCCACCTTTTCAAATGCCTAGGTTTGCATATCAACAAGGACAAGTCAGTTGTTGTTCCATCCAAAAGGGTCAAGTTCCTGGGCTCCATTCTGGATACAAGCAATTGCAAGGCTTTTCTTTCGGAGGAGAGGCAGGAAGAGCTAATCTTCTCAGCAAACCGATTACAAAGGAGAAGATCCCTATCCGTCTTTACAAGTCTTTTCTAGGATAGATCTCATCTTGCATACCATTAGTTCTACATTGCAGACTTTGAATGCGCCCCTTGCAAGAACAACTGGACATGCAATGGCGCCAGGTGGAAGGTTCTTTCGAGGACAAGATGAAGGTCACTCCTCTCATAAGGAAAGCGGGAAGTTGGTGGGCTGTCAAAAAGAACATCTCGAAAGGTCTCTCTTTCAGGATGGCTCCATCCCCTCTGATTCTAACCACAGACGCCTCAATGGAAGGCTGGGGCTCTGTCTTACAAGATCTCCAAGTGAGCAGTCACTGGAAGGCAAAAGAGCGTTGTCTTCATATCAATCTCTTGGAACTCAAAGCGATTCGCCTAGCTTTGCAGGCTTTCAGACCAAGGGTTCAAGATGCTACTGTGCTGGTCAGGACGGACAACACAACTGCCATGCATTACATAAGCAGGGAGGTAAGAAATCCCATCTGCTCTCGAAGGAGGCCCAGGAGATATGGGAATGGGCGATTCTCCACAATGTAGTTCTTTCAGCGGAACATCTACCAGGCACTCAACGCAAGAGCAGACACCCTGGGTCGTCTGAAATCTGCCTGTCACGCGTGGGAATTGGATCAAGACACTATGGAGGAAGTGTTTCAACATTGGGGAACTCCAACAATAGGACCTATTCGCGACTCCAGAAAATGCCAACTCTATGCAAGCAGGGATCACCATCGAGGGTCGCTTGGGAATGCTCTTTCGATGTCCTGGTTAGGCGCATTTGTTTACTCCTTTTCTCGAATTCCCCTAATCCCACGGCTTCTCAGGAAAATAAAGATGGAACCTTATAGGATGATCTTAATAGCACCAGCGTGACCTCGCCAGTTCTGGTTCACGGAGCTTCTCCTACTTTCTCAGGACCGTCCATATCACCTTTGTTCCATCCAATCTCTGTTGAAAATGTCCCAGAGACAGGTGGTACTTCCAGATCCGAACTCTCTCCATTTGAAAGTCTTGCTCCTGAGCACAGAGAATTCCACACCCTAGATATTCCTCAAGAATGTAGGGAGATATTATCTCAAGCTCGCGCACCAAGTACAAATAAGTCTTACCGTACTAAATGGAAACGCTTCTGCCTGTGGTGTCATCGGGAGCACACCCATCCATTTCTTCAACTCCTCAACAGATACTGCCTTACATTCTATCACTGGCTAAATCGGGCCTTTCTCATTCTTCCATCAAGGTTCGTCTGGCGGCTATTTCAAGGTCCAGAAGGTCCACTTCGGGTCCGTCTCTCTGGTCAGCTAGGATAATCAAACAATTCCTGAAAGGTCTTCTCAGGTTTTTTCCAACCGTGCGGCCACCACCTCCGGCCTGGAATCTTAATCTGGTTCTGGCTCATCTCATGAGACCTCTGTTCGAGCCAATTCACAGGGTGGACTTAAAATTCTTGTCTTGGAAATTAGCTCTCCTTCTAGCCCTCACTTCAGCTAGGAGAGTAGGAGAATTGCAAGCTCTCTCCATTCTGGAACCTTTTCTACAGTTCAAAAAGGACTCTGTTTTTAAGGACCAATCCAAAATGTAAAGATCCCTTCGGATTTCCATTTGAACGAACCAGTTGTTCTAAAATAATTTTTTCCTAGTCCTACAACCCCTGCAGAACGTTCTCTACATTACTTGAATGTCCAGAGATGTCTCCAATTTTATCTTGAATGGACACAGGATTTTAGGAAATCATCTCAACTTTTTGTGGCTTTTAGTTCACCTCGAAAAGGACTTCCTCTCTCAAAGCAAGGGATTTCACGCTGGATTTCAAGTGCAATTGATTACTGCCACAAGACTGCAGGAAAGCCGCTGGAGAGACAGGTTCGAGCTCACTTCACAAGATCAGTTTCATCTTCAGCAGCTCTCTTTGCTGGAGTCCCTATAAAATACATTTGTAGGGCGGCCACATGGAGCAGTGCCCATACCTTCACAAAGCATTACTGCCTGGACTCTTTCATGAGGAGCGAAGCGGCAGTAGGACAAGCAGTCCTGCGGAATCTTTTCCGATGAGAGGTGAGCTTTCCCTTCTATCCCTCCTTCCTATGATTGCACATTTTGTATAACATAAGTTTTATACAGGTATTGTTACAAGGTATATATGCTTATATGACAATGATCATGCTGAAATGTTGTGATACGTTTGTAGCAAAATGTGCATTGGTAATTTCATGCTCGCTATTCGGATACAAAGCATGGGAATCTGTGAAAGTTCCAATACTAGGGCAAGAAAACAAGTTACTTACCTGTAACTTTGGTTCCCCAGTATTGGTAACTTTCATATATTCCCATGCGCCCACCCTCCTCCCCAGGGAAAGCTCAGCCTTCAGCAAAAGTGGTTACTGTTACACAACGGCTGTGAAAATCTGAGGCTCTCTCCTGAGGGTTCTATGGGGTGAGGCTAATCTCATTGGTTTGTTGCAAAATGTTGGTCTCTTTTACAAAAAGAGGTAGATAGGTTACAAAATGAGATGAGGCCTAGGCCTTACTTTCTCTTTTGTGCATACTGCTATGGTATTTTCTATTTACCGAGGCTCCCAAGCTGACTGGGAATGATACAAAGCATGGGAATCTATGAAAGTTACCAATACTGGGGAACCAAAGTTACAGGTAATTAACTTATTTTCTTAATCGACCACACACCTGTGTACCATAAAATAAGATGCTCTTTTTATCCTCCTCCACATGTGATCATTACTCATTTTAATTGGGTTTAGGTTTTAGCCACTTTATCCTGATCAACTTAAGTATGACCAGTGTTCCATGCTCAAAGACCCTTGTTTGCAAGCAACAATTTGAATCAATCAGTATTTGTAGAGCACAGCACTGTCTGGGCGCTGAGGCTTCCAAATCTCAGTTGAAAAGCCAGGTCTTGAGTCTCTTTCTGATGTCTTTCAGGGAGGGAGCTGTTCGGAGGTGGACAGGCAAGGCAGGTTGTTCCAGGTTTTGGCAATGTTGTAGGAGGAGGAGCGGCTTCTGCTCTGGCTGCGATGGATACAGGGGCTGAGGGTGAGTGAGGAGCAGCGAAAGTGTCTCGAGAGTTGATTAAGATTCAGTCAATGATTGACGTAGGATGGTCCTTGATCGTGGAGAGCTTTATAGGCTTACGTGAGGACGTTGAACTGGCATCTCTTCTGGATGGGAGGCCAGTAAAAGTCTCGGGTTGGAGTGGTTTGGGCGTGGGGGTAATGGGAAGGTCCAGGATAAGTCTAGCTGATTAGTTCTGGATGGTCTGGAGTCTTCTGAGAGCATTGCCATAGTCGATAGCTGGTGACGAGGGCCTGAGTGATGGGCTTTCCTATCCTGACTTGGATCCATCCAAGTATGAAAGCAGGAGGAGGCAAGTGTGTTGACTTCCCAATTTATGGTCCAAGTTCAGCTGGCCGCCAACTATGGTCTGAGGTGGAGGTGGTCTTCCCAAAAATGAACACTTCGGTTTGAGGCAGTTGTCTCTCATCCAGTTGGCTACATTGGTCATGACGCTAGAGAAATTGGTTTTGGCGTTGGTGGGGTCCTCGGTGAGCGAGAGGATCAGTTGAGTATCATAAGCATAGGAGATCATTGAGGCTGTGGGATCTGCTTACATCTGTGAGGGGGTCATGTAGGTGTTGAATAAGGTGGGGCTGAGTAATGATCCATGGGTTATGGCGCAAATGATGTCCTCAGGAGCGGCGGTGATGGGAGGCAGCAGATCCTCTGCAGGTGTTCCGTAAGAAAGAAGGTGATCCACTTGAGGATGCAGTGCTGTATGCCGATGTAGAGTTTGTTTATGAGGATTTTGTGGGATATAGTGTCGAACACAGCAGAGGTTGTTGAGGATCAAGGCAACTGCTTCTGCGAGGTTGGCAAGAGTTCCGATGTTAACTGTGGCTGCAATCTACGCAGTCTTAGTCCTGTGGTTGGCATGGAATCCAGATTGTAAGTCGTCTAGTAGTTGGTTAAGTTCTAGGAGTTGAGAGTGGTGGGTTGGAGATCAAAGTTGTTGTAGATGGCAGCAATCTTGCTCTGGCAGTAATCTGAGAGAGTGACGCAGAGTTCTTGGGAAGGGTGGATGGTGTTCTCTGTGGCTTTTGGGTTGGAGAACTCCTGGACTATTTTGAAGAGTTCCTTAGTGTGGATGGCCGTTGTGTCAATTCGGCACTGCTAGCTACTTTCTTGGCTTCCTTGATGTACCGGTGTTGATCGCTGAAGGCTGTTTTGTGGGCGGCTCTGTCCATGTTTCTTCTTGGCGCGCCATCGCTTTTTTAGTTGGTAGCCGTTGTGCTTGGTGGTCCTGAGCTCTGGGGTGTACCCGTTGGTATGTTTAGAGGTTTTGTTGTCTTTTGTTGGTTTCAGTGGGGCGATTTTCGGTGCAGTTGGTGATTCAGGTGTAGAAGTTCTGGATGCCTGGTTGAGGTCTGCTGAAGCTTCGTGTTGGGTGGGGAGGGCCTTTGTCCACTGGGTTTCAGTGTCCCTGCTCCAGCTGCGGTGGGAGGAGGTGTGCCACTGAGTGATGGTGTGTAGGGCTTTGGTGATGTTGAAGTGTGGCTGAATTTGATTTGGTTGCTGGACGTGAAGATGGGGTTGAGTATATGTCGGACTTGTGCGTGGGTTTGGTGATCAGTTGGGTGAGGCCAGTGTTGTTCAGGTTCTCTAGGAGGGCGACTGAGTTGGTGTCATTTGGGTTGTCGATGTGGAAGTTGAGATCCTCCTGTAGGACTTAGTTGTGAGAGTCAATAGCCAGGGTACTAGGAGGTTAGAGATAGTGTCACAAAAAGTAGGTCAGGATCCCAAGGGTTTGTTGGCGAGTGTGCCCCTTATTGTGGTCTTCACATCTGTACGTAGTTGGAAGTTGATGTGCTCCATGAAAGAGGTGGGTACTTTGCTGGTGATGGTGCATCCGTTGGTTTCCTTGAAGATGATGGCGATGCCTCCCGCTTGTTTGTTGATGCTGTCTCGGTGTATCATCCTGTTGCCATCGAGGGTGGTGATAGCGGCTGGGTTCAACGAGAGGTTGAGCCAGGTTTCGGTGATGAAGGCAACCATCAGTGGAGAGGGTGTCTCATATTTCAGTGGCATGCTTGCAGAGGGAACAGGCTTGGAGTATGATACATTGAAGCGGTTCCAGGTTGTTTGTGGTCTTCTGGGTGGGAGTGGCATGGGAACCTTTGAAGGTTGTGTTGCAGGAGAAGTGGCAGAGTCTGCAGATGAAGGGTAATTTAGCTGATCGTGGTGTTGAAGTGAAGCAGCTGTCGCCTCAGTATTCGGGTTTCAGTTCCAGGCGTACCCTAGCAGTGTATCGGCCAGGCGTCTTGAGCTGGATGCTGTCCAGGTGCAGACAGGCGCAGACGAGCTTACTGTTGGCGTGCCGGCTGTGTGACGTCCTCCATAAGTTGTTCTGGGAGTGGGAGGGGTTGTGGGGGAGGACCGGTACTGGCAGGGGAAGACTGTGTCACTGGAACTGGACTAAGCCTGATCCAGACCAGAACAACCACAGGTGCAATACAAATGAAAAACTTAGTTAAATTATATGCTAAATTTAAATAAATGCCAACATTCTAATGAAAGCCAAAATTCAATATATGCCCAGTTAGCACAACAATAGTGGGAGGCATCCGGTTTAAAGCAGGATCGAACAGGAAACTTAGGGACTGGGAGTAGAGTTCTTGTCTCGAGGAGCCATGTGGGGGAACGGCGCAGAAACCAGTGGTCAATGAACTACTCCCATATTCCAGTAACCTTAACAGACTCCCGTATGGTGCTTTTGCAATACAAATTTGGAAATGAGGAGCAAAAAAACTGTTAACTGCCTTTGATTCATATTTTACACACTGGTTCTCAACCTAACCAAATGCTCCTGGAGCACCAAAAGGTTGACTATACTAAAATATCCCAGCTGAATAGAAGTTAGCTATGCATAATTTCATGGAGGTGTCTGTCTGTAATGTTATAAATAAACCTGTTACTAGTCAGTTGTGGCTACATTTAATAATGCCCTTAGTGCCCGATCATTTGTCAGCTTGGGATATTTTTTCTGGTATGCTCACACCTTGTCCTTTGGGACTACCTTACATACACAATATAGTAAGTGCTCCTGGAGGCAATACAAAGGAAAGTAATAATTTCCTTTAGAACTTTTGCTTCATTCTTTCTATAGTTCTGCTGAACCTGAACAGATTGTTGAGCAACTTCTGCCGTCAGATGCATTCAAAAAGCCAATAAAGGAATGCAGTGGCAACTTCTTTTGGCTCGTTCCAAGGAAGGCTGTCTGAGTCGTCAAATGAGGTTGAGACCGATTGAAATCTTATTCGATGTCACCGCCATCCACCTTGTCTTCTTAAGGAAAACAAAAAACATTACAAGAAGAAAACACGTCCAACTTCGACTCATGTCTGCAAAAAGCCACAGGTAAGTCACTTTTGAACTGGATTGGAGGAGATTTCGCTGATGGACTTGACTCCACCTTCTCCTTCTTTTCCTCATCTGGTGTTGGTGTATTCTTATCCAGAGTAACCGGTGCCGGGAGCGAGTTCATCTGACTTTTTGCAAGCTATGATGGAATTATTTGAGAGTGTCTGGCCATCCCCTTTGGTGCACCGACTGAATCTATAGGAGAAGAATGGAAAATTTCCTAGCTATCGTAAAGGAAAGTTTCAATTCTATTAAGGACGCAGATGCGAGGATTAGGCTTTTTCTTTCCACACATTATTCTCCAGCAGCTATCAGTATTCATAAAAGAAACACAACAAACTACATTTCCCAAAATGCTCAAGGAAATTACAGAAGAAAACTTTATCAACAATGTCTAATCACGAAACAGGGGCCTTCCATGACTTCCCCTGAGAACTCTCTACCCTCCTCTTTCTTCCTGTGACCACATCTGTCAAGTCTTCGTATTACTCCTGTTTATTGGCATCTACACCTAAGTCAAATAAAGAGAACGTTGTAACTCCAGAATAGAGAAAATCACACGTTCATTCCAACCACAGGCAAATTTAACTTAAATAGCAGTGTCAAAATATCAATAAATGAGCCAGCAACATTCAGAGAAATTTGAATGTTACTCACCGTCTTTATGTAGGTATTCTGGGCGCCTACATAATAAGACCGGTTGGGCTAATCCTCGCCTCTGCGTCCTTAATAGAATTGAAGTTTTCCTTTACGATAGCTAGGACATTTTTCATTCTATGTCAGGACTGGAGGCTTCTGATTAGGCTTGTTTGAAGCTTCTCTACCACCAAGATGCAGCGATATCACTGGCTTGAAATAAAATCTTTTGAAGGTGTAGTTTGATGACCAGTCCACTGCAATAATGATATCCTCCAGCCATGCCCCAGAGAGAGAGCCTTCAACACCATTGCCCCGCGGGCAGACTGAGCCCCGAAATGTGAGGTATCTATTCCTGCCTCTTGCATAGCTTAGCAGACCCATCTAACAATTATGGGTGATGAAACTGCCCTGTGTGGTTTAGTGAGAGCTTTAAACAGTTGTCTGATGCCTTGTGGACATATATCTACTGTCGCCACTTCATAGGCTTTGAGTCCTCTGACCACACATCATTTCGGGACATCAGGGAAGGCTGGGTAGGAAATCAAACTTGAGTTACATTTCGTTCTCCTAGATATATGAAATGTGACTCCTTCCGGAGTGAATACTCTGTCTGTGAGATCCAAGGCTCTCATGTCAATCTCTACAGCAGGATATCAAGCACAGAAGCGTCGCTAATTTTGCTGACATTTTTTTCCTGGAAAGGTACTTATTGGATGGCCAAGAGAGAAAACAATGTAATACTTTAACGTCCCAAAGGACAGAATACCGAGGTTCTAGGGGCACCAATAGCCTTATCCCCCTTAGGAGTTTTCACACCAGTGGATGTTGCCCAATCAGATGCCCATCAACTGGGATGTGGCTGGCCGATATCGCCGATCTGAACGTGTTGATTGACCTGTACGCCAAACCCTCAGTTGCCAAAACGGCTAAGAAATTAAGGACCTGGACAACATCGGCCCCCATTGGATCCACTTGTTGTCGAAGACATCAACCCACCCCATCTAGACCAGGCGGAGCGGTACGTCTTTTTAGTGCTCTCTGTCCAGAACTTAGCAAGCAGTGAGGCATCGCCTGCCGAAAGATCCAGTACTTTCCAACGTTGCCTGAAACCCGCCAGGCCATCAGTTGAAGACTACCCGTGAGGAGGAGGTGATGGGGATTCCCTTGAGGATCTCTGAGGAGATCCTGAAACTGGGGTAGACTGATTGGAGAATCCCAAGAAAGTTTTCAGAACTGGAAACCAGGCTTACGACCTCCTGATTGGTATGATCAGTGCCAGATCCGCCCGTTGCCTACGTGGGTGGAGGGTTGCGGGCACAATGGCCTTTTTCCTCATCCGACTTACCAGATGAATGGGATACGATACTACACCCCCGGCTTAGTACAGCTGTAACTATTCATGCTGTACCAATGTTTGCAGAAACTTGGCTTTTGAGCCTTAACTTACTTTGATGAGTGTCACTGAATGCCTACTATTTCTAAGATTATCCATCTGTACATAAAAATGTGGATATACTGATAACTTCAATCAGCTCGCGTCGTTTGCGTCGAATCACAAATCGGGAATAGTGTTTTGAAGTGGAATACTAGAAATACAAGCAGATCGTCTGGACTACCGCCATTGCTGTCGCCTGTTTCGAAGTACTTAGGGATCCGTAGAAACTTTTTACCATCCCTACTAGCATACCATTTAGCATTGAAAAAGTCGTCTACACGATGAAACACCTGTCGGCTGTCTTCAACAACATTTCAGACTTCGTGTCAACACAATCAAGACCATTTGTGTTCTAGTTTTTTTGTACTTAGATGGTTGCATATTCTAGATTATTGCATGGTGCAATGCTCATTAAAACGAACTGACAACAAGGTCATTTGACTGACTTGTGGTTGTGCTCTGTAATCAATGTTGTATTTTGAATTATAGGGTGAGATTTGTTTCTCCTCTATATATGTTAAAACTGATGAATGGCACAGTGTTTTACATTGAGCACGCCTGTACATATGAACTGTAATACGGATTGAATGATAACACGGAGGTGCTGGCCTGTGCTATGTTACCGATGCCATTTGTTCTGTAAATTGCCATCTAAAAGACCACTTCAATGAAATAGATAGCAGAAAAGGGGTAAGCCCTACCTGTCGACTAGCACCTGTCCTCTTACCCAACCCCCCCCCCCCCCACTTTCTTTTTCAAGGGTTTCTTATAATATTGTTAGATACGGCAGCAGGAAGTGGCTATTCTGCTGCAGAAGGGGGCAGTGAAGAAAGTGCCGGAGCAGTAATTTGGGCAGGGGTGCTATTCTCAGTACTTCCTGTTAACATCAAAAGGAACAGCAGTCTTTGTCCAATTCTACACCTTAGGTTCCTGAATTGGTTTCTAAAAAAAGCACAAATTCAGGATGCAGTCTCTAGCTCAGGTATTACTGGCATTGGATTGAAAAGACTGTATTTTGTTGATAAACCTGCAGGTATATTAATGTTTAGAAAGGTTACTTAGTATTCTTTAAAGGGTTCACACTTTTCAATATTTGCCTTTTTTACTTGAGTCATGAAGCATGATTGGCAGCATAAGGGCTCTAAAAAGTCCCCAACATCTGGCCACTGCCCCAACTCTTTCCCATCAGGTAACCTCTGCTGCCACAGACTTTGACTGTGAGGATTGCTGCAGGGACTGGGCTTCAGACTGTTCCTGCGCATTACCCACTGCTATCAGCCTAACCCTGTGATGCACAGGGGTTTGGCAGAAGGCCTAACTTGCAGCCAAGCCCTCCACTCAAACCTTTGCCATCAGTCAACCCCTGCTGAACACAGCACATGGCCATGCACAAAAGGGATTTTGCACAGGGACTGATCTGGACTTCTCTATTGAAATTAGGGAAGTATTAATTGACAAAATATTTGGCTACTACAATTGTGGGTCACTTAGTCGAATACCACCCTTTGGATGACTAAAAGTGTAGTACAGAAGAAGAAAAAAACTATTATTGCAGATTAGTTTGTAATAGAAATTCCTTCTAATGCAAACTTAAGAAACTTTGTTTCCCCCAACCCCCACATCCCTTCCAAAAAGTTTCATTCTTAATAAATAAGCCAACAGTTGCCAGCCTCTATTACTTGAAGAGCCTTGCCAGGATAAACACGGTGAATCGTCTACCTTTGAACAGAAAAACTCGACCTAGCTGTCCACTTTGCTCAAAAAGTGGATGGTTGATGTGGAGTCCTTATATCTCTAGTACTTTGATTAAGAAGATTGCCATCATCAGTAGAAATAGCCCATAAGTCACTTTATTGAGCTGTATTCTCTCTGTTTTGCTACTGCCAAAATGCCTTAAGTTGTCTGCAAAACTCTGTGCTGAAGTTAGGCAAGACTTCCCACCATTTGTTAAACACTTTTTTTCATTTATCCCCTCTCTGTGGTCTTTACTTACTTGACCCAAGTTGAACTGTAGACTTAAGAAAAATAGGATTAAGGTGAGAAGTAGGAGAAAGGCAAACTACAAGTGAAACAAGATAATGAAAGATATTTAGATTCTGTAGTAGGGGATCTCTGTGTATAGTCCTAATCGAGTGAATAGTCCTGCGCATGAGCGTGGACCCCGGAGCAATCAAAAATAATCTCTTAAGGTGTCTAAAAATGCAGTCCTGCACAGACACTTAAGAGAGAATTTAAAGACAGATAATGCAGCCTATATCCACAGGCTACACTGTCCAGTACTTCAACTAGACATTCCACCAAAACCACAAACAGCACAGCTTGCCTGGTTTTCTTCATAGAGAAAAACTTCCCCTTTTACCAACAAAGCCTCTGGAATGATAGAGAGGAAGGGGAGGACAGACAAGCCCCATAGGCTGCCATTATGTGGCTCAAAAATGGATACCGTGCCTTTAAGAAAACTTTCTAGAACCTTCTCAGTATCCCAGAATGCCCAGCAGGTCCCATTTACTTTGCGTTCTTTTTTCCGGCTCCTGCTAGCAGGACCCTGGAGAATTGAGCTCTACCTTTTTTGGGTTTATTGTAAGAATTTTGCACTTTTAAAGTGTGTCAGTGTTTACACTAGACATGTTTTGGTGCCCTCTTCCTTTTCTAGTATTCTGAGCACATCTTTTTTGTCAAAAATGCCAGCATTTGTTCTTGATAAATGCCCGGAGTGCTCGAGGAGGAAGGCCAAGTCGGACCCACACCCTGTGTGTATCCTGCGCCTCCCTTCTACTCATCTACCTGAGAAGTGTGAGATTTGCAGACCTTCTCCTCCAGGACCCTGAGAGACAGAAAGAAGATCAGGCTTCAAGGACTGGAAGAAAGAAGTCTGTAGAGTCAAGGTGGGTCTGGGCATGCTGGATCTGCTTCCTCTGCCCATGCTGAGGCCTCAGCGTCAAGAAGGCCAAAAAGCGTTGCTGTTCTCCGCCGACGTCGATGGCATCGACGACGGCGTCGAGAGGCATGACTGCTATCTGCTCCCCAGGGCTCTGGGTCGAGGTCTACGTTTGTCGTCGAGGGGACTGACTAGACCGCCGTCGAGGTCGCGGCCGAAAAAGTCATCATCGTCGTCATCATCGTCGTCGTCATCTTCGACGTCGTCGTTGACACTTCGACGTCGTGAGGATTCCAGACGGTGTCGGCGCTCGCCGTCGAAGCGACACCGCCATTCGCCCTCGACGTCGACTCGATGTTCTGCGCCGAGAAGGAGATCATCACATTTGACGTCAAGGCGCAATCATCAGCGTCGAGGCGGCGAAGCCCGTAGTCGAGGAATAGGTCGTCGACGTCGAGACGACGTTCGTCGGCGTCGAGGAGGCGTTCGTTGACGCCGAAGAGGCGCTCGGCGCCTAAGAGGAAGAGATCATCCTCCAGGAGGCGTTCTAGAGCCAGGAGTCCTTCCAGATCTTCCAGGGCATGACGGCCACGTCGGTCACCGACAGGGGGCAGTGCCTCTCGATCACCTACACCAAGGAAGAATATGAGGGAGTCACCGGGCTCGGTGTACTCTGTGGTGTACTCACCCCCCAAGCCGAAGTCACCGATTCCTCCTCGTCCACTGCCTAAGGAGCCGCCGCCGCGCACCTCCTCCTCCTGTTTCTCCACATGGACCACCACGGGCTCCAAGGTCGGTCTCACTGACCCTCCCTACGCCGCCTAAGGGGGCACCTCAGCCGAGGTCCCCGGTCAGGTCACCACCCGCAGAACGCCCAAGGCCTAGAAGACCTAGATCTCACTTCGGACGGAGAGGCAGATCCAGGAGTCGCCATCGTTCATCGACAAGATCCAGCTGACGCCGCAGGAGGGGTCGATCTAGGTACACCACGGATTTGTCCAGCGCAGGGAACTATTCACCAACTCGAGCAGACTCCCCTCAGTCGAGGGTATCCCCTGTGGACAACATGGTCTCCTTTCAGGAAGTCTTGTTGAGGGGTGCGAGAAAGCTGGGCATCCAACTGACTGTGCCCACGCCTACGACCTCCGTAATATTTGAGACTCTCCACAAGAAGCACCTATCTAGGCCTCTGTTGCCCTTGGTGCCTGGATTAGTGGAACCCGCCATGGAGCTCTTCCTCACTCCGGCGGTGACAAAGGCAGCCCCCTTCAGGCTGCAAAAGAAATACAAAGCTCCCGATGCGGACCCGGCTTTCCTCCAAGTGGACCCAGTTCAGGATTCCGTCATTGTGATGGCGGCGAGGAAGCAACACGCCCCCACCCCGTCCTCAAGTGTGCCTCCAGACAAGGAGAGTCGCTGGTTAGACTCAGCGGGCAGGAAGGTATGCGGGACGGCCGCTATCTCCATGAAGGCTGCCAGTACATCTGCGTTGTTGGGGCGCTATGATTGGGCGCTGTGGGAGTCCCTCCAACAGTTCGCCGACCTCCTCCCCCGGGAGAAGAAGGATGATTTTATGGAAATCCTAAATGAGGGATTGCTGGTGTCGATCAACCTAACTTGAGTGAATGAACCACTCAACCCCTGCGCACTGTTGCTACTGGTGGAAAAATCACACCAGATACATCATCATTCTGAATTTTAATCCTGATTTCAACAATCTAAACTTTCACATATAACAATTCACCATTCTTATTCGGGAATATGATTTTTAATCATCAGTTCATTTTTAAGTAAATCTCAACATATATTGAAAAATCATAACATTTCACTGCATCAACATAATCTTTCTTGACTGTATATAGTTGATGTAGCCCAATGCATTTCGAGTCCTTTGTGGACTCTTCCTCAGGGGCCTGTGAATATGAACATTTTATATCAGCAACTTAGTAATATCAACATTTAGTATCAGATTCAAATTTGAAAAACATGGGGATGAACAAAACAACAATGAATTAATTTGCATTTCATCTGAAAAAATAATGACCAAATCGTGCACTGATAGAACTCAAAACTCCACCACCACACCTCGAAAGTGAAATATAGACCAATGTACTATACTCACAACAGAACCAAGAATTCAACGTTCCTGTAAACACAAAATGCCTAGCTATAAACAACTGCTTAAGCTCGTAACCGGTTTCCTGAGACCAAAAAAACGCAAAACGAAGCAATCTCTTACCTCGATTCTTTTAAGTGGAAACCACCGCGTTTCCGTTTCTGTAAGAGTTTACCACCTACAAATATAATGTAAAACCATCCTTAGCTTGGTCTTCCTAGTTTACAAATTCAAAACAATATCTCCTAAAAACGCCACTACCTACCACGAGGCTGATCACCAGCTCCTCCATCTACTTCCTGCCGATTGTAAGTAAACACCGGACCTTCCTGGTTAAAATGCGTCATACTCAGTGCTCGGCTCACAACAGTGAGAACGGACTAAGCAAAATAGATCGGTGACGCCATTTTAGAGCGGTCACTAAACGGAAAAAAGACCTCCGGACCAGTAAACAACCTAGCTGACGAAATAACGAAGGAAAAAAGAAAGGGTGAAGGATAGACAAAGAAAACAAATAATGGTCAAGTGCTCATAGTTAAAAAACACATGGGATGGGCTTAAATTAGATAATTCTGTGTACAATAAAATAAATAATAACAGTGCATTATTGCATTTCACGCAACTCTCTGAAATACATGTGTGGTGTATTTTTTCTTGAAGTACTCATGCTGAAGAGAGGCTTGCCAAACCCTCTACATGTATCTTGCCTGGCGTACAGTATACAGATTACAGAAAACATGTATAATCTATTTTATCATTTAAACCTTTTGGTTCCTGTGTCCCTAGGAACCTAATCCAAAATATCTCTCTTTGCAGGAGGGATCTGGTTAGATCCACTCCTTCTTGGGATTCGGTTTTCTCCAAAACCGAAAACTGCAGTTGGGAGATGTTGTGCCTATTTTCTGACCAGTGTTTAGCTAAATTGCTTTTGATATTGACATTCCTGATAGTGCTCTTATGTTCAGATATTCTAGTTTTCAGTTTTCTTTCCGTCTTCCCCACGTACAGTTTGCCACATGGGCATTTGATGTAATAGATCACGTTTTTAGAGTTACAATCGCTGTCATGATGCAGATCAATAGTCTTTCCAGTCTGAGGATGATGTAAATTGGTCCCAGCTATCACATTATGACAGTGCACACAGTTCATGCATCTTTTCATCCCTTTATGTGTTTGTCTCTTTTTAATTGTGGGTGTCTTCAGCAACTCCTTCAAGTTTTTTGATCTTTTATACGCAAACATTGGTTTTTGCGAGAAAATACCTCCAAAGTCTGGTTCATGTTGAAGAAGTTCCCAGTGTCTGGTTATTATATTTTTGATTTTAGATGAACTTGTGGAATATTTTGAAACAAATACCTGTCTGTCCAGGATTTTCTTGGGTTTCTTTTCCAAAAGATTCTCTCTACTAAACGTGACAATCTTGTCTTTTGTTTTCTTGAGCACACTCTCTGGGTAACCTCTAGATACATATTTTTGCTCTTGTATATCCAAATGTTTTCCCAAAGTCTCGGGCTCTGAACAAATTCGTTTTATCCTCATATATTGTGACAAGGGCAAATTCATTTTTAAATTCTGAGGATGAAAACTCTGAAACAAAAGAGAATTGTTGACATCTGTCTCCTTTCGAAACACTTCAGTTTGCAATCCTCCTTGTTTTAATGTCAATAATACATCCAAAAATGCAATTTCATGATCACTGATGGTGTGAGTGAACTTAATTTGATCCACATGGGTATTTAAAATCAAAATTTTTTGTTCCAACATTTCTCTGTTGCCTGACCACAGTACAAAGATGTCATCTATAAATCTTTGATATATAAGGCTATGGTCTCGCCATTCTTCGTCCGAGTAAATGTAATCCGCTTCAAATTTAAAAACCAATGTTTGCGTATAAAGACCAAAAAACTTGAAGGAGTTGCTGAAGACACCCACAATTAAAAAGAGACAAACACATAAAGGGATGAAAAGATGCATGAACTGTGTGCACTGTCATAATGTGATAGCTGGGACCAATTTACATCATCCTCAGACTGGAAAGACTATTGATCTGCATCATGACAGCGATTGTAACTCTAAAAACGTGATCTATTACATCAAATGCCCATGTGGCAAACTGTACGTGGGGAAGACGGAAAGAAAACTGAAAACTAGAATATCTGAACATAAGAGCACTATCAGGAATGTCAATATCAAAAGCAATTTAGCTAAACACTGGTCAGAAAATAGGCACAACATCTCCCAACTGCAGCTTTCGGTTTTGGAGAAAACCGAATCCCAAGAAGGAGTGGATCTAACCAGATCCCTCCTGCAAAGAGAGATATTTTGGATTAGGTTCCTAGGGACACAGGAACCAAAAGGTTTAAATGATAAAATAGATTATACATGTTTTCTGTAATCTGTATACTGTACGCCAGGCAAGATACATGTAGAGGGTTTGGCAAGCCTCTCTTCAGCATGAGTACTTCAAGAAAAAATACACCACACATGTATTTCAGAGAGTTGCGTGAAATGCAATAATGCACTGTTATTATTTATTTTATTGTACACAGAATTATCTAATTTAAGCCCATCCCATGTGTTTTTTAACTATGAGCACTTGACCATTATTTGTTTTCTTTGTCTATCCTTCACCCTTTCTTTTTTCCTTCGTTATTTCGTCAGCTAGGTTGTTTACTGGTCCGGAGGTCTTTTTTCCGTTTAGTGACCGCTCTAAAATGGCGTCACCGATCTATTTTGCTTAGTCCGTTCTCACTGTTGTGAGCCGAGCACTGAGTTTGACGCATTTTAACCCAGAAGGTCCGGTGTTTACTTACAATCGGCAGGAAGTAGATGGAGGAGCTGGTGATCAGCCTCGTGGTAGGTAGTGGCATTTTTAGGAGATATTGTTTTGAATTTGTAAACTAGGAAGACCAAGCTAAGGATGGTTTTACATTATATTTGTAGGTGGTAAACTCTTACAGAAACGGAAACGCGGTGGTTTCCACTTAAAAGAATCGAGGTAAGAGATTGCTTCGTTTTGCGTTTTTTTGGTCTCAGGAAACCGGTTACGAGCTTAAGCAGTTGTTTATAGCTAGGCATTTTGTGTTTACAGGAACGTTGAATTCTTGGTTCTGTTGTGAGTATAGTACATTGGTCTATATTTCACTTTCGAGGTGTGGTGGTGGAGTTTTGAGTTCTATCAGTGCATGATTTGGTCATTATTTTTTCAGATGAAATGCAAATTAATTCATTGTTGTTTTGTTCATCCCCATGTTTTTCAAATTTGAATCTGATACTAAATGTTGATATTACTAAGTTGCTGATATAAAATGTTCATATTCACAGGCCCCTGAGGAAGAGTCCACAAAGGACTCGAAATGCATCGGGCTACATCAACTATATACAGTCAAGAAAGATTATGTTGATGCAGTGAAATGTTATGATTTTTCAATATATGTTGAGATTTACTTAAAAATGAACTGATGATTAAAAATCATATTCCCGAATAAGAATGGTGAATTGTTATATGTGAAAGTTTAGATTGTTGAAATCAGGATTAAAATTCAGAATGATGATGTATCTGGTGTGATTTTTCCACCAGTAGCAACAGTGCGCAGGGGTTGAGTGGTTCATTCACTCAAGTTAGGTTGATAGTATTGCAGGCACGGTGTGTGGACAAACGTGCCACCTCTGCAGCACGCATGTGTTAAAAGAAGGAGTACTAAAATAATATTTTTCTTATAAAAAAGAGGAGTGCTATCCACTTTATTATTTACATTGCTGGTGTCGAACCAGCTGATCGGCACAGCTGCAGACTCTTCGCTCTTGGTAGCCCACGGGTACTGCCATGGAGTTAATCAGAGGCGCCACGCTTGGCTCAGATTGACATCACTGAAGCCCAGCAGAGGGCGGCCAACCTGCCCTTCTCAGGCGAGACCCTATTCGGGAAACACGCCGACCATGAGATGGCCCGCATGGAAGCGGAGGCTGAGACTCTGACGGCTGTGGGCTTGGAGAAGCCCAAGGACCAGAAAAAGAACTACCGCCCGTTCCAGAGACGGTACGGGGCGCAGGGCGAGGGCGAGGTCAACAGTCTGGATAGCAACAGCAGCAGCAGCAGTTCCAGAGGAAGCCCTTTCATAATCGTCAGAGGGGCAGGGGTGGTCAGCAGTCTGCCACCGCGACCAAAGGCCCAGCCGGGTCTAGGCCCTGAGCGATTACTTCCCCGTCATCCGTTACCCACTCCGGTGGTGGGAAGCGTTCAATATTTTCTGGCAGAGTGGAGAAAAATTATTGTTTGCAATGGATATAGTCTTCGGGTTACCAGCCGGCGTCCAGCTATTTCACCGGTTTACTCGCAGTTTCAGCTGCGCAAGCTCCAGGTGGAGGCCGATACCCTGTTAAGGAACAGGGAGATAGAAGACGTCCCTCTGTCTCAAAGGGGTAAAGGTCTGTACTCCTGATTCTTTCTGGTCCGAAAAAAGGACAAGAACGAGTTCAGGCCTATCCTAGATTTGCGGCAAGCAAACAAGTGGATTCGCAGAGAAAGATTTTGCATGCTGTCTTTGCACCAGATTTACCCTCAACTGCAAAGGGGAGACTGGCTGTGCGTGATAGACCTACAGGATGCATACTTCCACGTGCCCCATTGCACAGAAACACCGGAAGTTTCTGCGATTCCAAATTCGGCGCCAATCACTATCAATACACAGTGTTACCATTTGGGCTGAAGTCTGCGCTCAGGACCTTTTCCAAATGCATGGCAGTGGTAGCGGCACACCTCAGAAAGAACAAGGTGTTTGTCTAACCGTACCTGGACGATTGGTTGATCAAGGCATCCTCCTTCTCGGAAGCTCAAGAGCACTTCCAGAAGACGTCCATTCTCTTGAACAACTGGGGTTGCACATCAACATGTCCAAGTCCTGCCCGACTCCGGTCCAATGCCCACAGTACTTGGGAGCCTCCATCAATACGCTGTCAGCAAGCGTGTCTCCAGAAGGCTCAGGCTCTTATGACCGCTCCATCTACAACAGTGAGGACGGTGTCTTCTCTACTGGGGTCGATGCCCTCTTGTATCTTCCTCACGCCACACGCACGGCTACACATGAGACCGCTGCAGGAGTGTCTGGAGGATCAGTGGGACCAGAGGAGAGGCAACTGGGACAACAAGATACAACTGTCTCTGCATGCTCTACAGTCTCTGAAAGTGGTGTTCAGCTGAGAATCTCCTCAAGGGGGTTCCCTTCCACAAGGACATTCCCACTCAGACTATCGTGACGGATGCTTCACTCCACGGCTGGGGAGCGCATTCCCAGGGAGTTACAGATCCAGGGAACGTGGTACCAGACGAAGTCCACGTATCACATCAATTTTCTGGAACTCAGAGCTGTTCACTTGGCACTGAAGCCCTTTCATCCGTCCTTCCAGACCAACTCTCTGCTTGTACATATGGACAATACGACCACAATGTATTACCTCAACAAGCAGGGGGGCTCGAGAGGAGGAGCAGGCAATCTGGCACTGGCTTCTTGCCATACTACTGACGATAACGGCTACTCATCTATCAGGTGTGCAGAATGTTCAGGCGGACGCACTGAGCAGACTGATCCGGGAAAACCACGAATGGGTCATCAATGACGAAGTACTCGGTGACGTTTTCGCCAGGTGGGGCACTCCAGACGTGGATCTGTTCGCCACCGCCGAAAACAGCAAATGCCGAGACTTCGCATCCAGGTACTACCAGCAGGGAACACTGGGGAATGCGTTAAGGATCGACTGGTCGAACAGCTTTCTGTATGCTTTTCCACCCATTCCCCTGATTCCGGCGGTGCTAATCAAGCTGGCCCAGTCCAGGGCGCGGATGATACTGATTGCCCCGGAATGGCCTAGGCAGTGGTGGTTCACGGACCTGCTTCACTGGTCTCTCCCTCCTCACATTCGGCTGCCGTGCCGGCAGGACCTGCTCACGAAGTTCGGGGGCAGATGGTGCACCCCAATCTCTCGTCTTTAAGTTTGGCGGCATGGCTCCTGAGATAGTGCAATATGGCCATTTGAATCTCCCTGCAGAGTGTATGGACATACTGAAGGAAGCCAAGAGACCTTCCACTAGGACTTCTTATGTATACAAGTGGAAGAGATTTTGCATCTGGTGCAAGTCCAAGAACTATGATCCAACGACATGTAAGGAAGATGTCATCCTTTGGTACCTTTTACATTTTGCGCAGTCTGGCCTTAATTTTCATTCCATTAAGGTTCATCTCGCTGCGCTGACTGCCTACAGGTAATGCCCTTCACAGACCTCCTTCTTCCAGATCCCTATGATCAAAGATTTTTTGGAAGGCTTGAAGAAAGTGTTTCCTCCCGTACGGCTTCCCTCGCCTTCATGGGAATTGAATGTGGTGCTGTCCAGATTGATGAAGGAACCTTTTGAACCTATTCATAAGGCTTCGTTGCAGCACCTGTCCTGGAAGGCCGCATTCCTCGTGGCCATTACATCGGCCCGCAGGTTGTGTGAAATTCAGGCGTTGTGTTGCCAAGAACCTTATACTGTATTTCATGCTGCTAAGGTTGTTATGCGTACTCACCCTACATTTCTTCCTAAGATTATTTCTGATTTCCATGTTAAACAGACCATTACTTTATCTACGTTTTTTTCAAAATCCTTCTTCTCCAGCGGAAAGGTCTCTACATTCCCTGGATGTCAGTAGGGTGTTGAAATTTTATCTGGATAAGACCAAGGATATTCGTAGGTCAGACCAATTGCTTATCAATTATGGGTCAGTCAGGACAGGTCTTGCTACCTCAAAACAGTCCATTTCGAGGTGGATCGTGTCCTGTATACAGTTGTGTTATCAAAAGGCTAATAAGACCTTAGGGGGTAAACCTAAGGCTCCTTCCACCAGGGGCAAAGCTGCCACGCCTCTTTGTTACGTAATGTTCCCTTTGCAGAAATCTGCAGGGCGGCCACTTGGAAGTCGGTCCATACCTTTGCTAAGCATTACTGTCTGGACTCTGATGCCAGGGCAGACGCTCAGGATGGGCAGGCTTCGCTGCGAAATCTGTTCGCACAGTAGTGGTGTTGTACTTCTTTTTCTCCACTGCCGCTTTGGTTTGGGGATTGGCTTGCCATTCTATTCACTAGATTATGACTACACACAGATATCCCCTACTACAGAAGGAGTAGTTTCTGTCCTGTAACTCCAGTTCTGTAGTAGGGGTATCTCTGTTATAATCATAAGCGCCCGCCCTCCTCCCCGGTGGACTAAGATGTTCATGTTCGGAATGCTACAGGTCTAGCGTTATATGCCTTCAAAAAGAACTGAAAGTAAATGGGACCTGTTGGGCATTCTGGGATATTGAGAAATTTCTAGAAAGTTTTCTTAAAGGCACTGTATCCCTTTTTGAGCCACATAATGGCAGCCTATGGGGCTTCTCTGCCCTCCCCTTCCTCTCTATCATTCCAGAGGCTTTGTTGGCAAAAGGGGAAGTTTTTCTCTATGAAGAAAACTAGGCAAGCTGTGCTGTTTGTGGTTTTGGTGGAATGTCTAGTTGAAGTACTGGACAGTGTAGCCTGTGGATATAGACTGCATAATCTGCCTTTAAATTCTCTAAGTGTCTGTGCAGGACTGCATTTTTAGACACCTAAGAGATTATTTTTGATTTCTCCGGGGTCCAGGCTCATGAGCGGGACTATTCACTAGATTAGGACTATAACAGAGATCCCCTACTACAGAACTGGAGTTACAGGACAAACTACTCCTTCCCTTTGAGGGGTCCCTGGAAACACAACTATTTTCAACCAGATGACTGAAATCTTCCACTTCCTAAAGGAAAGGGTTGGTACCAAAATGTAAGCTACCACTGAAAAAACAGTTTTTATATAACTTTAATTAAATGAGACTCACTATGGAACATTCCCCTATTAAATCACACGTGGGAAAGAAGTCTTTCTTCTCGTTATAATCATCATATTTTCCGTTGTCACTCCTTAAACCTGAAAAGAAATATGGGTGACTGATTTGGCTGCCGAATGTTTAAATGACCATCAGTTGCCACTTAAACTCTGAGGGAGATGCACAAGACCAGCACAATTCACATCATGTTCCAGGCTAGATCTTACGGAACAAAATATCAATGACTTTACCCTCTTGCCAGTTTTCTCCACTTCAGCCAGAGGTGGTATCGTGGTATCTTGCATTACTGTCCAGAATGGATGTTACAATGACCACCAAGTGAGTGTTTTTTTACTCAAACATCTCCATACTCTACAATTTTGGTAAATGTCCCCTGTGGCCCCTCCAATAAGAACAGTCCGCTTATATCTTATTTGTCTGATAGGGTAAATTCCACACATCGTGATCAAGGCAATAATAGAAAAGGGTGCCAAAGTCCTGAAAGGGACTATTCTCAATGTTTCCTTGAAAGAAACAAAAAAGGTATTTAGCTGTGGCATCGGGAAAGGCACAAGGGAATGTTTTCCGTGTTTCGTATGATCTATTTATATATCCTTTTCGTCCGATCTTGCTAATACCAAATGTAATTGTCACGGCTGCTACTCCTCTGGGTCGGATTGATGCTCTAATGGGGTCCACCTTCAGACGTCCCTGCACTCTTATGTACCATACACATACAGAGCACAAATGCAGTCAGGCGAGGGAAAAGGTAGGGGTAGGAGCCCCAGGGAACAAGGTCTTGTAACAAAAAAGGACACATATTAGAACACACCCCTTTCCTTCTCTGACTCCTAATACGGTATATTGATTCAGAACCGTACCTGATAAGACTCAGGAGGTGACCCCTTCCCGTCTCTGGTTCCTTCTCTAGTCTCTGGAGATACGGGTCGATGACCACGAGGAAGACGGGAACAGATAAGAAACTCCTTAGTTCTTAATAAACAAAACAAAACTCCTTTCCCTTGGGGATTCACCAACGCGATAGCCTGTGAATGATTTCCGAAATAGAAAGCAAAATAGCCAACCGGCTCGTCCCGGAATCAAGAACCTAGTAGCTGCTTTAAGGCAAATGTATCAAAAAACCAAGATGCCATAAGAGTTCCAAGAGGGGGCAAATCCAGCGTCTCTTGACTCTTGAATGAGAAGAACCCCTATTGCCAAGAGTATACACTCATCCGAGTGTATTATATATGGGCATTGTCCATGAGAACGCAGAGGGTGCAATCCTGCGTCTCTCGCGCCTCACGCAACACACAAGGATGGCAGTACCAGCCGGTATCTGCCGATGACAATATGAGCTTCATTGTGGGGGCGCGGAGGGGGCAATCCGGCGTCTCCAGCAACCCACCTAATGGAGCACAAACATGTGAGGACGCGGAGGGGGCAATCCTGCGTCTCTCGCGCCTCACACCAAACAAGGATGACAGTACCAGCCGGTAACTGCCAATGGTGATACGAGCTTCAACGTGGGGGCATCTGCCGAAGACAATATGAGGGGGCAATCCGTCGTCTCCCACGCAACCCACGAAAAACAGAGTGCAAGAACTTGTGAGGACGCGAAGGGGTCAATCCTGCGTCTCTCGCGCCTCACACCAAACACACAGTGCACCAGCCGGTAACTGCCGAGGAATACTATTGGCTCCGCCGAACCAACATGCAACCCTTACTCCGCAGCCACGGAGCAAGCGACGAGGGAACAAGGAACAGGAACTCCGCAAGAGATCCGCGGGGGCAATGGCGTCCGCAACAACTGCCTCCCAAATGACGAATCACGGGCACAGGTTGCTGGCTCCCATGGTTCTTTATGCCTTCCGTGGTCCGTCCCACTACCCCAGGCATTCTGGGAGTCGTAGTTTCTTTCCTGTCAGGCAGACACATCCGTCAGGTCCTGACAGTAATAGCCTAAATGAAAAGAGAACCATGTACTTTATTATTACTAACACTAGGCTGCATCTGGGCATAGTGGAGCATAATAACCTTGCAATGCTTCACTCTTACTACGTCAAGGATGCCCACCATGATGAATTTAGATCTCTAAATAGAATGCATTCTATTTCTGCAATCAAGATGACAAACTGCAATCTTTAGCAGTATCACCAGAGAAAATGTTACTGTACCTACTGCATTTAGCAAAAGCAAGTATGAGATAATAGTCTACTTGTATTGATTTAACTTCTGATGAAGATAGGCAGTGACATTATTTTCAATGTAAATCATAAAGCATTTTGATAAGAGATTTTTTTTGCGCTTTTCCCACCCATATTTAATCTCACACATCTTGGGAGTTAAATTCCATCTTGTCAAAACTTATTAAGCCATCATTCATAGTTATCCCTGGAAAGCGGGAATCTGCAGACCAGATGTGGTGTTGTAGAACACCACATCGGTCTGCAGAATCCCGCTATTGAGCCAATGCTAAACCCCAATGAACCGGCGATCATGCCGACGTGACTCCTACTCCTCTCTTTGATATTGGAAAGCTTCCACAAACAGGGAGAGCCACCGCGCCGAGGTAACTCCTCTCGGCCCCTATTCAGAACCTGACTTCATTGCTTCAAGCCGACTTGCATTAACTCTAGCTTCACTTCATTCTAGCCACCAGTCGCGCCCTCCTGGCATATGAGGCTCTAAATTATTAGGCATATATTCTATGTCCTGATGATGATCCGCTTATTCCCTTGCTGAATCGAAACGCCGTCGACACTTTGAAACACCTTATACAGCAAAAACATTTGTTTACTAAATTGTGAAGGTGTATTATGCGATTTGTTTTTCTTGTCACTGCTTATTCCTAAGTATAACAAACCGAAAAGCTGTGTATGAGTCCCTTGTTTGTCTTTGACTTCCCCCCCTTGTTCTGTATTCAATTAACTAAGTAGGGCACAGGTTTGTGTCCCACTTGATGTATTGTTTTGTGATATTTTCTCCAATTACTAAAAAGTAAATATTAGACCTCTGTCCGGCTGGACATGCCTACGTAATATAGTAACGACTGAGTCTATATTCATTGCTCGCGTATTTCCCCTTTCCAGGGATCACTGTTGTTTAGAAGAATTAACTCCAAAGGTCCCTGGTCGACTTTTATGCGTTCCCTTGTTGCTTGAAAATATATCATTTGCAGTTATGCAAAGGATTGGTGAATTATTTGGCCTGGAAGATGGCACGGTTGATAGAAGTGTTTTTTGCTAAATAGTTAGACATCTGGACATTTTCCCTAAAATCATATTAACTTTTCTCTAAAGACCATGCATCACTGCAAGCACATCGACCTTTTATTCCTTAAGGTTGTTCCAGATGTCAATCTAAAAAAATCTCTAATCTTACACACCCTTTACCAAATCATAGTTTTACAGCTGATAAGTCAGTTCATTATTTTGTTTTATTAGAAATTCTGTTCGGACTGATCTAGGTTTTTAGGACTATGAACCAGCTGTTGTCATTTGATCATATGAAGAAAGGTTGTCCTATTTTTTAACAAGACATCTTAAGATGATATGAGGGCTGCATCACCTTGTTACTCAATAGCAGTAAAACCCCGTTTCTGAAGCTCCAAATTTATATTCCACAAGAGTAATTGCAGTGTCCCTGTGAGACAACTGCAGGGAGGCAAAGTAGTCCACACTGCATCTGTGTACTAAACATTTATGCCTCTGTGGATGCTGTTATTCTTTCAGCATCTTTTTCATTAAGGTGAGTCTCTTACTGCCTCCAATTGTTTTACGATCACATTCAAAATCCAGTACTAAGAAGATAAAATAACTTATATTACAGTTCTCCTGCATTGGTATCTTGCGCAGATTCACATGCTATCCTCTCTCCTTCCATTTTAAGATGTGTAGATATACATTTTTGTCACAAGTCCTATTGAAAATCTATGGTGTGATAGCCTCTGGGAGGATGGTGGAGCAGGGTGGTTTTGAGCGTATACACCTGAGTGTGTCAGTATTATGAGATCATAAGCAATTTATCATACATCAATGAATTTCTTACATTGCTTTTTTAAAGTGTGCCATAATTTTCTAACCTGACTTCCTTTAACAAATCAAGCATATGAATATTTGAAGGATATCAGTGCTGTAAATTACTGTAAATTAGTAGTGCTACCAAATGTTTATTAGCTTTTCCAAAGCTGTCCGAAGAGAGCACTGCACCTTTTGCTTTTGTCACACAGGAACTCAATGACTCTGTGCTAAAATAATTTCTCTGTAACTCTTCTTGATGTTTTGATGGAACAATTAGTCTAGGATGTAGACCCAGCAGTACGGTGCCGCAGTGGTGCTGGTTCGGTCACTCCAAACAAGTGGAGTAGTCTATGGCTCTGGGTGACACTCCACCCACAAATGGACACTGATAACAATACAGATTGTGGTGCAGAATGTGATCATCCTCCACTCACAAAATAGTTACTTTTTGTTGTGTTGTATTGTAGGCATTGAATTTAGAATCTGCCAAGTCTACTACTCCTTTGGAACTCTTATCAAGACTAGCAGCCTCAGACACTTCCAAAACTGATTTTTAGCCATAGAGCAATTAAATTATGCTGTAATGCATGTTAATGTGCTTATAGCTTAATTCAAAACATACAGTTGTAAAGGACTTAGATGCTACCCAGTGCACATGAAGTATGAAGCATTCATAGTAATGGGAATTTGTTCCTCCCAGTCTGCTCTGATATTCGGCAGGCTTAGACAAAGTCCAGGTCCTTCTCTTCCTTTTTCATCTGTTCTGGAAAAGCAAATGTAGGCTTAAGAAACTAGAGTAATGCTACTTAAACGTTTAACTTTTATTTGGGCACATTTATTCCATTGCCGTATCCAGTGTAAACCAGAATAATGTGGTAAATTAATTTACCTATGCATTTTTTTCCGTATAATTATCAATACAAGACAGCTCATTAAAATGAGAGGCAGAGTCCGTGGTATCTGAGTCATACGGGTTTTAATGGACAATGATCCTCGAGGATGGATATCATGTTCCGTCACCACTAAGGTTCGGGAAGGGACAGTCAACGTTTTATTAACATTACACATTATATATAGTAAACTTTTACAATTGAATCCAATACAGTAGGCGTAACAGGTGAAAAGAGAGAGATAAGAACACATGTGCGTAATAGGAGGCGTGAAATGAGGCGTACACATGGGCGTGCACTGTACATGTCAGAGAAACGTAACAAGAATCGTCACATGTGGGTGGATGCATAGTGAAAAGTTGCAGAATCAGCAGAAACCCTTCACCTGTATGCGCGCGCAACTAGCATGACGTGAAACTGGGGGCTTTGACTTTAGCACTAGTGGAGGAGACTGGTGTCTGGAGTGTCAGGGCAACCTGTACCTATAGCATATCTGGTATCTTATGTTTGGAGGATGTAGTGTCTGAAGTAAAAGGTCTCTCGGGCAGGGGCCATCCAATACTGAAAAGCTGGTGAATGCATACGTGTCTTGGTGCAACGTGCGGAGCCGTGGGCCTACCATGGTAACGGAGTCAGTAAATCACTGGCAAGGAGGACAGAAAAGCCGGGCCCTTTGCTCTGCAGCCGGGAATATGTTTACCTATTTCACTAGACTGGAATGTGTTTTCGAGGAGGCTGAGCAGATATCTGTAGGCAAAACATGAACTTGGCAGGTAGTCCAGGCCGAGCCGGGCACCGCTGCGCAGGCAGGAAGTAAGGCAAGGGTCAGGGATGCGCACAGCTTTCGGAGACAGGAGAGATGAGGCAGAGAAGCCTCGTTTAAGGGCCTAGCTCGAGTGGGCCAGGAAACATGGAGAAAACGTGTGCGAAATTCAGAAGTGCACCATGTAAAGACGTTGGCACCGTATGCCTAGGAACATATTTAACGAGATTTCTTGGTATGGTTGGATAGCTTACATGTTAAGGATGGACGCAAATGTATGTGCGTCTGTCTAGCATGTACAGAACAAAAGTTACACGACATACATGGAACATGGGTGCATGGGGATTGGGTGCGAGTGGGGGACATATTGGCTACCTGAAAATTTCTATTACCTCAATAACATTGAACGATTTTCTGAAATTCCATGTTCGAGGCATATGAGCTGCAAATCACACACTGTGCATAGATCACCATCTGGTGTTGGGCCCGGATGTTTGCACTTTGTTGTTGTCCTGGAAAAGTCTTTGGAAGTTGGGAGATAGGTGACTCCTCCTTTGGACCATAGTGCGCATGGCCATCAGGGTCATCTTCAGATTGTTTTTTTCCACCATCGGCCTCGGATGCGTTTATTGCGCTTCGGTTCTGTGCCGTTACCGATCCAACTTTTGACGCAATTCTTCACCCGATCCCTAGTCGACGCGCATCTCTACAAGCCGAAGACTTTGATTCCGATCGTCAACGAAGGCCTTCAGGTCTACCTAGACCAAGATATCTGGCTCACAGAAAGTACTCCATTTAAAAAGTGTCCTCAATATGGATTCAAGTTTCCACACACAAGGCCAGAGACTGTCCAGCTTGTTCCTCCTTCCGCTCCAAGAAGACTATTCGGGATCGTCAAGCTCGAAGAACCATGGCTCGATTGTTGATGTCCATTCCAGATGGCATCTTCCAAGAGGGCGTCGATGTACCGGAACAGGAGCGAGCCAAAGAAGGACTTCTCAGCACCTCCGAAGCACAGTACTCCGACGTCGAGGACATCACTCCAGAGCAGTGGGTCACAAGTAGTGACGTCAATCCCGACCCACTACCCCCAACCACTGTTCCCAGGAAGGTGCGCTGCTGGGCGGCCGCGCACCTCTATTCTCCCGAGCGCGCAGTGCTGTGTGTGAAGCGCGCACACACAGCACATCCCAGAACAGTCACTCAAAACCGACCTCACACTGGAGGAACCAGGCGCACTTCGCCCCCTCCCACCCCTGTGTCAGCCGGGATGATACAGCTTCCCGAGCCGCATCCGAGTACTTCACAGGTCTTTTAAAGACCTTTTGCTTGTTAATGAGACTTTGATGTCCCCCCCCCTGCTTTAGAGCCCCAGCAGTGCCACTCTGCCTTTTGCTTGAAGAATCTGGTCATGCACGAGCCGAAGAGGGTAAGGTATCTGCTGAACTAGTAAAACTCTTCTTTTCGCTCTTAAGCACTAATCAACTGAATGTAATACAATATGATGTTTATTTCTTACGTTTTCTGATTTTATATAGCGCTTATTAGGCCTGGGAGCTTTAGAGTGCTGTAAAATAGATTCAGCACTTAGTATGTAACACAAACGTAGAGTGAAGACCAGTCAATATCAACCAACACTGTATTATGTAATGTTCATCAATAAATAGAGCAGGAGATGGCTGAGGTGCTTCCTAAGCTGGTATGAAAGTATGGGAAGTTAACCAAAAGTAGCAAGAGAGTTTTGTGGTCCCTTTGAAGGCCACGTAAAATGAGGTCATGCGGACGTTCTGGGGAGGAAGTTCCAGAATCTTAAGGCACTACCATAAAAGGATTGGGACATAAAACGTTTTTCTTGAAGGTGGGGAGGGGAGGGGAGGGGAGGGGAGGGGAGAGAGGACTCAAGAAGTAGGGGCTGAGCACTTTTAGAGTACTGATTAGAGCCTGACATTTTTAGATAATCAGTTAGATGTAAGGGCGGACAGGAGTGTAGAGCTTTGTGCCTGAAGCGGGCTGTTTTAAATTGGTATCTTGCCTCTATAGAAAGCCATTGAAGGGGACGTAGAATAGGAGTGATGGGATCCCATTTCTTGGGTTCTGAAACGAAGTGTGTTGCTGCATGAAGAACTAGTTTGAATGGTTCTAGATGGATTGTGAACTTTTGTTAAGTTTTCTTGATATTTATGGTGTATTTCTTGATGCTCCGACGTCACAAACGTTACTTTTGGCTGTGCTTCAATTCAGATATTATTTTCAGTAAAATATATTGTATTATAGGAGTATATGGTTCCATTGAACTCCCACTGACAAAAACCTTGTACGTCAATTTTCGTCTTGGTACTTTACCATTATGCACCCACACTGTCAACTCGATATCCCATGTCAGTGAACTAGATACAGCAAGTCTACAAACAAGCATCTGAAAGCACATGTTTGCGCTTTTGAACTTGCTGCTTTTCTTTTCTAAATAGAGAGCAGTTTATCGTTTGCCTTTTGAAAGAATTTGTTTTAAATGCAGCCCTTGATGGGCGCTGTGATTAACATAAATACTATCAAAATCAGCCTCACAGTTGTGCTGCATTAAGAAAAGAAATGCAGCAAGTTTAAAAGCATGAACGTGTGCTTTCAGATGATCCTGGAACCTGACAGCCAGGCAGCGAGGAGCAGGCGGCAAATTGCGGTAGGGAGGACGGTGGCAGTGTCTCCCCGACCCGCTGACACCTCAAGCTGCGAGCAAGTGTCTGAAAGCACATGATTTTTAAAATTGATTTTGTTCACTGAATTTTATAAGCGCCGAATTTTAACTTTGATTACAGATATTTGCTCTGTGTCATAGCGCTGCTATTAGAGAACGCGCCTCAGGGCAAAATTTAAAAACAACTTAGCTTGGGCTCGATCATCCGTCCTGCCCGCCCCGGTCCGACTCAGCAACCAGTGCCGTTGAGCGGAGGGCGGGTCAGGCAGAGCCAGGTCACTTCCTACATCGAGCGGTCAGCGCTCTAGTTGATCCACGCTGAGGAGTATTTAGCCCCCTCGTCACAGAAAGCGTGCAGCGGTCGCGCGCAGCGAAGCGCCTGAGACGCGCCAGAGAGAAGCCCGTCTGCGCCCGTCCGCGACTGGACGGGACCAGGGGCCATGGCAGACCCTGCTCGAAAACATAAGGTATCTAGACTAATCTATACCTCACGGGCCCTAATGGATTTGCGTGATAATTCATGCGTACCTACCTGTCAGACAATCTACCATTGTAATCCTGAAGGACCATTCTCATGTAGATACTGCCATTATCAATTTACGATAGAATAAGATACATCCCCCCAACAATATACCGCTAATATTCATACTGTCACAGTACAGTGAGGAAAGAACTTATTATGTAATATAAGATCTTTGGCTAAACACTATACTGAAGTTTGGGACCTTATCTCTACTCATAAAGCAGACATGTGCTTCCTAACGGAGACATGGCTTAAACCCCACTCCACTCCAGCCATTACCCTTGGCATACCGGAGGGCTATAAAATAATTAGATTGGATAGACCCCTAAAAGTCGGTGGAGGTATAGCTATTGTATTTAAGGATAATATCACAGTCTCGGTCCTTGATCAATGGTGTAATACGGCTTTTGAAATGATGATCTTTAGGTTCGGCGCATCAGCCAAACACTGTAGGAAAGGTGCTCTGGTCTATCGCCCCCCAGGCCCTATAAAAAATATCTCTAAACAGTTATTGGAAGCACTGGCTCCTCATGTACGCCCAGACAAAGATTTTTTGCTGGTTGGAGACTTCAACATCCATAGTGAAGAAACAAATAATAGTGAGGTACAGTCCTTTTTGTCCGATCTTTCCCTAATGGGACTAAAACAATGTAATTCTGGCCCGACCCATCAAGCAGGGCATACTTTAGATATGATATCTAATTTTCCTGGGGTCGAATGTCATGCTCCCAAGCAGTGCCTCTGGACAGATCACTTTGTGCTCGAATTCTCTATGCCTGAGGAGGGTTTTTGCTCCATCACCCCGGTACAAATCCCATCCAAACGTAGGCGATGGCATAAAATTTCTAATACTAATTTTGAACAGAAATACCTCCCCCCTCTCATTCAGCCCACAAATTGCCCCGTTAAAAATTTTAAAAAAACGTTTAGCAAGGAAACGAGGTTTGGTTCTCGGAAGAACTATGTAGCCTCAAACAGAGGGCTCGAAAGACAGAAAAAAACATGGAGGAAATCTCATCTGGACGATGACAAAACTAATTATCATAAGGCCTTAAGTGTATATCATAAAGCTATACGATCTGCACAAAAGAACCATGTTACCACTCAGCTGGAGGCAGCTGGTAACGATTCCAAAGTTCTATATCAGATCGTGAACACTTTTTTAAAACCCACAGCATTTGAAAGTGCAGACATGGCGTCGCAACATCTTTGTGATAATATATCGCACTTTTTCACTGAAAAAATTGATGCCATTTATGATAAAATAGAGGCACTCATCCCTGTCATGACTGGCCCAGATAATATAACTTTGGTACCTACTGCGCCTACCAATTTGCATTCATTTAATGATTTCCCTGAAATTACCTTTCAAGAGGTTCAGAAGCTGTCCATGGATATCAAAAGTGGGAGTCCGGTAGATCTACTCCCAGCCAGGCTCATGGGTCCTTTGGGGACAACTCTTGGTCCTGATATTCAGAAACTAGTGAATCTTTCACTTAACACAGCTAAGGTCCCTCAGCAATGGAAAATGGCCTTAGTTAGACCAATCCGGAAAAATACATCTGTTCCTTGGACCAATATGTCCAATCTGAGACCAATTTCCTTGCTACCTTTTTTAGGGAAAATTATTGAGAAACACACCAACAAACACCTCTCCAATTACCTCGAGCATTCAAATAGCCTTGACCCATCACAGTCAGGTTTTAGGCCAAAATATAGCACCGAAACGGCCTTGCTGTCGATAACGGACGATCTACGTATGTACCAGGACAATGGCTATTTAGTTGTCCTGGTGCTACTTGACTTATCGGCAGCGTTCAATACCATTTCTCATAACATCCTGATCGAACGACTGTGAGTGGAATCGGTGGTAGGGGACTGGACTGGATCAAAAGCTTCCTCTCTAACCGCACCCCTTCCTCTCTAACCGCACCCAACGTGTCACCATGGGTAACTTTAGATCTGAAGAGGTTGAGATCACCAAGGGGGTCCCGCAAGGATCGTGTCTAAGCCTAACCCTATTTAATACCTATGTGGCCCCCTTGGCAGAAATAACCAGAGCCTTTGACTTCTGTCCAGTGTCCTAAGCGGATGATATGCAGCTACTTTTCCCTTTTAAACATCTTACCCCTGAGATTATACAATCTTTCTCTGATGGGATGAAGGCAGTGGCGCGATGGATGTCTTGTAATTATCTCCAATGCAATGTTGGGAAGACAGAGGTGATGCTCTTTGGTAAAGCTAGGATCCAATGGTCTCCTGATTGGTGGCCTCTAGACTTAGGCCCAGTCCCTGAACCCAAATCAATAATTAAGAATTTGGGGATACGTCTGGAACCGGAGCTGACCATGAAACAGCATGTTAATGTCACAGTGGGATCTTGCTTCCACGTGATAGGTCTCCTCCGCAGGATATTTCCTTTTCTTCCTGACTCTCACAGAAGAACTCTAGTTCAGGCTTTGGTGATCAGCCGTCTAGATTACTGCAATGGTCTCTTAGCAGGAGCTAATGAAGAGGTTTTAGATCGTCTGCAGGTAGTACAGAACACTGCGGCCAGGCTGGTGCTTAATGCTCCCCCCAGATCCCCATCTAAACCTCTACTACGTAAACTTCATTGGCTGCCCATACTTTTACGAGTAAAATTCAAGACCTGCTGTACCATTCATAAAAGTCTTCATGATTTAGGACCTGAATACTTGTCTAATAAATTTGTTCCGTACATTCCTATTCGTACCCTTAGATCCAGTGAGCAGCTGCTATTAAATGTACCTAAAATCTGCAAGACCAGGCTTGGCGGGAGGGCCTTGTCGGTAGTGGGTCCCACCTATTGGAACATGCTCCCTCTGCCATTGAGACAATGTTCTAACCATCTTTGCTTTAGAAAGAACCTGAAAACGTTCCTGTTTAGCCTAATTTAGTTAATTTCCCTTTCTCTCCATTTTGTCCTGTATAATAATATTTTAAATTTCTTTGCTACTGCTACAGCTCACCCAGACCGGCTGTCATAAGCGCGGAGATACTCCTTCGGGAGTTTATTCATAGCGCTATACAAACCAGCAAATAAAAATAAATAAAAATAAAGACATGTTATGCTTTTAAACTTGCTGCAATGCCCATAGGGCTAAAAGCGTTTCAATCGTATACCCCTTCAGTAGCACAACATGTAGGTGCAACTCTAGTTCACTGGAAGGGCTGGGATAAGTAGGTCAGTGGTTGGTTATTGGGCTCCTCTCTTTTGACACACAAGCACTCCTTCATTATTTCCACGCACGTCTGTGAGCACGACTAGTGGCCTGGTCCCCATAGCACAGCAACTAACTCCTGCGTAGGTGGTGTACAAGGCTGAGCACTAGTTTTCACTACTTAAAAAAAACAAGTCTGCAGAGCATGATTGGTGCACTGGCCTCCTTAGCATAGCAGCTAACTCCTGCACAGCAGCTATCCCATGCACTACATAGCAGAGTGGGGCAGGTGCAGCGAAAGGCCGGAGCACTACTTTCCACTACCTTTGTTTCCACACTAGCCTACAGAGCGCTATTAGCAACCTGGTCCCATTAGCACAGCAGCTAAAACCTGCACAGCAGCTCACCTCTGCACAGCAGAGCGAAAGAGGTACAGTGCAAGACCAAGCACTAGTTTTCACCACCTGTTTTTCCACAGAAGTCCACTGAGCACAACTAGTGCCCTTTTCTCTTTAGCACAGCAGCTAAACCCTGCACAAAAGCTAGACCCTGCGCAGCAGCTAATCCTTTCGCACTAGAGCGAGGTAAGTGTAACCCAATACCAGAGCCCTAGTTTTCACTACCTCTGTTTTCCAAAAAGTCAGCAGAGCATGACTGGCGGCCTGGTTCTTTTAGAACAGCAGCTAACTTCTGCATAGCAGCTAAACTCTGCACATTAGGGTGAGGCAGGTGCAGCACAAGCCTAGGGCACTAGTTTCCACTCAAACACCCCATCTATTTCCACACAAGTGTGCAGTGCACTGCCATCGTTCTCTCCCTATCTGACAGCATTTAACCCCGACAGCAGCACAATGATCTTGGATCACTTGAGCATCACTAGTTCATTAAACCTCTGTGTTCTATGGTTAATAGTGACCATTGTTTCAAAGCACTGCTTTCTCAGACCCTTAGTGTAAGAGTTAACCCCCTACAGCACACAAGGAGACTTTGATGGAGAACCCCCTGCAAGTACATTAGTCCCTGGGGGTGGGTGGAGGAGGAATAATGTGGGTTTATGGTGAGTGGCACTGTTTCCACACCATTTCAAGCTTGTAATGCATGGCTACTTCAAGACCAAACGCAAGTTAACCCCTTCAGCACACAGTGATGCTGTGCAGAATAACCTCTTGATGGTGTCTTATTCGTTTACTAGATCACGAGGGTCCTGGCGACAGGGTGGTCAGTGGTTGACGGCGGTTGACTATGTTCTCATAAACACCCTTCCACACAAGCGGCTTCTCAATCAGCTCCTCACAGCTGTATAAATAATACATGATAGGAAAATTAACCCTGGCAGCTGAGTCGGCAAACTTCTAGCCAGACAGCAGCCTACTGGCTACTCAGAAACAGGTAGGACTTCATAGACATGAAGTAATCTCCGCTTAGTCATTCACCCTGCAGCTAAATGCGTTCATTGCGGCTCTGCTGTGTCCTTCTGAAAGCCACAGAGTGTAGATTGTTTCTACAATCTGGGTGCTCGCTCTAGGGGTCAATGTACAATACATCCAAAATATCGTAGGGATAGAAAAGGGGTAGACCCCGCTAAACTCGGCTACACAGAGGTAGGGTGAGTTTTTTGTTTAAACGTAGAGTGGCAAAACTCTGCTGGAAGGGCTGAGTTTAGGGTTTGTCCCTGGGCACGTATTGTGCAACTATCTTCAAATGCTGGCCCATGTGTTGTGTTCAGCGAGGGACCTCCCCGAAGCGGCTCTCGCCCTCTCCGTAGACCCACACAGCTCAGAGTGTTAATGTCGCTGCAACAAAAAACGTGTACCATGCAGATCACAGAACTGAGTGTGAGTAAACTAGAAGTAGCGCTATTAAAAAATTAGAGAGATGAGGTGCATTGTTGGTGAGTGGTGGTGAGGGTATTTATGGAGTAGGAGTAAATGAGAGAGGGTGCACCACTGTTGTACAGTGTGTGACCAGTGTTAGAGCCAGCCTTGGCTGGGAGTGTTAGCCCCCCTGAAGTTTGGGTCTAGTTGTTCCCGTGATCACAGCATCCGTCATGGGCTGCATTTAACATGAATTCTTTCAAAAGGCAAACTATCAGTTCTGCATTTAGAAAAGAAATGCAGCAAGTTTTATATAGTGCTAACTCAACCCAAAGGTATTGGAGCAATTTACATGATTTATTTAATTATTTGTATTCATGGGGAGATTAATTGATTTGCATAGAATCACAAACTGTTAATCTGACCCGAGACTCAAAACCCACCACCTAAGTTGGCAGCTCTAGCATTAAGCCACAACCTATACCACAAGAGCAGAAGCATTTTCAATATTATATACAACTTTATGCCACAAACAACCGTTGATAACGCGAATAGTCCTGACTTTTTGTAGGTGTAATGTTACTTGTAATAAATATCTGGATAATAATGAATAATAATAATAATGAGTCTTGTAAGAGCGCGAACAGCTATCTCACATGGAGGTGTCCCGGCGCTATGAGAACATACTAGCCATAAGTCAGGTGGCAGATCTTAGCATAGTGTAGTAAATAGCCAGGTTTTTAGCAGTCGTTTAAAACAAGTTTCAGAAGGGGCCTGTTGTAATGCAGGAGGGAGAGAGTTCCATAGCCCCGCCACATTGGCCGAGAAGGTTCTTCCACCCAGCCGCACTCTTCGTGCTCGGGGGACCACAAGCTGCACCCGCCCATTGGAGCGGAGGGTCCTCGACTGGTGATACCTAGGTAGCCTGGCTCTCAGATAATTAGGACAGATGCCATACAGGGACCTGAAGGCCAGCGTCAAGGTTTTAAACTTGATCCTACTGGCCACTGGAAGCCAGTGCAGTGCCCGAAGATGTGGAGAGACAGGGTGCTTGAAGGGAATACACCAACAGTCTCGCAGCCGCATTCTGCACCAACTGTAGGCGCTGGATTGAATATTGGGGAAGACCTAGATAGAGTCCGTTGGCTTAGTCCAGCCTCGATGTAACTGTGGCATGGACTACAGTCTTACGACACTCTTCTGGTAGAAGTGGATGCAATGACAGAAGACGCAAAATATCAGTCAGGTGGCACATTATGCTAAGCTCAGATTTTTAGCTTAATTGCTTTTAAGCCGCACCCTTAATTGCATCAGTCACGCCCCTTTGGGAGACACCAAGTTTTTTCATCCCACTTAAAGCCCTGGTCTACAAGCGCTTTTGGGGTGTTGGCGCACATAGCCTTGGCTGCCGCGCACAGAGACCTTACTCTGCTGCACACAGAAGACAAAAATTAGAGGGAACATTGCCCCCAACCCCAAATAAGGCTTCGGTAACACCTTCACTTTCGGGCCCAGGTGCACACCAACAAAAGACTTCTCATGCCCCACCTCCAGGCCAGGCTAAAACGTCAATAAATAAGCCTACAGGCCACTCTGGACCGAGTCAGCCTGCCACCGGTGCCGAAACACAAACCTCGGCACCAAAAAAGAAAATGGCGTCCTCTTCCGTGCCAACCACTGCCTCTCCGTCAACACAATCGACACCAAAAGCTGCCGGCACTGACCCCTCCGAAAACATCGGCACCGAGCAAAAAGTAATCAGAACTGGGATAGAGAAAAAAATACAATTCTGCCCCTACAGACCCAGTTTACATCAAAGGACAAATACCATTAGATTCCTTAGTGGCCTCCAATGCCAGATAAAGTGCCAATTCACAAACGTCAGGGGATGCTCCGCCTCCAGACAAAGAATCAAAACTCTTAGACGCTTCTGGTAAATGCACAGCGTCACACGAGGCAGATATATGGCGAATCGCAACACACAGGCTTTGCTGGCTAGGTATGACAGGGCACATTATGATGTGCTAGAGACACTGTTGCAACATCACCCTGATAAATACAAGACCAAGGCCAATGATCTTATAAAGGAGGGTAAACTCATAACAAACACCTCCATTCGCTGCGCTCTAGATGTGGCAGACACCGCCTCCCGAGCCATCCTTCTACGAAGACATGCATGGCTACGCATTTCAGGATTTAAACCAGAGGTGCAAACTTCAATACTTAATCAACCATTTGATGAGCAACACCTATTTGGCCCTGCTGTAAATTAATCTCTAGAAAAGATGAAAAAAGATACAGACACCGCTAAATCAATGGGAGCTTTGCATTCGCAAGGTCCCAGACGCTCTTTTCGTCACTCCTCTTACAAAGGCACCTCCAGAGATTATTCCTCTGACAGCCCCTCCACATCTTACAAAACTCCCACACAACCTCATTAACCAGAGTTCATAAAAGAGGAGGCTACAGAGGTAACAATAACAAGGGTTGGGGCAAAGCCAACAATACTCGTTCGACCTCCAACCCTACCCAATGGCTTCCCTCCACTCCCCCTGAACCATTTCCCACTCCGGTTGGGGGAAGATTAACACAATTCCTACCTGTCTGGAACCACATTACTACAGACAAGTGGGTAAGACAAAGCATTCAATCAGGCCCCCCCCCAAACAGCGCCCAATTTCTCTAGAACACTTATCGCTGTTAAGGCCAGAGGTAATTTCCCTCTTCCAAAAACAAGCAATTGAACATGTACCCTTGCATCAGCAAAACACAGGGGTCTACTCCCTCTACTTCCTCATTCCAAAGAAAGACTGCTCACTCAGACCCATTTTATATCTAAGACCCCTAAACCTGTACACACAATCAGACCATTTTCACATGGTCACACTTCAACAAGTCCTTCCTCTGCTATCACAAGGAGACTTTCTTGCCACTGTGGACCTCAAGGACGCCTACTGCCATATTAACATTAACATCTCTCACAGGAAATTTCTCAGGTTTGTACTGTAAGGTCAGCATTACCAGTTCGAGGTACTCCCATTCGGAGTCACTGCAGCACCCAGGGTCTTCACCAAATGTCTGGCAGTAGTTGCAGCTCATCTAAGAAGACGGCAAATTCACGTCTTCCCATACTTAGACGACTGGCTCATAAAAGCCAAGTCATACAACCAGTGTGTACAACACACTTCAGCCACCATTCAACTACTTCACAACTTAGAGTTTACCATAAACCGTCTCAACTACTACCGTCCCACATACAACAGTACCTCAGTGCCACAATAAACACCTTAAAAGCATTAGCATATCCCAGTCCACCTAGGATAGTAAGCATGCAAACCCTCATAACAAAATTCCAGCCGCAACACTCTCTTCCAGATCGAGTGTTCATGCAGTTGATAGGGATGATGGCCTCTTGTATATTTATAGTACCTGACACAAGACTCCAGATGCATTCCTACAGGGCTGCTTAGCATAACAGTGGAACCAAGCTCAAAGTCAGCTAACAGATCTGGTGTTGGTGGACGGCCGCACCCATTGCTCTCTGCAGTGGTGAAACACCAAAAACCTTTCAAAAGAGCAGCCGTTCATCCAGCCGGTTTCCCAGATAGTGTTAACAGCGGACGCATCGCTCTCCAGCTGGGTAGCTAATCTATTACATCACACTATGCAGGGCATGTGGACAACGCAACAAAAGTTGTTCCACATAAATCACCTGGAGTTATTAGCCATTTTTCTAGCGTTAAAGGCATTCCAAAAATAAATATCAGGCAAAACTGTCGTAGTCCGCACCGACGATATGACAGCAATGTACTACATACAGAAACAAGGCGGGACACACTCCATACAGCTCTCTTAACTAGCATAAAGCATATGGAGATGGGCCAGTCCTCAGATAATGTTTCTTCTAGCCCAACACGTTCCAGTAGTCCAGAACAACATAGCAGATCTGTTAAGTCGTTAGACGCAACAGATTCACAAATGAGAACTTCATCCATTTTTCCTGTTGTGGGGGCAGCCTTAGATAGATCTCTTCGCCACACACGAAAACGCAAAATGGCCAAACTTCGCTGCCAGATATGGATGAATTGGTCAGGCAAATTTGCTTACGCTTTTCCGCCTCTCCCACTCATTCCACTAGTGGTACGCAAACTGCAGCAACACTCACTGACTCTCCTCCTAGTTGCTCCAACATGGGCCAGACAACCTTGGTACACCACATTACTGGAACGGTCTGTAGTCCTGCACCAAAAACTACACCTCTCCCCACGTCTCTTAACCCAGAACCATGGAGAGATCAGACACCCGGACCCAGCACAGCTCAACCTAGCGATCTGGCTCTTGAGGTCTTAGAATTTGGCTACCTTAACCTTCCCCCTGACTGTATGACTGCTATTAGAGAAGCTAGACGCCCCACCACTAGAGCTTTCTATGTAGCCCAGTGGAAAAGATTTGGCATATACTGCAACATTAATAACATCAATACCTTAGATGTGTCAATCCAATACATTATAGGTTACCTGCTACATCTCCAAAGGTCTAATCTAGCATACACATCTGTTAGGTTACACCTTGCTGCTATATCAGCCTACTTACAAAACTGACAACATTTGTCACTATTCAGAGTACCTGCCATCAAAGCCTTTATGGAAGGACTCAAAAGAATAATTCCACCCAGAGTACCACACTTACCTGTGTGGAACTTAAATATTGTTCTTACAAGACTAATGGGTCCTCCATTCGAACCTCTACACAAATGCAAATTGCAATTTCTCCCATGGAAAGTCGCTTTCCTAGTGTCCATTACTTCCTTTAGAAGAGTCAGTGAGCTACAGACCCTTACTATTCAAGAACCATTTTTACAACTCCATCATAACAAAGTGGTTCTCAGAACAAATCAAAAATTCCTTCCTAAAGTTATTTCTCCCTTTCATCTCTATCCGTCTGTAGAGTTGGCAATATTTTTCTCGCAACCACAAACAGTCGCAGAAAGAGCTTTTCATACGCTAGACGTAAAAAGAGCACTCCTTTATTATATTGACAGAACAAAACCTTTTCACAAAACACAACTTTTTGTGTCCTCTTCACCACCACATAAAGGCAACCCCATGTCAAAATCTGGAATTGCAAGGCGGATTGTCAAATGCATACAAATTTGCTATCAGAAAGCAAAACTTACATTATCTATTCCCCTAAAGCTCACTCTAGCAGAAAAATAGGGGCTTCAATGGCTTTCTTAGGAAACATTCCCTTAGAGGACATCTGCAAAGCAGCTACATGGTCTATACCTCACACATACACAAAATACTATTGTGTAGATGTGCAAGCAAAGCAACAAGCTACTGTGGGCCAGGCTGTACTCGAACAACTGCAACAGATACTGGTGGTCGCCGCTAGGGTGGAGTACTGCTATACAATCTATGCACAGTTTGTGATCTGCAGTTCATATGCCTCGAACGGAAAATGCTACTTACCAGTATGCATTTGTTCTTGGCATGTAGAGCTGCAGATTCACACACTCCCACCTGCCCCCCACACTACCTTTATCTGTTCCAGTATTATCTTATTTAGATACAGCATACATTTCAGTTTCTCAAAAACCTCCATCATTTCCTTTACTGGCAAAAAAACAATCCGAAGATGGAGCCGATGCCCATGCACACTATGGTCCAAAGAAGGAGTCGCCTATCTCCTAACTTCCAAAGTCTTCTCCAGGACAACAACAAAGTGCCAAGAACAGATACATACTGGTAAGCAGCCTTTTCCTTCTTGTGCTGTTGAAGAGTTAGCTCTAGGAGGTCAAAATAGCTAACAAATAATCTGCTGCGGTTGCCTTGAACATTTCATACTGCATAGCCCACAAACATAACTCTCTGTACTTGGAACGTAAGGTCCTAAATCTTTATTGCGACTACAAGAGACTTTACTCGCCTACATCAAAAAATGGAAGATGCTAGTGGTGATTCCTAAGTTCTTTATTTTGATCTGCACACCACAAAAACATCAGCTGCTAGCACTAGCAGCCCTGAAAGGTCAAGCAATTGTTGAAAGAAAAACAATATGCTTTGGATGTAAATTCTGAAAAGCTATTTACCAGTTCAACATTTCCGTTTGGGCAGCTAAAAAACTCCTTTTAGGGTCCTTTTATTCATTTCTCTTCACGAATAAAATAGTGTGATTGCCAGTGCAAAGTAAACTTTCCCTTTTTAAAAACTAATGGTGATCCATCATGCAAGGCCAGCGGGTTACCAAGATGGAATTTTAAAGTCTGGCTACAGCCTTAGCCTTACTCCAGTACCCAGCAATTTCTCTCTGGTCGTCTGGTATGAAAAGCCTTGGACAGAATTAAGATGCATGCTGATTTCACAACTGCAAACTCTTAATGCATCTAGACGTCAGTCTTCATCCCTAGATAATTTACCACTGCACCTCGGTTATGAACGTGCTAATCTCAGCAGGGAGCTCTTCTACTGGATTTCTAGTAAGTTTCAGGGGTACTTACAAAGGTGCTCTCTGCCTGCCACTTGTCTTCTCCTTTAGAGAATGCACCTCTTCCCTTACTCTGACTGGATCATCAGAGTTCAACCTTCGGAAGACAGTAGACAGAAATCTTTAAATAGTGTTAAATACTGTGTCCAACTTTGACACCCAGTTGATTTCTTGTCAGAAACTGCACTTCACTGTAGCTGTTGTCAACACATCCCTGAAATTGGCCTTTTCTGATCCGGATGGAGGAGAGTCTTGAATGTAGACCAATCTCTATTTTTCGTTCAGGACTTATGAATATCAATAGCTGTTGCAGATAAGGCTAGGCCTTCAGGCGTCTGGCATTCATGAAGTTTCGGTTTATCTTGTTTAAATTAGATCTATTCAACTTCATCAATCAACATACAGAGATGAACTTTAACAGTCACAGTTCAAGAAGATCATTATTCACATGATATTACAGAATTACTCTGATGGTGACTTCAGGAAACAACTTTTTAAAAATGTCAACATTTGTAGTCTCTGGAAAATCAGCAGTGGCAAACGACTCTTCTGAGAACAGATGGATAGTGCATTGTAAAAATCTCAACACCAGCAGGCTTTCAGCAGCCCTGGATACGACTGGAGATGAAAGCCATCTTACTGGTGCTAAAATACCCTTTCCACTTCTGCAGGAGAAAGTTGTATCTGTTGTTATAGACTATACAACAGCAATGTTCTAGTTGATTGGCAGACGAAAACAAAATCCCTTTTGTTATTTCTTGGCCAACCTTCTGTGGTACAAGGCAGTCCAGCATATTATCCTCTGTAGTAAATTTCATCTAGAAGGAAAAAACAGCATTCCCCTGGATACTGGAGAAGGTTGTACCTCTTTCCCTCAGAGCAATCTGTTTATATCGAGAAAAAAATTAATCTTCTTTCTCTAGAGTTTCCATCTTATCTGGCAGTTGGGTGGAGCTCATTAGAAGATGCACTTAGGTATTGGTTGGGCACATTTATCTGTGTTTCCGCTGACTGTTGTGATTGAAAGAACACTCTACAATTCGAAAATACCCAGCAATCTGCAGATGATTTACTGGAATACCATGAGCATAGAGAACGGAAGGTTATACGCTGTTTTAGTAGATCTCAGAGCAGCGTTTGACCTAGAACCCCGCTGTGAAAAACACTAGCTGGGATGGGAGTCCTAGCCTATCTGTGTGGCCTAATCGAGAAATTACCTCAGAATAACTATGCGCAAGTTCAATGTGGTATGCTGAATGAGTACAAAACCCTTTCCTGTAAAGTGAGGCATAAGACAGGGTTGTGTGCTGATCCCCCACACTTTTTACCTTTTTTTAAAATGATTTGGTCACATTTCTTAATAGCTGTGATAATGATTCCCCTAGATTATCAGGCATGAGGGTTCCGGCCCTCATGTTTGCTAACAACATTCTTTTAGCGTAGTCACTGATGGGGCTCTAAAAACACTTGACCATTTTAGCAGGTTTTGTGTGCTGAGGGGTCTGGAAATAAATATAAAAAAAATGGTTTTTAATCCACGCCATACTACACGCTCAAATCCCACTCTAGATGGCATTCCCGGTGAACAGATCCTCCTTTTTTACTATTTGGGTATTACCCTAGATGAAAAGCTGGATTAGGTGCACCAAACTGCAAAAAGAAGGCTAAACTGGAGCAGCATACTGGGTGAAGGTCAGGGGGTGGGGTTTGCTGAAGCTCTTCAAGGGGGTCCACAGCTGATTGGTTTTTCCAGTTCTTCAGTTGTATGCATACCAGGCACTTGTGGTTTCCCTTTACGGCACAGAGATCTAGGTGCATAAAAACTCAAAATCACTGGTAATGGTTGAAAATAGGTTAGAGGCAGCTTTTTTGCTAGCAATCTCCTAATACCACTGAGACTAGATTTAGGTCTTAGACCGATCTCTAAACAGACTGAACTTCCCCCTTTAATTTTCTGCAGACGCCTGTGGTTTACCTCAGAACTATTGCTCTATCGTAGTGGGCTGGAGGAGATGTTTAGACTTCCTGCTGCTAGAAAATTCCCTTAGATCAAATTTGTCAAAGATTCCCTTATGGGGATGGGCTTGGCTAATCTTTGGCTTGATCTGGTGGTGGAATTGTTCATCAATTAGTGCAGAGTTTAAAAAAAGAGTAATTTATTCAAATTTAATAACTTTTTAATGCATGTACAAGGCACTTTATCAGCCTCCTTTTTAGTGACCAAGGACACTTACCACTTTGAAACCTTTTGTGATGAAATTGAACATAATCTAACCAAAAAAAGTGTACGTCGAGTTTAGATATGGAAGCTTACCACTTTGTGTCTTTAGTTTGAAATGGTTAGGACCATTGAATACCAATGATCAGGGGTGCACATGTGTGGATACAAGAAAGAAAATGTACCCCATCTGTTATTTTTTTGTCCAACCTACAGTGGAGCAAGAGCAACATCGTTGATACCTCTCTGTAGAAACCTTGGCACTAGTAGGAATGAGGTAGCTTATAGGATTCTTCAAACCGATATGACACCCTATCTGGTCTTCGCCATATCTAGATTTCTATTTCTGTTTCATGCTTGGTTGATAAGGAAAATACAGGCTGATGCAACCTACCACAATGGTCATAGTTATATTGAGTTTTTATAAAACCCATGGTTATATATTTAAAAAGATTTAATAGGTGGTTTCTCCTATTTAGGTCTCGCCTATCTCATTCCGCAAGGAATGGATAGGGGAGAATTATAGTAGGCAAAATAAGTTCTCAAACCATCGGCGGATTTCAAACAGTTCACGTGAACACAAGCACGCGCTTTTCCCCCTCCATCCCTCCCACTCGCTGGCTCCCCCGCCCCCACCAGGCTCTTGAAGCGCGACGCTTCCCCAGCGCTTCCCTCCCACTCGCTCACTCCCCTTCTCTCCCGCCCCCCCACCCTACTTGTAATTTCATTCGGCCGCGCTGCGTTACTTTTACGCCCACATGGCTTCTCGTTTGTGCTCTCCCTTGTTTCATACTGCAATTCAACCCACAATTGTTGTTGCCGCTAAACTGTCTCATTGAAAGTAGGTAATATTTCCCTAATTATCAGTAATTCGCAGGCATTCACCTGCACTCCTCACATCGCTGTTCTTGAACGCGCGCTTTAACGCTCCTCCCCCCTCCCCCAACACAGAGCGTGTCTCACAGCCATACCTTTTCACCTTGCCAAACCCTCTCCCATGTGTTCTCTGGGGTAGGTCTTTATTGTAAGGGGCTCGGGTCGCGTCGCTATTCCCAGCTGTCCCCCACCATCTCCTCTGCTTCCTTTGATGCCCCTGTTTGACTTTCACTTTACATGAGGATTACACAACCGCCGCTGCCCCGGGAGACGCAAGAGCACTTAAATTGAATTTACCGGGACCAGAGTCCATCGACATCACCACCAAGCCGCTCCGGGATTGGCACCAGCTCTGAGGGTTACCCTGGCAACGAGGGGGCTTGTTTTTCATGATCACAGATACTGGAAGAGCCAAGCACCCTGTGAGCAGCTGAAAAAAAGCAAAAATGAAACCAAAACCACCAGCTGGGGCTGTAAAATCACACAACAGCCAGTCATCGGCAAGCAGTCCGGAGCTTCCGTCTTCGCGGTGAGTCTGCCCATACTTTGCATGGCAGTGCGTCACAATAGATTACAGTGGGCTCACAGGAACATACCACACAGGCCGAGCAAGCAATATATTTCATATGTTGTACTCTGGGTAAATGTGAAATACTTTTATGTTTGGGTTGCTTTGCACTTGAGAGTGTTAGTTATGAAACGTCGGTCAATAACGTATTGTTAAGTCCAGATTAGTCTGCTACACAGTCTTTTCACGCAGTTGTTTTTTGCAGTCAAGTTGGATCGATCTGCACAGTTTTGCTGCTGAAGGGTGTGTGCTACATTCTCTACTGTAGTTGGTAGCAGTTAGTATCTGAAGTTTTGATGGGAGACGCAAGAGGGCACTTTATTATCTGCAAACTCCCTTGCCACTCTTCCCCATGTTCCATCCGTTTATTTATGGCTTGTAATTGGTATCAATTCTGAAAACAATATTTACTTTTCCTGCAAAATGTGTAGCGCCTGACTATCCTGTGATTAGTTGCACAGCTCAATCTTGATTAACCAGTGGTTTCCGTAACACAGGGCTGACACTTAAAGTAAAGCCTTGCTTGGTGTTTAATTTAATAACTAATTTAAAAGTGTGTTGTCCATCACATAAACTACAAGTGAGGGCACATCATCTTGGCCTTACTCCTTGTATCGAATTAGCGTGTGTGTCTGTACGCCATTGGAAGTAATTGGCATTACACGTCCATGTGTTGCAAAATGTCGCTGCTCCAAGTTAATGAGTTTGAGTTCTGAAATACCCTCACACCCCTCACCCCCCCTCACCCTCACAGCCCCTCACCCTCATATCCCCTCACCCTCCCTAACCCCCTCACCCTCCCTAACCCCCTCACCCTCCCTAAACCCCTCACACACCCTCTCAACCTCACACACCCTCTCAACCTCACACACCCTCTCACCTTCACACACCCTCTCACCTTCACACCCTCACACACCTCCTCACCCTCACCCCCCACAGCCCCTCACACACCCCCTAACCCTCACACACCCCCTCACCATCACACACCCCCTCACCATCACACACCCCCTCACCATCACACACCCACACACACCCTCACTCACCTTCTCACCCACCCTCTCACCCTCACTTACCCTCTTATCCTCTCACCCTCACTTACCCTCTCACCCTCACTTACCCTCTCACCCTCACTTACCCTCTCACCCTCACTTACCCTCTCACCCACACACACCCTATCACCCCCACATCCCCTCACCCCCCCCTCACCCTCACATCCCCTCACCCTCCCTCACACCCCCTCATCCTCCCTCACACCCCCTCATCCTCCCTCACACACCCTCATCCTCCCTCACACACCCTCATCCTCCCTCACACACACACTCATCCACCCTCTCACCCTTACCCACCCTCTCACCCACCCTCTCACCCTTACCCGCCCTCTCACCCTTACCCACCCTCTCACCCTTACCCACCCTCTCACCCTCACCCACCCTCTCACCCTCACCCACCCTCTCACCCTCATCCTCACACACCCTCTCACCTTCACACACCCCCTCACACTCCCTCACCCCCCCACACTCCCTCACCCCCCCCTCACCCTCACACACACCCTCCCCCTCACCCTCACACGCCCTCACCCACCCTCTCACCCTCACTTGCCCTCTCACCCTCCCTCACACCCCCTCATCCTCCCTCACACCCCCTCATCCTCCCTCACACACCCTCATCCTCCCTCACACACACACTCATCCACCCTCTCACCCTTACCCACCCTCTCACCCACCCTCTCACCCTTACCCGCCCTCTCACCCTTACCCGCCCTCTCACCCTTACCCACCCTCTCACCCTTACCCACCCTCTCACCCTCACCCACCCTCTCACCCTCACCCACCCTCTCACCCTCATCCTCACACACCCTCTCACCTTCACACACCCCCTCACACTCCCTCACCCCCCCACACTCCCTCACCCCCCCTCACCCTCACACACACCCTCCCCCTCACCCTCACACGCCCTCACCCACCCTCTCACCCTCACTTGCCCTCTCACCCTCACTTGCGCTCTCACCCTCACTTGCGCTCTCACCCTCACTTGCCCTCTCACCCTCACTTGCCCTCTCACCCTCACTTGCGCTCTCACCCTCACTTGCGCTCTCACCCTCACTTGCGCTCTCACCCTCACTTGCGCTCTCACCCTCACTTGCGCTCTCACCCTCACTTACTCTCACCCACCCTCACCCTCACACACCCTCACCCTTACATCCCCTCACCCTTACATCCCCTCACCCTTACATCCCCTCACCCTTACATCCCCTCACCCTTACATCCCCTCACCCTTACATCCCCTCACCCTTACATCCCCTCACCCTTACATCCCCTCCCTCACACCACCTCACCCTCACACCCCCTCACCCTCACACTCCCTCACCCTTACATCCCCTCACCCTTACATCCCCTCACCCTTACATCCCCTCACCCTTACATCCCCTCACCCTTACATCCCCTCACCCTTACATCCCCTCACCCTTACATCCCCTCACCCTTACATCCCCTCACCCTTACATCCCCTCACCCTTACATCCCCTCACCCTTACATCCCCTCACCCTTACATCCCCTCACCCTTACATCCCCTCACCCTTACATCCCCTCCCTCATACCACCTCACCCTCACACCCCCTCACCCTCACACTCCCTCACCCTCCCATCGCCTCCCTCACACCCCCTCCCTCACACCACCTCACCCTCACATCCCCTCACCCTCACACCCCCTCACCCTCACACTTCCTCACCCTCCCATCGCCTCCCTCACACCCCCTCCCTCACACCCCCTCCCTCACACCACCTCACCCTCACATCCCCTCACCCTCACATCCCCTCACCATCCCATCCCCTCACCATCCCTCACACCATCCCTCACACCATCCCCCTCACACCCCCACCCTCACTCCCCTTCACCCCCTCACCCACCCTCTCACCCACCCTTTTACCCTCACACACCCTCACACATCCTCTCATCCCCTCACCCACCCCCTCATCTCCACGTCCCCTCACCCCCACGTCCCCTCACCCCCACGTCCCCTCACCCCCACGTCCCCTCACCCCCACGTCCCCTCACCCCCACGTCCCCTCACCCCCCCTCACCTCCACGTCCCCTCACCTCCACGTCCCCTCACCTCCACGTCCCCTCACCTCCACGTCCCCTCACCCCCACGTCCCCTCACCCTCATACACCCCCTCACCCTCATACACCCCCTCACACACCCTCACCCGCCCTCTCACCCTCACTTGCCCTCACCCTCATACACCCCCCTCACCCGCCCTCTCACCCTCACTTGCCCTCTCACCCTCACTTGCCCTCTCACCCTCACTTGCCCTCTCACCCTCACTTGCCCTCTCACCCTCACTTACCCTCTCACCCTCACCCTCACCCTCCCATCCCCTCACCCTCGCATCCCCTCACCCTTGCATCCCCTCACCCTCGCATCCCCTCACCCTCCCATCCCCTCCCTCACACCCCCTCCCTCACACCCCCTCCCTCACACCACCTCACCCTCACACCACCTCACCCTCAAACCCCCTCACCCTCCCTCACACCCCCTCACCCCCTCCCTCACACCCCCTCACCCTCACATCCCCTCACCATCCCTCACACCCTCACCCTCACACCCCCACCCTCACACCCCCTCACACTCACACCCCCTCACACTCACACCCCCTCACCCTCACACCCCCTCACCCTCACACCCCCTCACCCTCACATCCCCTACACCATCCCTCACACCCTCACCCTCACACCCCCACCCTCACACCCCCTCACCCTCACACCCCCACCCTCACACCTCTTCACCCCCACAACCCCTCACCCTCACAACCCCTCACCCCCCTTCACCCCCTCACTCACCCTCTCACCCTCACCCAGCCTCTCACCCACCCTTTCACCCTCACACCCCCCCACCCTCACACCCCTTCACCCCCTCACCCACCCTCTCACCCTCACACACCCTCACACATCCTCTCACCCCCTCACCCCCCCCCTCATCTCCACGTCCCCTCATCTCCACGTCCCCTCACCCCCACGTCCCCTCACCCCCACGTCCCCTCACCCCCACGTCCCCTCACCCCCACGTCCCCTCACCCCCACGTCCCCTCACCCCCACGTCCCCTCACCCCCACGTCCCCTCACCCCCATGTCCCCTCACCCTCACGTCCCCTTACCCTCACGTCCCCTCACCCTCGCGTCCCCTCACCCTCACGTCCCCTCACCCTCACGTCCCCTCACCCTCACGTCCCCTCACCCTCACGTCCCCTCACCCTCACGTCCCCTCACCCTCACGTCCCCTCACCCCCACACTCCCTCACCCTCCCTCACACGCTCACTCTCCCTCATACACCCCCTCACCCGCCCTCTCACCCTCACTTGCCCTCTCACCCTCACTTGCCCTCTCACCCTCACTTGCCCTCTCACCCTCACTTGCCCTCTCACCCTCACTTGCCCTCTCACCCTCACTTGCCCTCTCACCCTCACTTGCCCTCTCACCCTCACTTGCCCTCTCACCCTCCCTCTCACCCTCACTTGCCCTCTCACCCTCACTTGCCCTCTCACCCTCACTTGCCCTCTCACCCTCACTTGCCCTCTCACCCTCACTTGCCCTCTCACCCTCACTTGCCCTCTCACCCTCACTTGCCCTCTCACCCTCACTTGCCCTCTCACCCTCACTTGCCCTCTCACACCCCCTCACCCTCTCACACCCCCTCACCCTCTCACACCCCCTCACCCTCACATCCCCTCACCCTCACATCCCCTCACCCTCACATCCCCTCGCCCTTACATCCCCTCGCCCTTACATCCCCTCGCCCTTACATCCCCTCGCCCTTACATCCCCTCACCCTTACATCCCCTCACCCTTACATCCCCTCACCCTTACATCCCCTCACCCTTACATCCCCTCACCCTTACATCCCCTCACCCTCCCATCCCCTCCCTCACCCTCACACCCCCCTCACCCTCACATCCCCTCACCATCCCTCACACCCTCACCCTCTCACCCCCACCCTCTCACCCCCACCCTCACACCCCCTCACCCTCACATCCCCTCACCATCCCTCACACCATCCCTCACACCCCCACCCTCACACCCCCACCCTCACACCCCTTCACCCTCTCACCCCTTCACCCTCTCACCCCTTCACCCTCTCACCCTCACTTACCCCTTCACCCTCACACCCTCACACCCCTTCACCCTCACACCCCCTCACCCTCACACCCCCACCCTCACACCTCTTCACCCCACAACCCCTCACCCTCACACCCCTTCACCCCCATACCCACCTTCACCCCTTCACCCACCCTCTCACCCAGCCTCTCACCCACCCTTTCACCCTCACACACCCTCACCCTCACTCTCACCCTCACACATCCTCACCCCCTCACCTCCACGTCCCCTCACCATCACGTCCCCTCACACTCCCTCACACTATGCGCTAATACAGCATCACTATGCGCTACCACAGCATCACTCGTCGCCACCACAGCATCACTCGTCGCCACCACAGCATCACTCGTCGCCACCACAGCATCAATCTTTGCAACCATTCAACAACAACTGGTCAAATATGTTCTCTCAATGTTTCAAGCTTTATTACTAATGTCACAAAAAGATGTTAATATTTCACTTCTTTTCTTTGATTTTCGTCACAATAAAATACACTGAAGATAATTTTAACAAATTAATGTCAAAACTTTAAGCTATTGCCATTATAAATTACAATAACTTGTATTAATTATTACAAATTAAAAGCCATTGTTTGTGATATCAATACATCGAAGTCACATAAATACAACACATATTGCATTACAAATGCTATAGGTGTCACATTTACCAAAGTTAAAACTATTGGCATTGTGAATGACAAAGCCAATAAATTCGCTATTTACAAAACCAACACACAAATAAAAATAATGTCATTTACAATACCAATAGCTCAAACTTTCCTAATACGAGACCTATTGCATTGCAAATGCTTAATTATGTATTAAGAAAGGTAATCTCTGGTCTCTTCTTTTATAAATGATCCAGATGTAGGTCTTTAGTTTTTAACTTATTATTGACTTTACGATAGCCACTGTATTTTGTATCTCTTTTATGGTATTTTACCGAAATAGAGTATTATGATGATGGTAATCGATTACATCATAGGTTTGAACCAGTAGCCCACTCTTGACCTGTATTAACCCCTAAAGGAAGAGCAATTAGTGGAAACGGGTGACAGAATGTCTACTCATTGGAACTCTCTTCTGCTTTTACACGCAAGACCTAAGCTTTATCTTGAAAGAACATCTGATTCGCAGGAAATCAGATGACCTTTTCAACTCCCGTAGTATTTCCAGTCCATCAACAAAATAGCAAAATCTTCTACAATGAGGTGGGTAACTTTTTGCATGTCAGTCTGACCGTGTAAAAGGAGACCAGCCTTCTCTGAGATTTCATGATAGTCCTCAGAAGTATTTCAGCATCTGTAGCTTTTCAGAGGCATGTACCCATTTCTGCTATCTATAAACAGTTGGGCTACTATGTAATCCTTTTTATAAACATTTTTTGCCTTCTTCATATAGTTGCAAAGACTCACCTTTTGGTCTGGAAGTTTCGTATAGTGCAACTTCGTTGCTTGAAGCCTGGTGTGGCGTTTACAATCTCCCCAAAACAGCGTTTGTGCATCTGTGGAATCAGGTTCCGAGCCTTTTGGAAAGGATTGATTGCCAAACTAAGTGGCAAACTTATATCTGTGGGAAATCTGGTACTCTTGGCTCTTCCTCCTGTGTCCCATCCAGCCATCCCCATCATTCATTATATTATTTGCTACAGACTTGCTTCCCACAAACCTATGTGGGAACGAATTTGGTCATTTGGTGATGCCCAGTGTGGACTTCTGTGGTTTTTAGCAGACTTTTCAAGTTTTTCCTGTTGTAGTGATTATCCAAACCAGTCTTGAAGAAGGGAGAACCAGAACCAAGAGTAACACAATTAACACGAATATAGTTTTCCCTGTTTTGTGATCTGTTGTATTTTACTGTACAATTTTACACTTATTTGAAGTAAAAACGTATTCTGTTTTTAAAAGAAGTAGCACTGTCTCAACAATCATATTATTAAACGTTCATATATCAATCTCTGAGCTTTGAGTGCATCCTTTGCTGCTTCCCTAGTGAAAACCCAGGTAGTTGTTCTTTCCAATGAGATGCAGTCTTACCCTACCCCGAAGGATCCGGGATAACAGCTAATACTTGTCACAAGTATTATATTATAATTCAGCGTCCCCAGGATCTGGAGAACTGGCACAACACAGTCCAGTCCCCGATCTTATATTTTGGTGAATGGCAAGATATGGAAGCTCTTAGGATAGTAGAATGCAGATCTGACCACCTACTTTATTTAATCTAAAGGGTGATTGTCTACATGTGCTACTGAAAAAGGTGCTACCTGTTGATATCTGACTTGCCTGTGTTGGACTTTACATAGGTCAGGTTAAAGGCAAAGACTGATAGATAATTGTTATTGCACAATTAATTAAAATCATTGAAAGACTGGTTAAATCGTGCTTCTAGACTGTTAGATGTGATGGAGACACCTTTTACTTCTTGAGGCTCTGCTAGTTACTAGGGTGTTAATGGACTTACGTAAACAAGGTCTTAGCTTTGATATTTGGGAAATATGTGAAATCTAACTACTTGTATTTTTCTGACTTTGTATCCCTTTCATGTGAAGTCCAGGGTTAAGGAGTGCTCACGGACCTGCCCCAAAAAAGTGATCCTGCTCTCTACTTTGTCGTACCCCATCCAGCAGGTGACTCTCAGCGCATGCTCTTGGAGCCTGCTCTTTTCCTTACCTCATCCGGGTGGTGAACTTGTCTGTGTGCTATACATTCACACTTTTTGAGGCATGTATTTGGCACTTATGCGCCCAGTGACGCCTAAACATGATTCGTACTGTTTTACTAACCATTAACTGCATTCTGTACTGGCTCGAGCTGACGCTAATAAAGTGCACTTTGTAAAGAATAAATGTGGATGTTTGTGGATGATCTAGAATTCTAAAATATCACGCCAGTTAACTTCTTAGCTTTATGCGGTTTGTTCGCTTGAGTGTTAATTACATTTGCTCTACTTTCTCAAAGGTTCAGCACAGACTGTTGTGTGCAGGCCTGTTAATCAAGGTCCCTTGATAAGAGCAGCAGTGGCACCTCGCCGCAGACAAAATATTTTAACACTTTAGCCCCTGTGCACCAACAGACCACTTTTTTTTCGATATAACGATTTACTTGAGAATTTGGCGCTCTTTTTAATTGTTGATGTAGCTGCTAACTTTCCCTTAATTAAATGCATGAAGGTCGATTTCATTGTGGCAGCAAGGAGACTGTCATGGTTGAGTGTGTGTAATTATGGTCGAGAAAATAATTGGAGACATTTATTAGTATGATCCAGTTTTGACTTCGAGCTTGTGTTCACACCTTATTAGCTGAACCACTGATTTCCTCAATCCAAAATGTAATCTGTAGTATTTTCATACACGATTCCATACCTCAAGAGCCTCTACGTTTCTAAATATGTTCTAGAACTCTTCTTTATAATGCATCCTTACGCATGAATGTAAGCTATATCACTTCAGTTTGGGAACTTTAATTAGGTTGCAAATACGCCTGCCTCGCTGTAGGCCGAATGTTTTGTTTGGGCACATTGTTATGCAGATGTTAATCAAGTATTCAAAAATTGCAAAAGAGTGAGGACCATTTAGTCAATGTCTCGTGCAACATCCAATTGAAAGCCATCCTCTCATCCACCTCACTCCACGAGTGATGAATGACAAATGTCTTACCTTTTATAAAAATAAATTTTAGCACCTCGTTTTGCATTTTCACTCATTACTTGAGCAGTGCAGCATGTTGTCCCAAGTCAAATTCAAGAGTAAAATTTGATCTCCAAAAGATGAAGGCTACTTAGGTCTGGATTAACTTGTGATGCTCTGCAGCCATATTGCCACACACCAATACAGAATTGTTTGCTACAGTGTCTACATAAAGAAGATTCAAGATGTTAGTTATCTTATATGTCTGGCTTTGCACATCCTCCAAGAAGTCAATGCCATTCCAGCTTTCAATCTATCCCCAAATTATTTCAGAGAAAGCTAACTTATTTGTTTCCTGGGTCTGCCATTTATAGACCAACATGTGAGCCCCCACACCTATTAAATGTAGATTAGCAAATAGTTTACATTAGCACACCATGCCACTGTCCTAGCATTGCATACACTAAAACTTCACTGCCACATTAGCCTCAATTTTTCCCTAGTTCCCACTTCCCCAACCCTCAACCTCCCCTTTCGTGACCTGTGAGTTGGAAAACTCCAACTATACTCCCGCTCTTCTATCTATCCTTTTAACTCTTCTCCCAGAACATGGCCATCTAAATCCAAAACCTTCAACTTTCTTCTTCTGCCTAATCCAGAAAACTAGATTATGAATAGTAACCACCTCAGCATTTATGATCTTATATTCAACTCAAACCCAGTGCTTAGTTTTTAAAAGAAAATAAAAAAGGCCAGGGCTCTTGTCAGGACGCCACTGCAGCTTGCACCACATATTGCTTCTGTAGTACTGCCAATAATAGTTACAATACAACTATTAACCATCATACTCCTACAAGTGTGACAGTTTGGACTATTTCAGGCCCCCAAAGCTATAAGAAGGGCTTGGGCGGCAGGTGATAGTCAGTTTTAATTTATATTGATTTAAAAATTAACTGTTGTTGTGATCATCTCTGAATTAACCAGACAGTGCTACCTTGTTGTAGACTGTCACAAACACCTGTGTTGACAATTAAGTCCTTGTGCCGAGCACCGGAAACCACCGGCTCAAATTAAGCCTAGCTCCAACCTGTACGTATTTGAATATTAGGAATTGTCCTGTAGAGAGAAAACGTGTTTTGTTGACACCATAATTTATCTTATCCATTTGTTGTCCGCAAGAAATGGCTACCACTCTTGTTGCATGTGATTTTTTTTTGTAAAACCTTAATCAATGTGCTTACATTTTTGTATTTATATAATTTATGTATGTTATGTTATAGATTGATGTATATAATTCCAAAATAATCCTAGGTATGATTACTTTTTTTCGTTTCAAAATGTTTTTTTTCCATTTGATATTGAGTATACTTGGACAAAATATACTAAAATTTAGGATTCATTTCAGGATTGTTCTTTGCTGATATTTAAAGTAAAAATATAGCATTGTTGTTATAAAGAGATGTTATATGTATTTTCCTGCTCCCAACCACCTGAATGCCCGTGCCTGAAAAAGCAGTCTGTCCTTTTCTAGTGCAGAGTGATCTATTGGGTTAATATTGTCATGGCTATAGATGGTACTTTGCCATTTTACAGTGTCAGGTATTCGTTAGTCTGTTCACTTACTAAAGAGGTGGTCCAGTTAACTACTCCTCTTCAGGCGTGCTTTCGGTCGAATTTGGCTATAAGGGACATAAGAGGGTAAGTGACAAAGTACTTACCTAACGAGTCTTGTTATTTGAGGCTGGGATATACGAATGAGTTGGAGTTTGTTGGCAAATCATTGTAGAGAACTAATGAGCCATCCGAGCCACCTAGTAGAGCCTAACCTATAATCAGGAGCAGATGATCCTAGTTGAAACTCAACAGACTCTGGGCACCTTCGTTAACATAGAGTGGGCATTGACTTAAAACTATGTGCTGAATGTTGTAGAGACCAGTTGGGTGAGAGTAGAAGTGATAGATGACATATCATACATTTGTATTTGAAATTGTGCCATTGTACTGTGATATAAGCATCTATTTTAATAATTTCATAAATAGCTTACATTTTAAACAAATTCTGCTTATTGTAACTGAGCAACTCTGCCTGCACCTGCCTGCAAATTCTACATCTTTTCTTCACATTTAATTTGTGCTTCTACTGTGCAGTTGTCCATATTCAGAGTAGTTATCCATTTGTATTATATATTTTTTCCTTAAATTGATGTGCATCTTCCCATTTAATTGCAAGCTCTGAATTTAGGAGCACACTCCTCATGTTTTTTCAAGTATTGGGTGCTTTTGTTTAGAAATAGTATTTGGCTCTGCTTAAGCCCACTGATTAGATCTAGTATCTATCTGAATACATTTTAGGTAACCTGCCACTCTGCATCATCTAAACCATGGCAACAACTACGTGTGAGAAATTGTACCAGTAGTGTGAATGAATTATGGTGAGCACGAACTTTCCCTTGCAGTATTGTCTGTAGCACTTTTTAATAGAGGGAATATTGGTTAAAGTCTAACGTATGGCAGTGGTTAGGGATACCTCTGAATTGGAAAAAGTAATTTGATTCAGTGGGTACATTTAAAGTCCATTTGAAGTTTCCACTGTGTAACATGGTTATTCCTTATTTTTTCTTATGCAAAGGGTACAACCACCTCTGAAAAAGTCTGGTGAAGACACCTCTGTTCTGGTGTAAAAGGGGAATTCTGTTAAGCTGAATGGGTAATGAAAACAATAATTAACATTGGATAGTTTCATAGAGGACTAAAATTAATTCTCAAAGATAGTTGTGCCTATAAAAGCTATTTTTCCGAGAATTCATGAATTTCAAATCGGGGTTGTTGCATTGAGATTAATTAAATAAATGTAAGCATGGGAAATGCTAGAAAAGCCCGCGACAGGATAACATTTCAAATATTTTTAGACTATGAATTTGATATTTTGGGTAATTATAACCTAGAGCAAATGTGTAAATTTTAGAGTAACTATACTGATGAGCTACAGTTATTTTAGAAATGCAGCTATATTGTTACACTTGTAGCTGGTGCCAGAAACTGGGGTTTAAATGAGGTTATGTTAAGTAATAGCATATTAATGTCTAATTTGTTAAATTGCATTCAGGCTCACCATGTGGAAATAAATCTGTACAAATGCATAAAAAAATCTTAGGATTTACCTAACAGTAGGCATGATAAACCGGCCGGAAACAGTGAAAGAGTTAAAAAGGTCGCTATCAAAGTAGGAAGTATATTTTTTTAAATGGTTAGTCAATTTCCTTTGGTTTACTGACATTTTTGCACTAAAGGCAATTGGAGACTACTAAAATGGTACATGACTCTAATGTGGCTTTTAAATAATGTCACAGTACATTCATTCATAAATTACACCAGTGACTTACGCGCCAGATATATGCTTTCTCCAGTATTAAAATTCAAAAGTGCTATTTTACCGCGTAGGCCGGCCAATATCTCCTGTTAAGACCGGTTTTAAAGTATAAAAGCCATACTTTCATAGATTTAAATCCTCAGTTCGTTGGGGGCATATCGCTAACTCTTACCTGGAGGCCACGGAAGCTGCTATTGAGGGGGTCCCGCAGACAGCGTTGCTTTTCCCCGCTGCCGCAACTCTACCATCGCGGCCGCCGTGAGTGGAAGGAAGCGGGGACTACCACTCCCAGCTTCCACTGCGTGACGAGGACGCCGCCTGCCACCTCCCACTTTCGCGCCTGGAGACTCCCAAAAGCGAGCAGTACCTCCCACGTCGCGGGACGCGCGCGGGCAGGCGCCGGGCTAAGCCCGGGCAAAGGGCGGGCCGTTTGTGACCGTCCGGGGACGGAGGAGGACGGGACGGGCCCGGTCTCTAACTTTCGTGGCTTGGGAGGTGCCTGGGAACACTATTGGACAAGAATCGAGTCAGTACATGAAATATCTTTTGTTATTTTACTAACGGGTGATCTTGTGAGTCACCACTGGAACTAGAGACGCTTGGGAGTGGTAGCGGGCAATTGTTACTGCCTGGACATTTAGTGTGCAGAGTGTATTGAAGCTGGGTAACCCCTTGTTGCCCCACTTACTAAAATTGATTTGCACATGGACATGGCTAGCGCAGTACAAACAAGGTCGTCAAAACTACCCAAATGTACCCCTCTGGTTCCCCTAGATGGTAGTAAATCTAAAGGTATGCCTATATCGATCCCGGATAAACCAACTGCCATTGACCGAATGCTACGTCAAGCACTAGGGAAAGTAGGGAAAGTAGCATCGGAGATTGAGCGAACAGAGAGACGTCTCTCTTTAACCCCCCAACCTGTTTTACCTAACCCTGGGGCAGGATTCTGAAGTCCAAACATCCTTACTGGCTTCCCCTGCCCTCGGGATATTAGATATCCCATGTGCTCACGGTGGGACCTTATTGGCACTGGAGACAACTTCAAGGGGGAAAACTCCACAAATGAGTGAGGTTAGGAAAACTAACAAAAAGTCCAGGCGTAAGAGAGTCACCCCGAATAAAGCCCCGTTAGATAGTTCCACCATTGAAATAAGGTCTCCTGGAGGGACCGATTTAAACACACAAGCGCCCCCAATGTGGGTAGCCCACATAATATCCAACCTACAGAACCATTTAGAACAACTTATCGCCAACCAGACTAAATTGATCCTTAGTAGGTTGGATAAAGTAATAACCTTGGTTAAAACAAAGGGGGCATCTGGAGGCAGCAACCCTGCCTCCTCAGGTAATAACCCATATTGATGCATACATGCTCAGTGACATCCCTGCTCCTACATCGAGTGAGATTGCAACTGATGAATTATGTGAACATGTACACATTAATAATAATAGGCGTGCTTTAAAATGGTCACATCTTTTAACTGAAGGAAAGACTCTGGCATCAGTCTACTCGCTCTTTGATACGACCTTTGCACCTATAGTTGGACAACCCTTCTTATCCGAGAACTATGAATACTTTGTTGAACTACACAAGGTCTTTTTCAACGAATTAAGAAACTATATGTCCAAATTGCCAAGGAAAAAACAACAAAATGTACGAGTGGGATGTCACGGGAAACTCTGGTATGATCACTCATGTAGAATGGCCAAGAAGAAACTCCTAAATGCTATCAAAAACAACCCAAAAGAAGATATAAGACTTGCAAGGGAAGAGTACAAGTTTGTTCAAAAAGTCTCTAAAAAATCATGGGAAGAGTCGATCTGGGCTGACATGTTGACTGCGGCAAATATAAATAATAATGTTGGCTTTTGGAGGTTAGTCGCAAATGGGGGGCATGCAGGAAGACACGTTCCTAGATGAATCGACATGGGTGGCACGCTTTACATCTCTGTACAAACAATATGATAGTGATGTTGAAGAGACTCCATAGTTACTTCCACCCCCTGAGTGTTTAGACTTCACCCTGGATGAAACTAAAAGGGCAATTAACGAACTAAAAAATAGTAAAGCTCCCGGCCCTGATAAAATACCGGGTGACCTCTACAAGCATGAAACCGAAGTTTGGGCCCCTTACATAAATCGCTTGTTTAATGCCATGTCCAAAAACTGTAGATTCCCCGATAGCTGGCGTGCTGCAGAAGTTTTATTAATTATTAAAAAGGGGAATAGATCTGTTCCTTCAAATTACAGACCTATCAGTTTAATGGACATCCTGCAAAAACTCTATGCCAAGCATCTGTTATACCGGATAAATGATTGGCTGGAGGAGTCAGCAATCATCTCCAAATTTCAGGCAGGCTTTAGGTCCAAGATTAGTACCCTAGATCAGGTCTTCAGATTTTGCTGCATATATTGGAAGTATGTACATATTAGGAAAGGTCATTTGTATGTAGCGTTTGTAGATTTGAGAGCGGCTTTTGACCTTGTCCCACGTAACCTGCTCTGGAGTTCCTTAAAGAAAGCCGGCCTGCCAGGGAGTCTTATGATACAAATAATTGAGTTGCACGCTAGAAATCATGCCAACATTAGATGGGGTCCAAATGGTGAATTGACTCGCGATATTCCAATTGAACGCGGTGTCCGGCAAGGATGCGTTTTGGCCCCCACCTTATTTTCTATATTTGTCAATGATGTTCCTGATCACCTGAATGCTTGTAGCAATGACTCACCACAGCTTAACGGAGAGAGAGTGCCTGCGCTGCTCTTCGCGGACGATACCATCCTAATATCCCAAACCAAGAAGGGCCTCCAGGCACTCTTAAACTCCTTTAGTAGCTACTGTGTGATCAAAGGCTTAGAAATAAATGTTGACAAAACAAAATGTATGGCATTGAATCCTAGTAGACCGGACAGAGGCAATTTGACTATGAATGGCCAAATTCTAGGTACTGTCGATCATTTTTCTTATCTGGGGGTGGTACTCGATACAAAGCTATCATGGAAGGCCCAAATCGTGAAAAGTAAGGTGTCATATGCTCAAAATGTTAAACCAATAATTAATAAGTTGAATGCTAGTACAAGCAAGAGTGTAACATCTGTACTCGAACTCTTTAAATTCAAAATCCAATCTGCCGCCCTATACGGGGCTGAGATATGGGGACCATGGGCCAGGGAGAGCTTTCAAGGAATGGACAACAAATTCATGAGAACAATTGTAAGGGTTCCCACTAGCACACCACTAATTCCCCTCCAGCTTGATCTGAATTTTAAACGTACTGATCATCTAACCATCATAAGACCGTTAATGTTCTGGATTAGGATTTAGTCCACCCCAGAATTGCTAGATTACAGGAACAGCCTTCGTGAGATATTGAATCTTGATTCTTTTAACTCCATCTTATGGTTTAGGCATATTCAAAAATGGCTTTTAATGCTGGGCCTGTATTCGTTGTGGGAAAACCCAGATAATTTACCACCCTCTGCTAAAGCCATGGTAAAGAGAGCCTTCTGGTCTTATATGGATAACAGGGTTGTATATGGAAGTAGAAATGGGACCCTAACCCAAGATTTTTTATCTTTCAAAGATGAACCCTGTTTTGAATCCTGTTTGGATGAAATAGAGCCCCCTGTTGCTAAGACTCTCTACCTGAAATTCAGGTATGGGAATCTTATGCTGAATTCTAACTTAGAACGCTTGTCAAAGAAAAAACTGGAATGTTCAAATAACAAAAGTGGGATATGTCCTATGTGCTCAGTTTCATGTATAGAGAACGATGTCCACATGTTGTTCATATGCAATGCGTATTCAAAAGCTCGCAAAAGATGGCTAAAACCCATGTGTGTTCTCCCAGGAACTAGATCTTGCCTCACAGCATATAGGATCTTAAAAACTAATACTGCCCAGTTTATTGTATTTAGTGTCAGTAGGTTTCTTCACTCAGTGTATATTGTTCGGAAGAAATCGGGTCAAATGCTTTGAGTAGAGCTACTTTAAAACTTACCTCTGCTGCTAAATGAATTATGCTCTAAAAATACTGATAAATTAATTTTGTCCCTGCTTTTAAAATTGTTTTAAATGAATTGATGTATGTACATTGTTATGATTCCTTGTTTCATGTATGTATACATGTGTGTCTTTTATGGCCAGCCGGCCGAAATAAAGATTTTAAATGAAATGAATGAAATAACCCATTGGGGAAAGATATTAGTACTAGCTCAGAAATATCATCCATAAACAGGCCCCGAAATGACCAAAGTAACACCATCACACAGCCCTTGACCCCCCGAATATACAACCAGTAGGCTTGATACAGGCTCCCCCGAGTTTGCTTGCTACCAGCAGGGAAGTCCCCCAGAGGGCGCCAAAAGGCACACACCGAGTAATGGTTCATAGACAAGCCGCGACCCCCCCTCCCCCGTAAGCCAGAGCCTACCAGAGAATACCACTACTAAGGGGCACTCCAACACGTCAATAACCCTCAATCTACCTCCTGACTCAGCACCCTATGTAGTCATCCTTACAGGAGTCCCAGTGCTGAGACCAGAACAGGTAGAGACTTATGGCGAACTGAAAAACAAAACCATGTTCTGGTTAAATAAGTGTAGGCCTCTGGCAGGCACAGAACAGGGGGAAATAATAATGGTTCGGCGGGTGAATTGGGTGGGAACCAGGCCCAAGGATGACATTGGGGATTGTATGGTGGTGAACTTTAGAAACACGCAGGTGGTGGACCAGCTATTAAGCTGGGGTCCAATTACGGAGGCTAGTAATATCAGGTCTATGCCCCTTAGTTTCTTTTATCCTAAGGGGGCCTATAATCGGGGGAGTGCCATCGATGGTTTGAAAGGTGGGGAGTGGAACTTAGTAGGGCATAGCCTAAGATCTCACTATGTAGCCACGAGGAATCAGGGTGGGATTGACCTCCAGAATAGATTTGACCCTCTGTCGACCCTAGAAGGAGTGGACTGACTAGGGATAGACATAAACCCTAGACATAAACAAGTTAGGGATAAGAACAATGAACAGATTAAGACACCCCTGATTAAAACACCCCAATATGAGTTACCGCAGAGAGGGGAAGACAAGGGGGTAAATATGGCGAAGTGTTCTCAACCATGTACTGTAGAGGAGATCGAGATAACGGGGCCAGATAGCACCAATTTAGGTAACCAATTAACACATATAGATAATGTAGCTGACTAATGAAATCACGATACTTGAGGGAAACGTGTCTACCCACCCCCTCATGGCCAGGGTAAGAAGAACAGTTGGGCGGGACGGATTAAAAATATTATCCTGGAATGTAGCAGGACTTGCCGCCAAATACGAGGAACAGGAATGAAGGCAATACATTACTGGGTTTCATGTCATATGTCTTCAGGAGACCTGGATGATTGATTGTAACCATTTCTTCCTGGAAGGGTTTAAGTGTTTCTCAGTCCTTGCCCAAAGGTCAGCTTCAGGAACAGCCATGGGAGGGCTGATCATATATGTAGACCTTCGTATACAAGGGGTCTGGTCCAATCTCAACTGGGCATCACAGAACATGCAGGCGGTGGGCTTTCGCTCAAAAGGGTTAAACATCACCCTGGCCAATTGGTACAACGCGGTGGGAGCTAATGGCAAGGGAAACACAATAAAAGAACTGGACTCCTGTCTAAATGCCCAGTTGACGATGGGGCCAACGGCAAAATCGGTAGTAACTCCATCTGTAGTCCTGGTAGGGGACTTTAACTGTCACCTGTGCACAAATCTAAGACCATTTAATAAGGATTGGTCACGGTGTACAGTGTAGAAAGGGCCACACTTCTTGCATTCTCCGGAAGGGATGGAGCTAGATAAGGTGCTGAAAGGCCACAATTTGGTCCACACAATGGACCTGATAGATTGGGCAGTGGCGGGGAGTTCAATCCCACCTTCAAGGGCAGAGAATGTCGGTCATACATTGACTATATTATTGTTACATCCATACTCAAAGTTTGGGTTAGTAGGGCGGACATAGAAAGTAATTTAGCGACCACAACCCCCTGGTGTTAGAGCTAAAAGGCCCAATTATTAAAAATGCATCACGCGGGTAGGATTGGTGGAGATGATATCAGACCAAGGGAGAAGACTTAGATGGTCCAAAATAGATGGGGATAGTTTTTACAAAAGCCTAATAACCACAGGGGCAGATGCACTAAACGTATGCCTCGACCCAAATATTGAGGGGGCCACTGTAGTAGCTGCATTTGAAAAGATGGCGCACCTCATTGAAGGACTATTAAAGACCACTAGGACTAGGATATCAACGACCTCAACACCTAGATGGTTCGACAAAGAATGTTCAAAGGCACATAAAGACCTCAAATCTAGTCTAAAATTACTTCCTAGAGATAATATTTACATAGCCCAATGTAGGCTGACATATAAGAAGGCACTAAACGTCCGTAAAACTAGCCTCCAAATGCAAGCCTGGGTAGACCTAAGGTAGGCGACGGAAAGAAGAGACCTGACCGAGTTCTGGAAAATTATAAATAAACCATGTTTCCAGGACTCAAATGCCCCACAAATTTTACATACCATTTTGCTGGAGCAGTGGCACTCCCACTTTAAAAATGTATATAACCATACGGGAGAAATGAACAACGATGAAGAGCAGAGGTTAAAATTGACAGTACAGCCAGAGATTACCCTGGCCGAAGTGGAAGGGGCAATCCTGGGGTTAACTAAAAATAAGGCGCCTGGCCCGGATGGCATTCCTCCCGACCTATACCTTAGTAAAGTGGAGCTGTGGGCACCCCTACTCACGAGGGTCCTGAACACGTCAGAGGAGGCGGGTCTGCCGCGCTCTTGGTCCTCGGCTACCATAGTTCCAATATTCAAAAAAGGAAATCGGGATGACCCCAATTGTTATCGCCCGATATCCTCGATTGATGTCATGGCGAAGGTCCTGGGTTGGGTGGTCCTAAATCGCCTGACTGAATGGGCAGACACCCACCAGGTAATAACTGACACGCAATATGGGTTTAGGGAGGGAAGGTCAACCACGGACCAATGCCTGAACCTCTGTCTGTTGGTTGCTAAGTATACCATAGCCAGCAAGGAGGCAGTCTACATGGGGTTCATGGACCTCTCCGCGGCATTTGATCACGTGAATAGGGAGAAGTTATGGGCCCTGATGATAGGCCTAGGGGTGGACCAGGATTTAGTTAATATCCTTAAGGCTCTGTATTAGAACACAACTGCATCTGTCCGTTTTAACCAAGACGGAAGTAAGACTTCATCATTTCCATGCACTAGTGGAGTGCGGCAGGGCTGCATTTTAGCTCCTTTTTTGTTTTCACTTTACATAAATAATTTAGATAGGGAATTATGTAAACTTGGAGTGGACTCCCCCCAAGAAGGTACCCGCCCAGTCCCCGTCCTGCTTTACGCGGACCACGCGGTGTTGTTAGCTCGGACACCGCAGGGGCTACAGAGGCTTATTGACGGATTTGTGAGTTTTATGTCCACACTTGATTTGTCCAGCAAACCTGGACAAATCATATGTTATGCTCGCGGGGGGCCAGACCAGATAAGACATTTTCTTATAAGATAGGAACTTACAAAATCAGTCTGGTCCAGTGCTTTTCCTATCTAGGTGTACTATTTGACGGGCTTTTACAGTTTAGATCTTTAGTGGACAAACACTGTGCAAAACTGGTGGCCTCATCCGGGGCTATAATGGGTTATGGGAGAAGGCTGGGAAGATGGTCTCCCTAACAAGGGCTGAATTTGTACAGATCAATATGCTGCGCTAAGCCAGCTTATGGGGCGGAAGTCTGGGGTTTTGAGAACATATATCCGGTCCAGGTAGAGGAAAACAAATTCTTCAGAAGGATATTGAAAGTTCCACATAGTACATCTACCTATATTTTACATGAGGAACTGGGGGAATCTTATGTTGAAGACAAGATTAAGATCAGGCCACTTTTGGCCTGGGTGAAAATCTGGTCCAACCCCGAGGCAGGCCTTAGTAGACAAATTATCACAGACTGTTTGAAACGAGACAAAGTGAGCTCTATCCCCTGGCTACAATATGTAAAGTGCACTTTAGAGGCCATTGGTTGTAAGAACCTCTTTACTGAGCCCGAAGTCCTTACTGCCCAGAATAAAATGACAGTCAAGAAAATGTTTGTGGAATGGACAACTGTAAGAAGGGCGGCCACTGAAGAGTGTAAATCCACAGTTGCGGCTTATAGTTTATTGAAAATAGAGAGTGGAAGGGAACCTTATCTTTCACTGATCCATAATGCACAGGACAGATTTTATATGACCCGTTTTAGGTTTAACCTGTTGCATCACCTGTTGTCCGATTCCCCTGGTTTTATCTTAACGGTTGAGCAGAAGGGTACCTGCGGCTGCGATAATAGGTCTCCGCAGGATACCCTTCATTTTGGTTTGTTACACTCATTTTATTCACTACCTAGGGGAAAGTTCCTGGTGGGATTACTGAAACAAGTCAAGTTTAAACACGCCAAGGCAGCACTAATGTTTTTACAGAAGGCTAATGACGCATATACCCTGTCCTGTATTATGAGTTTTATTAACACCATCACTGCTAGTGGTATTTTGCTCCTGTGCTGTAATTTTCAAAAGTCCATTGTGTATGACGAGCTGGGCTCGTCATCAGCCTGGTAGGAGGCTACTTCATGACAAGCCCAGCTCGTCATGAGCCTGGAAGGGGTTAAGATGGCACTGAGGCTAAGGAATTCAAGAGAGATGAGCTGGATATAATACCTGTATATACAGACTCTGGATAAAATCAAATGAAATGTTATGAATGAATAGTTTTTTCTTAAAATGTATTTTTAACTGATTTTATGTACTTTTATGGTATCTTTTCAAGTGCCGAATAAAGAAATATTTGATTTGATTTGAAATCCGTGAAGAACTAAAACATCCATCTTTTGAATTAATTGCCAAACTTAGATCTTTTGTAAAAATACCGCAAAGATGATAATTTTCATAAACGTTGTTAAACTTTGCCTAGGTTCTACCAAGTTCTCTTCTCCTTTAGTGAATATGAATAGATTTGTATTTCTGCATGACTCCCATAGAAAAGCAAATGGCCTATGTAAGTGGATGTCCTATAAACAGAGTAGTGCTTCAGAAGTTGGTGAAGTAAGTTTTGAACTTTATTGGGAAATTATTGCTCTGTCTTTAGCTAGTACTACAATAAGAAAGACTCCAATTCCAGAGACTTCTGAACAAAACTTGACTTGGAAGAACGCTAGAAGGAGGAACCAGTGAATGTTTGCCTGAGACCGTCCTGAGGCTTGGATACTGTAATCACTTGTGCCCGAGTTTTGAAAATGCAACTGAAGGGTTAGACCAGCTGGGCTCCTGTAATTCCAGGGAGATGAATGACACTGAAGGGTTCTTTTTTGGCGGAGTCTGCTAACTAGTTGTGACAAACTTTTGTCTCGACTGTAGTTAGAGGCACGATTGAGCAGATTTCTGCGCTCTTTCTGTGACCTACTAAACTGGAAACTGACCCACCAGTTTGGGAGCTTTAGGATAGGTTGTAAGGAAAGCTGCTCATGATCCTAACAAATTAGGCATTTTCTTTTATTTGTGCTCCTGCCATGCATAAACCTATACACTGTGTTCTACCTTCCCATTTCTCATGATCGCCTTTTGACGTTTTTGTCCAAACATGTGTAACTCCTGATCCCCTTAACAGTTTTTATTGTTTTGGTATTTGTACCTAATTTTCTCTCTTACAATATTTTTGGCTGTTTGATTTTTTTACTTGACAGTAGTTTTATGTGCTGCTTTCTTGCTTTACTCATACTGTTCTCTGATAAAAATGTCCTTTGCTCAAAATAGCAGTAGGGGTTTTGGAGCATAAATCCTTTTTTGGATTCACATGCTGTGCATGTATTCTGCCATCTTGAGCTTGAGTCTGAAAACATTTTTGTCCTTCTCTTTTTGTTGTGGGCATAGTCAGCCACCATATGGTGGGTAGTTCATCCTCTGCGCGACGTTAGACAGCACCTCGTAAGTTCCTGTGCATTGTAGCCATCTTCAGGTTATTATTTCTCCTTTGAGGCTTAGAAGCATGAGAGAGGAACTCTGAAGAATCCTTGGAAAAAACAGAGGAAAACCAGAAAAACACTGGAGGCATGGGAATGACGGAATACCAGAGCTCAATCAATCAATCAATCAGTGACACTTATAAAGCGCGCTACATACCCGTAGGGTCTCAAGGCGCTGGGGGGGGGGGGGGGTGCCGCTACTGCTCGAACAGCCAGGTCTTCAGCTTCTTCCTGAAGGAGAGGTGGTCTTGGGTCAGGCGCAGGTCGGTCGGGAGGGAGTTCCAGGTCTTGGCGGCCAGGTAGGAGAAGGACCTTCCTCCTGTAGTCGCTCTTCGGATGCGGGGGACGGCGGCGAGGGCGTGGTTGGCTGATCGGAGGTGGCGTTTGGGAGCGTAGAAGTTGACTCGGCTGTTGAGGTAGCTCGGGCCTTGGTCGTGTAGGGCTTTGTGTGCGTGGGTGAGGAGGCGGAAGGTGATTCTTTTGTTGACGGGGAGCCAGTGAAGGTCTCTCAGATGTCCGGAGATGTGGCTGGTTCGTGGGATGTCGAGGATGAGTCTGGCTGAGGCGTTCTGGATCCGCTGGAGTCTCTTCTGGAGCTTGGCGGTGGTACCGGCGTAGAGGGCGTTGCCGTAGTCCAGTCGGCTGGTGACGAGGGCCTGGGTGACGGTCTTCCTGGTCTCGGTGGGGATCCACCAGAAGATCTTCCGCAGCATGCGTAGGATGTTGAAGCACGCCGAGGAGACGTTGTTGACTTGCCTGGTCATGGAGAGGGAGGAGTCCAGGATGAAGCCCAGGTTGCGTGCATGGTCTGTTGGTTTGGGTGCGGTGCCCAGGGCGGGAGGCCACCAGGAGTCGTCCCAGGCGGAGGGTGAGGAGCCCAGGATGAGGACCTCCGTCTTGTCTGAGTTCAGTTTCAGGCGGCTGGACGTCATCCACTCGGCTACCTCTTTCATCCCTTCGTGCAGGTTGGCTCTGGCGGCGGCGGGGTCGTTGGTCAGGGAGAGGATCAGCTGGGTGTCGTCGGCGTAGGAGATTATGCTGAGGTTGTGTTTGCGTGCGATGGCCGCGAGGGGGCTCATGTAGACGTTGAAGAGGGTGGGGCTCAGAGATGATCCTTGGGGGACGCCGCAGATGACTTCGGAGGCCTCCGACTTGTACGGTGGTAGGCGGACCCTCTGTGTTCTTCCGTCGAGGAAGGAGATGATCCATTCCAGCGCCTTGTCCTGGATTCCGATGTTGCTGAGGCGCCGTTCTAGGGTGCGGTGGCAGACCGTGTCGAATGCCGCGGAGAGGTCTAGGAGGATGAGGGCCGCTGTTTCTCCATTGTCCATCAGGGCTCGGATGTCATCGGTGGCGGCGATGAGGGCGGTCTCGGTGCTGTGATTGGCTCGGAAGCCGGACTGTGAGGGGTCGAGGGATCCGTTCGTCTCTAGGAAGGCGGCCATCTGCTTGTTGACGGTCTTCTCGATGACTTTGGCTGGAAACGGGAGGAGCGAGATGGGGCGGTAATTCTTGAGGTCGGTGGGGTCCGCTGTTGGTTTCTTGAGTAGAGCGCTGAGTTCGGCGTGTTTCCAGCTCTCAGGGAAGATGGCGGTGTCGAAGGATGTGTTGATGATGTCTCGCAGGTGGGGTGCGATGACAGCGTCGGCCTTGTTGAAGACGTGGTGAGGGCAGGGGTCGGTCGGTGATCCGGAGTGGATGGAGTTCATCGTGTGGATGGTGTCTTCGGTGCTGATCGGGGTCCAGGCGTGGAGGGTGGTGGTGGGGAGTCTTTGCAATCTTGATGGGTACCATGCCGGTGAAACCTACGTAGCCGGAGAATGAAGAGGAGAGACGCAGCAAAGGGTCATGAAAAATGCCACCTTTATGTTCTGCTGCAACTGCCACTGCAAGTTTGCACAGAGGGATCCACACGAGGTCGGCATCTGTGCCTGCCTAAAGACCAAGCGGGTTGCAGGACAACCGCCGTGACCCCCCGGGCACCGCCCACTGACACAGGCCACGCCCCCTTTGATATATCTAGGCGCGCTTTGTTGGCCAGCGCTTGTATGAGACAGAGCTCTTTTTTTTTTTTTTTAACATCATTTTTATTGCATCACCAATAGAAATGTACAGACAATATAATCATCATTAGATATACAGCATGTACAAGATCAGTATGGTCCAGTCCTTCTCCATCCGGGGGGTGCACCTCGTCCTCAGTGTGGGTGACCACATCCCTGATCACTGCTCGTAACTCCTTACAATGTCTGATCGCTATAGTAGGCAAATATCTCTGGGTTGCTTTTGTGATTTTCACCCCTCCCCCTCCCCAAATTTCGGTACCCCAACACCTCTCCAAACCAGCCTCCTACCCACCCTCCCCCGTGGTCGCCCTGCGCTGGATTAACAGTGTAAAAGTGTCCGGTGTGTTGCAGGAGGAAGTAGTCATTCACTAAGGTGTGTTCTCCTGTGTAGTGCTAGGGTCTGCCCGGTCCAGTTCGCTCTCGCCCTCCTGCCCCTCATCCTCCATATCACGGAGCGACTGCACCATCACTTCCCATGCAGTCGCCCTTTCCAGAGCTTTCTCGTCATTCAACCTCCAGGCCATCTGATACCGTAGAGTACTTTCACACGCGGCCCATCTCAGGCATTCCCCATACCATCTTTTATACGTGGGTCCCACTCTGGACTTCCAGTTCCTCGTAATTTCCCGCTTGGCCAGAATAAGCCCCAGATCTATAAATTTACTGGTCGTCTTGTTCCCAGGCGTGTGAGGGAACCAATGAAGGACACCAACCGCTTTAGTGAACTGGATATCCCTATCTGTCGCGCCGTTAAGGGCCCGCCCAACTTCCTGCCAATAGTCTCCCAGTGAGGGGCAATCCCACAGCATATGGCCCAAATCTGCCCCAATTGTGTTACATCTGGGGCAAGCAGCGTCGGCCACCCCAAAATACTGTTGGATTTTCCCGGGGGTGAGGTATGCCCTGTGGATGACATAGAAGTGAATTAATTGAAACCTGGCATTTCTCGAGCTCTTCCGTGCCCGCCTTAGCAACTGGCCCCAGGTCGTGTCAGGTATCACCACTTGAAGGTCCAGCTCCCACTTGGCCTTCAGGGCCGCCAAAGGCTGCAAGGCCTCCCGCTGCATCCTGGAGTACAAGCACGTGACAGCTTTGAAAGTTCCCACCGCCATCATAGTGTACTGGCAGGCCATCGAGGCGCCCGGTTCCTGCAGCCCTTCCCCCCAGTGGGCTTGCATAGCGCCCGTGACTGCTGCGTGCAACAAGTAGTCGCCCCTCGGAAGGTCAAATCGCTCCTGCAGGTCCTGGAACGGCAGCAACACCCAATCTTCGTAGAGATCACCCAGCATTTGTATTCCCGCCTCCTCCCATCCTAGCAAGCGCGACCAGTCGCCCCCATGTGGGAGGGCGGTGACCATCCCCAGCGGAATTTCGGGGGCATACATAAGGCGGACACCCGCCCGCTTACGGGCCCGGTCCCAGCATAGCCGGAACGTCTGCTCCTCGACCGTCAGGTCTCCCACCCGGAGTTTCTGGTGCAGCGTAATGTACGCCAGAACGTGCCGCGGGGTGCCTTCCACTCTCGCGTCCTCGGGGCCTCTATATACTCTCGCCACCTCCTGAGTAAAAATCTGCAGCTGCGCGGCTAGGTAATACCCTTCAAAATCCGGCACCGCCATACCTCCTTCATCTTTGGGGCGCAGCAGAGTGTCGAGCGCTATGCGCCTCCTTCCCGTGCCCCACAAGAAAGCTATGACCAACGACCTCAGGCGTTTGAAAACAGAGCTCGGGACCCATACTGGGAGTGTCCTAAAATAGTACAAAAGCCTGGGCAGGGCTATCATTTTAAGCAGGGAGATTCTACCAGCCAGAGATAGCGGCAGAGTCGCCCAGAAGTCCATGGACCCCCGCAGGGCATTAATACAGCGAGTGATGTTGCCGTCCAGTAAGTCAGTCGGGGTATGATAAACATAGACCCCCAAATAATGCAGACAACGCGGCTCCCACCGGAGTTCCTGAGCAGTGAGTGGGCACGGTTCTCCCGGCCGCAGGGGGAACAGGCAGGATTTAGGCCAGTTGACCCTCAGGCCCGACAACCGGCCGAACCGTCCCAGTAGCCGCCGTGCCCCCTGGAGCTCGGGGCCCGCATCGGCCAGAAACATCAGCAGGTCATCTGCATACAGGGAGATGAAGTGCGGCCTTCCCCTAAATGATAAACCTGCGTAGTGGCGGCCCAGTCTGGCCTCCGCAGCGAAGGGTTCCATCGCCAATGCGAAGAGGAGCAGGGATAAGGAACAACCCTGCCTAGTGCCATGCCTGATCGGGTATTGTCTCGAGATCAGTGTGCCCACCCGAACCCTCGCCACCGCCTCGGTGTACAGGACCTTGGTCCATTTTATGTATCCGTCCCCAGCCCGAAACGGCGCATCACCTCATACAAGTATCCCCATTCAAGGCTGTCAAATGCCTTCTCAATATCAATGGAGAGGACAAATGGGGAGACAGCACTCGGCCAGTCCGCACCCATCAGTCTCGTAAGTCTACGAATGTTATGAGTGGTGTTGCGTGTCGGTATGAAACCACACTGGTCACCGTGAACAAGGCTTGTCATGTGTACCAGCAGTCTGTTGGCCAGAATTTTACTGAGGATCTTGTAGTCCGTCGTCAACATAGACAACGGACGGTACGAGGACAGAGCCGCACCCTCTCTGCCCGGTTTCAAGAGCGGGATCATGAGGGCCTCGCACATGGAGCCCGGGAGTCGACCCCTTGCCTGTGCCTCATTGTACACCTCTCGCAGCCGTGGGGCAAGGAATACTAGGTATTTACTATAAAATTCAATCGACAGCCCGTCGAGTCCCGGGGTCTTATTCCTGGCCATCTGTTTTACTGCACAACCTATTTCTCCAAGAGAGATGGGCCGGCCCAGCTCTTCCGCCTCCGAGTCCTCCACTCGTGGTAACTGTAACCCGTCCAAGAACTCTTCAAGCTCCTCCGCCCCTCCCGTTCCACCACTCTCATAGAGCCCCTCATAATAAGCACAAAACTTATTCAGGATCCCGGGTTGAGTGTGGCAGGGCTCCTCCCCTGTCTCCTAGATCCCCATGATCGGCACTCCCCTCCGAACCGGGTTAGCGAGCCAAGCAAGCATCGACCCCGCCTTATCACCTTCCGCATGCGCCCTCATCGTGTACGCCTTGTAATCGAAACTACGCAGCCGCTCCAGCTCTACCGCCAGCCCCTCCCGTGCCCCGCTAAGCTCCTCCTGCAACTCAGGGTGATTCGGGCGCCTCGTCTCTAAATCCCTCAGCCTTGCTTCAGCCTTATCTAAGTCATCCAACAGAGTTTTCCGAGCCCCAGCCGTTTGCCCAATACAGTGTCCCCGCACCACCACCTTAAACGCATCCCATTCCACCGCCCTCGTGGAGGCCGAGCCACTGTTCTCCTCAAAGTATCTCTCAATGCGCTCACCCAGGGCCTCCCTGAACAACAAGTCATCCAGGGTGTCAGGTTGCAGGCGCCATGTTGGCACGCAGTTAACAGTCACCATCCAGTCCAGAGACATCAACAAAGGGTTATGGTCCGATAGCGTCCTGGCCAAGTATTCCGCACCTCCCACCGCGGGGAGCACACACGCCGAACAAAGAAACGCATCCAGCCTCACATGCAGGTCATGTAGGTGCGAGTGAAAGGAGTAGTCCCTAGTGGTGGGGTGCAACGCCCTCCATGCATCCGTGAGGGCCCAGCTCTCCTGCCACTCCAACCTACGCTTGGCGACCCTATGCACTGGGGACGCGCGCAGCGGGGGATGGGACCTATCCAGCAGCACGTCCTCAACCGAGTTGAAGTCCCCCCCCAAGAGGACCGGCCCTGCCAAATAACCCGCCAGTTTGCCCGATATGGTAGACAAGAAGGCGGGCAGGTCTACATTAGGAGCATACACATTACAGAGAGATATCACCTTGCCTCTCAGCCTCCCCTCCACCGCCACATATCTGCCCTCCGGGTCCACCAATGACTTTGTGACCTGGAAGGGGACCCCCGCCCGTATCCAGATCAGTGCCCACCGTGCAAAAGCTGAGAATGTCGTGTAAAATAGTTGCCCCCTCCAGCGCCTCTGCAGAGCAGCCCCTTCTTGCTTATTTAGATGTGTCTCCTGTAGGAACGCTATGTGAACCCCCCCTACGCTTGAGGTACGCCTGGACTTTATGTCTGCGCGTCATAGACTGCATACCCCGCACATTCCAGGTCACACATTTCAACGCCCCGTTACTAGCCATCCCCCCCTACACAACCGGACCAGACAACAAAGAACAATGTCCTTACAAGCCCTGCGACCACGGGCCCACCTACCCACCCTCTCCAAACAGGAACGAACCCCCCCAACAACAACTACCCCCCGAGCAACCCCAACTGCTCGCAACTCCCACCCCCCCAGGACAGGCCCCCCCGCAACTGGAAGTACCCCCATCCAAACCAACACTCCCGACCACCCCTCAAGGAAAGGTGGTAATGGTCGCAGTCCCCACTGCGATGACCTTAGGGGCCAGTAAGGCGTGGCTCGATGCGATAGAACCTCAAAGCAAATCAGCCCCGCACACTCCACCCCGCAATCCCCACATTACAGCTCCCCCAAAACCTCAAGTAATAGCGTTCCACTGCCACGGGCCCAGCGCCCCGGTGTCCAACCAACGAGTCCACTCCACCAGTTCAGTTCAACACGCCTCTAGTATCATCTCCGAAGTCTGCGGTGTCACAATAGGGCCCCGGGCTCCACCATATTCCGATTGTCCCGTCTCCGAGCCCGTGCCCGGGTCCTCAGATTCCGTGCCCTTCCCGGACTGACTCCTGGCGTCCCTGGATAAGTCCACTACCGCCTGTAGCGCCGCCTGCCTCTCCGCCTCCGTCTGCGACACCGATGGTTTCCCGGTCCTCCTGCGGTTCCTCCTGATCCGTTGGGATTGCCTGACCGGTTGCGCCACCTTAGCCTCCTCCTCCCTGACCTTAGCACCGTCCGTTCCTGCTTTATAGGTGTCCCACCAGTCCCAAGCGTCCGCGGAGGTCGTGAAGAATAGTGATTTCTCGTCCACCACCACCCTCAGCTTGGCGGGGAACAACAGGGAGTACTTGATGCCTTCCTTGCGGAGCTCCCGCTTGAGGGACAGAAAGTTTGCCCGGAGCCGCTGCGTCTCAAATGTATAGTCCGGGAACATGGTGACCCTGTTGTTGTCCACTTGAAAGGGCCCTGCCTCTCTCGCCCTCTGTAAAAGCCAGTCTCTGTCCCGGTAATGGAGCAACTTGAATACCACTGGGCGAGGAGGAAGGCCCAAGGCGGGCGGGCGCGCTGGAACTCTGTGTGCCCGTTCCAGGGAGAAGAAGGGGGACAATCCTTCCGGTGCCACCTCCGTCCGCAGCCAGTTATCAAGGTAGCCCACCATGTCGTCGCCTTCGATTTTTTCCGGCAGGCCCACTAGGCGTACGTTATTGCGCCTGTTCCGGTTTTCCGCATCTTCGGCCCTCCGTTCCAGCACCTTCAAGCGGTCCATCACATCCGTCATCTGGGCCTTCATCGTTGCTTGGCCCGGGGCTAATTCCTTGACCGTGATCTCCACGGACTTCACCCTGTCCTTGAGTTTATCATGGTCGGCCTTCAGGAGGCCCAAGCCCGTCGCCACCTGAGCTATATCCTGTTGTAGGGCGTCCTTTGTGGTGGCGATGGCCTCTAGGATACGATCTTGCATCCGCTGCAATGCCGCTTGGTCTCGCTCCGCTCCCTCCGTAGCCTCAGTATCGGCCGCGGCATCTCCCTTCCCCTTCGTCTTCCCATCTGGGCCGGCCTGAGCGGTGGCCTTCGAGTATGTTCCTGGTCGTTCTCCGATCGTCGCCGGGTTTCGCCCTCCGACAGGGTCCCCGGATCCAAGGTTGTCTCCAAGAGGCAGGAACTCTGAACGACCGTCAGCCCGGCTGGCGCCAGTCGTGCCAGGGGCCCGGGGCTTCCGTCACTGGGTCACTGCCGCACTATCGTCGCCACTACCAGGGGGCGGTCCCCAGCCACCGCCCGAAGGTGCGCCCAAGGTCCACTCCGGCACCTAGGGAGAGGTGCGATACAATCGCCGGCACCTCTGATTTGTCAGGGAGCAGTCCTCAGTGGGTCTCCGGGCAGATGTCTCCGTTGTCTTCGAGTCTCATGCCACCGCCGCCATTTTAGGGTCTGCGACTTCACGCCTGGGTCCAACTTTCAAAGTCGAAATACTGCTGTGGAATGGCTCGGCGTCGTCCTCCGAGGGCACCGGACCCTCCGCAGTACCTTCCAGTACCGGATGATATCGATTACATCGGGGTCCGATCAGTTTTTCAGGATATTTACCGGGATCGGGCACGGAGCTCCGAGCTCACGCTGCCTACCTCCTCGGCATCCAAGCCACGCCCTCATGAGACAGAGCTCTTGAGGCGGAAGCCGAGAGCAAGGACTCAATTTTTAAAAGACTAATTTTTAAAGATTGTAACTGTGATAACTTGTGCTTTTTAAAACTTATCTTACCGCTTGCTCCCCTGGTCATTGCCTCCCCACGCAGCCGAGTCAGGCGCTGAAGCGGGTTGCAGGACAACTGCCGTGACCCCCCGGGCACCGCCCACTGACACAGGCCACGCCCCCTTTGCTACATCTAGGCGTGCTTTGTTGGCCAGCGCTTGTATGAGACAGAGCTCTTGAGGCGGAAGCCGAGAGCAAGGACTCCATTTTTAAAAGACTAATTTTAAAGATTGTAACTGTGATAACTTGTGCTTTTTAAAACTTCTTACCGCTTGCTCCTCTGGTCATTGCCTCCCCGCGCAGCCGAGTCAGGCGCTGAAGCGGGTTGCAGGACAACCGCCGTGACCCCCCGGGCACCGCCCACTGACACAGGCCACGCCCCCTTTGCTATATCTAGGCGCGCTTTGTTGGCCAGCGCTTGTATGAGACAGATCTCTTGAGGCGGAAGCCGAGAGCAAGGACTCAATTTTTAAAAGACTAATTTTTAAAGATTGTAACTGTGATAATTTGTGCTTTTTAAAACTTATCTTACCGCTTGCTCCCCTGGTCATTGCCTCCCCGCGCAGCCGAGTCAGGCGCTGAAGCGGGTTGCAGGACAACCGCCGTGACCCCCCGGGCACCGCCCACTGACACAGGCCACGCCCCCTTTGCTACATCTAGGCGCGCTTTGTTGGCCAGCGCTTGTATGAGACAGAGCTCTTGAGGCGGAAGCCGAGAGCAAGGACTCAATTTTTAAAAGACTAATTTTAAAGATTGTAACTGTGATAACTTGTGCTTTTTAAAACTTCTTACCGCTTGCTCCCCTGGTCATTGCCTCCCCGCGTAGCCGAGTCAGGCGCTGAAGCGGGTTGCAGGACAACTGCCGTGACCCCCCGGGCACCGCCCACTGAAACAGGCCACACCCCCTCCCTCTGATATATAAGAATGTGTTGCTTCCGGAAGCGCAGCGGACGTGCCGGCGGTGCGCCGAAGGCAAGCCCGTCTGCGCCCGTCCGCGACCAGACGGGACCAGGGGCCACAACCCCTGCCCCCCACATCACCCAGGCCAGGACGTACAGCTCGGCGGCCATCCAGAACATAAGGAATACAACCGTTGCACAATGCACACATTCCTACCCACCAGCTGAACTCCCCTCTCGCTGCCCCGGATGTAAACACCCTTTTCATAGCACTACGTCGCCAGCCACGACGCAGGAATATCATATGTATGTGCTAAATTGCCGGTCACTACCGAGGCACAGCACACAAATTGCCCTGTTATTAGAGGAGTACAACCCGGACGCCATCTTCCTGACTGAGACATGGCTTACGTCTCATTCGGAGCCAGATATAATCTCAGCCTTACCCCCCGGGTTTCAAATTTACAGACTAGACCGGACTAAGGGGAGAGGTGGAGGCCTGGCTGTCATCCTAAAAGACAAGTATTGCTGCCGCACCACTACTGAAACTATTCCTGAGTGCGAGAGCCTAGCATTCAGCATAGACTACACTGCGAACAGCTCCTTCTCTGGCACTCTGATATATCGCCCCCCAGAACCAGCTAAGCTGTTTCACAGATCTCTTCCAGATATTATATCCAATCGAATCCTGACCTCCGCCAATTACACGGTCCTAGGAGATCTTAATTTCCATTTTAATTCCCCCACAGATCACACTGCCAGGGAACTAACAGACGATCTAGCAGCCCTACAGTTAATCCAGCTGGTCACAGCCCCCACCCATGAAAAGGGTAACCTCCTTGACCCGATTTTTAGCAATTGCACCGAGTTGGTGGTGGGGCAACCCACTCGCCTTCCATGGTCGGACCATTTTCTGGTCCCACTTACCAGGCTCACCGGCAAGTCCCTCCTACCCACTCCCCAAACTGTAACCAAGAGAAACTGGACAAAACTACCTATAGAGCCCTGGATAACTAACCTAGAACTTACCCGCCCACCCTCCTGTATAGACCCCCAACCAAGCAAACAAAATCTATGAGGGTTGGATCAGGGACTCATTGGATACGATTCTCCCTCTACGGAGATCTATACCTAAGAGGCTGCACAAATCTGCACCCTGGTTCTCAGACACATTGAGAGATCAAAAACGCCTCTGCCGGAAACGAGAGAGAGCGTGGCGACTAGACTTCCATCCTGAAAAAAAGTCCCAATATAAAGAGGCAATCAAGGCCTATAGAAACGGGGTTAGGGCGGCCCAGGCCACCTACTTTGCAGACAAAATTATGGAAGCCAAATCAAAACCCAAGGAAATTTTTCACTTAGTAAAAAAATGCACTAAAGTGAACACTGCTCCCCCCTTGACAAAAACGCAAGAACAATGTAATGAACTAGCAGACTTCTTTCACAACAAAGTCACCCAGATCTACTCCTCCTTCCCGACAGCAGCCAATAATTCAGGAGCACCCAATCTTACTCTTTCGAGTGCCCCCTCCACCCCAGACCAGCCAAATCTGGAACACTTCCCCCCCATTAGACCTTGACACCCTTCATCAACTGGCACGTCAAGTCAAATCTGGCTCTCCCCGTGACCCTGCTCCACCGGAGATACTGCTCCAGGCAAGCCAAGCCACCCTCCCCGTGGTACTGGATCTACTTAACTCCTCCATCTCCTCCTGTACAGTACCCACTGGATGGAAGAGAGCTATGGTTCGGGCACTATTAAAAAAAAAAAAACAATCTCAACCCAGAAGACCACTCCAGTTACCGCCCAATTTCACTACACCCCTGGGTAAGTAAGGTTCTGGAGAAGTACATAAATATCCAGCTAGTACAATTCCTTGAAAACAACTTACTTCTGGACCCAACCCAGACAGGATTCAGACCCAAGCATGGTACTGAAACCGCCTTGCTTGCGGTCACCGAAGAGACACGAAAGATACTAGATCAGGGAGGATCAGTGGCAGTGATCCTCCTTGATCTAAGTGCGGCCTTTGATACGGTCAGCTATGCCACCTTGCTGAACCGTCTATGCAACATCGGTGTCACAGGCGATGCTCTAAGGTGGTTTGATTCATTCCTGAACAACAGATCTTTTCAGATCTTTGACGGGGACACAGTTTCAGCCAGAAAATCACTGAACTGTGGAGTGCCGCAGGGCTCCTCTTTGAGCCCTGCGCTGTTCAATGTATATATGAAACCACTGGCTGGGGTCGTCGAACCATACGGTATCAAAATCATATCGTATGCTGACGATACCCAGCTAGTGGTATCACTGGCTCAAGAGGGTACCAGACATACTTCGGAAGGCTTGATGAAATGCCTAGAGGATGTCAAGGAGTGGATGACATGCTCCTCCTTAAAACTTAATGGAGACAAAACTGAGCTCATGCTCCTGGGCTCAGTATCACCAGCATCTTTCATCTCCCTATGGCCTCCGTGCCTGGGCACCCCTCCTACCCCCAAGGAAAGTGTAAAAAGCCTAGGAGTATGGCTTGACAAAAGTCTCTCCTTCTCCACTCGGGCCACCAAACTATCCGCCACGTGTTTTGGCCTACTTAGAACATTGAGGAAAGTTTTACCCCTCCTACCAATGGAAGCCAAACAAGTGGCAGTACAAGGCCTGATTCAGTCCCGGCTAGACTCGAACAACGCCCTATACGTTGGAGCCCCCGAGATGACCCTACGAAAGCTACAGGTGGTACAGAACTGTGCAGCCCGCACTCTGCTACAGATTCCACGAACTCAGTCAGCTAGACCCGCACTAAACAGCCTACACTGGCTACCAGTGAGGCAGAGAGTGGCATTCAAGGCATTATGTATTGCCCACCGGGCCTTCTGGAAGACAGGCCCAGCAATTAATGACAACCTAATCACTCAATACCACCCAAAGAGAAACCTTCGATCTACGGAGGCCTTCCTGGCCGTGGTACCCAAAGTAAGGAGAGCCAGGACCGGAGGAAGGATGTTCTCCTTAAACACCTCTAAGTTGTGGAACTCACTTCCCCTACAACTCCGGACTAATTCGAACTTACTCTCCTTCCGCAAACAATTGAAAACCTACCTGTTTGCAAGGTCCACCGAACTCTAATCCTCTCCGTATCTCCTAGTTCTGTCTTCATGCTTCAGCGCTTGGACGCCCATTGGGCAGCAACCGCGCTATACAAATTACAATACAATACAATACCATAAGCATGAAGATTGGAAAGCCTGCACCGATTTTGTACTGAAGAAACTCCAGTTACAACGCTGACACTGACTGATGCAATGGCTAGAAGACACAAGAATCCCTGAAAGACCTTAGCCTATCCAGTGAAAATGAGGAGGACATTGAGGAGGCTGAACCAGCGCAAGGAGGGGTGTCTGTTGCTGAAGACATAGACGCAGAAAAGAGGGAAGCTCTCAGAAAGGTTGTGAAAGATGCCGAAAGAAAATGGCAGACTGTAAAAAAGCCACTGAAAGGCTCAGGCGTTAAGTCATTGGACTCGAAGTCCCCGAAAGCAGACTTTGCGTCTAAACACCTAGTGACTAAAGACCCGCACAAACATAAGGAGCTGCATGGGTCCCGACCAAAAGACACTAATAGGGGCGTAAGCCTTAGACAAAACCCTCAACACACGGGTGATCGAGTGGTAACGATGCCAAACAAAGGGCGCTTAAGGTTGAACGGAAAAAGCGAAGTAATGAGGCCAAAATAATATCCCTTCTCCAGAGGAAGGAGGAGGAGCTGATAATTCCCTGATTGAGTTTCGCATCCGAACAAGTTCTTCGGGATCCACTGAGCACGAGCAGGCAATTATCGAGGCTTCCTCGACCCCAGAGCTACACGAGGAAGAACAGGAGTTGTTCTTTGACTTTGAGGACAAAAAGACTGCAATGTTTGAGAAACACAGTCAGTTCTAGGACACATTACACAGCCTCAACCCCAAGCCACCGGAGGGAGGCGTGGATAACTCCACATTCAGGACTTCGCCCCTGAATGACCTGAACGGCTGTACAGCAGCCTTATTAAAAGGGCAGCAGACATGTATGGGGTGCAACTGGAGGAATGAAAGGAATACTCTTGCTTCCTACCAGATACATTCCCAGAAAGCAAATATCTATCTGCGCATGCTTCTCAGCATCCTTGACTAAGGAAAGGAGGCTTTCATGACGCCATCCACGGCAAGAGCAATAAACTCTTTTGTGGAGAAGTACAAGCATTCCACACAGGACCACCCCCGCCCAATTCATGTATTCTATCATTGTGACAACCGCAAGAAAAAAGCGACTCCCCCTGTCAACAAGGCCACCATCAGAGAAGGAGAGTAATAGACTGGTAGGCAGGAAGAGGATCCCAAACAAAGGAGGATAGCCAACTCCATTCTGCTCCTATAACCAATATGGCCACCAGCAGTGGAACAAGATCGAAAGGCTGATACAACACCTTCCAGAGGAGTTCCACAAGGCCGTTGTCCAGAATGGAAAAGCATCACTAACTCCGGTCTTAGTTCTGCCCTGGATGCCGCAGAGAAAGCCAGCAGACATGTGCGCTTGGGCACTGCACTCCGGAGACGCAGCTTCGGTGAACAATATGCCTTTCATAGGTGAGGCCCTTTTTGGGCAGGCGGTAGGCCATGCACCCCAACAAATAAAAATAAAAGGACAATGACACTGTATATGCCATTGGGGCACTGTATTTCAAAGCGTCCTTTTGAAGAAGAGGAAGGAGCACGCTGCCAGAATACCAGCAGGGTGGGCTATCCAGCCACCCAACAACACAATCAACATCAGCAAAGCTTCAATCATCAGGTTTCACAGCAGCAGACACCAGCAATGGCAATACCCATCAAGGCAGCCTTTTTGTAGATGGCAAAGAGGAAGACGTCGATCACCAAGAGAAGGAGGGGATCAACATGCAAGTAACTCACTTGCCCTGCAGCCCCTCAGGACCACAGTTGGGACCGAATTATAGGTTTCCTACAATAGTGGAGGTCAATCACCTCAGGCATCTGGATTTTAAACATAATAAGAAACGGGTACTGCATAGAACTCACCAAGCCACATTTGCATGTCCGTCCGAGGGCAAAAACATTGAAGGTACAGGAACTCACACAATTGCAAAAAGAAATCAAAGAACTCATCCAAAAATGATCCATAGAGAGAGCGCTCCTCCAAAGGAGGCGGGCAGTGGCATTTACTCAATGTAATTTCCAGTGCCAAAACAAGATTTTAACACTAATGCAGATTTTATACGTTGCGTATCTAAACAAGTTCCTACGAACTCGACACTTCAAAATGACAATGCTATAAGAGGTAATCCCACTCCAAAGGAAGAGATTACATGTCTACCTTGGATCTAAAGGACACCTACCTGCACATACCCATAAACCAGAGACACAAGACGTTTCTCAGATTCGTCCTGGACAGGGTGCAATACCAATTCAGAGTTCTACCATTTAGCATAAAATCCACACTAAGGATGTTTACAAAAATTCTAGCTGTAGTGGCAGCACATTTCAGAAGACAGGGTATCCATGTCTACCCATACCTACACGCTGAGGCAAACATGCCACCAAGACATGCTAACAGTATTCGCAACTACCATGCCTCGGGTTTACCAAGAGAAATCCTCACCAGAATCAGAACAGGTGAAAGTATTTCTGGGAGCAACCCTGGATTCAAGAGTAACACATGCATACCCAGTCCTGAAGAGAACAGGAGCAATTGCAGAACAAACGCGCCTTCACCAGAAGAGGCATTTGACTGTGAGGACTGTCATGAAATTGATGGCCATGGTGGCATCATGCATTCCCCTCATAACACATACAAGACAGCACATGCACCCCTTACAGGAATGAATCTACAACAGATGGTCACAAGCTGCTGGGAGGAACTAGTGTTGTTCACAGCAAGAGTGCAAAAAGAAATAGAATGGTGGAATCCGACAAATGTGAACATAGGGAGACAACTTACAAGTGCCTATAGTGACCATAATGACTAATGCATCCCACAAAGGCTGCATAACGCACTTAAACAACCTGAAGGCCAGAGGACTCTGGAGCCCACGGACCCCATGAAACACGGTAACTATCTGGAACTAAAGACAGTTTTCCTAGCATTGAAAGCATTCCAACCGCACTCAAAGGGACATGCAGTACTAGTCCAGACAGACAGTACAACAACTATGTTCTACCACAGCAAGCAGAAAGGGCCAAATTCATTCCCACTGACGAGTTTAGCGCTGGAGATGTAAATGCAAATGTAGTGTTGCTTGTATAGTGCACGTATCACCCCAGACGTGGCATCAAGGCACTGTAAGCATACCACTGAGGAACCCTTCCTGGCCTCTCCCTGTGAATTGCCCACTCCTGGGCACCCCCAGGGTGAGAGCCAGGCATCCTAGCGCTGTTGGGGCCGTTGTGGAGATTAAGCAAGCTATTGCCCAGAGTTGCAGCGTGGGACCCAGGATTAGATTAGGCACCGAGGCGAGAATTATCAGGTCCGAGGAAATTGAACCCAAGACCCGCCAAGGCGGGAATTGAACCCTGGTCCCGAGCTAGACCTCTGCATCAGGGTCTGCTGCTCTAACCATTGAGCCACACTTCTCCACGAGATATGGAAATGGCGATCCAAAGGAACACTACACCAATAATAATCCACCTCCTGGGGAAGCCGAACACAAGGCAGACAGATTGAGCGGCAAGAAAGCACCTCCCACAATTGGGAAATAAAACAGGAGATACTGGACAGAGTATTCAGATGTTGGGGCATACAAAGCATAGACCTATTCATAAACCCAGAAAAAGGAAATAGCCAAGTCTTCACGTCCATGTTACCACACCACCAATCCAAGAGGAATGGACTGTTGATTGTCGATAGATTTGCATACACTTTTTTGCCAATACCCCTGATCCCTACGTTACAGGACAAAGCCAGACAACACGGACGTAACTCATTCTAATAGCCCAGCAGTAGGCCTGACAGACATGGTGGAAGATGGCCGACAGAGGAGCTCTATTGGTAGGTCCGCTAGCTGGGGGATCTCTTACCGTATTTATCCCTGCTTATAGCTCTCCTCATCGCTCCACCGACTGACCGTAAAGCAACTGGATCACCTAAGAGTAACAGGAGCATTTTCTGGAAACACCACTTGACTGGCTTAGGCTCCACAACGCAATTGCCGGCCCCCACCTGAGAACGCTGTACGAAGAAGGGGAGCCCCGCTGGACTGAGGGCACCTTCCGACAATGTCCCAGCCTGATTAACGACAGAGCGCACACTGAACAGGGTCTGCGGGCTCCTCCGCCGTGCCGATCCCGCCGAAGTACGACCGTGTGCATATCACGGAGGATGAGTCTTGCGGGCTTGTAAGCACCTCTACCGTGCTAATCTTCGCGGAATGGGATGGTCTCGCCACGAGATCTTCTTTTTTTTTTTCTTTTAACAACAAAAGAAATCAACAATACAATACACAAACATTGACCAGGGTGTATCGGGTGACCACTGTTACATATTTACAGATGCAAGCTCCCAACATTAACAGCGAGAGATTAAGAAGAAGGAAACGGGCCTAGGCGTCCTCCCAGTCCGTGTCTGTAGGTTCCAGTTCCGGCGGCTCACAGATATCACCACAATAGGCATTCCAGGTTCCCCAGATCTTGACCCATTTGCGGGGTCGCCCCCTGGCTACATACACTGACCTCTCACGAAACATACACCAGTCAAGATCTTCCATCCATTTCCTTACCCGAGGTGCCTAAGAGGCACCCCAGAGCTGCACTATATTTCGTTTAGCAATCACACACGCAAGAGCCACCCAGACCTCACCATGACTCGGCAAGTTCGTAGGCTCCCACACATTCAACAAGCATCTCCTGGCCTCCAGCTCGACCCTCACTCCCCAAACTTCAGTCATTTTTGAATGTATCTTGGTCCAGAAGACACAAACCCTCTCACACTCCCACAATAAGTGCAGGAACGTTCCAGGCAGCCCACACCCTCTTCGACAGTCAGAAGACCCAGCCAAGCCCATCCTCTGCAATCCCGGGCCCGTGACGAGGAGGGCGATGCAAAATCCTAAGTTGAACCCAACGGAGCCTCATAGGGACCGCTACTTCCTTAGGGGACGCCACCGCCTTCCTCCAATCCTCGTGGTCAATAACAAAGCTGTCGGCAACCCACTGTCTGCGCAACAACACCAAGGGGTCCTCGGTATGGTTGATCAACTTGCTATATGTTTAGGAGATCGCCCTAGTGGGCACAAGACCATCGAGCAAACGATCCTCCAGTGGAGAGGCCACTGGAGGCGTCTCACCTCTGGGGACAACTGCGCTCAAAGCATGACTGATCTGAAGGTACCTTAACCGTTCTGTCTCATTCAGCTGATACTTACCCTGCAATTCCTCAAACGTCAGCACCCTATCCTTACCCCACATATCGCGAACCTGCGTTACACCAATCAGGTCCCAACGATCAAACCCCTTGGTTTTCCAGAGCATACCCAACATCTCAGAACTCAACAGTGGAGTGGCCAATGTCAAGCGACCAGCCCATTTAAGGTCTCTGTTGGCCTCATGCCACACTCTTGTAGAGATCGAGGGAGGCCCCACCAACGGGAACCCACTACGCTTCGCATATAGAACACGGTTGTACTCTCCCCCCGGCACTTGACCGCTGTCCATCGCATATCCGGGGTCTACTGGCGAGCCGTATATAGCATGGTTTATGGGGGCCAACTGAGACGCCCAGTAGTATTTCCGAATGCTAGGCAGACCAATGCCTCTGTCGTACCATGGCAGCATCAATTTCGACAGCGCGATGCGCGGCCTCCCCTCCCACAGAAGGCTACGCTGTAGAGACTCAATCTCGCTAAAGTACGACTGCGGCACAGGGTCAAAGGAGTTTCGTAGTGCATATAGGGATCGCGAGAGAGCCATCATTTTGAAAAGGACGGCCCGGCCCAACAGGGAGAGTGGGCGTGTCTTCTACCGCGCAACATCCGACCGGTGTCTAGCTAAGGGGGGGCAACAGGTTCAACCGGAAGCGCACCTTAGGATCACAAGGAATCTGGATCCCGAGATAGTGAAAGCTAACCGACTCCAGTCTCACAGGGCAATTCTCAGGCACTCTAAGGGGGTCTCCGCTCAACACAAAAAGGACTGACTTCGCCCAATTAATCGCAAATCCCGAATACCTGCCGAAGATGGCCAGGACGTCCATGAAAACAATAAGGGAACTGCGTGGGGAGGTCAAGTATAGCAAAATATCATCAGCGTAAAGTGAAATCTTGTCCTCCCATTCCGCAGTCCAACGCAGCCCTCTGATCGAGCGGTCCCTCCGCACCCAGGCCGCTAGCGGCTCCAAAGCCAAAGCAAACAAAAGAGGCGAGAGGGGGCATCCCTGTCGTGTTCCCCGTCCGAGAGAAAAGTCTCGCGACTTATGATTGTTCACGACCACGCGGGACATGCGGGCCGAATATAAAAGACGGACCCAGCCAAGAAATACAGGGCCAAACCCCAGCTTCGTCAAAACCGCAAAAAGGTAGGGCCACTCCACCGGGTCAAAGGCCATAGTAACGTCAAGCGACAACAAAACTGCTGGCTCATGGATGTGAGACGCACCCGCCACCACACCATGCAACCGACGGATATTAAGTGCGGTGTTACGCCGCGGCATGAAACCGGACTGATCTGGATGGATCAAGGTCAAGATAACTTTCATCAAACGGGTGGCTAGCAGTTTGGGCAAGATCTTGGGCTCCGCGTTCAACAAAGAAATAGGTCAGTATGAAGAGTAGTCTGGGCTTACCCTCCTTATAAATGACTACAATGTTGGCAACTCGTGGATCATAGGGCAGCACCCCCCCGATCCCGGCTTTCCATGTACATATCCTTCAGATACAGGGCCAATCGGTCTGCGTGTGGCTTAAACAACTCGATGGGGAGGCCGTTGGGGCCTGAAGCCTTACCAGAATGGACCCCCTTATTGCCATTGCCACCTCATCGTTGGTGAGGGCAGAGTCTAGCAATTTCCTGTGATCGTCTGACAAGGCAGGCATCGGTATATCACGAATCATATCAACGTTGTCGACCTCAGTAAACGTTCCAGCCGCAGTATATACCTCCTCATAATATCGCGCAAGTTCCTGAACTATCGACTGAGGATCCGATGTGACCGCAGGACCCACATTCAGTTCCGGCACCAAACAAGACCCCCAGTCACCCTTTTCCAACCAGGCGATCAACTTCCCTGCCTTATCACCGTGCTCATAGATCCTACTCCGTTGAGGCCTTCGCACCGTCACGCGTCATTGACTTGTATTCATCCCGGAGCAGCCCGAGGCGATGGCTCGCCCCAGGGTCGCTCCCGGAGGAAGCTGCGATTTCCAAGGCCACAAGCTCTGCCTCCACTCTATCCAATTCCTCCCTCCTCTTCTTCTTCTGACCAGATACAAGGGAGAGGGCCTCCCCCCTTATTACAGTCTTGTACGCTTCCCAGAGGGAACACCTTGATGTGACCGATCCTTCGTTTTCGCGAAAAAAACTATCTGTGACCCACATAAGTTCCTTTTTCACCACAGGGTCTTTCAGACGCCACGCACTTGTAGGAACTATTCTACCAATATCACCCTGCCCCAAACACAGCCGAAGCCAGATCGGCGAGTGGTCAGAAACCACCCTCGCCAAGTGGGCCACTTCACTAACTAAGGTCGCTTTGGCCGCCGGCAAAAGCACATGATCAATTCTGGAGAGAGAGTGGTGTGCCGCAGAGGCATGTGTATACTCTGTGGCACTCGGATGTCTGAGACGCCAAGCATCTAACAACCCTGACGTAAAAATAAAGTCTGGTAGCCACCCACGAGAGGGCAACAACACACGGGAGGGGCGCCTATCTAGTTCGCCATCCATGACTGCATTAAAGTCCCCGCCCAGCACCATAATGCCAGCGGGCAGTGTGAGAAACATCCGGCCTAAGTCACAAAACGTGTCGGCCTGCAACGCAGGGGTGACATAGATAGACACAAACTTAACCGTCCTACCATCCCAGAAACCCGATATGCCTACATAACGACCACGATTGTCAGACTAGGTCGATCGGATCGTGAAGGGAAAGGAGGTCTTCACTAAGATGCCCACTCCCCTCGAGCCAGAAGTAAAACCAGCATGAGCAACAAGCTTATACCGTCCCCTGTGCAGCGCCATACATCGCTTCCCCATTAGATACGTTTCCTGCAGCAAAACGACATCCGGCATGTGCCGTCTAATGAGCTGACTCACCATAGTGCGTTTTATCTTATCACCCAATCCATTCACTTTTCAGCTGAGGACAGAGAACCCCAGGTCCTGTCTAGCGGAAGCCATGCATCATTCCAAGAAAGAACAGGAGATCCAAAGGCACCCTTATCAATCCCTGGTCACTTACAACAAACAAATCAACACATAAAAAACAGCCAAACCCCCAGCCCCCCACCCTGCACCCCTGCATGTAGCAAATGCACATCCCCAGCTCGCAGTGTCTGTCGCCCCCACTAACAAGTATCTAAAAGTAGAAAAACGGAGGAGGACCTTACAACAGGCCGCCCGACCCCACCACCCCAAACCAACCCTTGTCCCCCCCCCCCCCCCCCCCCCCCCCCAACCGGAATAATCACATAAAAAAGTGTCTCGGGCAAAAAATAGTCCAGAGGGAGGGGAAAAAGAACGAACAGCCCCTACTAGACCCCCTGCACCAGTGATAGGATGTGTGCGGCTTACAGCTCCAAGCAGTACACTATTCTTCGCTGTCCGTTTGGGCCTGAGCCCCAGAGTCCAATCTCTCAATTCGGTCCAACCAGTCCGCGGCCACCTCAGGATTATCGAAGAACCAAGTCTTTCCATCATGTTCGATCCTCAATTGTGCGGGATACAGCATTGAATACTTCACATCCCTGTCTCTCAACCGCCGCTTGATGGACATAAAGCCTTTTCGCTGTCTCTGAACCAGTGAAGTCCGGAAAAAACAACAGCGGAGCGTTCTCATAGGCCAACAGCCCAGTGGACCTCGCCGATTGGAGAATAGTATCCCTGTCGCGAAAATTCAGGACCCTGGCAATGATCGGACGCGGAGGTGCCCCAACCTTCGGGCGGCCTCCGGGAATCCTGTGTGCCCTCTCCACAGTAAAGAAATTACTAAGGCCCTTCGGCTTGAGATGGTTCAGGATGAGGTCCTCGACAAAGAGGTCCGGGGTCGCCCCTTCGGATTTCTCCGGAACCCCCAAAATGCGGACATTGTTGCGGCGTGCCCGACCCTTATACTCGTCGAGCTTACGATCAAATTGATGTCGGGCCGATGTTGTTGCACTCCACCCCGTATGTCTCAGCACCCGGATCCCCGGTCCCCGAGACCACAGGCCCCAATTTTCTCAACAACGATATTTGGTCGCCGCAGCCACCAAACGAGCCACAATTTCACCTAGCGACTCAGGTGCTGGTCCCCCACCCGATGGTAGGGACAGGGCTCAGGATAATATGCCAAATAGTCGGTCAGGATGTGGCGGCCGGTAGAGCCGATGCTCAAGCGGCCATCTTGGTCGCTGGCTCGGCTCCTCCCCCGCCACGAGATCTTTAATATTCTTCCATACCCGTCCCCCCCCCCCCCCCCGACCCCCCCCCCCCCCCTTCACCGGATTCAACAATGCCTCCACATCGCACCCACCACCACATCACGTACTGACAACAAATCAAGGAGGTCGGGTTCCCCTCCAGGCGGATGGTAAAGAGTACGCCCGTCGGCCGAGCTCAACTGCAGCACACAGAAATCCCATCTCTCCTCACATTGGGCGGAGTTGCGAGGTAGCGCTGGCAGCCTCCTTGACGAGCACAGAGGGGTTGGAACAAGCGGGAGACGTCTAGTTGCGCCCCGAGCGCCCGGGAACTGCAATAAACTAAGGTAACAGTAGCCTCTCTCACCCCTCCCCCTGCCTCTCCTTCAAATCTCCATAGCACGAGCATTTTTTAATTTTGATCAATGCCCAGAATGGCCCCCTGGCCCCCTCTTGCATACAGAGGGAGATGTGCCCATTTATGTTTGGAGGCCCTATGACCTAGAAGCCTCCTGATCTCTAGGCATCCATTAATAGCTCTGCATTTCCCTGAGAGGAAATCCACTGATAACTCACAAAATGGCCACAATAAGATATTCATGGAAAAAGGACTTCCTACCTTGATCACCTCTAACAGAAATCGACAGAGGACTTCAAGGCCAGCACTGGTTAGCAAGCTGAGCAGCCATCTTGGACTGTCCTCGTGCTACCTCTCCCCCCCTAATTGAGCAGCCCACTACAAAGACAGTTCCTTTTGTTTACTCTCCATAATTCTAATCTTCACACACGCTATGGAGCTCACCGGGAATGTAATTTATTCCATCACCTACCCTCCAAACTTCCCCAAAAAAGCAGCGAAATGCTACAAACACAACCTATTAAAATCTCATTCTGAAACCCCCGTCTCTGACCCTTACTTCTCTATGCACAAAGGGCTCATCAAGAACGACATCATCCTCTGCGCCAAAAGCAGAGCGCAATGGGGTAAAGCCTTTATTGCTCTCTTCAAGATCTCTTCATGAAGAAAACGGCGCACAGATTCACCCTAACTATCCTACCTTCCACATTCTCCAATGTTGCAGCCACTGTCAATATCTACCACAACGCAATCATCCTCATTCAATCCTCTGACCACAACCTTAATAAGTTAGACCACATATTTCCACTCATCAGGGAGAGAGTCTCGCTAATGCACCCCTCCTCTCCATCCAATCGCTGCGAAAGCCTCAACTCCCATCTTCATCCAGTTACAATTCAGGATTCCCAACTATCCCCATTTGCTTTCTTACAAACTCTAGACATCAACAACTCCCAATCTAAGAACTCATCCCACCTTACATCCACCTCCCTCCCAAACCCCTCCAATACACTATCTCGCCCTCCTCTCCCTGCATCACTTCCGCCTCCCTCCCCCTCACCAGCCTTCCAAGCACCTCCCCTCAGCCCATATTCCCCACCTATACCACCTATTATTATGGCCCAGCCGTCTCTCAATCTCCCTACCCAACACTCCCACCCCCTCCCACTCCCCCGCCCACCACCACTAATCCAAACACCGTTTTTCAACCCCTCACCTTCACCACCACAGATCCTAGCTTTGCACCCCTCCTGCATCGCCCACCACTCGCACCACCCCCCACTGCACCATTTCTCATAGCACTTCACTCCAGCCCACCAATCCCACCTCTACCCCCACGGATCTCAACTTAACCTTCTCTGTGCCCCCCTCCTCCCTGCCACCCCCACCGCTACCCCTTCTGATCTTGACCTAACCGTCTCCCTATCACTTTACCCTACACCTTCTCCATCCCCCCGCACCCGTTCATCACTACCCTTAGCTTCCCCTATCAGCTCATCAAATCCAACCCTACCCCCACTGATCCTGATTCAGCAGTCACTCAGCTCCCCCCCCTGACCTTCCCAATCCCCACCCCCCCCTTCATTGACACACCCACAGATAGAGCACTACTCGGCCCATTTCATCAGCACTACCTTTCATTATTGACACAATCACGCGTGTCCCCAAACTCAAACAGATAATATTAACCCTCCAGCAGGTCAAATCTTGCATCTAGCCCCTTTATGATATGATCTTACAACAACCCAAGCTCCTTCGCAGCAAACAAGAATATAGATCCTTCTCTCGTTCCAAGAACTCCAGTCACACCCAATATCTTCCTGCAAACACCCAGGTTCAGGGATCCCCTCACTGGAACACAATACCGCACCCTAATGCCCCATCCCGTCCCAGTAGGATGATAAACCTGCGTTCCACCACAGAAGTAGGGGCCATCCTTTGTTCATACAAGGTTCCTCCCCCTACATTGAACAGTGGGCAGTCAGCTCTCCCACTGACAGAATCCCAAGTTCAATCTATCGCTATCAACACTCAGTCACTAGACACAACTCTAGAGGCATAGTTGAGAACAACCTCACTCTAATCCCCCTCATAACAGATCCTCACAAAGTACCCAACACAACGCGACTGAATTGTATTCTCCTTAACTGCAGATCTGCATCCAGCCGAGATAGGCTGACTTATTACTAATCAATGAACCTGACATTGTTATTTACTGAAACTTGGTTAAATGACACTTCCACTTCCATCTTGGACATTTTGTTACCCCCCAACTATGACATCACCAGACTCGATAGAACGGACAGGCCAGGTGGGGGGTTAGCTTGCATACATCAGAGCAGCCTAACAGTGTCTAAGTCCAATGCCCCAGCCCTCTCTTCCTGTGAATACCTCTGCTTAAACATCGCCAGTAACAACAAACAAATCTGCTTTTTTCACATTTTCTACCACCGTCCTGGAGATAACCTCACATTCATAGAGCAACTCATGGATATTCGAGCATCAAACAGCAGTCATCAAAATAAGCAAATATTCCTGGGTAATTTCAACCTCCACTGGGATGACCAGAACGACCCTGGAGTAAATAGCCTCAAATTATGGAAAAAATGGGGACCCCTACTCTTAATGTATTCACTACTAGTAGGGTATAAATAGAAATATTTTTTCAAAAGCAGGACAGTAGTGAACTCCATTACTAAGCCAAAATGTATTTATTTATTTATTTGGAATTTTATATAGCGCGTAGTTACCCTCGGGCATCCCAGCGCTTGTCCAGGCAGCAACAAAATTAAGATTTTTTCGTGCCGGGGCATTTAGGTAATCGTCGGTCGTGGTAGCCGAACCGAAGGCTTTCGGTTCGGCTACCACGCCTGACGATATCCAGAACCCCATTCATCACACGACGATTGACACCGCAAAGGAAGGTCAGCGTTCCGGGTCCTTTAACGATCGGAGAAACGAAATCAATGATCTGAATTAACTACAGAGACCACAAGTAAGACTACATCGTGGATTAAAGCCACTCCACGTTTCAACGGACTGTCGTTGTGACCCCCTATAGGTTCTCACACATCGCACTTTATTGAGAAACGGCTGCTAAATATCAAGCGGTTCCTACCACTGAATTACCTAAATGCCCCGGCAAGTCTCTCAAGAAATATATCAATAAGAACAACACACAAGATAACAAGAATATATAAGGTGAAGTGAGCGTTGTCCTCTTGCTGGAAAATCTCCTGTATATAATCACGAAAAAATCTTAATAATTTTGCCACCATACCACCTCTGTTGTGTTTTATGTCCTATTGCAAATGACGGACTCCTGAAGAAGGCAATAGCCGAAACGCGCGTAGAGTTTCCATCCACCGTTTGCTTACTCCACTAGCCCAACTTAACCATTCAGTCATTTGTGTTTCTTTTTCCCTGTGTTTGTCTTCCAATATGTCTTTATAATCTAATTGAATGTATGACAGAGATTTTTTTACCAAATATGTATATTTTTTATAAAAGAAATCTTTCAACAAAAGTGAAAAAAATAATATAAACTAAAAAGACTAATTTGTATACAAACAACATGTTTTGTTCCCATTAATTTTGTTACATGTCACAATATTTATTTCAATAATTTGTTTGTGGGCTTCTAGGGTTTTTTGGCTTAGTAATTGAGTTCACTACTGTCCTGCTTTTCAAAAAAGTAAATAGCCTCAAAGCCTTCATCGCCGACCTTATCTCTACCAAATATGCAACAGCCCAACACATGACAAAGGTGCAATTCTCGACCTAGTAATTTCTAAAGCGGACTCCGCACTGCTTGACTTGATCCTTCCTTGCGACTGGTCTGATCATCACATTATCACTTTCCAAGTCCTAGTCGAGGTTAAACTTCTCCCATCACAACCCCTGAGACCGAAGATCTGGAAGATAAACTGGAATAACGCTGGCTCAATACCAACAGTATTAACAAACTCTAACCTTCTATACCCCCCGGAAGACCTAAATGATGTCCAGGGACTAACCAATCACTACTTCCACTCCATGACTAATATTCTTGATAACATGGCCCCGCTCCAACTGAAAAGAGCCTCCACAAAAGACTCAAAACCCTGGTATGACGGTAGGCTAAATGAAGACAGATGCTCCCTCAGATTAATAGAACGGCGCTGGAGAGCCGCTCCACCAACTGACAACCTCAAGCTCCTAAGACTCTCCAGAAACTCTTACTTTAGAAAATCAGAAAGTCTAAAACCGACTTCTTCAGGACACAACTCGACCAAGCCAAGACCCGACCAAAAAAGCTTCTCGTGCTTATCAAAACACAAACCAAGAGCATACCTAGACTCCCGAACACCATCCCTCTCAATGTACCCAATTGTGAAGAATTTGCCTCCTTCTTTGCTGCAAAAACAGAATCCATGAAGTCTGATCTACTCAATGACCTCCTATCCATCTCAAACATGGATAAGAACCCTTCTGCGGTACTGATTGGTGCCCAATCTAACATCCCCCCTAAATTCAAACTCAAAAACAATGCAATTTGGTCACACTTCAACATGTACAGTGAACTCTATTCTAAAGACACTAGCCTCTCTGAATCCATCCAGCCATTTCACAGACCCGCTCCCGGCTAACTACTTAAAGGACTTCATTCCCCTGCTACTACCTCTATGGACCAAAATCATAAATACGTCTATCCTTCAAGGAATAATTCCTAACAGTCTGAGAACAGGTCAGGTAATGTCGATCCTAAAGAAAACAACAGCTAACCCCTGAGACCTAAATAACTATCAGCCGATCTCTAACATACCTACGTTAGCCAAACTCCTTTAAAAATGTGTTAACATACAGCTGAACAACCACATTGATCAATATAACTTGCTTAACCAATTTCAATCAGGTTTCAGAGCAGGTCATATCACCAAAACGGCCATGACACATGTAATTGATGACGCTCTAAAAATTCTGGATCAAAATGAAGCCTGCCTACTTATCCTTCTCGACCTATTGTCAGCATTTGACACCGTCAAACACGACAACCTACTTGAACTCCTGCAGCACAGAATGGGTTTGTTTGATACTGTTCTTAACTGGTTCACCTCCTTCCTGCAAAACAGATCACAAAGATTTACGGTCAACCAATCCTTGTCTAATCCTATGCCTGTAACACTTGGAGGCCCACAAGGCTCCTCCCTCTCACCGACCCTTTTCAACCTTTTTAGGGAACCTCTTACCGATCTTCTCACCCTCACTAAAATCTATTTCCATATGTATGCAGACGACACCCAAATCTACCTCAAGATCCACTCACTGGATGACATCAAATCTCTCAAATCCACCTTATTAAAAACCCAAACTTGGCTGGCCGCAAATCCTCTGAAACTAATCTCCCTCAATACGGAATTCCTCCTTTTTGCCCCCCCACCCCCAACAAATCACCCAAAACCTTAGATTGGTTGAAGCATTTAACAGCTCTCAAAGCTCAACCGCACAACGTAGATTCAGCAAAATCACTTGGGATTATTCTTGACAGCAACATAGAGGTGCAGAATCATATCAGCACTTCCACAAAAGGAGCCAACTTCCACTTGAAGACCTTGTGAAAACTGAAACCCCTAGTATTACCTCGAGTGTAATATGGGGCCGTAACCATATGCGGCCTCCCAAGGGCATCGACAGCCCCACTAAGAGCCACTATCAACTCAGCTGCGAGACTCATCACAGGCTCAAAGAGAAATTCTCACATATCCCCCGACCTCAGATCCCTCAACTGGCTACCGTTTGAAGCTAGAATTAATCTTAAAAACGCCTGTACGACTCATGAGGCCCTTCACCACAACTCTCCACACTACCGTGCTCAGAAACTGGAGCTCTCTGCTGGCAGCAGAGCCTCCAGGAGTGTCAAGACACTTCTTCTAAAACCCCAACGATTTGCCCCCAAAAAAACCTATATCCGTTTTTTCTCTGGTATGGCTCCTAGGATCTGGAACGCTTTGCCCACTGAAACAAGAGCAAACCTGTCATCTACCTCCTTCAAAAAAGAAGTGAAAGCGATCCTCATGGCGCAATTCATGTAAACTTTGGCAATTCTGCTAACCTCCTGTATTTTACATCTATCGTGGTCTCTGTGCTCAATATCGGGCTTTTGATCCCCCAAGACAGTTGACTGTACTTGTCTAAGTTGTGTAACTCTACTTTGCAAATCTCGTTTGTGTTACTTTTGACTACATTTGACTTGTAAAGCGCTCTGTTACTCGCAAGAGTCTTGTTCGCGCTATATAAAACCTTCAAAATAAATAAAATAAAAATGGTATTCAGACCTGCGGGATCTGTCCAGAGTTCAGATCATTTTAATCAATGTAACACATGCCTTGCTAACCATGCAAAACGTAACAGTGTGCTACCTGCAACCAGCCACACTCAACCTAGCATTGTGGCTTGTGAATACCTAGAATTTGGACACTTGCAGCTATCCCAAGGAAAATAGAAATCCTGAAGGAGGCTAGATAACCAAGCACCAGGAAGTGCCACACAGAGAAGTGGGTGCTAAGCAAACAAATGAAGGACAGAATGCTGAATAAATCATACATTCACCCCAGTCAAGAGATCTGGGTTCAATCCATAGTTCTTTTGCTCACCATACTATCCCAGTTGAGACTGAGCCATTTGCAAATCAGTTGTGATCCTGTTCCTCTCTTGGGAACAATCCAGCCCGAACTGCCAAGCCAGGTCCTTGGCATTCCGTCCATGGATTTAACCCAAATCTGTGACTGGGGGTGAATGTTTGACTAATTCAGCATTCCTCCCATCATCTGTTCTTTTTACACAGGGAAATGGAGCAGGTACATTCACTGTTGCACTAACAACAAGAAGATGGAAGCAAATACAGAGTACAGTACGGAGCTAACATACCTCACCCACCTAGTGTAAAACAGCCTCACCTGGCCGCAACACAAGCCTACACCAGAGGTACAACAGAGCACAGTCTCTTCACACTCGCGGTAATGAAAAGATTCCTTGAATGATCAAAAAGAGTTGCACCACCAAGGGGGCACCAATGCCATTGTGAAACCTGAACATTGTGCTCACACAATTGATCAGACTTTTGGATCAATGCACAAGACAGAGTTGAATTTTTGACCCTTAAGACAGCATTCCCAATAGCGATCATGTCCCTGCACAGTTCTCGAGCTACAAGCATTAATATTACAATAACCCTACCTTCAAATTCACAGAGATAAGGGTTTCCTGTGAACAAACCCACAGTTCCTACCAATGGTAGTAACACAATCCCACATCAACCAAAGCATCCAACTACTGGCTTTTTTCAATGATCCAAAGTCGCAGGCAGAGAAGGCACTTCACACATTGGACGTGCAAAGAGCACTCTTGTACTACCTACAGGAGTCAGACAATTCAGAAAGGGAACCAACTCCTCTTCACCTGTGCCAGGGCAAGCAAGGGAACACTGGTGACCAAGGAGACGATCGCATGATGGATAGTGTACTAAGCCTGATATCCTCTTTTTAACTGAGACCTGGACAGACCATATCTCTGGTCCTGATTGGAACATTGCATTACCACAGGGCTACGCTGTGATGTTCCGGGACAGAGAGGTCAATAAAGGAGGGGGGTTAGCTATTGTATATTGTGATTTTTTTAAATTGTATGTCGAAGCGGTGACAGAACTACCAGCTGAGGCATTTTATTTTTCGATAAATGCATACAATTATTGGAAGCTCCAGGGACTTCTTACTTATTGTCCACCTGAGCCCAGGGCTGCTTTTTCGCAAGCTCTGATGACATACCTGGACTCTTGTATTGACTCGAACTCTCCGATAATTTTAGGTGATTTCAACTATCATTTAGAATTAGCCAATAACTCTGATACTGGTAGATTATTGGATAACATGGCAGCCTTTGGTTTTAACCAACTGGTTATGGAACCCACCCATCAGGCGGGGCCAAATACTGGATGGCATATTCTACAATGATGTAGATATCGAGGTGACCAAGGTGACTGCCCTCCCATGGTCAGATCATAAAGTAGTCTATTTTAAGTTCAATACCTTTCTGTCGGGCGTCATACGCAGAATGTTGTTAGGAAATCAAGTGTCAGATGTTGGAACAAGGTCCAATCAAAGGACTTAGTAGCTGCGCTGAGTCAACCTCCGAGTTGGGCTGGTGAGTCCAATGAGAGGGCAGTAGCAGCTTTTAATCAGTGGCTTCTCTCAGCAGCAGATACTGTTCCCCTGAGTAATTGGTACCCCCGGCACCATGGTACACCCCAGAGTTGAAAGATTTGAAAATTAGCTGTAGGAGAGCTGAACGACTCTGGAGGCAAAACTACAATAAGGGTAGCAAGCTGATATATAATCAGGCTCTTACACAGTATAAAGAGGCTATCATCAGGGCTAAAAAGCTATTTTATACTCAGAAGATCGAGAAAGCTGGCAATTTGGCTAAAGAATTGTTTAAGACAATTACACTTCTATCTAAACCCCAGCAAGCTGATAGGTTTCAGCCCAATCAAGATATGTGTAACAGCCTGGCTACATTCTTTCAAAACAAAGTTCACCTTATCTATGATGACCTCTTGAAGAGTCGCTTAGATATGGACAACGAACTTCAAACTGAGGCAAAACTAGCTTAGTTTACTTTCCTGCACTCAAGAATGAGGAGATTTGTAACTTACTAGTCTCAATAAAATCAGGCTCCCCTACTGACCCCTGTCTCCCTATTATCATGCATTTAGAGATGAGGCAAATCGGAGGCCAATTAACACCTCTGATTAATAAAGTGCTGGAGTCGGGAAAGTATCCCACCGCATGGAAGAGAGCGATAATTAGACCTATTCTTAAGAAAGCCACCTTGGACCCCTCAGAACCTAAAAACTTTCATCCTTCCCATAGCAGCCAAAGTCTTGGAGAAAGCATTGAACAAGACTCTAACAGAGTACCTTGATACTATCAACTTGCTGGATCCGTCCCAACATGGCTTTAGGTGTTATCATTCTACAGAAACTGCTCTCGTGGTAGCAACTGAATAGATCCGGAAGGCTGTTGACGGAGGGGGCAAGGCGATTCTCGTCTTGTTGGATCTGTTGGCAGCTTTCGACACCGTAAATCATTCAGTGCTAGTCCAATGGATGCAGGACATTGGCATAGGGGGTACTGCCTTGGCTCTCCTTACATCATTCCTGGAAGGAAGGGAACAAAGGCTGCATTGGGAGGGATTGCAATCAGATGGTTTTGGTCTTCCTTGTGGGGTGCCGCAGGGTTTAGCGCTTTCGCCGACTCTGTTCAATGTCTATGTCACCCCCTTGGCCAGACTTGTCAGGAAGCACAGTTTTGTAATGGTGTCTTATGAAGACGATTTTCAACTAATCATCTCGCTGGCAAAGCAACCTGAGGATACCGCTGTCAGGTTCCATGGTTGCCTTCTGGAGATCTTGACCTGGATGAACCAGTGTTATTTAAAAATCAATACAGATAAAACGTAAATTATGGAATTTGGGCAAGGACAACTCTTGTAGAACTCCTCGTGGTGGCCAACAAGTGCAGGGGATTGTCCCAACCCGGTCCCTAAAGTCAGGAATCTTTTGGTGATTTTTGACAGTCAGCTGAGTTTCTCAGCTCATGTAAACAGCCTTACATCCTCCTGCTTCCACCTTATAAAAAAGCTGAGAAAAATCTTCCGTTTCATTGATCAGTCTTTACAAAGGAAAGTGGTAGTGAGGCACCTGCTTTCCAAATTGGATTACTGTAATGCGCTGCTTCTGGGAATTGATAAAGCCCAGAGTAACACATTACAGTTCCTGCAAAATGCAGCTTCTAGGCTGTTGCTAAACATTCCTCAAGGCAGCTCAGCGTCGAAGAGAATAAGAGCTCTTCACTGTCTCCCTGTTCAGAAAAGGGTGGAGTTTAAGGCCCTATGTACTGTCCATAAAGTGTACTATGGGGGAGGGGCTAAGGATAATCAGAGGTTATTTAAACCTTATATCCCAGCCAGGACATTACGGTCTAGCAAAGCTTGCCTTATGCAGGTTGACATAATTAGGACAGTGAGATGGGGTGGAAGAACATTCTCCCACTGTGCAGCCAAGCTGTAGAACAAACTGCCACTTGCTATGCGACTGCAGTCTAACCATTTAGCTTTTAGAAAGGATTTAAAAACTTTGCTGTTTCCACCAATATAGCCTGCTCACCGTGTGACTCTCCCCCACTTACATTAGCGCCAAGACGTTGTTTGCATTTGCGCGCTTTATAAATATATATCCTATCCTATCCTATGCAGACCTGTAACACAAGGGCTGGAAAGGCTCTACTCACACATCGTAGGGCGCCCTCGACCAGGAAAAAGGGCACAACCCAAGCATTCCTAGCAAACTTACCCATTCATGACATCTGCATGTCCGTGACTTGGTTATCCCCTCACCTTCACGAAACACCACAGTGTGGACATCTAGATAAACAAGGAAGCACAGGATGAACACAGAGTACTACAGCACCTGTTTGACAACACATGCATATTTCTGCCCAGCTTACCCAAAAAATTTAAATACCACTAGGTAATCAGATTCACAGCATGTGAATCCAGAAAAGGATTCATGTTGCAAAACTAAATCTACTACTCCTACTTACCAGTAGGAGTTTTCCAGATTCACATGCTGCCCACCTGCCTCCACGAGGGGAAGTGGCACTCGAAGGTGAATAACACTGCCAGGCAAGAGTAATTCCGAAAAGGAAAAAAAGGGGGGAGAAAAGAATCTGAAGATTGGTGATCACGCACAGGTACTTCCGGTGCATCGTCTGATGTCACATAGCGGGTGGAGTCACCACCAAATGGTGGTCGGCGACGCTCGTAACAACCAAAAGAAAACAAGCATTGGCAAAGCCAATAGGTCTCTCCTTTGGGATCTTATAATGTTGTAGCAATGTAACAGTTGTTGTTTTTGCACTAAGGAGTTTGTTTTGGATAATTAAACAATTGTTTGGTTTTATTGTATATGAAAATAAGTTTTCTAGCAGTTTGGCTTATCCCTGAGTTAATATGTAAATCGTTTGTGCAATACGCACCTAGTAACACTATACTAGGCAAACCATAAAAGGAACTTAATACAAGGTTATATAAAGAATAGCCTTTGTATTTTTATAAAACATGTTAGAAAAGTGGTTGTACACTAATAATGCCTAAAAAGTGTATCAATTGTGGACAAGGCTCGCTTTGAGAGAGCATGTGAGTTCAAAATGCTACAGGGCCGCGCTCTATTTATTTAATAATAACGCGTCCGAAATGTTTGTTTAATAACACAAAAGTGTATAAATTGTGGACGAGGATAAGCTTTGTGTGCGTGTTTAAAATGTCCAGGAAGCATTCAAAATAAGGAGGCACGTCTGGTGAGTGTTGTGCGATGTGCATGCGCTGTAAGGTTGCCCGCGAGCGATGCACGTAATGAGCCATGACGAGAGAGGAAAGCTGGATGGCGCCTGTGCGCGTAACCGCATGCTTTAGGCCACACAAGCAAAAGCGTTTGGCGAGCTTTTTCAAGCCCCCTTACTAAAAGTCTCGCAAGAGCAGTGCATGCGCTTGCTCAGGCGAGACCTGAAAAGAGGACAAGCACGTTTGCGGACACAACCACTGGGTGGTGGAATAGATGCACAGCATGTGAATCTAGAAGCCTCTACAGGCTGCAAAACTACTCCTACCAGTTACTATTTTGTTATGGTCCATATTTTTCAATGTGAACACATTTTTCAAAAAGCTGGTGATAATCCCTGACCCACGACTGTCCTAATACATAGCCGCAACATTTGAACCTTTCAGGCAAAGGCAATCGGAGGAATCTTCATTAATTTTGAAAAAAACACACACTATTTAGCCCTCAAGTTGGTCTTCTGAGAGCAAGGCATAATCCGGTCACTGTTTACTTCAAGGTTAGATTTCTTCCCACTCTAGGAGATTTCTCCAATGTGTGCTGTAAAAACAGCTTTCGTCTTCGGTTTTGGGCAACTTGAGGATAGCAATCATATGAGCTAAATGTTTGTGCTTACTTTTGTATGTATAGCACAATGCATTAGGACTCAGTTTTCACAGTGTTTATCAGTTGAAAGTATTCCATTTGAGAGTTTGTAATTAAACATTTTTCTTCACCCATCAGTCCTCTATAAAACATATTATTAGCCCTGCAATATAGCTCATCCACAACAGAACCATACTAAATAGCGGTTGTGACAGCAAATCCAGATAGCAAAATTGCCTTCCTGTGATACTCCTCCCATTTACAGTGGGTGTAAATTAATGTCCAAAAATAAACTCCTTATTTTGCCACCGAGCCTTATCTTTTACTTCTTCCCCGACTGTTTTTCCTCTACCTACAGGATTCAGAATTATCCTTTTCACAGCACTCCTTATGCAAAATTGAATGTTATCAGTATATTGTAGCCTGGAATGCACACTCATATTCATTTTTTGAGGCCAGGATGCAGTTTGCACTAAGACAATTGTCCAGCAAACATTCTGGCTGTTTGTGTTCTTCTGATGCAATAATTTTGCCGCAAATGGTGTAATTACGTGACATGGTATAATGGCATGATTTTAGCTTTTTCACGTGAGTGTAACTTTAAATTCCGCCAGCGTAATATATATAACACCTGCGCCTAACTTTTAGAGAGCGAGAGAGAGCGCAAGAATCTTAGACTAGGTAAGAAAAATTGTCACTTTTCTGAGACACAAACTGCATATTTTTGCACTGGTTACCTTTTTGTATGGAAGAGTAATTTGTGGGAACTATATTATCTGCCATATCATCTGCACAAATGTAGATGTGTCAATGAATTCCAACTCTACGGTTCCTAAGTTTAACTTTTCTGACCATGAATTGAGTATGTGCTTAGAATGGTTCAGATTGGCTAGGTAGAGGAGTTGGGTGGTTTAATGCATGTGTCAAATTTACTTAAGATGTCGTTAGTTTCTCTTGTGCACATTACCCAGTTTGGTGATAGGAAATGATGATTTTAATAGACGGATTTGCAGTCTTTTTGTTTTTATTGTCCCGTGGTATTTTTAGGTTTGTTTTTTTGTCCATTTAAGAATTTGGAAAATCAGGCTGCAATTTTATCATGAGAATAGTCGTTTTGTGCTTCCTAAAGACACTTGTTTACTTTTTTTTTCTTCAGACTTTTATATAGCGCAAACTTGACCCGAATCGGGTATCAGAGCGCTTTTCATAACACCAGTTGCATTACATGAGGATACATTATATTTTTTATTTTTGTTAGGCACGGGGAGGTTAAGGGATTTGCCAAGAATCACAGGATGTTCAGCGTCTTTGCTGAGACTCGAACCCAGTTCTTTTTACATTTGCAAAGTGAAGAGCCTTTTATTGAAAATAACTCGTTCGGAATATCGACACATATCTCTTATGTCTTAAAAGCATGGTCTCTATATATTTTTCTGGTTCCATTCCTGTATCTCAAGTTTTACTGGTCTTTTGTGAAAAACGTTTGGTGCTTTAGCTTTATTATGAATGTTAATGTATTTACTTTGAGAACATCGACCATTCCAATGTTTACAGTGACGAAGAGCCTTAGGTGGAACGCAATAGGTAAGTAACGCCTGTTTGGAAGCCCAACCCATGTCCGTGTAATCCTGTTGCATGAGGATCGCACTGCTTGGTGCTTCATCAAGAATGCGGTGAGTCAGGCAGTGCTCAGTTTCAACACTTTGCAGTGGATGCTTTTGGCACAGAGAGTAGTCTGTATCTTGCATTAATAAGCATTCGAAGTATAGGATTAGGGGTGTTGGGTGGTAATTGCAGGAATCACTTTGGAACACATTGGCTGTTCTGCATGTTCTGGATACCCACGCAAGTCACAGATAAACATGTTGTTTTGTCTATGGTTGCATGTTTTGGGGCCCGTCCATCCCTCACCTTTGCCCTGATCTGATCTCTCTCCTGCCTTGTCTGCAGAAGTCCGGCAGGGTGCCCGTGAGCCCACTGGAGATTCAACAGAGGGCATGCCACTTGTCTGCTCTCCTGAAGCAGAGGCCAGTGATGCATCAGGTGAATTCTGCATAATCTGTCTTCATGTGAATTAATCTCCATTCTGTTGCAAGATGGCAGCATAAAGTACATTGTATCGATCTTGCATTTTAAAAGGGCATCTGTTGACCTAGTGGCCCATCCAACATTTGCAGTTTATCTTTATTTTCACATATACGCTCAGGCTGGAAACTGGGACCTGTTGATCGTATATAGTATTATTCTTTGCATGTAGACAAAGGTCAGTATGTTCTAGTGCTAGAACAGGTGTTTTTTTTTAATGGTATTGACTTGTTATAAAATGCTCTCCCCTGACTTGACTCTTGAGTGAACACTTTTGTGTTTTACAGCTGGAAATTCAAAAACGTTGAAAATAGTTGACCAGTAACTGCAGTCTCAATATTCCCATCATATTAAAAATGAGTGGCTTTAAGTAAAGCAGGTGCGGCTGGTACTGCAGCGCTGCAGAGCAGAAGCACCAAAGAAAACAAGAACGCAACTTAAGACTACGAGCCAGATGTACAAGGTTTTTCAGACGCAAACTCAGAATCTGAGCTTTTAGCAACGTACCAGACCCATTTTAGTTGGCTGTACATTTTTACCGACTCCTAAAAAAGGGATTAGAAATGGATAAGGAATCACTATTTGGAAGAGGTTGTTGTAGGCGCGATGTCAACCCTTATGTATAAATGGTGTAGGACCGAAATGAAATGGCGGTCACAGACCATTGAACAGGTATTCACCCCCAAGTAGGTTACTAACATGTGAAAAAGAGCAAGGGGTCCTTTAAAGACCCTTCCCGCTTTGTAAATGTTTAAACAAAGTCTGATTGGGAGGACGCAGTGGGTCATGTGACCACTGCAAATTCTCAACAAAGAAAAATGCAGCCCAGTTTCATTTAAGCAGAACGGGCTGCATTTAAAAACATAATTATATCTATATATATGTATCTACATATACTAAATATAATATATACCAAATACATATATATAAATGTATGCATGTATGTATATATACATGCATGTAGGTATGTATATGTGTATGTGTGTGTATATGTTATATATATATATATATATATATATATATATATATATATATATATATATATATATATATATATATATATATATATATATATATATATATATATATATATATATATATATGACACAAAACATTCAAACCAAAGGAAGAATCAGAGGGACACAGCGGGGATCCAGGTAGGTGATTTATTTCCCAAATAACTTCGGCATAAAGCGTTTCATTGTAAGTGACTTTATCAAATGCCTGCTAACATCAGTTTCCCGCCAGTACACAGCAAATAAACACCCACTTGTTCTACCATTGGTGGTTGTCCTTGGGGGCCGGGTCAGAGTCTCACAGAATGCTGTATCTGCATCGGCAGACTACAGATCTCAGCATGCACCTGTCACTATATGCCGGGTGAGGTGCTCCTCTTGTGTCCCAGTGTCCATCTTTGGGATCCAGGACGGAATTAGGAACGTGGTGCTGGTGTCCTGGCAAACTGTGTTGCAGAGTCAAAACCTCCCACTGGGTCCCCAGGATGCCTCTACCGCAAGTATCCACATGAGGACAGTCCTGAAACCTTGGAAACAGTGGCCCTTAGTTCCTCCGTGCAAGTTCACAGACTGCGGCTGCAGCGGCACTGTTCAAATGCGGGTGTGGTGGGTCAGAGTACTCCCAGTAACCTGGAAAACAATACTGCAATGTCCCCCTATTGACTGTCCACTTTGTGAGGCGGGTCCCTCCAGCGCGTCTCGGGCCTGCAGGCACTATATGCCACAAAAGAGATATATATATATATATATATGTGTGTGTGTGTTTTTTTAAAATGCTATAAGAAATGGTGCTCTGCTGACCCTGCCAGGCCAACATGCTTGTGATCACATCCAATTGAAGTGAGTCACAGTTTGAACCTACCTCACTATAATTTATGAGGTAGGTCGAATTCTGACCCACTACGGTTTTGAATTGTAAGAACCGACCAAGGCCGGACTGTCCATAGCAGGCACCAGGCGTTTTCCCAGTGTGCCGGAATGGTGAAGGCTGGTTTTCAAGTGGTGGGAGTAGTTTTTTTCTTGGGGCTGGTTTTGCAGCAGTGCTACAATTTCGGCCCCCTATTACAAAACTGACAACCCCTCTCCAACCTCCTCCCCCCTGCCTCCCCTCGCACAGTTTGGCAAAATTGCCAAGGCTGGTTTGTGTTCCCAGCCTGGTCCTGGAACCGACCTTTTCGTCCATGGATTGTTCTCAAACTTCTTTACTGGTATTATGTACCTAGATATAGGTACATATAACCGTAAGTATGTTTTCTGGAGTTAATGAACATACTAATGACCTTCCCTCACATTTTTTTTTAACTTGTAAATTACTTTATTGGATTGTGTAGGCTTTTGTTAATCTGGGTATGGCCCTCTCCCAGCTTCTCTTCTTCCGGCAACTGTTGAGCGCTCCTTCAGTTAAGTTAAGCAGTTTGGAGAAAAGCACATCATGTGATTTTTTTCAATCAGCTATACTGTATACGTTACATGGTCTTCTAAAATAAAGATTGCTTTACACTACCTATTGTTAAGCAGCCTACGAGGACAAACGTTTAGTCCTTTTGAGTTGTGCATATTTGTGTTTTAAAGTGACTACCAATATGTTTATGTGCAAATTATACCTTTAACATTTAGTGGGTTTACACCTGCGGCTAATGTTCATCAATGAAATTAAGTGCTCTTATTCTGCTGTTTATCAACAGTTTATTTAATACTCCTGGCCATCCTTTTATCGGTTACTAAGGGTACATTTTTTGTTCTTTCTTTCAACCTGTAAGCATGGAAAATGATAATTTCCTTCTTACTTAATAGCTCATATCATCTCAGGGGACGCGAGGACAAAGTTGCTTTCTCGCATCAAGCACCACAGCTATTTGCAGTAATCATTATATCCCTAAGATATCTCAGTTATATTGCATACTTATGTAGAAAACTTCAGTGTAAGATCGTTGTTGAGCTTCCAACAGTTAAATGCAACATGATTACTTTGAAAATCTGTTACACACTATAAAACAAGTAAATTTTTTATGTTTACATTTCTTTCTATTGCTTTTCAACATTAAGTACAATAAGCCAGTAAATGCCTTGCATTCATCGGAATACAATCAGGCTTGAAATCCACATGTCTGGCTTGCAAAGTCAACGAAGAGTGAAAAAGACAACAAAACTCCCCCCAACCCCCCCCTCGTCCCCCCTCGTCCCCCCTCCCATCCCCTTCCTCAGCAACCTCTCTTGGTAAGGCAGGTTCGAGTGTAAGTCGTGAGAGTAGAGTGAGAGTAAGGGGCCCTCAAGTGGTGGTGACAGGCAATAGGCGCGGCAGATCTGCGATGCGCAGGAGCCTGAGATATTTGGGGCATGTGAGCTCTGTGAACTCGTCGGTAAGCAGGTTAGGGAAAGGCTCCCAAAGGTCATGGAAGGACGCTGTCGGGCGGGCCACGGTAAGTGAAATCTTCTCCATTCCCAGGATCCCCCACAACCTATGGAGCCAGCCAAGGCGTGCTGGTGTCGTTGAGGTGCCCCAGTGTGTAAGAATGTTTTGGATTGCGGCGCTTAGCGCCAGGGCCATTTGTTTGCCTTGTCTGGTTTTAAGGGGGAATGTGAGAGCGTTTGGGAGTCCTAGCAAAACATACACAGGGAAGTGAGGTATCTGTGTATCCAAGTGAGTCGATGTCATTAATTAAGCGTTTGTCGCCAATATACCTCCAATATTGGGCATTCCCAGAGAAGGTGAGTGAGAGTACCAAGAGAGCCGCATGCTCTCCAACAGAGGGGACTGCGAGAAGAATTGCCACAGTGGAGATGTTCAGGGGTCAAATACCAATAAGTAGCCGCCTTGGTGGCCGTCTCAGTGGAGGTCATGTTGCAAGCCATGTGTGGGGCTCTGTAGTAGATTGTTGACCATTCTTTCCGTGTCAGTTCTCTGCCCAGCTCTTTTTCCCAGCGGAGCGGTCCTGGGGTTCACCCCTCCCGGGGCATGGGGCACACAAACGTATATATGTCTAAGGTAAGTCGAAAGTCCGAGTGGCGGGTAAGAAGCCATTTCTCGAAAGGGGTGAGATGATGCTCCACGCCTGCACGAATGTCGCTCTGGAGTACTCAACGGCGGAAGTGGGTGTACCTGTACCGCTCAGTTTCGGGTATGCCCACGTCCCTGCGAAGGTCCTTAAATGTTCGAAGGCCATCAAGATCAAAGAGGTGGCCAATGGATCTGTTTGCTTCTCCCGTCCATTTCTGGAATCTGGTCTCGTCCAGCCCCGGTGTAAAATCAGGATTGCGGACTGTAGGTGTAAGGGGAGTGGGAAAGGTAGTTAGCCCACGATCAACGGCCACCCTGTCCCAGACCAAAAGGATGGGGCTAGTCACCTCCGAGAGGTACAAATTGCGAGGCCTCCCAATCGAGTGAGAAAGGGGATGCTCCAGAGGGAGTGGCCAGCGAGGGAGCGGTCCATGAAAGCCAATGCTTTTCGGACTCTGGTCGAGACCATTCCACCAGGGTACGCAATTGGGCTGCCCTCCAGTAAGCCACTAGGTTGGGGATCCCAAGGCCCCCCTCGTCGGGACTGCGACAGGCTAGTTCTTTATTCATGCAGGCTCTCTGATCGCGCCAGATGAAGCGTTCAGAGCTATAAAGAGCGCAAAACCCCAGTGGGAGGAACCAGCGGTATCGTGTGGAATATGTAGAGAGTTTTGGGCAGAATTACCATTTTCACTGCTGTGATGCAACCGAGCCAGGACACTGTGTGCGGCCTCCAGTTCCAGAGACAGTCCAGCACCTGTCTGAGCAGGGCCATGTAATTCAGTGTTTTAGTGGAGGTAATGTCCGCAGCAATTTGCATCCCCAAGTATGGGAGGGATTCCCGAGCCCACTGGACAGGGTAGGAGCGTTGCAAGAGATGGAGCGCATCAGGCGTCATTGCAAGAGCTAATGCCTGGGATTTCTTCACATTAATCTTAAACCCAGAGACAAAAGCAAATCTCTCAAGTTTGGCTAAGAAGGCTCGAAGGGACTCCCTGGGGCGTTCCAGCGTGACCATGACATTGTCTGCGTATAGGCTCAGTTTATGTTCCGTGCCACTAAATTGGGCAACCCTTATGACAGGGTCCGCACGTACTCTTTGGGCCATAGGCTTCATATATAGAGCGAACAGGAGCGGCGACATGGGGCAACCCTGTCGCGTCCCCCTGCATATGGGGAAGGCGCTCGAAGCAGTCCCATTCACCTGCATCGTGGCGACCGGGTTCTCATAACTACAGAACACCCACCGAATAAATCGGTCAGGAAGGACAAAATGTGACAGGGTGGCTCAGAGATAGGGCCATTGGACTCTGTCGAACTCCTTCTCGGTGTCAACAGAGAAAATCATACGCTCTGCCGGGAATCGCTCCGATCGGTCCACCAGGTGAAGAAGACGCTTAGTGTTGTTTGAGCACTGGCGGCCGGGCACGAACCCAGACTGGTAGGGATCGATCAGCCTGGGGAGATGGGTAGAAAGCCGCTGGGCCAGAATCCCGGTGAAGATCTTCAGGTCAACGTTGAGAAGCGAGATAGGCCGATATGATTCACAGTGACGTTGGTCCTTACCAGGCTTCGGTATGACCGTGATCAGGGCCTCCAGCATGGTGGGAGGCAACGGCGCATCAAGCCCTATGAATTGAAAAGCTGGACGAGTATCAGAATAATCATTTGATTTTTAAGACTCATCCATTTTAAAAAGGATGGCTTAAGACACATTCGATAAGTGTTAGATATTCTGTTCATTCAAAAATGTCCCTCTTTTTAGTAAACCACAGAATAATTTGTTACTTTTTTATAAACTGTGAAGTTCAGTACAGGAACGTAGGATTGCTGATCGTGTGCAGTGGCATTTCCTCTTACAGTGCTCTTTACCCATTATGCAGAACACTGGCTTTTTCATGCCAACCAGACTTTTAAGCCGTTCTTTCTGACATCCAGTCAAAAAGAGTCTCTAGGCACCCACTGGCTTTTCAAGAGTGATGTTACGTAGCATCATTGATACAGCTCAACTTACTCTTGTTTAGACTGCTTTTAAACAGACCCTGTGTGATGCCGTTTCCTTAATCTGTGAAAGTGGAGTACTTCTCCGCTGTATCTTTAGTGTATTTTGTGTTTCTCTTAAAATTATGGTTTGCTCTTAAATCGTGTATGTTCCAAAAAACACTGCTTTAACGCCCCTTTTCTTAAAAGACCTTTTCAGCTGTGGAAATCTTTATTACCAATACAAACATCAGAAATTTTAAAAACAAACATTTTGATAAGTAGCACCTTAGAAATCTAAACTTTCAAGGCAAAATTCTTCCATAACTGCACTAAGAACTTCTTCCTCATTTGCCTTAACTTCTCCAATTCTCTCAGATTTCCTAAAATTACATCCCTCTATATCATTAGCGTCTTTTCATTGCTCCTTAATCAGAATAAAAAGTTTTCTCTGATTACAGCTGTTGCGCAGCAAGAAACACAAGGGATGTAGGAGCCTGTCGTAATATAAGTGGTATGCATTATACGGTAAGATAAAGGCTTTCTTTTGGTACCCAATGACCAATTAAAATTGGAAGTTAACCCATTGTGTTGCATTCTGGATGCTTTTCACTTGAAGAATGGAGATATTGAGGTACATAGTAGGTCTGCTTAGAACTTTAAATTCCAGAATCCAGCTTGTTGCTCGCAAGGTGAAGGAGGCAGGGCACCAACGTCATAACACTATTTAGAGCACTTATGGTTTCCACCTTACGGGACATGAATGAATGAAGACCAGGCCAATAACAGGCCTATTTACGCCCTTCAGAGCCAGACGGAGGCTGGGCTGGGCCATCCCTCTTGGCTGTTATTTGACTTGATTTGTTGCTAAGGGGTGGGTTTTTTTTAAGAATGGGTGAAAGGAAAATGATGCTTCCTGTGGAGTCCAAGCTAATTCTACAGTAAATTGTTTATCAGACATAGTGGGATTGATAAACAGGGAAATTAATGATGTGAAGGAGAGACTGGAAGTAGCTCAATGAGTAGTAAATGAATTACAGGAATTACAGGGCCCTTTCATAATGGAAGAAAATATTGGATCATCAATGACTTAGAAGGCCAGTGATGTTAGAAATATGGAGAACCAGTAGGTTGTAACCAAACGATTGCCAATTATTCAAGTTACAACTTGATCGCTGGATTACTCCCTGCCCACCAACAACACACAAAAAAGGTTCTACCACCTTCAACATACAATGGTAGTAAGGCTACACATTAAAATATAAATGCCCCACTGGGTGGAGGTGGAACAGAAGGACAGGACCTTTTGGTGCTCCAATCTGCAATATTGGACCAAATTAATTTACTGATCACCATTTTTGAGGGGGAAAGTCCTCGAAAAAATAGTCAATATGAATAGCAGCCTAAGGGCAATGGTGATCTCTATATCTAAGTGCTAGGTGGTAGTTGAGATTAAAACAACTAATTCCCAGCTGGAACTAAATAATGATAGTTCAGGTGTAGCAGTACAGTCGCAAATCACTGATGATAGCCATCGGAGGTTATGTTATGGTAATTGTTGTTATATTCATTCTACTACTGTGTTAAAGGAGGTTAATCTACCTGGCATAGTCAGATGGCACCGTGCATATTCATACTACAGGAATTAAGGTTAAACACAATTGCCATACTAATTTCTCGGTTATTCTAGATCTGTCATCTGGGGCCACCCTTTGTATTTTTGTTTTGATGAACGTTCCCCCTCTTGTGCGTACGCAGGGAGAAAACTGGTCACAGCTAAGTAATAAAGTAGTGCACTAGATTAGGAAATATGGCAGATGATCATAATTCATGGTTTGATAACATTATGGCTTGGAGACTATTATGGATAGGGAGAGAGTGTTAAAACATGGCAGGAGGATTGTGTAGTCTTGAAATTTAGACGTATTTGGCTATTTGAATCCTTGTCAAGATTAAATTGCAGACGTAACATAAAATCACAGATTAGAGCAGTTCCTTTGTATTTTTTTTCTATAAGCCAGCGACCGCTGACACATAGTGATGTTACACATAAGGCTAGTGTACACAATCATTCTTGAAGTGTATAATGTGGAAACTAGAAACAGATTTACATCTTTAAATACCTGCAACAATGTTGAGTTACTAGGTTATACTAAGGAGCCTTGCGGTGTTGCTGCAGCATGTGATGGCTGATTTGAGTTCCCCGAAGAGATAGTGGAACGTGGCGTGTGTCCAGATTTTGCAAGGTGTCCGGGATGGGGGGAAGGGGATGGGGGGAGGGGATTCCTCCAGTGGTGAGTAACAAAAGCCCCGACTCTAGGGAGGAGTATTCGTGGAGGCATGAGCTGAAATTACTATGGGTACACCCCGAATATATGTGTGACCTATCAGAGGAAGCACATTAATTGGTTTATTTACAATAGTAGAGTCGATTGGAAGGTTGCATCCGCATTTTAAGGTAGGCAGTTCTTTCTCTGCAACTGGCCACGTTTACTATCTTAATGGGTCAAGTTATTCAGACCCCATCAAGCACATCTTTGTTAGTGTCTATTATTTCTTACAACACAGGTTCGAATTTATGAGAAGTGATCACGCGATTTTCCCCTATCCTGAGACGTTAGCATAACAGGTGAGCATGATTCTGTAATGCCCACCTTACACAACGACCTCAGCTTATTCATTAACACTGACATTGAGTTACAATTTCATTACCATGCAGGCTGTGCACCAATGTGTTCCTAGTCCTAGACCCCAGTGTGATGTTGCCCACTTACACTTGCTTTCGGGGGGGTCGAAACGTCGCGTGTCATGCCCAAATAGACATATTTAAGACAGGATGAAAAACACATGCCTTCTTTAAGGGCATCAACTTTTTGAGGCGCTAAAAGAAACTTATGTGTATATATGTTAATTGTGTTGACTGTATTTTATTGTCTTTAGTCTTAGGACCTGTATTATTTATGAAGCACATTCTTACACGTGTGTATGTATATATATATATATATATATATATATATATATATATATATATATATATATATATATATATATATATGTGATCAAGGCCTCTGTGTAGGCCGCAACGTCATGCTGTGGTGTGCAGCTTCCTCGAGGGAACAATAAAGAAGTATTGCTCACTACACCTGAGGTCTCCTCTCTTCTTCCTGCGCAGCGGTTTCCAGTACTGGGCTCCGGGCGAGAGGCAGCAGGGATTGTTTCATATATATATATATATATATATATATATATATATATATATATATATATATATATATATATATATATATATATATATTACAAAACATTGTCTATAGTCTGTATTTGGTCTGAATGTTCTTATGTACTAAGCACAGACGATATGAGTTTGATATCGGTCATCTCGAACGGTTATCAAACAGTGTCTTGATTTCTAAGGTTTGACTAAAGGGTGTTTGTTTATATGTAGCATTAATTGATAATCTTTTACCTATGTGGATATATTCCACTGATCGAAAGCAATTACCTCTATATGGCAGAACCTCTGCTTCTATACTGTTATTACACCCCAGCAGAACCTTTCAGAGCAGGGCATGCAAGTGTGGTTTTATTTCCACTCTGTTTTTTTCAATCACCTTAGTTGCCTAAATTAGCAGATAATTGGGATATTGTTAATTAGGGGCCATTTAGTAGTCATTGTGTTTTTCTTGTAAGGAAACAGAGTAAAGTTTTATTGATTGATTGACTTGAAAAATGCCTGTTCCACAATCAGTCAAAAATCCTCAAGTTGCTCGGTTTTAACCCTACACAATTTCAAGAGCTCTAGCAAAAAGATATCCAACAGATCTTTCGTAGTGTCTACACCATCAGACGACCGAACGCTCAGGAAGTCCTTATCCAAACACCTATTGTGCAAACCTTCGATTTGAACGGCATCTGTAGACGTCTCTGAGAAATGCAAATCCAATTTCATTGCTCAAAAGTGCATCTTTTTTATTTTATAAAAATGGGTCTTCAACATCCCAGCGTTCTTTTTCAGACAAGCGTGTGTAAGCAATGGGGAGTGTTGCAGAAGCTGCCATATGCACAGCCTGTATTAACGAGTTTACTCTAGTTAATCTGCATACTGCATGCATAGCGTTCTTAGCCACATCCATCTTGCTGGTTCTTGTGCTTTAATAGCCTTCAGCAGACTCATAAAGGGGAGCATCTTAAAGGGAACAATTTGTTGATGTAATTCGTCCAAGGACACACGCTAGTAAGTATTGCCTAGTATTATGCTCTCAAGACCATTCTCCCGCTCCTTATTCACACAGCTGCTGCATGACTGTTCGGGGGTAATTGGCTGTGGTCTCCATGAATGAATATGTAGCAGGTGGAGTCAGAACCAACCTTTGCTAAGGATTCTACTTTTCCAGTATCCAGCTAATTAATATACATTGCCATTGCCTAAGCCACCAAACAGCACTGTGTGTAACTTTATGCAATCTTTTACGTTTTGCTGCTTCCATAGATGTCTCATTAGAGTTGTAAAAAAGCCATTTTACATGTATTTTCGTTAAAAAAAAATGGTCGCACATTTATCTTGTTAGACCCAGAGTACAGGCCTAACCCCTCCCCCGTAATCATGTAGAAGATGATATAGAGATGCCAATGAACAAATGAGTTTTGTTTTCAAAGATCATGGTGCAACCTTGTTGGAGGATGAGGGGATGTGGAGTTTCAAACCATAGTGAAGTCTGAGACTGACTGACCTTTGACTAAAGTTTCTGAAAACGAATACGATTTTAATGATGACATTGCCTTGAAAAAGTAACAGCAGAATTTTAGCAAGGTCGGAGTTACTTGTGATAACAAAAAAACGAATGCTTAGTTTGCCACAAATGATGTTTAAATGTTTCGTTTGTTTTAAGAAAATAAGTTAATAGCTGCAAGAGGTTATTGTCAATTACTCCTAAAAAACTAAATGTAGATGAGCGTACAAGGATTTCTTTTTACTTCTATTTATTGTGAGAAATCAAGAATCAACGCACACCAATTTGTATACTATTTTGTGGATGCAATAAGTTCTCCAGCAAGACTCCCCACCCCCTGCCAATTATAGATTTGAAAATATTTGGTCACGATTATTGACATGTATTTAATAAGAATCATCTAAACATCAAGACCAGTTAAATTATTGGGGAGTTACGGTCTCTAAAATGTTTCTACTTGAGGGGGGTCAAAAAATTATCATAAACAAATTGTTCAGTGCATGCATGTACTGCAGATCCTTTTGCAAGTTTGCATTCCTAACTCTAATTGGATAACTTTGTGTTTCATTATTGTCATAGTTGTTCTGACACCAGGTCTCTTCACCTCGTGAAGCAAAGAAAAATCATTGTTCGACATTTGTAAATAGTTTGCATATCAAGCATCATGGGTTCTTGCCAGCATAGCTCCTAACTCCACATTACTTTTTAAATGACACTATGTAGGACACTTTGCTACAGGGTGTATAAGACAATGAATGCAAAATAAATACTTTGCTATAATGGGAGGAGAATGTTTTCATACATAGACTATTGGTGAATGACAAAGTGCACCTAATATTTTGATGACAAGCTTTGGTTGACTTTTTCGAAGTCGTGTACCTTCCTTGCAGACCACAAGAAACGTGGGTAGTACGAATCTTTGTTTCTGACTTGTCACTTTCTTTTCATTTGTAATATCCGTTTGTGCATCCCATTTTTTAATACCCATGTATCTATCTATCTTTATCCATTCTAGGTATGTTTGCCAAAACTATCTTTATATAGCCAAGCTAGCCTTTCTTAATTTACATAGCCAGTCTCTTAATTTCTGTATATTTCATTGCATATTCCTCTTCGGTCGTCCATGGTTTATTGCAGTTCTGTCTTCTCACTGAAACAGAATTCCAGATCCATCTGGACTGGAAAACTCTGAACCTACTGGAGCTTGGTTGGCCAATGTTTACAGACCTGTTTTTAAACCTACTTTGAGTATCTTAAGTTGTTTTGTTTTTAAACCTACTTTGAGTATCTTAAGTTGTTTTCTATTACTGTGATCCTACTGGGCAATTTCAGGCCCTAAGTCACGATTTAGATTTTATGAAAAAGTTTGACTCGCACACTTCTTTTGTCGGGTGTTTGAAAGGTATTCCGTAAGGGGAGCTATCCTGGTGTGCGCTTCATCCTTAGAGCGCCAAAGTAACATTCACCGAAACCGCTGATATTCGTAATAACATGGGTACATGATTTAGTTACTGAGGGAGTCTTGATAATAACAAGCACGTGAGTGCATCCCCGAGTGGTTAAACAACAAGTTCGGGCAGGTTTTAGTAGTTGGAAATAGTGACTTATGGAAGTTGCATTCTTTAACGACTTAAATAGGCGTGTTTGAACGAATGGCCAACTATGTGGGTGTGGTTATGTTGTTAAAAAAGGCTGTATTACGCGGAAGGGTGAAAGGAGCAGCATCTTACAGGAAAAGCGGAAAGTGTTGTGTTCGTAGTTGAACAGCGAATAGAGGTATGAAATAATGCATTACCTACTTTGTTTAAGGGTAGTCTCTAATGTTGTACAGTTTTTTGAGCTTTAGTTTATTGCAAACCCCCTAGGGTGATGTTGTAGATTGACATTCAACCAGAGCAATCAAGAGTAAAACTGCTTCAGGCATACCCCATTTTACACATTACTCCAATGCCCATAACAGCATGTCCCGCATTGACCATTTCCTCACTTTGCTCGCAGATGTAGGTCACTTTCAACATCTTAAAGGACTCTCATGGGGTATCTCTGATCACTCCCCACTCAGTCTTGAGCTCACCTTCCACCGGCAGGTTATCCGAGGCCCCGTAGTCATCAGCCCTTGGCTTCTCAAAATTCCAGACATCAAAGAGGACCTGTCTGAGCACACAGACTACTATTTCACTGAAATTTTGAGATCAGTGGACTTGGCAAACACAATATGGGAGGCTTATAAGGCAGTAATCAAGGGAAGGGCCATGGCCTTAAAGGTCGGATACCTCCGCAATCATAATGAGCAGTTGGCTCCGATGGAAAGTGAATTGCTTTTTATTGAATCTGAACACAACACCTCTCCCACTGACGACAGCCCACAAACTCAGGATTAAACAATTAGAATACAGAGCTATGGCACGGGAAAAGGCCCAAGCGAGACTGCTTCAGACAGGCAGGGTGTACAAGCTTGGTGAAAGAGCCGGCTAGATGCTGGCATGGCCGGAACTGCGAGGTCAGGAGGCTAGATGGGTCCTGATAATCTCAGGGGCGGATGATACGCGAATAACGGACTCCCAGAAAATAGCGGAACCATTCGCAGATCACCTAGAGGCGGTGTATACCTCTAGAACTGACTACACCTCTGAGGACTCTTGTCAGCTCCTAGAGGAGATGACTCTGCCCACGCTCTCCGAAGCCGACATAGCGACCCTGGACGCCGATAACACAGCAGGAAAAATTTGAAAAGCCATATTTGCCATTAACTCTGGAAAGGCCATGGGACCCAATGGAATTACCATTGAATTCCTTAAAGGGATGAACCTTAAAATAGCTCCTCACCTAAAAAATATGTTCATTGAGAGTCGAGAAAGAGGTCCTCTGACATTGGATAAAAGACTGGCCTCAATAGTGGTCCTTCGCAAACCGAGTAAACCAGCAACCAAGAGTGGCTCCTACAGACCTATCTCACTGATCAGTGCTGAGGCCAAGGTCTTGGCCAAACGTCTTGCGACCAAATTACTCAGTCCTCCCCTCCTTGGTACATGAAGACCAATCTGGCTTTATACCGCGCAGGAACTCCGCCCTGAATATTCGCCGTGTCCACAATGTTTTGGGGAGGCAGCCCTATCTGCATGAAGATGCTGTGGTGTTGTCTCTTGACGCTACCATGGCGTTAGACTCGATTGAGTGGCCCTATCTTTTCGAAGTGTTGGCGAGATTTGGATTCGGCCAGAGATTTCGACAATGGGTAGCACTGCTGTACACAGATTTGTTGGGACAGGTCAGAGTGAACAATCGCACATCATGCAAAGAGGGTCCAGGCAAGGTTGTCCCCTGTCCCCATTATTGTTTGCGCTGACCCTCGAACCGCTGGTCCATTGGTCTCTTGCTCTGGGATGGAAGGGCGCCTCGTATAGCTCAACGAAAGCTCATAAAGGGGTGGTATGACGGGGGAATTGCTCTTCCAGATTTACGTCCCTACTACTGGGCCTCTCGGTTGGTAGCCATCAACCAATGGCTTTAAGGATCCCCTACAAATCCGGCCTTCCACCTAGAGCAGTATCGGAGGGGTCGGGAGGGATATTTGGGCACGCTCTACAGCAAGGCCGGAGGAACCGCTACCTAGGACCGATGGCACAAACGGAAGCCATATGGCACAGAGCCAACAATCGTTTGTGGGCGGACAAATTCACGAAAGCCTCACCATTGTGGTCCTCTCAGAGGTTGGGCTCACTTTGCTTCCACGTAGGGTTCAACAGGTGGGACACTATTGGAATCACTACTCTGGGGGATTTGGTCAGAAAGGGAAAAATTCTCACCTTTCGAGACCTACAGCAGAAATATGCTCTTGCGCAGGTTGAGGCTATTTACAGGTCCGTCATGCTATTCTTACCCAGAGTGCTTTCTGAGCCACTCAGACGAAAGCCATCTCCTGCACATATCGTAAACTATGCAATAATTTGCCTGACTGCTTTCAGACTCTACGAGAACATTGGCAATCCGACGTAGGCCATTGGACAATGAAGATTGGCAGACCTACTGATGTCCCCCAAGGAGACGGCGATAAACCATCACTTCTGCCTGATACAGTTAAAAATACTGCATAGATCCTGTATGTCCGGAGTCCTCCTGGCCAGAATTGGTAGATGTCCCGATGTATTGTGCCTGAGGGGATGCGACCAAACTGGTACCTTTTATCATATCATATGGGACTGTCCACATATACTGCCCATGTGGGATAGGGCAACCAAAAAAAATACTGACACACTAGGCAAACACATTTCATTGTCGTCGCGGTTAGGGCTCCTGAACATATGGGAGGCCACAGATTTGACAGACATAAAGCAGCAACGGGTAGCACTGGGATACTTGCTAGTAAAACTGGCTAATGCGATGCACTGGGCATCCTGTATGAGGCCATTGACAATCGGGTGGGTGGCAGAAATGGACTGGTGCATGATCGCAGAGAAAGAGATGTATAAACTAAGAGGCTGCCCCATGAAATGGGACAAGTGGGAAGGGTGGAATGCCTTTAGAGACGAAATTTATGGTTCTCCGACAGGAGATATGGCAATGGAAAGAACCCGGCTCGCTGACCCCTTGACTGTTTGACACCTATTACATACTAGCACCGATTGTTTGTATAATGTGATCCTTGAATGTCAATGTGATATTGTATTGATGAGACTGCGCTTCTTTAATTTAATAAAAATTGATATTAAAAATAATGGAGTAAAACGGCTTGATAGAGCTTGCTTGGTAGCACATTTTGGAAGCGTTTTGAAACACTTTTAGAGGGAAAGCGTTGTTTTTAGGAGGGCTGGCATGGTAGATAATTGGGTATAATGCAAGTAACCAGTGATTAATATTGATGTTTTGACATTTGCATATTATTCTAATGGCAATGAATTGATTTTAACTTTACAGAAAAGACACCTGACGAAGGGCTGTAACAACCCGAAATGCATTGGGTTAAACATTTTGCATCTATTCATGGAACGGGGTATTTTAACATGCTGTATGACGAAGGGCTGTAACAACCCGAAATGCATTGGGTTAAACATTTTGCATCTATTCATGGGACGGGGTATTTTAACATGCTATATTAGAGGCGATTAGGCATCATACATGCACTTGAAAATTGGAATCCCCTTTTCCATAAAATTCAACAAATGAACAATAAAATGAAGATTCAAGCGATTAAACATGGTGGATATGGATTAAATTTGGTTTATGATGATTTCATCATCTCACATGGTGCGATGCATCCTGGGACTGTAATTACGAATATCAGCGGTTTCGGTGAAGGATTTAGATTTTCCCAGTTCCTTGTTATCTTCTGGGCAAAATGGCAATGTATATGTATATGAAACTATTGTGACATAATTATATCCTTTGTTTCAGGGAATAGGCAGCTAAGGTATGTTATTTTCTTTTTGTGTCTCTGAATATTCTGCTTTCTTAATGTTTCTTTCTAGTCTGAGGCAGAGCCTTCTCGCCGATTCTATCTTGACCAGTGGCAGCAGTCTCAAAGTCAACGCTCCTCCGAGCGCCCTTCTTCCCCCTCATCTGACTCCTCCCTCCGACAGGTAGCATGATCTCCACACTAGAACATGTGGATATGCTCACATGAGGTGGGCAACAATTAGATTCTCTTGTCTCTTCCCTTCAATTTTACCTTTTGATGCTTCAAGCCTATAATGCTAGGGAGTGGCCCCATGTTCTGTTCTCTTCACCCAGCCTTGGCTTTACAGCCAACAGCATTTTACATTCTGGGTCTTGAAGGTTTACTTTCAATTAGAGATATGCCTCTACAAGTCCCAGCATTCAACATGCCATTGGTTGAAAAGTTGTTGACTGTTTGTTGCACATAACATGAGGCTACTTGCCAGCTATTTTATTGCAGGGATGAGACCATCACAATCATCTGTCGTAAATCCTTCACTCCACTGCATGCAAAATCAAGGTAACCTTTGTAGTGTTTCTTTGTGAATGCATGCACTTAACATGTTTGCTTTGATGCACTGCAGCATTCACAGTCTTCTCTGCTCTAACAAGAATGGTCTGCAAACCGTACAATGGCTCTCTTAGTGATTTTGAAAGCAAACAATAACTAGTCCAGTATTGTTCTATTGAATTTTAATGTATCTTTAATAAACATCCGTCTAAATTTAAATCAGGGTCAATAAATGTATGGTCCGGTATAAGACCATAGAATAATTTCATTCTCGATGGTCAGGAAATGTGTTTTGAGCATTAACAGCTGAAAACACTGTGCTTTTCAGAAGTGATCATGCAGGTAATTACAGATTCTAGGCACCATACTGGGAGGTGACTATTCTGGTCTTTCTGGTTGTGTTTTTTTGTAAAACTGCATTTTGCTAATTCCCTTGCAGCTACTTTGGTGAGGACATCAGTCTGTACAACCAAGGACACCATTTGACAAGACGATTCTGCAAATAACTTTGTTGACTGTCATTGAGAGAATAAAAATTAAACCGATACCTAGCACCTGTTGAGTGCAGGCTATGTTTTCAGTGGTAGAGGCACAGGTTTATAGAAAGAAGTGTTGCACATCCTAAATAATTTTGAAACCTAGATATAGATGATCTCTATATATAGTCCATTTGTATTTGTTTAAATGCATATACTAACTCACACTAGTAGAGATAGTAGCTCTTTATAGGTAATAGTTTGGGGTTTTGGTCCTCCCCTAATGCCTCAACGGTGCACCCTTATACGTTATCCAGATTGTGTTTTGTGACTTACAAAGATGTCAATGTAATAATTGCAGATCAAGACTTTCTGGCACAGTTTCTGCCTGTTCAGCTTTCACACATTGTTTGCTATTCTGAAAAAAAGAAGAAATGTCTTGAGCCACTTTCCACAGGAATGTTGGAACCGATTGTTAAACACTAGATTTGCTTGTAAGCAACTGGGACTACTTTGTGACATCCGCAGAGTTGAGAAAAGCTATTGAGCCTAGGCCCCAGTATAATGCCTTTTGGAGAGTTCTGATATGACTTCTGTAGTGATTGTCATAAATGTAACACATTTTTAAAGCTCCACTTTTCGTGTTTTACAAGAATGAGACATTTGAAAAGGAGAAAAGATCCAGACCCCCATTTAGTACTACTTCATCTACTGGCTGCTCTCAATTGAATATAATTTCAGGATGCGGTTACTTATTCATTGGTCTTGCCATGCTCCCTAGAAATGATTCATATTGCACTTGTTTGACCTGGAGAACAGAAGACATGGATAGCAGAGATTGAAGACCCGTAACCAACCATGCTCATCTCACTCTTGGCATCATTAATCGCTTACTGATGACCTAATACTAATTGAACTTTGTTTTGAACTCCGTTTACTATTTTGCAACTGCCACACATACCAACTGAATCTTATCAGACTGGGAGGCTAATCAAGACTTGTCTTCACCATTTAACTTGCTTTTGCTTTGGATTGTTAAGTCCCATAAAATGGGAAATATCACTGTCCCATCAAATGCACTGTTTCTGAAAGACTTTGGATTTCATGAACTGGAAAAGGTAATGTGATGAATTCAGGGCCTTGTAACTGTCTGTGCAACTGAACACACTCACTATCAGTGAAGACTCCAGACCATAAACGTTTTATCAGTAAAATGGTGGTCACCATTACGGGTCCTATGCAAGTGATGCTAGCAATTTCCCCAAAGGTGAAAGTAGTAGGTTGTAATGCCATCTAACCTCCCAGGTTGTGCAAGTAACTGTTGAGAAAGAAAGTTTCTTCCAGGCAGTCAGCAGGGACCATAAAACAGGATAAAGCACAGGAAATAAGCTTGTCTCGGTGTTTGGGCCACCTCAAAGAACAGGAGATGCAAAAAGGGAGCAACTCTTGCAAATCTCCAGCTTCCATCACATTAGTTTTCCTATACGTTGACTCCAGTTTGGCTGGTAGGTCACTCTGAGGTTTTAGTCACATTGTACTGTGATTCCTCTGCCTACCTTGACAGTTCCCTTCCTGGAAGAGGAGGTTTTGCACTGGATTCTTCTGTGCAATGTCTCACTCACCATTCCAGTCTAGTACTGGTCCATCTCTTTAGTGTGCATTACCCTTCTACATTCCCTCCCCCACGAGTAGTACATAACCACCAATGGAGGACAGGTCTAATTGATATGGGCCTGTATATTAGGAGCAACTTGTAGAAGATTCCACACCACTCCTGGTTTACTCATGGTCCATCTTCAGAATTCACTATCCAACTGTCCTCCACCTCCTTCCTAGATGCAAATGTAAAAATCAGTGGGACCCTCTTGCTCCTCTACCAAAAATCAATTTACACCTCTGGCAAACTCAGAAACTGCACTAGAATCTATAGGAGCTGCATTGGAGGCCCGTGGATCAGCCTTAGACACCTATGCCCCTGTTCTGATGGATACATCTGCCAGTGGATTCCTCACCTTGTGAATATCCCCCTGCCTCAGCAATGTTCGGAAAATTCTTTTGTAGCACGCCGGCGTGGACGACGTCATAGGAGCACTGCATCACGCGCGACTCCGACTGACGTCACTGACTCCTTATTAGGACTACGTCGGCGTGATGACATCAGTTCCCTTTTTTCCGCGTCGTCGACGCTAACGTTTCGGGGAACCTCTGTAGCTGTTGGTAACTTTGTTACTGTTTTTCTCTGTTTGGCTTCTTGCTTCTTTGTTTCTCGCAGATGATGTCGACTAAGAAGACCTGGTTCAAGCCTTGTGGGGAGTGCGGCAATATGATGTTGATTACGGACCCACACGAAGATTGTATCTGGTGTCTGAGTTCGGACCACGATGTCAAAGGCTGTTCTTCGTGTAAGAAGATGAACCCGAAGGCTCTTCGAGAGAGGGAAGCGAAACTTCTGGTGGGGAAGTTGAAAGGTAGAAAAGAGAAAACGACTTTGAGATTGCGTTCGAGTAGGGCGAGGTCGAGGTCCCGCACGGCGTCTCCTTCGAGGTCGTCTTCTGGGCATGCTTCGAGGTCAGCGAAGAAAATTCATAAAAAGCGAAGGCATGGATCTCGTCATCACTCCGGTAAGGACTCTGAGTTGAGGCCGAAGTCGCCTAAGAGGAGTCATAGAAAAGATGTGGTGTCTCCTTCGCTTGGTGTTCCAGAAGGTGAGGCTTCGCCCTTGGAGTCGCCGGTGCATTCTCCAGCTCCGGTGTTTGTTCCCTCTACGGCGCCGTGCCCGGCTCGAGAGGAAGAAGAGTCTCCTTTACAAGAGGGCTCGGTGACTCCAGTCAATCCGCCTGTGGAAGAGGATGCAAACTCGGAACCTCCGAGAGGGCATCCTATGGGTTCTTACCCGCCCTTCCCAGCTCCAGGTCAAGTCCCTTCTTCATTTTTAAATGCGATGTATGGAGTCTACTTGAGAGCTTTGTACCCCTCTGGTGCACCTTCGGGTCCCATGGGTCCTTTGGCATATAAGTTGAGTTCCTCACCCCTATGCTCCAGCTCCTTTTATGCCATTTATGCCAGCGCAGGCTTCGCTTTGGCTTTTCTCGGCGTCGTCGACGCCGATTCCATCGACGCCGGCTCCGACTCGACCTCATGAGCAGCAGCTCGTGCTTCTGGATACGATCTCGACGTCGGCTCCGTCTGAGTCGGTTACGGATCCGTCAGCGCGGCTTGTGAAGGAAAGATCGAGGCGGGAAGCTCAGCGTCTTATAGAGGAGCAAAGATATAGAGAGGCTGAGGCTGAGATGCAAGAAGGTGAGCTTCAGGAGGACTATTTTGATGATTTGAGGGAAGCTAGTGGCTTAGAGCTTTCCCCTGAATGGGAGCTGCCCTCTGTTCCTGATGCTCCTTCAAAGGACCTTGCACCATATCATGTGGTTATTAAAAAGGCTGCGGCTCTTTTAAATTTGACTTTGCCTACAGCTGAATTCAAGGCTCATTCATTCCCCATCATCGATTGTAGAACCATTGCTTCTTTTTAATGAGGCTTTAACAGAGCGTATATTAGAGGTTTGGAACAGGCCTCTTACAGCTCCTGCAGTGGCTAAGGGTGTTGCAAGAAGGATATAGGGTAGCTCCTGGTGATCCTGAGTTTCTATCCTCGCATCCTTCGCCTGAAAGTCTGGTTATACAGGCAGCCTGTTCGAAGAAGTCTGTTGGTGCTTTCCCTCAAGTGCCTGGGGATAAGGAGTCCAAGAAACAGGATCAGACTGCAAAGAAGATTTTCTCTTCTGTGAGTATGACTCTAAAATCGACCAATGCCACATGTCTCATAGGGAGATATATACATGCTCTGATGGACTCTGTACGGCAGTTGGCTCCAAAGATTCCTGAGGACAGCAGGAAGGATTTTGATTAGGTGTTGGCTGATACACAGGCGGCTGCACGTCAAGTGATTCAAAGTGGACTTGACACTGCTGATTCAGTTGCTGTCATTATGGGAACTTCTGTTGCCTCTAGAAAGGCTGCATGGCTGAAGTCATCTGACTTTTCTGCGGACGTTCAGGCAGCTTTGTTGGAATTGCCATTTGATGGTACTGGATTATTTGGAAGGAAAGCTGATGCAGCTTTAGAAAGATTTAAGAACAGTAGGGCTACTGCCAAATCTTTGGGGCTGCAGTCCAGAGGCTCTGCGACTAAGAGGTTTAGAGGTTTTGGGCGTGCATCCTTTCGACCCTATCATCAAGTACAACAGCAGCAGCAACAGCAAAATCCACTATATAAATCCTATAGGGGCAGACAAAGAGCTCGTCCTTGAGGACGTCAAGTCTCCTCCTCCTCCTCTTCCTCCTCCGCTACCCAACCCCCTCCATCATCAGCAAAGCAGCCCTAGATTCTCCATTCCGGATCATGTGGGTCCTGTAGGGGGTCGGCTTACCCATTTTCTACAGGATTGGGAATCAGTTACATCAGATCTTTGGGTTCTCAATCTCGTAGAGAATGGTTATGCTCTTCCCTTTTGGGAATTTCCTCCGGATTACCCTCCTTTTCAAGGTTTTTACTCGGAGGACCACCTACTTCTCCTGCAGGAGGAGGTCCTGTCACTGTTACGAAAAGGTGCGATAGAGGTGGTTCCGGAGCAGGAAAGGGGTCAGGGTTGCTACTCCCGGTATTTCCTGATCCCCAAGAAGGATGGCAGACTTCGTCCAATCCTGGATCTCAGGATCTTGAACCTTTACCTGAAGCAGGAGAAGTTCAAGATGCTCACCCTTGCGCAGGTTCTTCAATCGCTGCTGGAAGAAGACTTGGTGGTGTTGATCGACTTGCAGGATGCATATTTTCACATCCCAATCCTGAGGTCGCACAGGAAGTATCTCCGTTTTACGGTGGGATCATAGCATTACCAGTTTGTGGTCCTTCCGTTTGGTCTTACTACTGCGCCTCGAGTCTTCACCAAGGTGATGGCTGTGGTGGCTGCACCTCTCAGAAGGTCAGGGATTCCAGTATTCCCTTATCTGGACGATTGGCTGATCAAGGCGGAATCTCCAGAGAAAGTGCTCCATCATCTGCAAGACACAACTCAGTTCTTGTACAGGTTGGGTTTTTCGATAAATGTACCCAAATCTCACCTGGTGCCCTCCCAACGCAACCTGTTCATTGGTGCAGTACTGGATGCAACTGTATGACGGGCATTCCCTCCTCCAAGACTGATTCACGACATACAAGAAATGATTTCTTTGTTTCACAATGGAGCGCTTGTTCCAGCTTTGAAGGTCCTTCGCCTGCTCTGTCTGATGGCTTCCTGCATTCTGTTGGTCACGCTGGCACATGAGGGCACTCCAGCGGTGTCTCCGCAGGCAGTGGTATCAACACAACGGAGATCTCAGGGAGTCTGTGAGGATCTCCAGAGAAGCTTCGGCGGATGTATCTTGGTGGGGTGTGGAAGGCAATCTGTCTCAAGGAAAGCCTTTCCATCTACCTCCATTGGTTGCCACGGTGATAACGGATGCATCCACTCTAGGGTGGGGTGCTCATCTGGGGGATCTGGAGATCAAGGGTCTTTGGTCTCCAGAGGAAAGGTTGCTTCACATCAACCTTCTAGAATTGAGGGCAATATGTTTAGCACTCAAGGCCTTTCTCCCTTCCCTTCGCGGGCGGTAGGTTCAAGTCCTGACGGACAACACCACTGCGATGTTTTATGTCCACAAACAAGGAGGAGTGGGGTCAGGTTAATCAGATTTGTCTCATGGCAAATCATCTGGCCGGAGTTCTGAACGTGCGTGCAGACAGTCTGTCGGCAGTTCTCAGCCGACCACGAGTGGAGGCTTCATCCAGAGGTGGTTCGTCACGTGGGGAACTCCTCAGGTGGACCTGTTTTCCACTCACGAGAATGCTCACTGCCCGTCATTCTGCAGTCTCCAGTTTCCGATGCAGGGAGCCTTGGGTGACGCGTTTCAGTTGAGTTGGGACTCGCAGCTCCTTTACGCGTTTCCTCCCATACCCTTGATTCCTCGGGTTCTGTGGAAGATTCGCCAAGACCGGGCCCAAGTTATATTGATCGCCCCGGATTGGCCAAGAAGGGTGTGGTACACAGATCTTTTCCACGTCTCCCCATGCCCGCCGCTCCGTCTCCCTCTCGTGGCAGATCTCCTCTCTCAGATGGAGGGGAAGGTTCTACACCCCCACCTCCAGACCGTACACCTTCATGCCTGGAGATTGAACGGGGCAACCTGAATTCCTTTTCTCTCCCACATGATGTGGTGGATGTCATTCTATTGGCCAGGCGTGACTCTACCAAGTCAATCTATTCATACAGATGGTCCAAATTTGTGACTTGGTGTGGGGAGAAGTCCATTGACCCTTTGAAGGCTCAACTGTCTGACATTCTTCTATTTGTTCTTTCTTTAGCGCAGCAAGGGTTTGCTGTGGCTACAGTTAAAGGTTATCTTTCGGCTTTGTCGGCATTTCTCTGCCTGCCGGATCAGCCGTCCTTATTTAAATCTCATATTGTTTTGAGATTTCTGAAGGACCTTACACATAAATGTTCTCCTACTCCTTTTATTGTGCCTCAATGGGACTTGAATCTGCTGCTTACTTATTTAATGGGTTCACCTTTCGAACCTTTACATAATTGCCCCTTGAGGTTGTTGTCTTTCAAGACGGTTTTCCTAGTTGCAATTACCTCGGCAAGGAGGGTAAGTGAGCTTCAAGCTCTTAGTTCAAAGCCCCCATTCTTGACCATTCATGCTGAACGAATGGTTCTTAGGACCAGGGCTGCTTTTCTGCCTAAGGTGGTAACTCCTTTCCTTCTAGGACAGTCTATTACCCTTTCTACCTTCTATCCTCCCGCTCACCCTTCCAAGGAGGAGGAGCGGCTTCACCGTTTGGACCCTAAGAGGGCGGTGAGTTTTTATCTTGATAGGACTAAGGACTATCGAGTGGATGGCCATCTGTTTGTTGGATTTGCTGGCTGCAGAAAAGGAAGAGCTGTGCACAAGCGCACACTTTCGAGATGGATAATACTATGCATCAAGATCTGCTATGCCCTGGCTGGTAAGGAACCTCCAGAGGGTAGAAGAGCCCATTCTACTACAACATCTGCTTTGTCTAGAGGTGTTCCTGTTGAGGACATTTGTTAGAGCGGCAACTTGGGCCTCCCTCCACACTTTCGCAAAGCATTACTGCTTGGATACCGAGGTGAGGAGGGACGGCCACTTTGCGCGTTCTGTCCTCCAGGATTTTCTGGTATAGGAGAGTGGACACCCTCCTCCAGGAGTGGGGACTGCTGTGGGAATCTATTCACAAGGTGAGGAATCCACTGGCAGATGTATCCATCAGAAGAACAAGTTACTTACCTTCAGTAACGCTTTTTCTGGTGGATACAGTATCTGCCTGTGAATTACTCACATGCCCACCTGCCTCCCCGTTGTCCACTCTTCTATACCTGTGTTTATGACATTATTTTAATGTATTTTTATGTATATATGTATATATATATATTTATATATTCGTATATATATTGTGCTTTTCATACCTTGGCTACACACTATGTGTGTTATTTTTGATATTATATACTGTGTACACTGTATATGTATATATCTACTGTCATTAGTCCGTCCGGGTGCCTCGAAGGCACGGAAAAAAGGGTGGAACTGATGTCATCACGCCGACGTAGGCCTAATGAGTCAGTGACGTCAGTCGGAGTCTCGCGCGATGCCGTGCGCCTATGACGTCGTCCACTCCGGCGTGCTACAAAAGAAATTTCCGAACATTGCTGACACAGGGGGATATTCACAAGGTGAGGAATCCACAGGCAAATACTGTATCCACCAGAAAAAGCGTTACCGACGGTAAGTAACTTGTTTATTTATCCTATACTCCCAGTTCCGATGCAGGTGGCAAGCCAACCAAAGTCACACTTGATAGGGCATTCTGGGATGGATGATTTCTCTGTGGAACACCCTCAAGGCCCCTGCAGTGCAAGAGATCTGACTTGGGAGAGCCACATGCTTCCCCAGAATGCTGCACTCATGACTGGTTCTGGTGACCATGACTTGCATTTTACTAAATGCTGCTGTAACCCATAATGAATCGTATTGGTGCTGCCAGCACCAACACAGGAAAACAAAAGTGTTTCAATTAATCTCAGCAACTGGGAATTTCTCGTACTCCATCCCAGTCCAGCATTGTTTTGCCCACCATCCCACCTCAATCACACAGCTGTTATTTGCGCAGCAACCTTGGTCCTGCTCCAGTAGGAACAGTCTAGCTCATAGTGCCAGACCTGGTTCCCTCTGTACAGGAATACGGGCTACCCAGATTGATTTTGGCCTACTTAGTCTTAACTATTCTTATTGTAGCAGGACCAAGACTGATTTGCATATCTGTCATCTCTTTCTAGAGTGGCACAGTGAATTAAAGACATTCGACTAAGGTGCGGCCACAAGTGATCATCGATGGCTGAGATAAATTCAAGCACTCCATCACCTCATTACTTTTTCTTTTTTTGGGGGGGGGAGACAACAGCAACACTGGCCTCCGACTGGAGAATGTGAATACAATTGGTTTGCCATAAATGCACCCCCACTGGTACCAAGCTTTTTCATAAAGCCCAGAGTCCTCAAGCAGGTTTATTAGGCTTTGCAAAACATACAAAATTAAGTACTGGGTCTCTAAGGAATTCCAGTCTTTGTATTCCAGAATCCTCCGCTCCATCGGTGGTGGGTGGATGCCTCACTGCAGCTGGCCAATGTCATTACAACTAGCTACGGTCTCCATCTCTGGCCCAAATGTGGCCACTGTGTTTTTGCTACTGGATTATGCCCATGAAAAGTACTGGCTCATGCTTAACCCGATGGGCAAGGACTCTGGGGAGGTGAATTTTCGATGTCCACGGACCTCATTGATACTAGCTTCTAGGATCATGAACACCATTCTGCCCTTGCAGTGGTTATCATGGCTGACAACTTCGGTTCATGAAGCTGGGACCCGTTTGAGAAAAATCTGTCTGATCCTAATACTGAATAGGTTCCCCAGCAATACAAAGCAAGCATGGTCACAGCCAAGATTAAGTGTGACACAAGCACTACAGGCCATATATCCTTGTACTCTCTTCTAGCTGGTGAAGGCATTCCGATCTGTTATGACCTGAGCATCCTTTAGGCTTAATACCTCCAGATAGCTCCTTGCAAGCTGGCAAAGAAACATTTGGGGGGAAACAAACTCTCACTTACCCATCCTCAATTGATTTAGTGAGTCCTTCTAGTACCAGCAGCCTTTTTCAACACCATCTCGGGGCATCCACTACATGCTAATGGAGGAAAGGTTTTTCCATTACTACCACTACAGGACCAAGATAACCAATGATGCATAGACCTCTTACGTGTTGAAATACTAGGTTCTACATTTGATGACGCCTCTTCTTTTCAAGCCACCTCAGTTAGTCAACACCCTGGGAACATATGCACTAGGTACAGCGCTACACTTTAAGAGCTTCTGGCCCAGTCTCCCTGCATGTAGGGGACAGGAATACCACTCCCACTACTTCCTTATAAGGAAAACACGGAAGAGGGTCTGCTCCTTTTTGTATCCTTACTATCTCAACTAGTTCCTCCCCTATATACTAGTTGAAGATGCTACTTTTGTCCCATTGTCTGTCAGCTCTGCAGGTCAAAGAATGGATTTATTCAGTAAAATCATTGGGGTGGTAAGCCTTGCTAAGCTGCACATATGTATGTTTTATTTACACCTACTGCAGAACAGTGATGGTCTGCAAGAAGAGCCATCAAGCTCCACCCTGTACACCCATCAATGGTTCCAAACTTAGGACATAATTTTGACCTGCCCTGTTTGCAGCTTGCTGCTACCACTAGCTTTAGGGAGCACAACTGGATGGCACGTTGCAGGGCTGGTTACCTGATTTAGTGCGCAGGACTCTCCATTGTTGTCTTCTGGGCCAGATCAGATATGTCTTTATAAATAAATGCATTGTAGCTGAATGCCATCTTCTTGATATTGAAGGCTTTTTGTGGTGCTGAAGTCCAGGTTGTTTATGGTCCACACAAACCACACCACTCTTCTTCATCAACCAAATGTAGATTTCACTCTATACTAACATATAGATTTGACTGTCTGGGAATAGTTTTGCACCCGGACATGCCTCTACTGGTTTCTCACATAGAATTGAAAATGGAGAAGATGCTGTGAGCAGGTGCTTCTACTCCTCACATTAGTCAGAGATATTCCAAAAATATATAGCTGGAATATTGAAGGGGTGTGGAGTTTCTGTGGCCTGACAACAATTATTTGTTTGGGATCACGAATAACACGTTTTCATATTTCATTTTTCCCCATGTAACAGTCGTCTCAACCCCCTGCAGCACAAACCTTTTGGCTGTTAGTTTAGAGCGCTTCAGTATGGTTACGGCCAAAGAAGACTGTTGTCACTATGCTTCCAGGGTGGAAGATGTTCAAAACAGTTTATATGGTTCATTAGTGCAAAGCTTTTACTGCTCTTCCCAGAGGAAATAACATTGAGAAGAAAGCTCAGCTTGCATTGCTGACATTTGTTTCAATATGAATGTGTGCAGCATTGTAAAATGTAACAATTTGCAGGCAATTTGTAATGCTTCTACATTGAGATATATATATATATATATATCAGAATCGCTTCCGCTGTCTCCTGCGGTGCTCCAAACTCGGGTGGGAGCGTCTGAAATGCGGTGCCACCAACTCTGTATAAATATCATCTTTATTCCTAATCCAAAATAAGGCTCAGATGCACGAACTGTGTGCAAATCATTTATTGTAGATAGTCGCCAGAACGTATTTCTGCCAATAAAACTGCCTTTATCACATAAAGAAGGCCATATTGGTAGTACAATGTATATGTACCCAAGTATGTTACAAGTGCAACAGAAAAATACTTTCATTCCATTAAATCAATACTTTCACTTGTTGCACTGTTGAATTTAATAATCTTTTCAGCATGCACATTAATAATTCATCATTATGGTGTGTATTATTTAACATTGATTAGCAGAACCAAATCGTTAAACATGCAAATGAATTATATCGGATGGAGACTTATAGCTGCAGATTCCTTACTTTATCCCCAAGCGTCAGACTGGATCGCAAACATTTTTGTGAGCAGTACGGCTGGGTGCTGGTAGGTATTGTCGATCGGCTCCATGTGGCTTTGTCCGCACAGTAAGTGACGTGTGTGGTGCCTATAGAGGCACCACCCCAGTGTGCTGACCTCAGTTCTTTCCTTGCTAGTCAGCGCAGATCCAGAGAGATCTACTCCATAGTCAATTTTTTCTGAACCTTTTTTATACTTGTGTCGAAGTCTTTTTGAGTGAATCTTCTCCTGGTGTGGCAGGGATGTAATCTCGGATAGGCGGTGACTGTCAGCACTCTATGACCGTGATGCACCCGCACCTTGTTTGCACTGGTGCCTTGAGTAGGACCACAACGTGAAGGCCCGCATCGATTGTCGTGTTATGAATCCGAATGCCTTGAACGGTCTCTCAAGCCTCCTGACTGCTTTGTTGGGTCACTTGGTTAGGTAGAAGAGCAAGAAGTCGTAGGGGTCTTTATCTTCACCCCGTCCATTGACCATGAGACGAGGGAGCGTCAACATTAGAGGCCTGGCTCCATGTTTGAGCCAGTGCCAGGTACAACTCTGTGCCTACCTGAGTTTCTGGGAACTGGAGCGACCCAACTTTAAGCTTCAGGAGTTTTTATGAGGCCATGCGCCTCATATTTAAGTGGCCTGTTCCCGCCAGTGTGCCTTTGGGCCACATGGGTTCAGAAGGGGCATGTATTGGAGCCAGCAGCTCTGAACCCCTTGAATCCACAGATGGATCCGGACCAGTTCTGGTCCCGATTCTTGCGCCGCTGCCAACTCCATCCCCTTTCTGATCTCCGACACGGAGCCAGAGGGAGGGAGGGGGTTATGTCCGACACCAACTGGAGACCATGCCTTCCAGACTGGAGCATGAGCTCTATTACTATGGGTAAGGACTCAAAGAGGATTGGGAGTGGTCGCTGGACCCTGAAGAATACCAGCCTTTCGACCCAAGCACGGACTCGTGTGAGGATTTGGTGGAAGCCAGTGGACTGGAACTTCTTCAGATACTGGCATGTCTTTTCTACCATGGCTATGTCGGAGGGAGCGGCACTTACAGTGGTGGTGAGAAGGGCGGCCGGGTTCCTGAACCATAACCTGCCCCTGTGGCTGTCGAGACGAGCGTCTTGACTGAGGTACATCAGCCAGGAGTGGCCCCCTCAGAACTACTTCTCCCATTTAATGAAGCCCTTACCGATGTCCTGCTTGGGACCTTTTCCAAACCCAGCATAGAGCTGCTGTGAACAGGACAATTGTCCACCGCCCCACCCCAGGAGACCCCAATTTCCTCACTTAACATCCAACCCTGATGAGCTTAGTGGTCCAAGCCTCTACCTCCATGTAAATTCTGGTACTGTCCCTACCGCACCACCGGATAGGGAAGCTAAGAGGTTGGACACCTTAGGGAAGAAGATGTTTTCTTCAACCAGCATGGCTATGTGGTCCATGAACATAGTGTGCATTTTAGGCTGTATGGGATTCGGTTGTACAGGTGATGCCCATGGTCCCTGTAAAAGGACCAAGCAATGCTCTTCCAGCCTGTTGCTGATGGGAGAAATGCAGCTAAGTGAACTATCGGATATGGGCTGGATACCACACATTCATTCGGCACAGCGGTTTCATCAACTGTGGCCTTACGGCGCCATGCCTCAATGAGGACTACTGGCTTCTCAGGTGATGTCCAAATATGGCTTACAGACATGCCCTTTGACTCCCGTCTCTTGGGTTGGGCAGCCAGACGTCAGGCTAGTTCACACAACCTTCCCCCCCCCCCCCCCCCCCCTCCAGCAGCCGCCACCTCGAGTACCTTCTATTCTGCCCTCTTGCCTTGGGCACAGGGTTGGAGGCAGATTAGGCCATCACCTACTAAACTGGAGGTCTATAACATCAGACCGATGGATTCTCCAAATTGTCTGGAGGTGGACTCCCTCCACTTCGTGTCTACTCCTCCATCCATGTCACCTGCTTGCAACAGAGGACCGTCTCTCCTTGCTCTGCCAGGAAATTACAGCTCTCTGGTCCAAGGGAGCCACTGAGAAGGTACTGACAGCAGAAGTAGGTTGTGGTCGCTAGTCCCGCAACTTTCTGGTGCCCAAAAAGGACAAAGACCATTGTCCTATCTCAAACCTGCGCCCTCTCAATTTCTTCCTGAAGAAGTTGAGCGAACGTGTGCATTTTGAACAAATCCTGTCTGCCCTAGAACCGGGAGGTTGGATGGCAGTGTTGGGAAGCAGGACGCGTATTTTTATATTTCTGTCCTGCCTGCCTACAGGCGTTTACCTGTGGTTCATGGTGGGCCACCAGCACTTTTAGCCGTGCTCACTTTTGGCCTTACCAGCACCCCTCCAGTGTTGACCATGGTGATGGCTGCAGCTCATCTGTGGAGATCAGGGGTGCAGTCTTCTCCTATCTCGATGGCTGTTTTTTTAAGGTGGGCTCGCCCGAGGATGTCGTCTCCCACCTCCAGACTGCAAAGGAACTCCTGCATTCGCTGGGGTTCACTATCAGCGTGCCGGAGTGTCATGTGTCTCTCTTCAGATGCTCCCTTTCATTGGAGCTGTTCTGGAGACAGTGCAATTTTGGGATTATCCTCCTGAGGTATTCAGGCTATGATATGATACCGATGTTTCAGCCTCTATCCTGGATTTCGGTGATGCTTACTCTGAGGCTAAATCTGAGATGTTGCAAGAATGTTCTGGTGCCTCTTGGTCTCGCTCAAGCTCTCCTAAAGAGGGACGGTTTCTGCAGATGATCCTGATGCACCCTGAGTTTTCCAAGGTCATCCGGGTCATTGCAACAGATTAAAAGCATTAGACCGGCTGTGTTGCATATGTTTCACACTCTTCTGGCTTCATCTGGTGCGGCTTCGGGCCCCAAGGATCCATAGAGAACTCCAGGGTGGCTACTGCCAGTGTGTCCACCCTCCGCACCACCGGAGGAGACTTCTAATTCACTATCAAAATCCACACCAGTTCCCTTGACACTGACATTAAGACCCACAATGCGGCCTCTATAGTAATTTCTGACTCCAAGCTGAATCTGTTGCGACCCTGTCTGAGCTTTGTACCGATGCAGTCTGTCCTTGTCCAATCTAATTCTGACCTAACCATGCCTTTATCTAGGAACCTCCCTCCAGCAACTTTTTGGTGGGGACTCTTTTTGTTGATGATGTTAGCAATGGGGATTATTTTGCCCCAAACTATAATGATTACGGTCTATTCATAGACTTACCTGAGGCCAGTGGGCTGGATACTTCCCTAGACATGCTGTGGGTTCTTCCCCAGGCTATAAATGGAAGAAAGTTCCTCCTTTGCCGTTGTAATAAGGTAGGCAACAGCGGTTTTGGATTTAAAATTGTGAACAATGGAGGGTAAAACACGAATGTACCTGTTGTTTTCAAGCTGGACAAACTACTTCCAAACCCTTATTTTAATTTAATGAAGCCTCTCATTATCGGCACCTGGCCCTAAACTTGTTCATGGTCAGCAGTTAAGACAGGTCACCAGACGCCATAGGCCAGCACAAGCGACCATGACTACTTAACACAACACGGTATACCAGAAAGTGTAGTGGTTCAAGATTCCACCTGTAGGGTACTCCCCAATTCATTCCTTACAACTCCTCCAGGTAGTCTTTTGGAAACTGATGTTTTATTCAGCCACCCCAGTAATCTAGTTAGTCAGTGTCAGTTGTTTGCGAGGAAGATATTCCCATGCTCCGTGGGACATGATTGTCAAGCTCTTGCCAGCGACCTCTGAAGAATTTCAGGCCAACCTGGCTCAAGCCATCCACAGCAGGCAGCCACATACATTATTTGTTCTTGGACTGGTAAGATACCAACTGCTTGGGCATAGCAGTTGTAAACAGCGTGATGCTCTATTGTCACGAGTGGCTAAGATGCATGGGCTTCTCTGGGGATGTAAAGGTGTCCCACACGGACAGGGCGTTCGGGTCCCGCCTATTTGGCAAGAAAGCTGCCTATGCCCTGAAGAGCTGGCACACTGCACTTGCCTTGGGCCTCTCAACTTCTGCGAGGCAGTTTCCACAATAGCTTCCATCCTTTCGAAGCTACTCCAGTGTTTAGAGTACTGCCAGCCCCAAGGCCTACTGCTGCCCCACAATATGAACCTCAGCCCTGGTGGTGGTGGGGCGTTTGGGGAACCAAAGAGAGCAGCCAGGCCATCAGGGCAGTGCATATCCCTGTTCCGACCCATGCGACATCCGCCTCCAAGCTGTTAAATTTGCCCTTAGTGGCACATGATCAATATGCAGAAAGCAGGATCAGATATTTCCTCCATGGGTGGCAAATAACATTCGAAAGGCGAGTCCTGCAACATTCTTTTTACACCTGCTGCACTATACGCCTGTATCAGCGCATTTTACGAAGGAGCATCTGTCTATCTTGCTCCAAGAAGTGCAGACTCCTTTGGCCAAAGAAGCCATAGGGAAGTTCTAGCTCTTGAAATCTGGACTGGCAGTTACTCCTGCTATTTTCCTGTGCCAGAGGAAGAAAGTCGTGATCCCATTTTAGCGTCTTCTTACGGAAGGGCAATTACAAAATGCTCACACTGGCCCTTGTTCTGTCCACCATGGATCCATACTATTGGACGGTGGCTTTGGACCTGCATAATTCAACATTTCATATGCCCATTTTGCAGTCCCAAAGACACTTGTCTGTTTTTCAAGGTGGGAGATGAACATTTGCAATTTTCCCTCCAGCCTCACCAGCATCCCAAAGATGATTTCAAAAGTGATGGTGGTGGTCACAGCGCACTTGGACATCAGTGCTCCAGATTTCCCCTTCTTGATGACTGACTGTTGATGACCAGCTGAATGAACTGTGTCTGAAGTCTGTGTTCCCGGTCGCTGTAAATTCTGCTTGCGAAGTGAGGGAACTCCATGTGCTCTTGGCGCAGCTGCCCTACTCCACCTTTTCCCCTGACAAAGTGATGTTGAAGACTTTTTGCCTAAAAGTGTGTGCCTAAAGTTGAGGAGTTTTCGTCTAAAGTTGCCTACAGTTGTGCGATTCTTAACTCTCTCAATGTTCTCTTCTCCTCTTCGGAGGGGCGAGGTGTGGCAGAGAATCCATGGACTTTACCATGAAAGGGCTTTATGATTTTACAGCAATTAAACCAAAGAACATCAGCTGGACGATCAGATCTTTGTGGGTGTCTGGTACATTGAAAGGCATGTGTCAGTGCAGAAATGGACTGTGACAAGGTGGATAGTCCGCTGTGTAAAAAAGCCGCCTCGGGAAGGATTGCGAGCCTATTCCACCAGGGCCGAGGCTGCTACCACTGTGCTTGTATGCAGAGTGCCTGTTCTTGGCTTATGTCTGCCACGAAGTGAGTCAGTAAACACATTCACGCAGCACTATTGCCTTGATAGGCAGATCAGAAGAGATTGCTATTTCCAGAAATGGACTGTGACAAGGTGGATAGTCCTCTGTGTAAAAAAGCTGCCTCTGGAAGGATTGCGAGCCTATTCCACCAGGGCCGAGGCTGCTACCACTGTGCTTGTATGCAGAGTGCCTGTTCTTGGCTTATGTCTGCCACGAAGTGAGTCAGTAAACACATTCACGCAGCACTATTGCCTTGATAGGCAGATCAGAAGAGATTGCCATTTCGCTGTTTCTGTACTGCAGGATGGTTTGGTCTAAGATATTACACAGATCCTCCCTCTGGGAAGGTACAGCTTTGATATCTATTCTAAAGGTGTGGGCTCTGCAGTTAGAAGCATCCATCAGAAGAATCAGTCACTTACCTTCGGTAATGGTATTTCTGGTGGATTCTCCTAACTGCAGATTCCTCACTGACCTCACTGTTTCTGTGGAATAGTTTCTGGTTCCATCTAAAAAGGTCACAATCTATGATTACTGTTGGTTTCAGGATCTGTAGACACGTATGAAGTAAAGAAAGAAACTGATGTCTGCATAAATTCAGCTCTGCTCCGTCACATCTAGAGCGGAACGTCATCAGTGTGGAGCCGCCCAGCGCCACCTACCCGCTTGAGGGAGTACTGCTGGTAGATCTTTTGAGAGTCTGGCTCATGGGAATATTCTTAAGTTGAAGAATCTCTAGTTAGAATATCCACCAGAGAGTGCGCAACCTTTAAGAGCGTTACTCTCATGTGGTCCAGTGTTGTATTGTACTACTATAGATATGGACAGTGTAGTCAGTGTTGATAGTTATCTTCTAATTTTTTACTATTATGAAGCCACATTCTGCAAGTAAACCTTTTTTAGCTATTCAACATCTGCCACAATCCGGTTGTTTTTGTGTAGGTTAAAATTTTACTACTTTACTTTACTCAAGCATTTTATTTGCATTGCTGAAAAATCCTTCCCCATTTACCCATCTAGTCTTGATACAAAAGCCCAATGTTAAAGATGCCTTTGCACAGAAGGTGACCGCAAGCTGTTCTTATTTAAAAGACAATGAAGCAATAGTTGTTTAAGCTTCACATATACCATACAGTATTGCTACGAATTACTGAGACACGTCTGACGCAACACCTTGCATATTTAAATGCTAACCTTGCTGAGCAGGATTTGTGAGAAGTGTTCCACAGTTTGCTTCTTTTGCCTTGGAAAGCCCACTGCTCTGGCATGGTGTGACTTCTTTGATCTCTGCATTTTCGTGTCTTTAATTGTTACTTCCCTGATCTAGTGTTTCTTTTCTCCTTGATATGGTGGTTCCTCCTTTCCTCCCCTCCTGCTTCCCTCCATCCTGTTTTTTCTCCATCTCATAGAAGTATATAAAGATGTACACAGGCGGAGTGAGCTCTCTGGCTGAACAGATAGTCAATCAGCTTCAAAGGAAAGACCAGCCTAAACCCCTTCGGGGAAAGAAAGAACTGGTAAGAATGGTGTGCAGTGCATGAGGCTGCCTTTTGTCGGCCTGTTTGGGTGATGTGTCCCATTTGTTTACAATACTAGAGTACTGAAGCTAATGAGGCTGAAGAGCAAATCCTAGGTCTTATAATCCTGAGTAGAACATGATTTACTCATGTAAGCATCGTCGAGTCGCTGTACCTTGCCTGTGCGTCTATCTGTTTGGTTTCTTGAAACATTCGTAAAACCAATGGCTTGTATAAGTCCAGATGACTTTTCACAAAGTCTATGTGAAGATGTTTCATCATACTTCGAAAACAAAATAGAATCCACCTATGAAAAAATCTTAATATCCCAACCAAATAGCCATACTTTGACTGTTTCCTCCCCCAAAGAAAATACCAATCTCACATTGACTAATTTCCCTCCTATTAACACTGAAGAGCTTTATACAATAATGACCCAAGTAAAATCTGGATCGCCGGATGACCTTATCCCTGTTAAAACCTTAACCTCCCTCCGCACCCTGCTAGCCCCCTACATTCAGGATGTAATCAACCAGTCTCTTAAAGAGGGAAAAGTACCAACTGAATGGAAAAGAGCAGTGGTGAACCCCATCCGCAAGAACGCGGCTCTCCCGTGGACGGAGCTTTCCAACCTCCGTCCCATCTCCCTTCTGCCTTATTACAGCAAGATGGTTGAAAAACATGTCAACGCACACCTGTCTAACTACATTGAGGCAGCGGGTGGCCTAGACCACTCGCAATCTGGTTTTAGGCCCAACCATAGCACCGAATCAGCCCTCCTGTCAGTGACAGATAACATCAGAAAGTCACTTGACAGGGGGAGCTCAGTGATTCTGGTGCTATTGGATTTGTCCGCTGCCTTCGACACGGTGTCGCACAAAATCCTTCTCGACCGCCTGAAGGGAGTAGGAGTAAAGGGGACCGCCCTAGCGTGGCTTGAAAGCTTTCTTGAAGACAGACAGCAAGGTGTCAAACTAGGCTCCCATAAATCTGTCTGCAGGAAGCTTACCAAGGGAGTGCCACAGGGCTCATGCTTGAGCCCCACGTTATTCAACGTATATGTGGCCCCTTTGGCAGAGATTATAAGATCTTACGGGTTCTCCCCAATCTCTTACGCTGACGATACTCAGCTGTTGTTTCCCTTTCAAACCATTACACCTACAGTCATGCAATCCTTCCAAAATGGCATGAGAGCGGTGGCAGGTTGGATGGCCCAGAACTTCCTCCAATGCAATGTGACCAAAACGGAGGTCATGTTGTTTGGAGGGGCCACCCTGCTCTGGTCTCCGGATTGGTGGCCACCTGAGCTAGGACCTGTACCAGCGCCCAAACAGACCATCAAAAACCTGGGGGTACGCCTAGACCAAACTCTGATTATGAAAGATCACGTCAGTCAGGTCACGGGAACGTGTTTCCGTACAATTGGTCTTCTACGGCGTATCTTCCCTTTCCTACCAAACATCTACAGGAAAACGCTGGTACAGGCACTAGTCCTTGGACGGGTAGACTATTGTAATAGTCTACTCATTTCCGCCAACCATGAACAACTTCGTAGATTGCAGGTGGTGCAGAACACCGCGGCAAGACTCATCCTGAATGCCCCTCCCCGCACCCCTTCCCGCCCCCTCCTTTCCCACCTTCACTGGCTTCCAGTGCAACAGCGGGTAAACTTTAAACTCTGCTGCATTATGCATAAGTGCATCTATGGATCTGGCCCCAAATATCTAAAAGATATTTTCTTTCCCTACTCTCCCGGATGTGCTCTGCGTTCCAGCAACACCATGTTGCTACATGTACCTAAAATTACCAGAGCGAGACAGGGTGGCCAAGCACCCTCCCTTAAAGGCCCCTTGTTGTGGAATTCCCTCCCACCTCAGCTGAGACACATTTCCAACCTCTTTTCCTTTAGGAAGAAACTAAAAACTCACCTGTTCACACAAGATTAATTTGGCCTTTCTCTCTGTCTCCCCCTCAATAAAGTTTGCCCAACTTACACAGAAGCTACGCGCGGAGATACCCCTTCGGGGCTGATTCACGCGCGCTATAAGAATATAAATAAATAAATAAATTGATGGAGAAAGATTGATCAAAAGCACAAATTTGAACACTGAAAAAGTAAAATTGCACACATTAGAAGATTGTTAATTAGGAATTTGATCGGGTCATCTTAGACTATGTTAAAAATGGTTGCTTCCAGTATATGACCGGTCTAGTTGTAGGTGAATGTCTGTACTCTACTACTTCAAAGCAGTTTTCATGAATGGAAATGACAGGACTAATAAGTTGGTAGTTTGGGCTGCTTTCTAGGGAGTCTGTCAACATAATTTATGTTGACCAAGGTAAATTGATACTTGTAAATTGATAATTGTAAGCGCACTACTCACCCGCAAGGGTCTCAAGGCGCTTGTACGAATACCACTGTGGAACCCATCCTGGCTTTCCCTGTGAGGCGTCCACTCCTGGGCACCCCCAAGGTGGAGGCCAGGCATCCTTAGCGTTGTGGGGGCCGTTGTGGAGATTAAGCAAGCTATTGCCCAGAGTTGCAGAGTGGGACTCCATGATTGGAATAGGCACCGAGGCGAGAATGATCAGGTCCGTGGAATTTTGAGACCAAGACTCACCGAGGCGGGGAATTGAACCCTGGTCCCGGGCTAGACCTCAGCATCAGGGTCTGCCGCTCTAATCATTGAGCCACACTTCTCCAAGGTATGTTTTGGTGAGGGACCTGGAGATCATAATTAAAGTTCCCATAAGCTCTGCCCATTTTCTTTGCTCATGATTTAATTTTTTTCTAATTGGGTAATGTAAATAACACGAGTTTCATGAAGACAGTCTGTGCCATACATCCAGTGTTTGTTACTCAAAATTTGCTTTCCAGGCTTTCAATTATATGACCGCATTTTCCTATATTGGTCGATGTCTCAGAATGCCATGAACCGTTTATTTTAAATATTAATATCTTCTCGCGTGAGTTTATTTAGTGACTCCCTCTCACAGGTTTTAGTGACTCCCACTCACAGGCTTTTGACGAATGCCCTGCCACTCTGCGTCGCAACTCCCTGGTTTGAAAAGTACAACTCTTAATTCAGTCTATTTCAAAAGAAATCCTGATTTTAACTTTTATGTATTTTACAAACCTTTTTCACATTGACAAGCCAGTAGTGAGTTTCAATCATTTTAAACGTTACTTGTTCTTTATGAGCTGTTGTGCCTTTTAGTTGTGCATAGTTTAATAGACTTAGCCAGTGTTGCTCATACAACACAAACTTCAGATTATTTCATAGGATGCAGCTTTCAATAAACTTGGTTAATAAACCAAGTTTTTCCTTCAATTTCGAGACCAAAACTGTTTGTGAACCTCCGTATCATACAAATACGTTTTCTTTGATATTAGTATATGTCATCATATCCTTGCACTGGTGTGCTGTTGCAACCAGATGCCTGCTTTTTGCCTGTTAGTCATGGCCGTAGTTATCATTACGACACCTGATTTGCATGCTCCGATTGGTTCTTATTTTCTAATGTTTTTCATCTCCCTCTTGTGTTCTGCTGTAGCCTGCGTGATCCAGGCCTGGACCTCCCTGACTCATGTTTATTTTCAAAGCAAGTATATGTAGAATATATGCTCGCGAGGGACACCCCTCTCCTCTCCACTCCTGATTTCCTCTTGGACTGTTCTTTTAAGTGACGGTTGATAGTACTGCCTTGTCCAGGCCAGCCTCTACTGTTCTCGGACATGCCTACTGCTAGATCTGGCATTTGGCATACTTTTCGCTCACCTTTATTTTTTAAACTCACCTACAGCCTTTGCATTAATAGCTGTCCAATTGCATACGGATTAAAACATTTTCAGACACTGTTATTTCATAAACTCTTAGTTGCATGAGCATAGGGTTTAAGCAGGCTCCTTAAGAGTGTCTGATTAGAGGGTTGTACTAATGTGTTAGAACTGATTTTTTCTCTGCATGCATGGTTTCAAGTAAATTGCTATTTCCAGTCTCTTGATTTAGTTTTTCTGCAATTAAATTTAAGATCTGTCTGTTGTGTTATCAAACATCTAGGTGTCAATACTCTCTTAAAGGGGCCTAGCCAGGAAATACAAAGGAAAAAACTGCATGCAATCGGCCTGTCACTTATGTAAAATGGCTAACGAACCTTTTGGAGTAGGCCTGAATTCTAATAGATGATCACAGTGGTTCTGTCCTGACAAGTGACTAAATAAGTTAAGTATCCGGTGTATACCTGAAAATGAGGAGTTGTGCACAGTTTGTAAATCCTCAGGTCATACATTACTAGTTCTGTCGATCTGGAAGTCTGTCAGAAAATTCCCTACCGATAGGCAAGGTGCTCATAAATTGATGATATGTTGATTCTTGTAAAGCACACCTTCACCAATCGTTTCCTGGCACTGTAAGTACAGCATAGTTGATTGCATAAGAAGGCTAGATTAAATAGCCATGTCATCACATTTTTCTTAAAAGTAACGCAATTAGTTTGTGAGCGAAGAGATGATGTTAAAGATTTCCAGATACACAAGGCTTGAACTGAAAAGCCGTACCCGCACTTTAATTTCTGAATCTTGAATAATTAGTAAATGCGATGATGATGAGCAGAGCTCCCGAGCCAGAGTGTACTTATTGATCTTTTTTGTTAGGAATTGGTAGCCCTCAATAGAGAGACCTACAAACATCAAGCAACATATTCTGTATCTAATTCTCTATTCCAAGGCAGCTAGTGAATTCCTCAGTAGTGTATTATTCAATCTAGCTGCTTGGTTCTAGAGAGACTGCAGTCTATAGGGCAAGGTTTTTGGAAGGCATGTACCTATAGAATTTGTGTAGTCCAGTCTGGATACAATTAATACCATTATTACTGTTTTCAGAGCGTCTTCAGCGAGAAACATAGCAATCTTTATCCTATTCAACAGTTAGAAACACAAGAAAATGACTGCTCCGATTTGGGGTTTTAGGGAGAATCTGCTGTCTACAATTACTTCAAGGCTTTATGCTTGGCTTATTGGAGTAGGGGTGGTCCCCTTCTCTGCAGGCCAATATAGCTGGCTTCAAAAATCAGGTGCATTATTTAGAATCACTGTTTTGGTTTTATCTACATTAAGTTTGTTGCTTGTTAGCCATCCATTCCCAGATGAAGTCCATGATGACGTTTGTTGTTTTTCTGGGAGAACGAAGTGCCATCCAGCCAAATTAGGATTTGAGTTTCATTAGTGCAGTGATATAAAATACCGTTTTTTGCCCATAGATCGTTGATTAGTGGTCTAATATATAGGTTAAAAAGGTGAAAAAATGAGTAAGATCTGAGGCACCCTACAATTCACCTATACTGTGGGTGCTTCGAAAGGCTCAAGTTGAACCTTTTGAGTATGATTGTCCAGGAAGGATTTGATCTAATCAGGAGTTGAACCTTGTAAGCCAGCCAGTGGTTTCCACACACATGTCAGTAATTCATCGTCAGTCATGTCGAAACCCGCTGACAGATTAAACTGTATCAGAGCTGAAGTTTGTCCTACATCCTCTGCATAATGCACACTTTCAAATACAGACAACATGACAGATTCAATCCTGCATTCTGGCTTATAGCTAGCCTGAAGATGATCAACAAATTGAATCACTTGAAGATGGTAACATAGTTCCTGTGCCACATGAGCTTCCATACTTTTGGAGAAGAGAGAGGCAGAAGGAAAATTGAATTATAGTTTTTCAAGATGAAAAGATGTTCACCCTACTTTTTAAGCAACAGAATTACAAAAGCCTCTTTGAAGGAGTTTGGTACTGTCCCTTGAGAGGGATTTTGTTTTTTTTAGGTGAAGTCATAAAGGACTTAGAATTTCACGTGAGAAAACGTGTTGAATACACCGAGGGCAGGGATCTAAAGGTGAATCTGAGTTTGCCTTTGACATCAGAGAGGCGTGGTTCCTCAATGATTTTGAGGGGAGAGTATGTATTATGGTTGGGTTCCTTTCTAAGGATGTAAAGGGACTTCTCAGTATTGGTGGGTGCGTTGAGGATGCGATCTCTGATTTAAAAAATATTTATATATTTGTAAAATAGCCAATAAGCAAATCTGATTTCTTGTGTGGATGCAGTAGCTTGAGTGATACTGTCAAGAACTGAAAGCCCTTTTACTGTTTTGAAAATGTTTTTGGTCTGTTAGAAGAATTCAAGATTTTAGTATTTATAAAATAGGGTCCTAGTTTGTATTAATACTGTTTGATAATGGGGAATAATCTCTTTGCCTTTGGCATTCAGGGCCTCTGCTCCTGACATTCATCACAACAATCTGTCCTCTCCAGTGGTCCATGGAAGGCAGTAACTTAATACCACTATTTGGGCTTTGTTATTCCTGGGTTCTTTTGTAAAGCAGTCTGGACAAAGGGGGCCCTTTCAGTGACTTGAGGCCACAAAAAAAACTGGCATGAATGGCCAGTCACTCTGTACCTGTAGTGACAGAATGGTTGAGTCGACCCTTAAGGTGGGGTGCAGATAACATATTCTGATCCTTTCCCGATTGTTAGGATGCTTATGTTTTCTGTGTATATCAGCACACCTCTTCCTTAGTGACAATGTTTCATTTAGGGAGCATCAGATGTTTTGAATGACTTTCATGTAGGTAGAGGGTAGTTAAGTTAATGTGCAATTTATAAGTCACCTCAACCCTAAGAGATCCAGGTGCTAGCCTTAAAAAGTTCAGAACTTACACCTGACTAAAACAAAGCGGCCTTTAAAAAAGCTTCTGAATTGCTAGTTCCTTGTTGTGGGACAAAAATGAGTCCAACCCATATGCATGGAAGATCAATGATAATGGACACTTAGGTAAGTGTTTCTAGGTCTTGTTAATTGGCTACACAGCAGTTCCTAGTTAATGGACGCATTGTAGAAAGTATAAAAACCATTCAATGTTCAGTTTCACTATTCATCTTTTAGCCACAACAAACATAGGTGATTAATAAAGTGCATGCATTCTTTTTTGTTTTTTTCTTTTAACATGTGAGCCACAGCTTTTATTTTTCAAATCCGAATTAGTATAGATTGTGCTAAACCTCGATTTAAGACGACCCAGTTTGCTCCAAGTAGTCTATTGCACCTCCTCATACATACTTTGTTAGGATTGGAGACTTAAAAGCTCTTATGTAAGAATTAGTTGAATAGAAGTATTCTAGAATATCTCGACTCTTCATTTCTCTGCCTATAAAGATTCAATGCCACAATATTAAAATATTCATTAATGTTGCGCATTCTTCCCACTATGAACTTCGAACTGAGCCCAACATTTGCCGTCACAACAATGAAACAACCATTATTCACTCAAATGATATACAGATGACAATCAAGATCAAGCTATGCAACACTCTGCATAACACTTACAACAACATTCGTATTGGTGTTGGAGACAAATAATGCAGAAAGTACAAGAAAAAATGGCAAGCGTTCTCCTGCCACACTCCTTGGATCTAGAACTTCCTCACCATCCACATATTGCAAGCTCCTCGCTTTTACTTTTCAGGAAGGAACTGTACACCCTCCTTTTAATGCAGCACTTCATACCTGTGGAAACCTTCAGATTATACATCCAAGCTGGTATTCCTTGGCCTGCCTTCCACCCACACCAAAATATTCTGTACTCATCCTCTATCCCCACCTTTTTACATTGCTTCTTTGCCTTGTAAGTAGGTTTGTGCTCTTTAAGTCCTCATGCATACTGAAGGTTCATTTCCAAAACTGTTTTGATTCTTAAAATGCCTGGCATATAGTTAGCAAAGTGCCAGATTAAATTTTTTCCAGATGAGATACTGATATTTTTTTAAAGAAGCAGTGTAGCTAGTTGAATGGTGATGGTGGTCCGCATATCATCTTAGGATCTTTCTATGCTAACTTATGGAAGTTTGAAAGGAAGAGTACTTCCTTAGAAAAGTTTACAAAGACTTTAAGTCACAGAATTGAGGCAAAGATTATGGTTAGAGTTGAAAGGACACCGGGCCTCTGATCGATCAGACTTTTGTGGGTGGTGAATAATTACTGCTGTAGACCCACTTCTCACCAATAGGAGACCGTGTCTGCAATTTTTACCAAAGAGGATTTACCAGACTGTTGGGAAATGAAAATGTGCTTCTATTGGAAAGTATATCGTGACAGTTTTCTTTCAAGCCTTCAGCACCCCACACCCAACAGTAACACCATTCAGCTGTTATGCCTGTGTTGAATTCCTTTTCCGCTGGCCACAATTTTATTCACTTTCATATGGATTTCTGACTGGTTTTATTGTTTTTGGTGTACAATGTGATAACTACATTTGGTGGCTGTTTAATATTTTGATTTCCTACCAGACCTATCAGCCTTGACTTTGCCTGGTGTTTTGAGTAATGACATCTGTATAGTCTGTATTGTGAGTGATAACATTTAGTACCTCTTAAGAAATTGTTTGTGATATGTGAGTAATGTTGATACTTTTCATTCAATGTATTCTCTAAGATAATTGAAACCAAACTGGTCCATTTGATTCAGATTCTTTTGTGACCCTTTTATGCTGATTAACTGAACCCAGTCCCACTCTTATGCTACATAATACCAGATTCCTAGTGGCAAAGCAGCTGAGTGTTCACAATCTTTAAAGAGGGCACTCGCTGCATCCAGAGCACACATTGACAGGTAACTGCTGTACCCAAATTGAAGCTCCCAGAAAGTATGATAAAAAGTTAGTATGAGGTCCTGAATTACTGAACTGTACCTTATGCGGATTCCCAATCTGTGCAGGTTTCAAAGTGAGAACAATTGCTTACAGATGACTTGTAATGGTTTGGTGATGCTCATCCAAGGCACTTCCCTTTGAACCACACATTAACAGATTAGGTCTCTCATTGTGTGATGTGTCTGCGTGCTGTAACCTCCTCTCAACTTTAGCTCTTTGATTTTAGCATTACCCTCACTAGTGTTGGAAACAGATTACACTGGGGTTGGCTATAATAATAAAAAACTGATTCTTACATGTAGTAAGTGCATTGTTTTTAGCACAGAATGTTATGCCCTATACTAATGGCAGGTTCTATCATCCAAATCTGCAACAGCCATAATAGTTCTTCAGGCTGGCTATTAGTAGGCACAGCAGAAGTGAGACCTGCAAGAAGTATGTTGAAGGTGAGCTCATGCATGTGTGATTTTGTCATGCCTCCGTTTCTGCTGACTTATCTTTTTCAAATACCATACCACAAGCTAGCATAGGACTTCCAGAAGTTGAGTTATTTAATAGAGCAGGTGATTATTCACTTTGAATGCCTGGTGCTAAATGACTCAACTGTGTAAACAAAGAATGCATTTAACTAGAGTGTGCAAACAGACACATTTTTTGCAAACTTACCAAATCTGGCATGATCCTCCTGCAAACACAGGGTGAGAGAGCTGCTTCCATTGCTGATATCTATCAAAGAGGAGACATGATTGTCCATCCTAATTATGATTACAAGGGGCCACCACCATGTGAGCAGCGAGAGATCAGAGGATGCTTGGGTAGGAATGGCTCAATTTTAGACTGTAACTTGATCCTTTTTTAGCCAAAGTCTAATGTACCAGAATACGTTTTAATACAATTGAATCTGGTGCACATAGGAAGCCTATGGAATGTGGTTAAATTTGAATGCAATGTTGAAGACCTATGCAACTAGGATCTGGAACAACATTGCCAATATTGATAATGAGCTTAAAATCAACCTTTTAAAAAAACATTGCTTTGTTGGTCTTTGACTCTGTATGACACACTACTGCTGTTTGGCTAGGTTTGCGTTATACAAATGCCACATACATGCATCCAGCAGCATTTGATAGATTCTTCAGCTTGTCTAATAAAACCTTTGGAGCTGCAAAATACTGAGGATTGTATGAGTCCGATGAAATATACAGCTACGTTAATGGGTTATGGCAGGAAAATACTGATCATTTGCAGACCTTTCTCATATAATAAAGCAAGTAAAAGTAATTCACTCTGTGAAGAAACAGTTGAGCCCTAATCAAGTAACAATCACAGAATTCTACCTACTGCCACTGGATTTGGGGAGCTGCGGGGCAGGGACAGGACAGGGTCCCCAAGATTTTTAACAATCCAGTTGGAGGACCAGCACGCAGTGGTGCCCCACCACCAAAATGTGAGCTTTGTCAGTGTTAAGCTTCACTCCCCTCATCTTTTTTTAAATTGCCCACTATTAAGAGGCAGTCACAAAATATTTTGAGTTGAATTCAAACGATCCTCAAGACGTACGTCAATTTGGCTGTCATCCACTATTATTACTGTGACACAATAAACTGGCCTATGGTACCTCATACACATGAACAATGTAGGGCACAAAGGATAAGCCCTGTGGACGCCACTGGTCTAATGCGTTCAAGATGGCTGAATTTGAGAACGAGGATTCATCCTCTGGACAGAATGTGATGCAGGTCATTGTGTTGTGTTATTTATTTTTTATTTTCATTTATCCCAACCTACAATGGTTGGGACAGGAGGGCCTTGCAGGTTCTCTTCAGGTCACCCATGATGCATACCAAAGTTGATCCTGTACTAAAACCAGATTTATCTGAGTTGTGTATATGTTTATTTGTACAAAATTATGCCATCTGACTGGTTGATAATAGAAGAGAGTACATTTGTTGATTCTTATAAAGCCCAGAATTCACCACTGACTTGGTCTATTGGTGTTAGAATGTAAGGTGGCAGTCAGTGATAAATAACTCTCAATAAATCAATGTTGAGACGTAGTTGTGTGTGGTTTTCCTTCCTAATTAAAAACATAGTACTTGTCACAGAATTATTAATGTAGACTAGTTTTTTTACTGTTTTTGACAAATTGAACCCCATCCTAAAAGAGGTCTTCCTGAACATCTAGGGCAGAAATCACATACCCCAAAGCCATACCCTTTCCTGCTAGCTGTGTGGTACCATGTGTTCATCTGCATGAGAATACACCTTAATCTAGAAAATTAGCTCCCCCACTTACATGTCTCACAGTCACAGGTGACTTTTCACAAAGGCTGTTATCATACATTTTGTCCAGTGTTTCACAATCCATAGTAAAGGCCTGTGACCTTTGCCAACACATTTCACCGTAGAAAACCTAGCCCTACTGGCTTGAACATAAACCTGTATTTTGTACCTAACTAGACAAGAGAAACATTCATCCAGATCACAGGCATCCACTGTCACATCATCCATCCACCCATACATAACACTGAACAAATGTGTTCACTGCCGGTATATGCGGGATTTTGGTTAAATTACAAAACGGTGGTGCCTTCCGAAATCAAAGCACATTATCCTCTGAGCTGATCTATGCTCATCCAGGCCTGCATCTTCCCTGGAAACGGCACACCTGGGCAGTAGAGATAGCTGAGCCTGTTCTGTTGTCACCATTTGGAGATTCCATGCATTTGTTGGTGATGGCCATGCTCTGGTGATCTCCATCCAGTTTCATCAAGCAGGAAATTCTTAACTTGCTGAATGGACCTATTTGGGACTGGGGCCTATGATCCAACTAGTAATGTGCACAATAAATAACTCACTGCGCCATGCAGCTTGAAGGTAGAATTTCAATAATTAGAAACTGACACACAGAAATATTTTCCTTCAAGAGCTATATCAAGAAATGAATCTAAGATAGAAAATTAACCTTGGAAATTAATTCCAGGACAAGCAAAATATAGACATTAGAATGACTCATCTGTGTACCACGCTCCTGTCCACAGTTACAGTTCAAATACTGCTTAAACATAAAGTACATAGTGTGAAACTTTACCAAAATGATTGGTTCAGTTCAATTTAGTCTTCAATTAAATTAAAACAATTTAAACTGGATATCATCTTTCATAGTATTACCTGTATGTAGATACCAGGCTGAGTCACACAACAGTCCATCTCAGCATGCATGGGTGTACACATGTGACATGAAGCATTTTAAGGGCCACTTATCTCTGCTGTGCACACCAGGTAATTTTATTTTAAATGATGGGAGTACATAACCAAAATCTAGGTCCAAAAATGGAAATGCTGGATTGTTCATGGGTAGAGCACAGATCCCTTACAGATGTTGATTGCAGACCTTACCTCTCTTTCTTACTTTGATTGAAAGATGATCAGTGTCACCCCTGCCTCCCGCCCCCTGGCACCAATCTGCTTCTCTGAACTACAGTAGTAACCAACGGGGGAGGGGGGGTTGTTTGGGTGGAGGGGGGCAGAATCATGTACCTAATTTAACAAGCATTGAAAAGCCAGTATGTATCACCTTTAGGACCTATTGGATTTATCAGTGGTTTTAGCCATGATGTACATTACCCCCGAAGCTGTGCAGCATGGCTTTTCAAAAAGCAAATTAAAGCCTGAGTAACTGGCAGCTTAATTTTGGAGGTGCCAACAAAATGCACATGCACATGCACATGGGCAGGGTAACAGCAACATGAGCAAGCGCGGTGTAGGGAGAGAAGTGTTTGAAGAAAACAGCTGGAAAAAATGTGCTCTGGTAGAGTCCTTAAACACAAAAAGCGGTGAAAAGTGAGCAGTGGAAGGATATAATGTATGCCGTAGGCGTCACCATGCGCTCTACAAATCCCCCTATTATTATTATTATAATGTGTCTATGCTCCAGAGGAGGGGTAGGGGCAAGCACAAGAAGAGGAAGGAACGCCCACACACACTAACAAATAAGAAGCAAGCAAATGAAAATGATAATAAAGCCAAGCAATGGTAGGCAACTAGTGGTCTCAAAGCCTATAACATTAGTCTCACAGGTAGGCAGCGACACCACAATGGTCCAGGGAGATTGTCCCCAATAAAATGCACATGGCTGGTGAGGATGCATGTTTCCAAAACATCATAAAGTTAGATGCCACATGAAGCTAGGAACATTACATTACATTACATTACAAGCTAGGAACACTCAGCTATTCAGGACACAGCACATGCAGTGATCATGTGCGAGTGTTATGTGGAAGATACTTTGCAGGCTTGATGTTGACAAACTTTTTTGAGCTGCATCCTGCTGAGCAAATAGGTGAAGATTTAAATGTGTGCTCTTGATGCGTCCTATCTACTGCCTACATATATTCCTGTCCTTCAGTATGGGGGGGGGGGGGGGTGCTAGAGAAACCCACCATAGATTAAGGTTGCCCGAGAACTCCATCTAACCAAGTGCTTTTTGTTAACCTGCGTCCTGACATTTGTAGTCCCCATTCGTTCAAACTATAACAATTGGAATAACTTTCCTGAAGTGGTGGATTGATAATTTAAAGGTCAGGATTGGAATAGACTATCCCTGAGGAGTCCATGAAGTAACCTTAATCACAGGTATTGGTCCCCAATCCCAGCTATCAGTGCGGAAAAGGATTTCCAACGTGTGTGACACAAGCAATCTCCTTCCATCCCCTCTCCCTCAAGAAGCTATGCCCTGTTTGGAAATAACCTTAGAGAGGGGAGTATTGCAGTTGGCAGGAGGACAGAGTAGCTTTGTCACATTTGTTGGAGTGGCCTTTGAGACCAAGGCATTACCGGTCCGATGTTTCCATAACACTCACTGTGCTGTACCAGTCTAAAAAGATGGTGCACGTTGGGAGTGATGGAACTTAAAGCATTGATGGCTATTGTGCAGATAACGCATTGGCTTTGTGGGCGTGACTGTGGGATGATGGACGACATTCTAAAAAGTAACTAGCGGTCTTGAAGCACTTCATGTCCATTCCACCACTGAGGTCTCTACTTCGTATTAAAAAAGTGTGTGATTGTGTGAAAATAGACAATTGATCTCGGCGTAGGTATACCTACTGGCTACATTGTGTCTTGGTGAGATACCTCTGGGGGTTGATTGTCTGTTACTGTAATTTGTGTAGACCCTGATTTTCACTGGTCCCAAACCAGTAAGATTGTTGTGGTCAATAGATTTGCCTTCTCTGTAAAAATTAATTTGCAAGCTGAATGTTATTGTTTTAAGTTGGACATCTGTTATAGTAATAATTTCAAGGTGCAACAGAGCGTGTTACACAGTAACAAGTTCCCACCAGAACAAGGAACCTATGAGCTTCCAAGTAGCTCATAAAAAGCAAAGTAGTTAAAATTATTTCACTTATGGTAAGTGGACCTTTTCTGTTCAAGTAATGTGGACAAACGCCAGCCGATTTTTTTTCATCCCATCTGAAACAAAGTTTGTAAATACAGATAAAATGTTTAAACAATCAATATGGATAAATACGCAGAGAAATGCACAACAAATAAGTACCCTAAAGCTTGGTATCTCCTATACCTTTCCTACTTTGTCTCAGAAGTACATGGCACCACTATGCATTGACCTGTGGCTGGGAGAAAAACTTGGAATTCTAGTGTGCCTTGGGATCAGGGAAAAGTATTCCACCCACCAGATAGTATATAAGTATGCATGAAGAATTAGGTCGCCATTCTTATATTAACAGAAAATTTAAAAAGCAATCGGAGCAGCATTTATTCCTTGAACTGTAGCTCACTGAGAATTGCCTATACCTAGAAACTTCCCTGCTGTTCAAGATGCTAACACCCAAAGGTAAGCTGGCAAACAAAAGAGAAGAAGTGGGTTGAATAACCGGTTGCCGCAGTGCAAGTCTCACTACAGCGTGGACTGGCAGGAAAGAGGCTCCGAACTCTGTGAGAAGACGGTCGAGCTCGTGCGGACCTTTCCAAGTCCCGAGGCCAGAGGGAGGGGCTGCGGATCGAACATTGAGCTTTGAATTGTGGTCTTTTGGTATTGGTCTGTTGACTTTTCTTTTGAAAGGGATCGAACTTAAAACATTGCTTCAAAGGTGATGCCATAAAGCTTTAAACCTAGAGTTAGTGCTGGACCATAAAGCATAACTTTTTTCCAGATCATGTACTCTGCCCATTTTATTCAGCCATTGTTGGAATGTTGGGATAATTTCACTTCGCCACTTCTGTAATGTTAACGACCTAGCATTTTTTTGTGTAAGAAACTAACTGTAATAATCGGAGAACAACCAAGGATTGCAATGTACAGGTCTATAACTATCCCCCGCCCCCCTCTAAATTGTATTTACAGTGTTTCCCGATGTCATCCCAGAATTGTTTGATTTTAGGACAATCCCACACAATGTGAGACCAATTAGCACCACCTCCTGTTGTACATCACCAACATCTATCTGGTATCTGTGGGTATATACTATGTAGAAAGGTGGGGGTCCTATAAAGTAGCCATTTAGTATAAAATTGCATTTTTCTAAAATTTGCACCTTTAAGAAGTGTGACATTAAACTTATTCATCTTATTCCACGTGGACATTGATATCTGAATGCCCTCTTTAGTTTGCCACTTATCCCGAACCTTTACGAATGTATTATTATTATTAGTATCTTCCCTGGGAATGGATATCCACCTGCTGAAAGATCTGTGTGTAGTGGATTGAAACACCTCAGTGAAATTTAGCTTAATAGATAAGGATCTATATTCCTTAGAAAATTTCTGATCTGGAGAAAAGACCATTGTAATAGGTCTCCATAACTGCCCAGTCATGTTCAATCTCATTCCAGTTTTTCCAGGCGTCTAACTTTATAAAATCTGCCACCATGGAATATCCATTTACTTCCCATTTTTGTGTGATATTCAGTTCGACCAAGCTTTTTCCCCCCATATCTGATAGGTGTGTAGAGCTGTTAACAGAGGTATGTTATAGCACTTAAACATTTGTACCTTTTTGTTTTAATGACCATTACAGAACTTTGTACCATACTTTACTAGGGTTTTTAATGAGTCTCTGTAAATCTGAAATGTTATATTATTTAAAAAATGTAATCATAAAAAAGTTGTCCATACTGGATGAGCCAGAGCTGCTAATAAATCTGTGGGAATTGTGTGCAAAATTTGCATTTTAATATTCCTTCAGGTGAGGGGGCAGCATACATCCTGGCTTATAGAGAGTAATTAGAGCCAATCAAGGTGTTATATTTGGCCATATGAAGAATGAGAATAAACCTTGTATTTCTTTTTTTTTTTAAAAAGACATCTGTAATGCCTCGGGGTAAGATTGACATACAAATTAAGCCACACGTCTGATTACCGAAAGAGGCATTGGATTCCATTTGGCAAATAATTGCTTGTTCTTCTGTATTAACGGTATATAGCATTTAGTGTATATAAAGATCATTCACATTTTCAGAGATGTATATTCCTAAATAGCACTTTGGTCTTCTAATTATTAAAATCTGGAATTCGGATAATAGTGTCTTGTGTGCAATTACATAATAAAATTTCGGTCTTAACCTTGTTTATCTTATATCCACCCAATTCTTGAAATTCTTTGAAAATCGTAAAGATTTATTTTTGTGTATTTTCCTCAGGTTTAAGCAACAGTGCAATATCCTCTGCATATAGTTTTATATTGGGCATCCCGTTAATTATTGCGGACATAATAGCTTTTTCCCTGATGTCTATCGCCAATGGCTCTATAAACCAGGCAAAAAGTGTAGGCGACAGGGGACATCCCTGGCGCATGCCTCTATTTACTCTACATGTCCCTATATTCCTGGAGTTAATTATTATATGCTACATGGCACTGTCATATAAACGGGCTATCATTTGTGTGCTGTTTTTCGAAAATACAAATCTTTCAAGAATCAGAAAAAGGCTTTTGCATGAAACCAAATCAAAATCCTTGTCAGCGTCTAGAAGCAGCACTTGTGCTGGTGTTTTATTCTGTTGCATATAGTCTAAAGCTTCTATTAAAAAATTGTTATACGCAAAAAGTTGACCACCTGCCACAAACCCACATTGATCTGGATGAATAATTGAGCCTATGATTTTGTTCAGCCTATTAGCTAGGAGCTTGGTAACATTTTTCAATCTGCATTTAGTAAGCTAATAGGCCTATAAGAGTTGATGTTCTCCTTGTCTGCCTTAAGGAAACTACCTCTGCAATATGAAACGAAGGCAGATGTTCCCCTCCTTCCAATAAGTAATTAACCAATTTAAAAAAATGTATTTAGTTTTGGAGCAATTTTTTATATAATTCAGCTTAGAAGCCATCTTTGCCTGCAGGTTTGACGGTGGATAGTGAGTTTACTACTCTATTTCTTCTTGGGTAAATTTAGTGACCAACCACTGGCCTTACTCATTTGAAAGACTTTGAATAGGAAGTTGTAGAAAGGCACTCTGAATATCTAATGATTCGATTTAATGCACCTTAGTTAGTGTCTTCTAGTGATAAGATCTTATTTCTAACGTGCCGTTCTTGGGCCTGCCTCGCCAGTAATCTACCCGTAGATTCGCTCTCCTCGTAACCCCTATCAAGATGCGCAGTGTTGGCAGGACTTCCTAATGCTTAAAAATACCATTTCATACCTATTTTGAATTGGTTAAACCATTGCTTTGTTGCGGTATTCGTTTTTCTAAACTCCGTGCTGGCCTGATTCAAATCAACTTCCAATTGATGCCTTTTTAAAAGTGCCTCTCTTTGTAGCTGTATCTCTTTAGTTGTAATATACCCCCAGATTGTGGCCTTGAAAGCTTCCTATACAATCGCCGTTCGTGCGGCATTAGTATTGTACCTAAAGAACTTTGAGATCTCCTCATAGACCCCTGAACACCACTTGCATCCTCCAAGTTAAGAAAAACAATGGTTGTAGGTTCTTTCTATCCTGGTCCCGGTGACTTCCATTCTTACTACAGCATGATCTGAAAAACATTCTGTATGTGTTCATAATTAATCAATTTTAAGCTCTGCGAAACAAGAAAAAATCTATTCTAGAAGCGGTGTTATATTTTGCCAAAAACACGAAAATTCACATTTCTTAGGATACTGTGTGCGCCATAAGTCAATCAAGTCTACCTTTCTCTTCCAATTGATTAGACCCTTGGCCGTTTGGGGCTTATTTTGTCTTTAACCTGTAAAGGATGTGTCTAATAACACGTTTTGCAAAAAATGTAAGTCTCCTCTCAGAATTACCTGGCCTGGGATATTGATTAGGGCCTGTTTTAGTTCAATCAAGGGTAATGGATTGTCGAATTTTGGAGCATAAACTTAACTTTGTTTTATTTATCATTCCTTTAATAAATGCCCATCTTCCCTCTGAATCTGTCTGCATAATTTTGTCTGGAAGGGTATATGCTTAGTGACCAATATCCCGACACCTCTGTGGGCAGCCCTAGCATTCGATGAACAGAAAATCCCGGCCCATTGTTGGTGAATTTTACTAGAACAGTTTTTGTTTCTGTCTGCAAAGTGCATTTCCTGTAAGAGCATGATATCCGAGGTATGACCTCTTAGCCATACGCCGACTGCCTTAGATTTACGCCTATTATTAAGGCCATTGACATTAAATGATATTATCCTCAAGGCTTCTTTAGACATCCTGCTTTGTGTTCAGAGAGAAGGAAAAAAAGGGGGAAGAAGCGCGCCTAAATAGCACATCCTCTTTTTTCTGTTTCCCTTCTTCCTTTTCTTCCATCAAAATTTAAGGTGCGGAATAAAGTGACTTGGGCTTTATGATAGTTTTGTTTACCCTTATAAAATGCATTGCATAAAAATAAAGTGGCTTGTACATTAATAATAATAATAATAATAATAATCTGAGCTTATACAGTGCCTGGTTACACTAGCCAGTGTGTCGATGCACTAGCAATTGGCCCCCAGCCTACTAAACTATTACAGCCTCCCCATCCCGAGCCAACTTTGCCGATCCCCTAGGGAATAAATAGGTTTTTAATTCTTTGCAGAAGACCAACTCTGACGCTTCCATACAAAGCCTATGGAGAAGGTTATTCCACAGACGGGCAGCCAAAAATCGGAAGGACCTACCTCCCATTCTGGCTCTTCTGATTTTAGGAACCTGCATTAAGCCCGACCCCTGAGATCTCAATAGTCAAGTCGGGGTGTAGGGTGTTAGTAGATCAAGAAGAAAGCAAGGTCCTTTCCCCTGCGTAATCCTATGGCTAACACAGAGGGCTTTAAACTGGACATGCTCCCTAATTGGCAACCAGTGCAGCGTCTCCAAAGCTTTTTTAGAGGCGGCTCTTTTAGGCAGCATCAAGTCCAGGCACGCAGCAGCATTCTGGATGTGCTGTAGTCTCTGGAGACATTTCACATTAGCTCCCAGATAGAGGGCATTCCATAGTCCAGCCTTAAAGTGAACGAAGCATTGACTAGGACTTTCCTGGCTGTAACAGGGAGCAAATCCAGAGTCTTTCTAAGGCCACGCAGAATACCAAAACACGTACAAGCCACACGTCTGGTGTGATAGTCATAGGAAATGTTTAAATCAATCCAGATTCCCAGGTTCTTAACTTGATCATTTGGCACAGGAAGTGGCCCGAGCATCTGGGGCCACCATGCTGAAGTCCAGACTGACGGTGCTTTGCCAACAATCAGCACCTCAGTTTTGTCACCTTTCAATCTGAGGCAGTTGCCAGCCATCCAAGCAGCAAGGTCTTGGAGACAGGACGCAAAATTGCTGGCTGCGTTCTCAGCTGGCTGTGCTAAGGCCACAACCAGCTAGTGTCATCAGCGTAAGTCTCCACTTCCACCCCATATTGCTCAGTTAATATGGCCACAGGTGACACATTAAGATTAAAAAGGGTAGGGCTCAGGCTAGAACTTTGCGGAACCCCTTGATCCAAGTTAATAGCCTTAGACCTATAGGGACCTTGTGCAACTCGAAAGCTGCCATCGTGGAGAAATGATTCCAGCCAGTCCCATGCCTTCCTTACCACTCCACCCTTCTTTAGACCCTGCAGCAGGGTGTGCTGCACCACAGTGTCAAACGCAGCACTGAGATCAAGCAGAATCAGTGACGCAGTATGACCCTCATCCACGTGCCTCCAAAGAGCCTCTGTGGAGAAGGGCATGGCTGACTCTGTAGAGTGGGAAGCACGGAAGCCCGACTGCGACGGATGTAGGAGCTTATGGGCTTCGATGTGGGCTGTCAGTTGTTGATTGACCATCTTTTCAGCTATTTTGGCAAAATATGGGAGGAGTGAGATGGGACGCAGATTGTTCAACTGTTCTATACTGATGTGAGGCTTTTTCTTCAAAGGAAGAACCACAGCTTCCTTCCTGGTTTTCGGCACAGTACCCAAGCTAAAAGAGAGCTCTAACAGATATCTAATATAGGGGGTCTAAGGTCTCACTGTTTCCACTCAAAATTTTAGCTGGTGCAGGGTCTTTGGGTGAGCCAGATTTCACACCACTAGCTAGCTTATTCAGCATATCACCATCTGGAACCCTGAACACGTTCAGGCACTCTGCCTCCGTTATCCCACCATTGGGCACCTCCTCTCTGAAAGACCGATCCCTGGCTTACATCGGGAAGGTATAGTAAATATCCTTCACTTTAGTGGCAAAAAATTCTGCTATCCGATTGCAGGATTCAGCAGAACCAACCTCAGGTACCTCAATAGATGAAAGTGAGGATAGCTCTTTATATACCCGAAACAGCTCCTCAGCTGAACAATCCGCCTTATCAATCCGATCTGCATAGTAGGAGGAGCGAGTTTTCCTAATCAAGGCGTGATCATTTTTTAGACTGGATTTATATTCTATCTCAAGAGCTGGCAAGTATCCATTTCTCCAGCCTCTCTCAAGACGCTTACAAGCTGTCTTTGCCTCCCTTATCTCAGCATTGAACCCTGGGGCCGATTTAGTTCACTGTGCGGACCCTGTACTAGACCAAGGCGCCGTCCTGTCCAGAGCATACAGAATGCCCTGGTCCAAGGCCTCACAGGCTGTATCAATCTCTAATCCTAATCCTCCCGGAGGCCCACCCTGAGCCAGGGAAGTGCGGAAGTTCTCAGGGGAAAAATGTGCCCATTTCATCTGACTCCTTTTTTTTTCCTCCCGCTTTCCATGGTATTTTATCAGCAATATAAGTAATTTGGAAAGGGACCGAGAAATGGTCAGTCCAAACAATCGGTATGGGTGGTTCAATTTCAAGTGCTTCCCAGTTACAAAAAATTGGATCCAATAGATGTCCCAACAGGTGTGTAGGAAGCTCAGATTTTAACAGTAGTTGTAAAGTATCAAATCTTATCGGAGCTCTTGGGCAAGTGCGTTGGAAGCATCCTCAAAAATGCAAGTTCAAATCCCCTAACAGGAGGAACTTCGCATAGCGGGTTGCATTAAATTTTGAATAAGGCTAGTAGCAAATTGAGTGCTTCCTCCCGGATGTCTATAAACTAAGAGACCCTTGATTATATAATTATTAGACACTATTATGGAGAAGGAGCCTGCTTCGCTATCTGTAATTCCCGCCGGCTCTAGCGTACACTGTATGTTGTGCTTATGGATCAAAGCGATCCCTCCTCCGCTCCCACAGGGTCTGTCCAGCCTACAAATACCATAACCATGGGGCAGTGCTGCTAATATTTCCGGGGCCGACTCCTCATCCAACTAAGTTTCTGCAAGAAAAAAGATGTCCACATGACTATCCACCAGATAGCCCCGGATTTCCAGACGATGTTTCCTAAGAGATCTACAATTAATCAAGGCACATCTAAGCTCCTGCCCAACCTCCCTACTCCATAAAAAGGGATTAGTAGTGAACCCGCAATGCCTACAACCCTTTATTCGGTCAGCGCAATCAAGGTCCAGACTATGTCTGCAGTCATCCATCACTTCAGTGTTGAGTGCCAATAGCACCTGCTGCGTGTAAATCTGTCCTACCTGAAATCCTCCAGCGGTCCAGGCCCCGAGCCCCGGAGGGGCGTAGACGGGCTTGCCTTTGGCCGCCCGCTGCGCGGTCGCTGGGGCATGTGGGATTTATACAGGATCTCCCCTGCAACTAGTCCGCTAACCTGGGAATGCGGAAGTCCCTGACTCTACCTACCCGCCCTCCAAGCAACGGTACTAGCTACCGCGTCGGACCAGGGCGGGTAGGACAGGTCACCGAGAACAGCCCTCCGTTCCTACCCAGGTAAGTGCTAACAATTCCCTGCTAATAGATTTTACCACATATGTAGCAGGCAGAGTGTTCACAGCTATTTATGCAGGAGTAGCCACACTTCACTCGTTAAAAGCACTGAGTTCCCTAAAACAATTTAAAGCACAAATTCAAGGTCTGGGTAAAGGGAGGGCATAAAGTAAAAAAAAACCTGAGGCCACCAATCGTTTCAGGAGGGAGCTGCCACCATCCCCCTTCCTGGCAGCGCCGCCGCTGGTCCAAGCGGAATTTATATAGTATCTCCCGTGCAACTAGACAGCTAACTGGGGAATGCGGAAGTGCCTGACTCTACCTACCCCGCCCTCCACGCAACGGTACTAGCTACCGTGTCGGACCAGGGCGGGTAGGACAGGTTACTGAGAACAGACCTCCATTCCTCCCCAGGTAAGTGCTAACAATGCCCCGCTAATAGATTTTACCACGTATGTAGCAGGCAGAGTGTTCACAGCTATTTATGCAGGAGTAACCACACTTCACTCGTTAAAAGCACTGAGTGCACTAAAACAATTTAAAGCACAAAATCAAGGTCAGGGTAAAGGGAGGGCATAAAGCATAAAGTAAAAAAACCTGAGGCCAACAAACGATTCAGGAGGGAGCTGCTACCATCCCCTTCCTCGCCTCTATAATCTACATTGAGCTGCCTGTGGATCTATGGAGACCTTGACTAATGGTCTGACGTCGCCTAAGGTGCATTGTAAGACCTAAAATGTACATTTTTGTTTAAAACATATTTTATTGAATTAACAGTCACATTAAATTCCACATTGCATTACAGCTATATATCAAATTCTTCTTGTTCTTCAGCACAACATGTGAGCTCGGAATTCCATACAATATGTATGCCTATCAGATTAATCAGGTTCCGTTAACGACATCCCCCCCCCCCCCCTCCCTTTTTGCAGGTCCACCATAGGCCTCCACTGAGTGGAATATTTTACTGCAGTTTAGTGTTGATGCGTGACCGATCTTGCCACTTCTTCTGTTCGGCTGTTAATTTGTTGAGATCGACTTCATTCAGAGGTGTTTAAGTTCTGATTTCCCCTGCTTACAGTCTTATTGTACTTCCACTGGCGTCGGTCCCATGGGGCTTGATTCACCTAAGTCAACCATACCACAAAATTTAGATGGTTAAGTATAACATTGACCAGCCATTTTCTGTTTGGTAAATTAGAAGTTCTGAATTGTTCTGCTGTAAAGGACACAGTTGAAAATGTTTCCAATATCTGTGCAGTGTATCTAGACCATGAAATGGGATTGTTGCACGGCCACGCAAAATGAAAAATCTGAACCTGTGATTTGGACATTTAATGGCAAATTTAATCGAGGAAAAAGCATGGTTTTTAATGTGCAGATGTAAGGCGTCAATGTTTGTGCCTTTGAGACCATAAAAGCTGGCCAGTGTAACTAGCCATCCTGCAGATTCTCATTGAAATGAAGATTAAAGCTTAGCTTAGCTTAGTTTGTAGGCATCTTGTGGTCACTTCTTACAGTTGCGCACTGCATCCTCAATCCATTGTCCATACTGAGTTGTTTCAATTTCAGACCTCACGCTGTTGACTTGTGTAGGATAAAATAAAAGTAGATTATACGAAGGTACAAGATTTCGGATGTATACCATGTTTACTCAGAGCTTTAAGTTGCACTCCATTCAAGTACTTTGACCCCCGTTTGTACTACCTGTTTAATTTGGTGATTTCCAGACACATTTATGTTGGGAGGTTCTAAGTGTGCAATATGTACTTATGTTGCTGTGAAAATTTAACCACGTGTTGCTATCCAGTTTCGGATCAGAGTTAATTAGGACAGAGGCCAGGAGTACCTCAGCCTCGTAAGTAAAATATGTATTGTAATTTTTTTCCAGAGTTTGCCTTGTGTGTAACCCATTGTGTAGGGTAGAGCTTTCACTCTCTTTCTTCTTTCACAGTGCTCTTTCAGGAAGGAGTTTCCACAGAATATTGGTGGAAGTGATGTCTGTTACTTCTGTGGAAAGCGGGTCTATGTCATGGAGCGTCTAAGCGCTGAAGCCAAGTTCTTCCATCGAAGCTGCTTTAAGTGCGACTACTGCAATGCAACTCTGCGCTTGTCCTCTTACGCCTATGACCTAGAAGATGGTAAGAGCTTAATGTTCAAAGTCCTTTAAGCCTCCATCTTATGTTATGTTATGTTATGTTAAATTTAGCTTATAAAGCGCACGTACGCCCGTAGGCTTCATGGCGCTGTAGGAAGTTTTCAGAGCATAACACAACAACAGGAGGACAACTTAGAACGTCTAAGGATAGGCTTCTCTAAAAAGCCAGGTCTTAAAGGCTAGTCTAAAGGCTAGAATATCCTCGTGTGACCTTAAAGAAGCTGGCAAGGAGTTCCAGAGGGAGGCAGCAAGAAAATGAAAGGAGCTGCCGCCCTGACGTTGTTTCCTAACAACCGGCACCGTGAGCAAGTTTTTGTGACCAGAGCGGAGGTTGCGGGAGGGGGTGTATCTGGCAAGCAGGTTGATGATAAATTTGGGGCCTTTGCTTTGTAATGCCCTAAAGATAATGCAGCCGGTTTTAAAAGCCGCCCTCTGGGCTACCGGCAGCCAATGCAGGTCTGCCAGGCCTGGCCTGATGGACTGCCATTTAGGAAGCCCACAGATCAGCCTGGCCGCCTGATTTTGAACCAGCTGCAGCCTCTTGAGCTGCCCGGCTGGAAGGCCCAAATATAAACTATTTGAGTAGTCCAGCCTAGACAGCACAAGGGCGATGGTCACCTGTATCAGGGCAGAATGGGTTAGGAAATGGGCAATCTTTCTAATCTTGTGCAGCTGAAAGAAGCAAGCGGAAACAACTGACCCTACCTGACTTTTCAGGGAGAGGTCTTCACTAAAGGTGACTCCAAGGCTCTTAACCGTGCGGGATTTGGAGGGGGGGTTTCCCATCTCCGGAGGCCAAAATTGAGGTCCCCAGCTGAGTTCGCTCTTCCCAGGCAAGATCAGTTCAGTCTTGCCTGGGTTAAGTTTTAGGTGGTTAAGGCCCATCCATCTCTGGATATGAGCCATGACCTCCCTAAACTCAGTGACAGCATCCGGCGACCCCAGGGGGAAAACCAATTGCAGATCATCTGCGTAATTAAAGATCCACACTTTGAATTTCCTCAAGGAGTACAAAAGGGGACGCAAGTATAAATTAAATAAAAGGGGGGACAGGGATGAGCCTTGAGGGACCCCGCAATCGTTCTTAATTCTAGGGGCTGTGAAGGTGCCCAGTCTCACTGCTTGAGTCCGGTCGGACAAGAATGATTCCACCCAGCTCAGGGCAGTACCTCTGAGGCCTGCCTGCTCGACACGGCCGACCAAAATAGTGTGGTCGACCGTGTCGAATGCAGCAGACAGGTCAAGAAGCACCAGTGCCTGGTGGACATCCCTGTCTGCGTTACACCGAAGTGTATTCTGGACTGCCAGGGTTACCGTCTCGGTCGAATGGCCTGGACGGAACCCAGCTTGATTTGGCTCCAGAAATCCAGTGGTTTCCACAAAGTTGGAAAGGCAATTGGAGACGTGAGCCTCCAATATCTTGGATAGGAACGGCAACAGGGATATAGGACGATAATTTGATGAGTCCTGAGGGTCCAGACCTGGTTTTTTAATTAGAGGGATTAGCAGAGCGTGTTTAAAGCCAGTAGGTACCCTGCCCTGGGTCAGTGATTTATTTAGTAGGGGTAGAATACCCTGAGGGATAATCTGACCGATTTCCGAGAAGATGTGGGGGGGGCAGATGTCGTTAGGGGATCCGGACTTTACCCTCGTCAAAAGTGAAGAAAAGGTTTCACCATCAATGGCCGGGAAGGTATCTAATACAGAGGGATTGTAAAAGACGTCATCCAAAGGAAGTGACGTTGGGGAACTAGCAATGCTCGATTTGATAGTGACAATTTTTTCTCTGAAAAAATTATTCAGGGAATCACATAGCTTCTGCGTAGGAGCTATTGAAGGGGCTGTCCTGTCGTTGTCACAGAGTTCATTAACTATATTAAAAATATCTTTGGACTTGTTGGATGACCATAACATTTTTGTGGAGAAGTAATTAAGTTTGTGTTGATTTAAAAATTTTTGATAATTTTTCCTAGGTTTCCCTATCCTGTGAAGAGTAGGTGGCTCTCCACTGTCTTTCTTTCTGTCGTACCCCTAATTTAAGTGCTCTAAGTTCTTGAGTGAACCATTTGTGGGCATCATTGCCTCTAATGTTAGGTAGGTATACAGAGGGGGCGAACAGATCTGCTGCATCTTAATTTGCTGTTTGTCTGGGAATGATGTAGCAATGGTAATTGTGTTAATGTGGATGTTTTAAAGCGCATTCTGATCTAGACTTGTTTGACAGCTCCTGACTGAAATCTCACTAAAGATGGTATACCTGTGTTCTACTTCACTGCTGTCTCTCAACTGGGCTTCTTCAAGTTAACCTTAAACGTATCCTTCTGTTGCTGAGCTGCTCATTGGATGTACTATCTGAAAGAAACACGTTAGTTAGAATCCTTACCTTAGAATAACCCCCAGGCGACAGACTGGATCTGGAAAGTTTTCGTCAACAGTACCCCTGCGCATCGGTAGACGTAGTCTGTCATCGGCGTTCAGATCGCCGGAATGACGTTGTTGGAGTACTTAGACGCTGCCCTCACGCCAGTTCTTTTTTCTGCGCCAGCAAGCGCCGATCCGGGAAGAGCGTACCGTTAGTCTTTTTGGACAATTTTGTATATCTTTTTCGAGTCGACTTTGACTCCTGCTGCCGGTAAGGATGCCTCGTTTCAAGCTGTGTGATGCCTGTCACCGACTGATGTCGGTTACCGACCCCCACCGCCGGTGTCTCTACTGTCTGAGGGACGACCACGACGACAAGTCGTGGCCCGACTGCCGTGCCTTGACGTCGAAAGCTAGGCGGGAGCGGTACCGCCAGCTCCTCGAGATCCGCAGTCGATTCCGTGCCGCTCGAGGTACCGGTCGAGGAGAAAGTCGGGGACGGATCGCGGAGCAGCAGTCCTCACCGTTCATCGAGATCCAAGTCCTCACACTCAGGTAAGTCGAGGCATGGTAAAAATAAGTCAAAGAGACGACATCGCTCTTCTGACTCCCCTCGCCGGTCACGCGACTCGGCCGAGGGTTCGGGTGGCACCACTCCTGCGGCTCCACATGGGGCCGCAGTAGTCTCATCCGGTCCCTGGATTCAGTGCGACCCCAGGCGAGATTCGATACTTCCTCATGGCCGCAGGTCCGACTGGGGGTCCTAGCGAGCTGACGGCTACGGCGCCGTCATCTACTGCGCCGTCTCCAGTGTCAATGGGTGAGCCCTTCGGTTATGACTCAGCTCCGTCATTTTTGCCTGTTTCTCAGGACACGGATGAAGGGGAGGGCTGGGAAGGGTCTGAGGACCCTCTGGCACAGCAGTCCCAGTTAAATCAGGACTGGGCGGAGAAGCTAGGGGAGGCCAGTGGTTTAGACACTTCGCCTGACACTGGTTTTAGTTCTCCTCCCTCTGTGGCTACGGAGGAAGGAGCTACTTATTCTGTGGTGCTGCGCAGGTCAGCCTTGGGCCTTGATCTCCCTGCAGCGGCCGGGAGGACTAACCTCCTTACCGAGGTGCTTTAAATGCCAGTAAGCTCTTTGGAGCCTCTGCTGCAGTTTATTGAGGTCCTCACTGACGTTCTGATGGGCACTTGGTCCAAGCCCACCACAGTCACTCCTGTGGATCGGAACGTGGCCCGGCGACACCGCCCGGCCTCGGGCGACCCCTTCTTTCTGTCCATACATCCCACCCTGAGAGTCTGGTTATTCAGGCCTCCACGTCCCAGACATCCTTCCTGACCGCACCAACGGACCGGGGATCCAGTTTGGCAAGAAACTGTTTTCCACCCTCAGTTTGGGATTGCGAAGCATTAATACCACATGCCTTTTGGACTGCTACACCCATTCTCTGTGGGATACGGTGGCGGACGTGCTGCCCCAGTGCCCGGAGGAGGCCAGGGCACGGCTCGCCCAAGCTCTTGCTGAGGGGCGGGATGGAGCACGGTATTCCATCCAATGTGGACTTGACACCATGGACTCTCTGGGTAGAGTGATGGCAACGATGATGGCGATTCGTCGTCATGCCTGGCTGAGATCCACAAACTACTCGGGGGGGGCGGGGGGATATCCAGAGCACTCTCATGGACAAGCCTTTTGATGGCCGTCGCCTCTTTGGCGACAAGACGGATAGTCTGATGGAGCGCTTTAAGGACTCCAGGGCTACGGACAAGTCCTTGGACCTGTCGGACCAGCACCGGAAAACTTCTGCTTTTCATTACTTTCGTGGCCATGGAAGGGGAAGCCCCTCATGTTCGTCTAGCCACAGGCCGCAGAACCAGCCTCAACGCGGTTGCGGATGTGCATTTCGCCGTGGCGGAGCGGGGAGACAGAGAGTGGGTCAGTCCACATCCGCAGCATCTGCCTCGAAGCCTTCCTAGTCCGAGCTTTCAGGCCCATTCCACACCAGTGGGAGGCAGAGTTCGCCATCACCTGCTTCACTGGCGTACCAACACTTCGGACAGGTGAGTGCTGCAAATCTTCCGAAGGGGCTACTCCCTCCCCTTCGAGACGACCCCTCCAGCCATGCCACCGCAGTACCACAGCATATAGGGGGATCACTTGCAACTTCTACGGGAGGAAGTTATGGCCCTTTTGCCCAAGGGGGCCATCAAGCGCGTTCCTGGCCCAGAAGTGGGATGGAGTTCTTTCTCCCACTACTTTCTGGTTCCCTAGATGGGCTAAGGGGGCCTACGTCCTATCTTGGACCTCAGGAGCATCTACGGCTTCCTCCGGAAGGAGAAGTTCAAGATTCTGACGTTAGCTCAGGTTTTGGCTTCCCCTGGCCCTGCAGACTGGATGGTAGCGTTAGATTTGCAGGATGCTTATTTCCACATTCCCGTCCTGACGGCCCACCGGCTTTACCTGCGGTTCACAGTAGGCCACGAGCACTTTTAGTTTACCGTGCTCCTCTTCGGCCTCACCAGTGCCCCTCGGGTGTCCACGAAAGTGATGGCAGTGGTGGCAGCTCATCTGCGCAGATCAGGGGTTCCAGTCTTACCCTATCTCGACGACTGGTTGTTAAAGGCGGGCTCACCCCAAGCAGTTGTCTCCCTCCTCCAGACTACGGCCGGCCTCCTGCTTTCACTGGGGTTTTCCATTAACGTCCCAAAGTCACATCTGAGTCGCTCCCAAAAGCTCCTCTTCGTCGGAGCGTTTCTGGTCTCTGCGCAGTTTCGGGTTTATCCTCCCGAGCAGCAGGCTCTGATTCCGGTCTTTCAGCCTTTATCCCAAGTTTCAGTTCGGTTGACCCTACGGCTACTGGGTCTGATGGCCTCCTACATCCTTCTGCTACATCATACCAGGTGGCGGATGCAGGCTCTGCAGTGGGACCTGAAGTTCCAGTGGCCACAACTTCAGGGAAACCTGTCTGCCCTCGCCCTGATCTCGGAGGGCACTGCCAGACAGTTGCAGTGGTGGCTCACGGACCGCGATTGGGTCAGTGGCAGATCCCTTTCCCTACCCCAACCGGAGCACACAGTGGTGACGGATGCGTCCCTCCTGGGATGGGGGGGGCCACTTGGAAGAGGCGGAGATCAGTGGCCTCTGGTCTCCGGTGGAGTCCCGGCTCCATATCAACCTTCTGGAGCTGTGGGCGATACGATGTGCACTGAAGGCATTCCTTTTCTCTGTCCGGGGAAGTGTAGGGCAGGTGTTCACGGATAACACCACCTCCATATGGTACTGCAACAAACAAGGTGGGGTGGGGTGGGGTCGTGGACCCTTTGTCAGGAGGCTCTGCACCTCTGGACATGGCTGGAACATAATGGCATCACCCTGGTGGTTCAACACATGGTAGGTTCTCTGAACGCCAGGGCGGACAGACTCAGTCATCGGTGCATGATAGATCATGAGTGGCGTCTGAACTTGGACGTGGCGCAAGATCTGTTTCAGCATTGGGGAGAGCCTTGGTTAGATCTAATCGCCACCGAAGAGAACGCGCAATGTCATAAGTTCTGTGCGTTGGAGTTTCCAAGGCGGCACTCGCTCGGAGGAGCTTTTCGTTGCGGTCTGTTATACGCCTTTCCACCACTTCTGTCCAGAGTGCTGAAGAAGATCAGGCGCGACTGGGCCCAAGTCATCCTTGTGACTCCGGATTGGGTACGAAGATACTGGTATCCCGGGCTACTGGGTCTGTCAATCGATCCCCCGATTCGACTGCCTCTTTAGGAGGACCTCCTGTCGCAGCAGCAGGGGACGGTCCTCCTCCCGAACCTGTCCAGCCTCCACCTCCAGGCGTGGAGATTGAGCGGCGGCAGTTGATGACATTTGACTTGCCTCCTGAAGTCTCTGATGTCATTCTCCACTAAAATTGTACGCTTGCAGGTGGAACAAATTTGTGGCATGGTGCACAGCAAAGGCTGTGGATCCCATTTCCGCCCTTCTTTCTGAGGTTCTCCTCTTTCTTCTTTCCCTGGCCCAGCAGGGCTCTCCTCTGGGCACCATCAAGGGATATCTTTCAGCTGTTTCAGCCTTCTTGAGGCTTCTTGATCAGCCCTCTCTCTTTAAGTCCCCTGTTGTAAATAGGTTCTTGAAAGGCATTACTCACATGTTTTCCTCCTGTTCCTTTTGTAATACCTCAAAGGGGCTTGAATCTGGTATTAACCTATCTGATGTGTGCTCCGTTTGAGCCACTCTACAACTGTCCTCTTTGTCTTCTGACTCTCAAAACCGCTTTTCTGGTTGCCATCACCTCTGCCAGAAGAGTGAGTGAGCTCCAGGCTTGTTCCTCTAAGCCATCTTTCCTCTCTGTCCATCCGGACAAAGTTGTTCTGAGGACTTGTCCTTCTTTTCTACCCAAGGTGGTTACTGCCTTTCACATCGACCAGACCATTACTGTGCCCACCTTCTTGCCGCCTCCGCATCCTTCGAAAGAGGAAGAGAGGCTCCACCATCTGGACCCAAAACGTGCGCTTTCCTTTTACCTGAACCGCACACAACAGTTCCGGTTGGACGACCAACTTTTTGTTGGCTACGTGGGCGCTAAGAAGAGACGGGCGGTGCACAAATGGACCACCTTAGGTGGGTTGTTTTGTGCATCAAGGTCTGTTATTCCTTAGCTAAGAAGGATCCTCCTGAGGGGCTGCGCGCCCATTCCACTCGGGCCACTGCGGCTACTACTGCCCGAGGACGGGGAGTCCCTTTTCAGGACATTTGTCAGGCAGCTACGTGGGCCTCGTTGCACACGTTTGCCAAGTACTACTGCCTCAACAGCCAAGTCCGGAGGGATGGCTTCTTTGGCCGTTCAGTTCTTCAGGACTTACTGGTTTGATCTTGGTTCGCAGACCCACCACCCGGGTTGGTAATGCTGGGGTATCTATTCTAAGGTAAGGAATCTAACCAACATGTTTCTTTCAGATGCACAAATTACTTACCTTCAGTAACGATATATCTGTAAGAAACATTAGTTAGTTAGATTCCTTACCGCCCCACCCATCCTCCCCGTTCTTCGAACCGATTTCTAGGGTTACGGTCATCCTATGCAGGCCCCTAGTTTCATTGCACCAGTGTCGGTTTCTTTCATGGCTCTGCGTTTCTGGCGCGGAAAGCTATGTACAGAACTGACGTCACCGCGCAAGGGTGGCGTCTAAGTACTCCGACGTCATTCCGGCGATGCCGACGACGGATGCGGAGCCGCAGACAACGCCTACCGACGTGCAGGAGTACTGCTGACGAAAACTTTCCGGATCCAGTCTGACGCCTGGGGGTTATTCTAAGGTAAGGAATCTAACTAACTAATGTTTCTTACAGATATATCGTTACCGAAGGTAAGTAACTTGTGCTTTTGCTCCCAACTCTTCCCCTCTTTACAAATCAGGTTACGCAAAACCTCTGCCTTGAGTGCAGCTGTGCTTCAGCTCACATCTTGAATAAGTGAAGCAATGGTATTTCTAGAAGTGAATTTTAAGGGGGGGTCACACAATATAAAACTACATACACACAAAATCGCATTTAAAGGTTTTAAGCAAGCAACTAGTTCTGATTAATACTTCTAATTGAAGTTTCCTCACTTTGTTATTATCCCCAGGCCTGCAGACTGGATTCTGAAAATCTTTCAGCATACCCACTGGTTGCAAGTAGGTGATATCTTGTAGCTCTGTATCAACTCTGATCCACCACAGAAGTGACGACTGACGCCGAATTTAAGCACCACCCAAGAGTACTTACTTTGGTGCCTTCATCTGCAGATCCCGAGCTAGCTCCTAACTTTTTTCTTGTCAGTTGAGGAGTTTTTTTTCTCTAAAGTTCTCTCCAGTGTGTAAGGGAACATGTCCTCTCCTAAAACTACAGGGTTGAACTCAAGCCTAGTAGGGACTGTCGCAAAGAGAGGTTTGTTACAGATCCTCACGAGGTGTTTGGAATCGGTTTATGACTTAGTCGGGTAAAGTGCCCTTTTACACTCAAAGAGATCTCGGAGTGTGAAGCTAAGCTATATGTCAGCAAACACTGCAGCTCAAAGTAGAGGTCATGACCGGTTCTTGCTCTCTAGGCTGCTACTGAGACAGTGTCCAAGTCATCAAGGTCCAATTCTTTGGCTAAGTCCAAGTCCCAAAAGAAGCATAACAAGTGCAAACAGATCTCAAGCCACCCTCGCCACACTCCTCCTTAGAAGTTATGCAACTCATGAGGAAGTCAAGGGGCCCCTTGATCTTACTCGTGGTCCCCCACTGAGGAATTCTTTCCGCAGCTGATCCCGATGCACTCTGAATTTCCAGGTCTGTCAGCAACGCCCCAGCAGTTGAGACATTTAAGGAGGGCATGCTAAGAATCTTTGACAACCTGCCTGCCAGTTCACTTACCTTGGTACCCCCTTGGATCCGTGGAGGCTTCCAGTCCGGTTATGGTCTGCAGATCTGCTGCTGGTGCTGTCTGTGCATCGTGAACCCACCTGGGTTCATCTGCAACTTAGGAGCTGACTCCATCCCTGTCACCATGATCCATGCTGGTTCCTGCCACGTCGATGGAGGCCCAAGGATAGTGCAACCAAAATAGTCTCATCCCTCTGCAAAGGGGCGCCCCGGAACAGTTCAAATGCACATAGATCCAGTACAATCTGACTGATAAGACAGTACTTCTGCCTAGGAACCATCCTCCAGCACTGCAATGTTTTCGATCCGACTTTAACCAGATTCAACCAGTTTTTTATAATGATGATAGTGATAGGAATGAATTTCCTTTACAGTATGATCATTTTATTTGGCTCTACAAGAAGACAGTGGGTTGGACACTTTCTCTGACACAGGAATGTGTTCTCCCCTGGGCCATCTATGGAATAGCCAACCTAATTCGCCATGGTGATCAGACAAGCACTTCAAAGTTCGAGAATTGCAATGCCCTTTTTCGAGGTGAAAACCAACATCCTCACTGAGCTTATACAAACCGAACAGACCTCATCAACCTTTGCTGCTGTTCAATGAAGTACTGACTGACACCCTCATGGGTACTTGGCCTAAACCCTGTTCCCATCTGCTTCTCAACAGACGGGTGGCACAATGCCTCAGACCCGCTTTCCCAAGCAGAGTTGATAAGAATTGAGGCTTTTGGAAAGAGGATGTTCTCATCACCTAACGGTTTGCCGGGGTGGGTGCTCTCATGGAATATAAAACGGTCACAGAGGTCTTGCCGGCAGTCCTAACAGTATTATGCACCAATTTGACACAAACTATTCAATATGGCAAGGAGCGAAATATGCAATTTTTTCAGACTTGGTCACGACTGACTGTTGACACAGAGGGGGTAGTACTAGCGTGGTGCTCCTTGATGTCAAAGTGCCGCTCATGGATATGCCTTTTGTGAGGGGACTCACCTATTTAGTGAAAAGGCCGACTCTGCCCTTGAACAATGTAAAAACAGTAGACCCACTGTATGCTTCCTTGGTCTCTTCACAGCTGCAAGGAATATTCCCCAACAATTTTGCCCCTTTAGAGGTCTTTGCTTACAGGCAGATTCAAGGCCCTCCACCTCAAAAACAGGCAACTCAGTCTCATTTAAGGGGTCTGAATAGAGGCTCCAGCAGACAGTGTTAAGGCATGCAGGGACAGCGCACCTCCCAGCCCCTCTGGCAGCAGCTTCCAAACTGATTTAGTTTGTCTTCAACGGCACACGACCACCCTATAGGAGACATAATCAGTACTTTTCTCATAGATGACAGGCCATGACATTGGACAGGTTTGTCCTGCCGATAGTGCAAAGGGGTTAAGCCCTGCCATACTTTTCAGTCTCTCTCTCTTTATCCCCATATATTAGAGTGGTTTTCCTAAGTAAATTTGTCCATTTTGCTGCAGATTGTTTATGCTCCTTCGGTGAAAGGAGCCATAGAGAAGAGTTTACGTCTCTTAGACCTAACTGGGTGTAACTCCAGTTATTTCCTAGCGCTGAAAAAGAGTGGAGGCCTTCATCCTATTTTAGGTCTCCAATATCTCCATTCCTTCCGAGGGAAGGACACACTCAAGATGCTTATGCCAGCCCAGGCTCGATCTACCTGGGATCCAGGATACTGGGTGATTGTGTTGGACCTGCATGGCACCAATTCCATGTTCACGTCCACAAGCGCTACCTGCAGATCAAGGTGGGCCACAAGTATTTTCAATTTGCCATGGTCCCTTTCGGCCTACACTTTAACCCTCGAGTGTTCACGTAGGTGATGGCGTGGTCACAGCATACCTTTGGAGGTCGGGGTATCAGTCTTCCCATACCTTAATGACGGGCTGTTCATTGCAGGCTCGTCAGACAATGGTGAAGGTGCTTAATTGTTTGAGTTTCTAGATGAGAGTACCAAAGGTACACCAGACTCTTTCACATAGGCACCTATTCATCTGAGCCATCCTGGATACATGTGAGTTTTTGGACCTTCCCTCTGAATCAACAAGCCTATAATATTCAGGTTCTGATCTAGCTGTTTCAGCCTCAATCTTGGGTCTCATTGAGGGTGGCTCTGAGGCTTCCTGGCCTATTCCTAATTCTGCTTGTCGATCATGCAGAAGGTATGTGCAGGCTCTACAGTGGACCTATAATAATCAACGTAAACAACGTTCCCCACTAAATATTATAATATATCCGGCAAAATATATATGCCCCACACAACTTTTAATTTTCAATAATTTATTAGCAAAAAATATATATATCATTCTTGGTTGTTTTTAGTTTGTTTTATCAAAGTTTGTTCTAAAAAACACATATTTGAACATTGTACTTATGGTAGACAATCAACAGCATTTTACATAAATAGAGGAAGAGCCCCAAACTCATGATAAAAGACCATACCCTGGCTGTACATGTCTCCAGAATAATACACATTGAGCAAGCGGCCTCAAGCCAAACTAGTAGTCTAACATCAGAGGAAATGGTGAATACCAGGTCTGATGGGGCCCCCAGCATGCAGGCCCAAAGCAACCCTAACGCACCTATAAGCGTAGTTGGCGGGGTAGCCACTCCCGCATCCATGATGTCTGCTCCTGAGGTTGTGCCACCGCCACCAGGGCATATACCAGGAGCGGTCCCAAAGAGGAAGCGAGGTGGGGGTGTCTTAAGGGGAAAAACCCTAAGGTGGCTAAACCAAATAATATGGGCGACTCAGCATGTGCTGCACCCATTATTTTAGGGCATTAGATCACAGCACCAAGTAATTCATCTATAAACCCTTCTGCTGGTCTTCTGCCTATGCTGGATGAGGGTTTTTGGTTAAAAGTAGGCGGACTGATTACTTCTTCTATACAGCCCATCCTTGCAAGACTGTTGTCAATTGAGGACAGTCTAAAGAAATGTGAACAATTGACTATATCTAATCTCGAGGGCATTAAGAAGAATCTGCCAACGAATAATCAAGATAAGAACCTGTGGTCAAATGGCACTAGGAGCATTCTCGTCCCTAATTCAATCCCCCATACACCGGAACTCGATCCCATGGAAGGCACTTTGCTGGGCTGTGATGGAACTGGACTTGAGTGCTAAGGGTGATGCAGCTCTGCAGGGAACTATGGCCACCACAAAGGGCAAAAGTATAGACCCTCGTGCATTGGGAGGGGTTACAGTTAAAACCTTGCCGGGGGGAAAAGGGACCTTTTAATACCAATGAGCATGAGAATTTGCTACCATATATTGACTTACCACCTTAGTCTGTACCTTATGTTGTTGTTCTGGCAGGGGTCCCAGATCTAGAGAAGGGCAGTGAGGAATTGTTTGCTGAATTAAAGAATAAAACCATCCACTGGCTGAATACCAACAGACCCCTTCCTCCAAATATCGCAGTCAAATTGTGTTTGCACGCACAGTGAGCTGGGTGGGAAGGAGAAGGAAAGACGTAGCGGGTAACTGCATTGTCATAAACTTTAGAGATAGCCGAGTGGTGCGATACATCTGTGAGAGGTCGATCCATACCACTAGAACTAGTATTCAGCCACTTGACCTTAGTTACTTCTATACCCCCCAAACACAAAAAGTGAATTCTGCTTGTAATGGAAAAGTCTTTGAAAGGGGTTTTGGGGAAAATAATGCCAGAAACGGGACTGGGCTAGATGGCTTTGGTTTTGTCCCTAGTATCCCCCTGAGCAACAGGTACAGTGTACTTGACATGGTGGACTGACTAACTTCAACCAGTATTAGCCACCAGAGCGTTTCCATTTCGGACAGAGGGGCTGAGGTCATGAGACAACAATCAGATCAATGTGTTATCTGGGGGCCTGTAAATAGTACACGCAACAGTATAGCCGGTGCCTGCAAGGAAGCAGGGTATTCTATTGCTGCTGCTGAAGATAACCATCCCACACTTAGTAAGGGCGATCTTTACCCGAGCCTATCACAACCCTAGAAAGAGGGAATATGGAGGTGACCCTGGAAAGTAAACATCACGCTAGCCAATACAGATCTATTACAGCTGAACTGAATAGCGAGTCAAGGAATCCACTAGGAGATGTTACCACTCAAATAGTTTCAAGCCCAATAATTAAGAAACCAGAAATGGGTAATATTTTTAAGATGATATCATGGAACATCGCTGGGCTTTCTTCTAGGGTGAAGGATCCCTCTTGGTTAACATTTATACAGGATTATTCCATCATCTGTCTGCAGGAATCATGGGCAACTGAAGCCACACATATAAATGGTTATCGTACATTCCATACCCCTGCTAGTTTGAGCACTAGAGGGCGTAACAAAGGGGGATTATGTACTTATGTGTCTAACCTTCTGAATGACTTGGTAGTGAAATTTGAGAATGTGTCCGAATATTATCAGATATTGCTAGTAAGCTGCGGGGGAACGAAGGAAACAGTTCTAATAAACTTTTATAATATCCTGAAACCAGAAATTAACAAGGTACTAGAAGAGTTATGTCAAACCCTGAAGCACATAGAAGAACATCTGTCTGGGGATATGTGCATAATATGGGCTGGCGACTTCAACTGTTTCCTATGCTCATACAGCCATCTGGGTATTTGTGGCTTGGGCGACTGGCTGAATGAAATAATCTTTCAATTCGATCTGGGTTTTGCAAATGAATTATGCATCCCCCTGTACCCTTTGAGCCAACTTTTATCGTGAGGGGGTGCCAATCAGTAATTGACTTTGTTCTCATGTCAAACCGGTATTCTTGTCATGTCTCTACTTGTGAAACATGCGAAATAGCGATGAGCGACCATTTTCCAAATAGGCTACTTTTTTCCCTTGCAGGGAGTAAAAAAACTTCCAAAGTAAAAGAACCAACATATAATTATAAATTAAATCTTGCAACGACAAATGGAAATACCATAAATTGGACGAAAGTAGAACCCATGGCTTTTCTCGAAACTCTAGTAAAAAATAAATATAAGAATTTTGAAACTTGTCTAGTGCAGACAAGCGAAAATGCCTTAGTTTCCAAGGCTTTTCTTAGAATTACTGAGGAAATACAAAATCTTCTAACAGGAATGCAGAAACAGGACATGACTAAGGCATAGGTGTGGTTCGATGGGGATTGTAGCAAGGCCCATGCCCACTTACTGAGGGTCCTAAAATATGAGACGAGAAGCAAGGAAGAAGTAAGGCTTGCCAGAATTGATTACCAACGAGCAATTAAAAAGCGTAAGAGTCAGTTGAAATTAGAAGCATGGCAGGCGTTACATCAAGCCTGTAGACTAAGGACAACACTGGCTTTTGGAAGGCTGTTAATGCCCCTTTTTTTACGGATAGGGAAATTGATATAATTGATGTGGCGATCACGGAAGATAGATGGGTTAATTATTTTAAAGACCTTTATCAGGCAGATGTCCTAACCCAGAGTGAGGGAACTGTCGCAATGGAGGGAGGTGAAAATGTTATTCGGGCGTCTTTACCCCGGAATATTGAATTCTCACTCGCATAAGTTTTAATTGCCATTAATGAGAGTGCCGGAGGGAAAGCCCCAGGACCTGACAGGGTGCCAGTGGACGTATACAAGTCTAACACGGAGCTATGGGCCCCACTCCTAACCAATGTTTTGAATAGCTGTAATAAATATAGGTTCATCCCCACTTGGTTAGACGCCATTGTGATTCCCATCTTTAGAAAGGGAGACAGAAATAAACCTAATTGTTACCATCCAATATCATTACTGGACTCACTTATGAAAGTTGCTGGGAGGGTTATTTTAAACAAATTACAACTCTGGGTGGAAGAAAGGGGCATACTCTCGAAGTTCCAATATGGGTTCAGGGCAGGACTTGGAACGATAGAACAAGGATTACATTTAGTGCTACTCATAGCTAAATAGGTATCAGCCAAAGGGAAAAAATTGTTTTTTACGTTCGTCGACCTAAGCTCAGCTTTCGACTGTCTAAATCATGATAAACTCTGGAGTACCCTGGCACAAATGGGCGTGGACCCGAACCGGCTTTTATTTATTAAGGAGTTATATCGGGGGCGAGAGTGCGGTACAGGAAGCGGGGAGAATGTACAACCAAGTTCAGAATAAACAAAGGTGTTAGACAAGGATGTATACTCGCACCGTTTTTGTTCAACCTATACATAAATAGTGTAGGTTCACACTTGGTCCAGGATTAGCACGATTACCATTCGATTGAGAATACCCCAGTCCCCATATTACTATGTGCGGACAACGTAGTAATCATGGCGCTGACTCAGATAGGCCTCCAAAGGGCTATCACCAATTTTACGAACTATATGAAAGATAGAGGTTTAAAAATAAATATAAGTAAAACGTTTACTATATGTTGCAGTACAAATAAAATCAATACATGTAAAACTTTTATTGAAAAAACTAAAATAGATACGATTAATAGATTCTCGTATCTGGGTATTAACTTTGAGAAATCGGGCTCATGGTCATCAGCTGTATATGCGAGAAAACTGTCTGTTCGAGGCATGTGGGCTGCTGAATTCATATCTGTGCATAGATCGCCGCCTAGTGTTGGGTCCGGATGATTGCACATTGTTGTCCTGGAAGAGTCTTCGAAGTATCACGAGATAGGTGGCTCCTCCCCTGGACTACAGTGCACATGGGCATCCTCTCCATCCTTAGATTGTCTTTTTTCCGCCATTGGGTTCGTATGTGATTTCCAACTCGGAGTTCAGAATCGATAAAAAACTTTTCTAAAAGGCCAAAAGGCCTTCGGGGGCGTCGGTATTGTTATTTCGATCGGTATCAACAACTCTCTTTCTGTGTTTTCTACTCAAAGTCGAATCAGGTCGCGTGGCCTTTTTGACACCAAAGGACCGATCGTCGATGGAACGAAATTCATTCAAAAGATGCCCCAACTGTAACTCAAAGTTTCCACACATAGATAAACACCCTGTGTGTAACAAGTGTTTATCTCCGGAACACAATGAAGCCGACTGCTTAGCTTGTGCTCAGTTTCGATCGAAGAAGACACTTCGGCTTCAAAGAGCAGCGGGGCAGACGATGCAGGAGCCAGCGCCTGAGCCGGAGAACATCTTTGAGGACGACGACGAAGAAGTCGTCGAAGCTGAGGACTCAGACCAACAGTCGGAGCAGGAGTCGGAACATGACTCCAACGACTACGTCGACAACGAAGACGACATCGTCGAGGTAGGGGACGACGATCCAGGCATTGGAGCCGTCGAGGACGACCCCGGCGAGGACACGGACCCAACCGTGAGTACGGAGCCCAGTACTGTTACTGATACGCTTCCACAGGCTCAGGTCGAGGCATCGCCGGAAGGCCTTAGCCAAGATCCTAACATCGATTCTATAGCCCCGCAATTTAGCCCGGCTAAGAACATAAGGCAAGAGCCATCGGTCCAACATTACCATTCCTTGGTAATCCCGAAACCGAAAGTGAAGGAAGCAAAACAGAAACCGAATTTGATAGAATTTACAGTCTTCGGACCGAGAGGTGCGGAAACATCGGCGCCGACCGAACACAAAATGGTTGTCGACCCGCCTGGGTCGCATATGAGGGGTGTCGAGCCGAGAGCCAGTACACCCAAAGACATGCCGAAGCTTAAAGGCCGTCGAACCGACGAGATCGATGTCGACGCCTGGCAACATAACCAAAGGACTCCCGCAGAAGATGGTTGTTGATCCGAAGAAGAAACTCGACAAACCGAAGCCGGTGCAAACAAAGACACTCGACCCGAAGGCAAGGATCAAGACGAAAGGGTCCGTCGAGCCGAGGCAAGAAATCATCGCCCCGAAGCAGCAGGCTTCGAAGACGACACAACAAAAAGTGGTTATCGAACCAAAGAAAACTGTCGGATAAATAACAATATCGGCACCGAAGAAGTTCATCCAGCCAAAAAAGACTGTTGATGCACAAAAGTCCCTCGGACCGATAAAATTTGGACTTCCAACGCACATGAGGCAAAAGACGGTCGATCCAACAACGGAAATCGACCCGACGCCAGCAAAGAAGGCGATTGCGGGGAGAAGAGCTCTAGCACATGAAGAGCAAGAGCCCTCGACAGAGGAACAATCAAAACTGTACGTCGACCCCGATACTGGCAGAGTTACCCTATTAAAAAGGAAAATCAGACCAGAAACTTACGCTGAAACCTATAAGATACCACTAAAGAAGAAAAGAGACTCTTCTACATCTCCTACTCTCTTTGAGCCTATCAGACCACTTGTGCAAGAGACTTATACATATTCTCCCACACACACACAGAAGAGGATGTGGAATATGAGGATAATGAACTTTATAATTATCCTGGGGACAATGACCAGGACAACCAAACTCAACAATGGTCTGACCCTGTAGACTCTCAGCCCATGCAAGACAGTACTGCATACACTGTTAAAACTTCGCCTACTGAGGACACAGCTGCTTTCAATGCATTGCTAGAAAGAGCAGCATACAACCACCACGTGGAAATGCATGGAGACCCCATTGAGGAAGACTTCCTTTTTGATACTTTCAACACCTCTGAAAGATCAGTGAAAACATTGCCAATGTTAAAGGGGGTGCTTAAACACGCAAGGGACATATTTAAGGAACCAACCAGGGCATAAGTCATTAACCCCAGGATAGAGAAAAAATATAGGCCAGCTCCAGTCGACCCTACCTACATTAGAGGACAGCTACCTTTAGACTCTTTGGTAGTATCCAATGCACGTAAACGTGCAAATTCACAAACTACTGGCGAGGCTCTACCTCCAGACAAGGAGTCTAAAATTTTGGAGGCCTCGGGGAAAAGGGTAGCTGCTCAAGCAGCTAACATATGGAGAAGCCCTGTTAGCTAGGTATGACAGGGCCCATTACGACACTCTAGAGCAGATTATGCAGCATCTACCTGACCTTTATAAGGAACAAGCAGAATACCTAATACAAGAGGGAAAGCTCATATCTAACGCCTCCATCAAGTGTGCTCTAGATGCGGCAGACACAGCAGCCAGGGCTATCAATACCAGTGTCATGCTTAGACTACATACGTGGCTACACATATCTGGGTTTAAAAATGAGGTTCAGAGCACTTTACTAAATCAACCTGTGAACCCTGATTATTTGTTTGGCCCTAATGTGGACACAATACTAGATAAAATGAAGAAGGATACCAATACTGCCAAGTCTATGGGAGCCTTGCAATCACAACAATACAGAGGTGGCTCCTTTCGTCGCTCTGGCAACAGAGGAGCTGCAAGAGCAGGCTCAACACAGCAAACCTCATACAACAAGGGGAACACGCAAAACACCTACAACAAGAACAGTAGAGGTGGATACTGTGGCAATAACAGCAAAGGTAGAGGACGAGGGAATAACACCACCAGATCCTCTACCAATACTAAGCAGTGACTTCTTGTCACTACCCCCAGACCATGTAACACCGGTCAGGGAAAGATTGCAACAGTTCCTGAAAGTCTGGGAAAACATAACCACAGACAAGTGGGTGAGGCAAATTATACAGCATGGCTATTGCCTAGAGTTGACCTCCACGCCACCCAACATTCCCCCAAGGCACCGTCCTATGTCCGCAGAACACCTATACTTATTGCAGCAGGAACTCATCAGCATGCTACAAAAAGGGGCCATAGAACTAGTACCCTTAGAACACCAGGGTACAGGGATGTACTCACTGTACTTCCTAATCCCCAAAAAGGACGGGTCTCTCAGACCAATTTTACATCTCAGACCCCTAAACCAATACATTTTATCAGAGCATTTCCACATGCTCACACTACAGCAGGTGCTACCACTGTTGCGTCAAGGAGACTTCCTTGCAACACTAGACCTCAAAGACGCATATTTCCATATACCAGTACACCCAGCACACAGGAAATATCTCAGGTTAACAATACAACATCAGCACTACCAATTCAAAGTCCTTCCTTTTGGAGTGACAACAGCTCCAATAGTTTTCACCAAGTGCCTAGCGACAGTAGCTGCACATCTAAGAAGACTGCATATTCATGTCTATCTGTATCTGGACGACTGGCTCATACAAGCACAGTCAGCCCAGCAATGTGCCAGCCACATCTCACGCACTATTCACCTCCTGCACAGTTTAGGTTTCTCGCTGAACTATCCAAAGTCCCATCTTCAGCCGGCCCACGTACAACAATACCTGGGAGCGACTATAGACACTCTGGCAGGGAAGGCACAACCAAATTCTGTCAGAATAAACAGCATTCAGACGCTAATCCAAAGGTTCAGGCCACAACACTCGCTCCCAGCCCGAGTGTTTATGCAACTAATAGGCACGATGGCCTCATGCATTTTCATAGTCCCTGACGCAAGACTACACATGCGTCCGCTGCAGGAGTGCCTAGCACGTCAGTGGAACCAGGCCCAGGGACAATTAGGCGACCTAGTGTTGGTGACCAATCGTGCATACAACTCTCTACATTGGTGGAATCCACAAAACCTTTGCAAGGGACGACTGTTCCAAGAGCCTGTACCACAAATAGTCTTTACAACGGACGCATCCCTGATAGGGTGGGGAGCCCATGTCCTCCACCACACAGTGCAGGGCTTATGGACCACGCAGCAAAAGAAAATGCACATCAACCTACTGGAGTTGATGGCAATTTTTATGGCACTGAAAGCTTTCAAAGTACATCTTTGCAACAAGACCGTGTTGATCCGGACGGACAACATGACTGCGATGTACTACATACAGAAACAGGGAGGAACGCACTTTCCACAGCTGTCACATCTAGCTCAGAGCATGTGGAAGTGGGTCATTCAAAGAAATTTTTTTCTCATGGCAGAACACCTCCCAGGCAAGGACAATCAAATAGCGGATCTGCTCAACAGACACAGCCAACAGATGCACGAGTGGGAGATTCATCCCACAGTGCTCCAACCATACTTCCAACAGTGGGGACAGCCAGAGATAGACCTGTTCGCCACAAAAGAAAACGCAAAATGCCAGTACTTCGCCACAAGGTTTCCACACCAGCAGTCTCGGGGCAATGCGATATGGATGAAGTGGTCAGGCAAATTTGCCTACGCTTTTCCACCAGCACTGTTGATACCGCTAGTGGCACGCAAACTGCGACAGCACTCCATGACGTTAATCCTGGTTGCTCCAACATGGGCGAGGCAACCGTGGTACACCACGTTCCTAGAACTTTCTGTGGTGCCTCATCAAAGACTAAAAATAACCCCAGTCTCTTAACGCAGAGCCATGGAGACATTCAGCACCCAGATCCTCAGCAGCTGAACCTTGCAATCTGGCTCCTGAAGTCATACAATTTGGCTACCTAAACTTACCTCCTGACTGCATGAACATTATCAAAGAGGCAAGAAAACCTACCACAAGAGCATGCTATGCGGCAAAGTGGAAATGTTTGTCATTTACTGTAACAACAATGACATAAACCCACTAGACGCATCAACTCAAAATATCATATGCTATCTTTTGCGCCTACACCGCTGCAATCTAGCCTATACATCCATTAGGATACACTTAGCTGCCATAGCAGCTTACCTTCAAAACAGGCAACACCTTTCGCCTGCAATTAAAGCATTCATGGAGGGGCTCAAACGAGTGATCCCCCCCAAGACACCCACCTTCACCTGTCTGGAACCTAAACGTTGTTTTAACCAGACTAATGGGACCACCTTTTGAACCTTTACACTCGTGTGAAATACAATTTTTAACATGGAAGGTGGCTTTCCTCGTACCGATTACTTCGCTTTGAAGAGTTAGCGAGCTGCAAGCCCTAACTATTCAAGAACCATTCTTCCAAATTCACGCAAATAGGGTCGTGCTTAGGACAAACCCTAAATTTATTCCAAAAGTGGTATCCCACTTCCACATCAATCAAACAATAGAACTTCCAGTGTTCTTCCCAAACCAACATACTGTTCCTGAAAGGGCTCTACACACACTAGATGTTAAGAGGGCTCTCCTATATTACATAGACAGGACAAAAGATTTCAGAAAGACAAAACAGTTGTTTGTTGCTTTTTCACCACAACACAAAGGAAACCCCATTTCTAAACCTGGACTAGCCAGATGGATAGTTAAGTGCATCCAAATATGTTATCTTAAGGCTGAACACACTTTAACAGTTCCCCCAAGAGCACATTCTACACGCAAAATAGGGGCATCCATGGCTTTCCTCGGAAACATTCCTCTAGAAGAAATATGTAAGGCAGCCACATGGACAACCATACATACTTTCACAAAACACTATTGTGTTGATGTACATTCCAAACAGCAAGCTGCTGTAGGACAGGCTGTTCTAAAAACTCTGTTTCAGACTGCTGCAGCTGGCACAGGTAGCCACCGCTAAGGGATAGACTGCTATACATTATATATATATATATATATATATATATATATATATTTCACAAAGAACATAATCCAGCACTCCGTTAGTTATACACGTTTGGTTTATTCAGTGCAGAAAAACGAGCCTACGCGTTTCAAACCCACTGGTTCCTTCTCACGGCGGCATAAACAATTGTCCTACTTCACTTTCCATATTTAAGTGATTGTGGTTACTTAGTGCATTGTGGGACACGTAGTTGGTTCAGAAAAAAGTTTCAACCAACACCATTTGTAATTACTGACATTTACACTAGGTTCACATGTATGCTTTATTTGCACCAAGACTGAACCTAGTGTAAATGTCAGTTCATGTCAGTTCAGTCAGATCAGTTAATACAGGAAGGTAAAATAATAACTAATACTTCCATTAAGTGCGCCCTAGACGCAGCAGACACTGCAGCAAGATCCATCAACACCAGTGTCATGTTAAGGAGACATGCATGGCTTATAATCTCAGGATTCAAACAGGAAGTACAAACGTCCTTATTGAACCAACCATTTGATCAAAAGACACTTTTTGGTTCAAGCACAGATGAGACCTTAGAAAAAATGAAAAAAGATACAGAAACGGCGAAGTCAATGGGAGCATTGCAACAGCCAATACAAAGAGGTTCCTTTCGTAGATCCACCTATAGAGGAGGCTCAAAAATACAGGAACAAATCAGCAGTCCACCTCTTTCACACCTACATCACCCAAAGGTAATTCAAGAGATAATTACAGGGGTAACAACAGCAAAGGTAGAGGCCGCGGAAATAATAACAACCGCAACGCCTCAACCCCAAAACAGTGACTTCATAGAACTTCCCCCAGACCACATAACACCGGTCGGGGGACGTCTATCACAGTTCCTACCTGTCTGGGAAGACATCACATCAGACAAGTGGGTGAGACAGATTATCCAACATGGTTATTGCCTGGAACTCACAGCTACCCCACCAAACATCCCCCCCAAACAGCGTCCAATGAGTCAAAATCATCTGACATTGTTAAAAGAAGAAGTACTAGCACTTCTACAAAAGCATGCAATAGAGAAGGTCCCAAAAAATCAACAAGGGACAGGAGTATACTCTCTATACTTCCTAATCCCCAAAAAAGACGGGTCCCTAAGACCAATCTTGGACCTCAGACCTCTCAATGCTTACATAAATTCGGAACATTTCCACATGGTCACGCTCCAACAGGTACTCCCTTTACTGAAGAAAGGGGACTTTCTTTCTACACTGGATCTAAAAGACGCTTACTTTCATATCCCAATTCACAAAGCCCACAGAAAATACCTAAGGTTTGTAGTGGAAGGACAACACTATCAGTTCAAAGTCCTTCCGTTCGGGGTCACAACGGCACCAAGAGTGTTCACAAAATGCCTAGCTGTGGTGGCAGCACACCTAAGAAGACAACAAATACATGTCTTACCCTACTTGGACGATTGGCTAATAAAGGCCAAGTCACAAGAAGAATGTTTTCACAACACACAGAAGACAATTCAATTGCTGCACCACCTAGGGTTTACGGTGAACTACAAGAAATCACACCTGCAACCAAACAAGATTCAGCAATACCTGGGGGCTACTATAGACACAGAAAAGGCAATAGCATACCCCAATCCAATCAGGATACAGACAATGGTCGGGTTAATACAAAGATTTCAACCACAACACTCACTACCAGCACGAGTGTTTATGCAACTGTTAGGCATGATGTCCTCCTGCATACTGCTAATACCACATGCCAGGCTACAAATGCGTCCACTACAGGAGTGTCTAGCGACACAGTGGAATCAGGCTCAAGGTCAGATTACAGATCTGGTGTTGGTAGACGACCGGACGCATCGCTCTCTGAAGTGGTGGAACACAAAAAACATTTCCAAAGGACGGTCTTTCCTAGAACCAATTCCACAAGTGATAATAACAGCGGACGCATCGCTCTCCGGATGGGGAGCGCATATGGACAAATACACAGTGCAGGGGAAGTGGAGTGTGCAGCAAAAGAAACTGCACATCAACTACCTGGAACTATTAGCAGTATTTCTAGCACTAAAGGCTTTCCAAATGCAAATAACAAGCAAGGCAGTCCTGATCAGAACAGACAACATGACTGCAATGTATTATATTCAAAAACAGGGGGGGACACACTCTCTCCAACTATCCAAACTAGCACAGGACATTTGGAGATGGGCCATTCCGCAGAAGATTTATCTGTTAGCAGAACACCTACCAGGAGTTCAAAATCAGATAGCAGACATCCTAAGCAGACAGTCAGAACAAGTACACGAATGGGAGCTGCACGACCAAATACTGCAGCCATTCTTCCAGAGATGGGGGCAACCAGAGATAGATCTGTTTGCCAATCATCAGAACGCAAAATGCAAAAACTTCGCATCCAGGTACCCACATCAACGGTCCCAGGGCAATGCACTATGGATAAATTGGTCCAACAAATTTGCTTACGCTTTCCCTCCTCTCCCACTAATTCCGTTAGTGGTTCGGAAACTGCAGCAACACTCAATGACAATGATACTAGTGGCACCCACGTGGGCAAGACAGCCGTGGTTCACCACGCTACTACAACTCTCACAGGTGCCACATCAAAAACTAAGATTACCCATGCATCTTACACAGAACCATGGAGAAATAATGCACCCAGATCCCAAACAATTGAACCTAGCGATCTGGCTCCTGAGGTCATAGAGTTTGGATATTTAGATGTACCACCAGAATGTATGGAAATCATTAAACAAGCAAGACGTCCTACCACCAGAGCATGCTATGCAGCAAAATGGAAGAGGTTTGCTATACACTGTAACAGTAAGCACATCAACCCTCTGGACGCATCCACTAAACAAATCATTTGCTATTTACTACACTTGCAGCAATGTAACTTAGCATATACCTCTATCAGAGTTCATCTCGCAGCTATAGCGGCGTACCTACAAAACAGGCAACATCTTTCCCTGTTTAAAGTACCAGCAATTAAAGCTTTCATGGAGGGACTCAAAAGAGTCATTCCACCAAGACGACCACCTTCCCCAGTCTGGAATCTCAACATAGTACTTACCAGACTAATGGGGCCACCCTTTGAACCTATGCATAGGTGTGAAATACAATTCATCACATGGAAGGTGGCCTTCCTCATAGCTATCACGTCACTTAGAAGAGTAAGTGAGTTGCAGGCTTTTACGATTCAAGAATCATTCATGCAGTTACACCAAACCAAGTGGTTCTTGGAACAAACCCAAAATTCTTACCAAAGGTAATTTCTGCATTCCACATCAATCAGTCAGTGGAATTACCGGTTTTCTTTCCAAAACCACAAACAGTAGCGGAAAGAGCCCTACATACATTGGATGTTAGAAGGGCAATATTGTACTATATAGAAAGAACACAAACTTTCAGAAAGACAAAACAGCTATTTGTTGCGTTTTCTCCTACACATAAGGGCAATCCCATCTCTAAAGCGGGCATTGCCAGATGGATTGTAAAATGTATTCAAATATGCTACTTAAAAGCAAAGAGAACATTAACTGTTCCTCCTAGAGCTCACTCTACACGTAAACTAGGAGCATCCATGGCATTTTTGGGAAACATTCCACTAGATGACATATGCAAAGCAGCTACCTGGGTTACACCACACACCTTCACAAAACACTATTGTGTAGATGTGCACACAACACAACAAGCTAGAGTGGGACAAGCTGTATTAAAAACTTTATTTCAGACAGTTGCAACAGACACGGGCAACCACCGCTAGGGAGAGAACTGCTGTATAGTCTATTCATAATGTACCATCTGCAGCCCATATGCCTCGAACGGAATATGCTACTTACCAGTATGCATCTGTTCTTGGCATAGAGGGCTGCAGAGTGGTACATGCCCTCCCAGCCTCCGCGGAAACTGTGTCTGTTCCAACATTATCTTATTTAGATACACTTACATGGGCATTCTTATCTGTATTCTATCATACTACTCCATCTAACCCTACTATGGCAAAACAATCTAAGGATGGAGCCGATGCCCATGCGCACTACCAACCAAGGGAGGAGTCACCAAGCTACAAAAGACTCTCCAAGAGAAAAACAAAGTGCAATCATCCGAGCCCAACACCAGATGGCGATCTATTCATAATGTACCACTCTGCAGCCCTCTATGCCAAGAACAGATGCATACTGGTAAGTAGCATATTCCTTCCACTCAATCGATGTTACATTGCATACTTTTTCGTAAATTTTATGATCTACCAAGGAGAAGGTTCCTAATATCCATTCTGATGAACTAGGGTCTCAGACAATGTAAAACAGCACTTTTGAGGCTTCAAATGTTGGAGCATGAACTGATTATGTTGGCCATGTCGTCATTTTTAAAAGCCGTAATCAGACATAGGATTACAAAGCACTAACTCTTAATTATTGTCTGAATCAGTGTAATATATCTATGTATATAACATGAGCTGCCTTTTATTATATTAATGTGTTTGGTGCAAACTGTATAATGATGATTTATAGTAATGATTATGTAATTGTCTTGGCAACATTTAAAAAAAATGTATTGTGCTTTTATGGTTTTTAATCAAAATCGAATAAAGCAGTCATTGAATTGAACAAACACAAAGATCATGTGGAAAAAAAGGAAGCAATACAATATTATACACAATGTAAAGCACAAGTCTGTGGGGGTAAACAAACAGTAAATATTCATATACTATTTTACATTTCAAGATACCTATTTATATGAAGCAAGATAACTAATCAAGATACCAATACCCGTAGATAGTGTAGTGTAAAAGAAAATCCATCACCTGTGATATGAATATTAATGATTCCAAAGAAACCTAATGGTGTAAAGAAAAAACAGAAATCTATTCGAATATGAAGCAGGAAAATCACAAGGAAAGAAAATAATTCAGCATAGAACCATTGATAAAGAAAAAGATTAAAAAAATACTGAATTCTACATACTGTCCAGCGGTTCTAATTCAGGGAAGCAGATTCTAAAGAGGATAGTGGGTCCCCCCCCCATGCAGGAACCATACCACTAATAATTTTAAAAAGGTCCAAAGGTATCTAGATACCGAAGCGGCTAATATTCAGGTAGTCCTAAATCCTAAAAAATAATCGATAGTGGAGATTACATCTCTATCTCAGTTCCAATTGTTTAATGGATCATAATCAGTCACAAGGATGTCGTACATACATAGGAGATCCTCACAGGAGGGGAGCCAATATGGAACCAGTCTTGAAGGAAATACGGTCAATGGTTCTGTAATAATAATAAAATGTAATGATCACTTTGTTTTTTAATAAGTGTAAGACTGTAGGCTGTCCTATAGTGCTATAATTCGCAAGCCCAAAATGGAAAAGCCCATACTTCAAGGTGATGTCACAATCTACAGAAAACAAAAATATATCCGGCAAACATGCAAGATAAAATATCTCATTTATTGCGAGAAAGCCTTTACACGCCTTTTATCATCCCGGGGTGACTGAATACTTACGAAGCTGTTCTAGGCTGCTAAGTTCCAGCAATCATAATAGAAGGGGCTCATGCTAAAAAATAATATCACAAATCTGCAGATAACAAAATATAGGGCAAAGGAGTGTATATGTATATATATGTATGTGTATATTGTTTTTAACAATATGTCGTCTATGTCTATGACGCTATTTTGATTGGCTCCAGGCAATTTAAAATGAGCACGCCCGCCTTGCAATGACTGTCATGTGATCAAGGTGCTGTTTGCACCGAAACGCGTCATGGCGGAGTGGTGATGAGGATTGCACTTAAATAAAACTTACCACATCCACAGAAATCGGGTTTGCCTCGTCTTTCTTGCTGCTGCATACTGTGGCCACGGACGTTCTATGCCGAAACTATATTCCAGGATTGCTTCTCTGGATATGGCAAACCCCTCCACGTTTGGGCCAATAGGATTGAGGCTGTGATTCCTGCATAGGAGTTTTTGTTTGGACTACTCTGTGAGGAGTAACCTCTACGCCCCGGGAGAGCAAGCAGTTCCGGAGTCAACTCGAGGAAGGAAGTCAGAAGTGGTTCCGGTTTGGAGCGGACGCCTACTGGAGTTGTCCGGTGGGTTGCTGCTGGTGAACTGGACGGGAGGTGCACTGGCGAGTACTTGAGACGAGGACGGGGAGTTTGAGAAAATCCCGAGTGGAGTGTGTTGAATCCCGTTCACTGCGTCAATTGCAGGTAAAGACGAACATTGTACTACGCATATCGGGAGAACTGTAATAATTACACTCACACCATGTCCGCCGACACGTTGCAAGGACGGTCTGAGGCGGACAAAACTATGTTTTGTGACTCTCCGGCTGGAGAGGTAACTGCATCGCTGACATCAAGTTTACCACAAGAGGGCGCTAATGATGCACGAGATCTGTTCAAAGCCCTAGAAAAGGCATCGAAGGCTGAACAGTCGAAGTGGTGGGAGCACACTTCTCTCACCGGGTATCTGGAGGTGGGTAGAGTCCCGCGTGGGTTAAGGATCTTTCTGGCACCGTCCTACGATAGCCCTGACCCTAAAATGCTCGTAGATTGGGCTGAGTGTAATCTTGAATCATCCAGAAGACTGATGACTATATTAATACAGTATGCTGAAAGTGATAGGGTGAAGTTATTGGCTGAAATGGATAGAATTAATGGAGAGATAGACAAACTGCCAAGTTCCCCTTTAATCACAAAATACAGAGAAGACATGCAAGTGAGGCTTAAGCGAGAGGAGGACATAATCAAACGTCGAAAAGCCTATAAATTTCAAAGAGATAGGTTAGATTATGAAAACGGACAGATATTTACTTTCGCAAAGAAATATGATAACATCAAGAAATCACAGCCGAACAATGCAAGTGCACCCTCACAAGCCAGCACGTCAAGGCCAGATAGGTCTGTAAGTCTTTCCTCTGTTGAAGCAGTTTCAAGCATGGAAAGTGGATCAGATAACGAGCAAAATAGAATTCAGCGGGTGGGGTTTCGCAAATTTACTCCAGCCCAAGAACTGGAGGTTGTTGTACAACAGGACAGAAAGCAGACCCTACGCTCTGGTGCGCAAAATGCTGTAAGAGGCAAAACACAAACAGCAAACGCGCAGCCAGGAGAAAGCACAACAAATGCAAACGCGCAAAAGAAACCGCAAAGAAAGCAACCAAAGCGCAACCAATGGAGTCGGCGCTAGATTCTTCCACCTCCATCTCAAAGTCTGGGAATAGTCATAACACAACTGAATCTCAAACTGTTATCAACCTCACGGATATAAACCTAACTACTAAGGAAGTGGAAACATTATCTCTGGGTTTATCCTATTGCGCAAGAACAAATTTTGACTATGCAGACACAAGAATAGAATTGTTTAAATATGTCCGCAAACTAAAGTTGCGCAAATACAACATGGGGCGTAAACCGGTGACATTGTCCACACCAGCTGATATGAGTGCACAATCAAACTTGATGTTGGATGCAAGTCCTTTAACTACAATATGTGATATGCAAATGGTATCTATAGAGTCACAGTCTGACCCGGGCCCGGGTCAGCAACAACTTCTTACTACTACTACCACATTCAAGCCAAAATCGAAATTTTGCCCATTAATGATTAAAGACAATCTAGATCAATTTCAAGACAAAGTGGCACAAGAAATAAGGGAACTGTATCTTAAACGTAACGAGAATGTGAATAAATTCAAGTATCAAGACTTTGCTTATCACCAATGTGTAAAGAAATTGAAAAGTAACACAAAGGTGGTAATAAGACAATCTGATAAGGGCGGTAATGTCGTCTTGTGGCCCTTACAAATGTATTTAGAAGAGGCGATGGGCCAATTGAATGACCGCACGTGTTATCGGAGGGCAGACCCCAATGAAGTCATGATATCAAAAAACCTAACACACTCTAAACTTATGGCATGGAGGAGTGCTGGAGTAATTACGATGGATGACTTTAAATACATGAAAAAGGACAATCCAACCACGCCTGTCATATATTTCATCCCTAAGATACATAAAAACAACACTGTGCCACCAGGGCGACCAATTATTTCAGCATGCAATGGTATACTGGAAAACATAAGTAAATATGTGGACTATTTTCTCCAAAATTTTGTCAAATCTTTACCAGCTTATGTACTGGACACCAGTGATTTTCTTAGAAAGGTGTATGATGTGCAATGGAAACCAAGTTACCTGTTGATAGCATTGGATGTGTCTGCATTATACACCAGCATACACCACAGGGATGGCCTAAGAGCTGTGCAGCATTATTTGAGTACCAGGCCAGATCATTGCACAACACACACACACGTATGATCATGGATATGATCACTTTGTGTTTAGAAAATAAATTTTTCTATTCGGTAAGCAATATTTCCAACAGACCAGAGGAGTAGCGATGGGGGCCTGCTTCTCTCCCAGTTATGCCTGTTTGCATATGGGGTACTGGGAGGAGCAGGTCCTATCGGTAAACTACTCGGAAATTATGGCTACCAATGTTATTTCTTGGCTAAGGTACATAGATGACCTTTTTTGTAATTTGGGATGGAAGCTTACAAGAAGCTCAGGGGTTCATTGACAGTTTAAATGTAAACAACATGAATCTCCAATTCACTAGCCAAATCAGTGACAGTTCCATCAGCTTCCTTGATGTGGAGATCAGTGTAAATGGAGGTAAACTAGAAACCAAGATGTATAGAAAAGAAACGGCTGGCAACAGTATCCTCCATTCCAATAGTCACCACCCTGTCCATTTGATCAACAGTATACCTTATGGCGAGATGCTTCGCATAAGGCGGATTTGTAGTACAGAACAAAGTTGCTTAAGCGCACAGCAGGCATGTGCGGCCAGATTTAAAGAAAGAGGGTATAGCAACAAAACCATAATGAGGGCCATGAATCGTGCTAATTTACAGCCTAGAGCCTCATTACTCAACATCCCTGTAAATGACCCTAACATAACGTCTGTGACTAGCTCTACTGCTGTACATACAACTAAACAGCAGGATGACAATACAACTAGACTGATTCTAACTTACAGTAACCAGCACCGAACCATTAGAAACATTGTCAAGCGTAACTGGTCTCTAATTACGAGTGACCCAGTTATAGGTGATCAATTTAAGGGGGCTCCCTTGATTGCCTATAAACGTGCTAGATCTATGGGAAGTCTTCTAGTTTCAAGCAGTCCAGAAATCCGCGCAGTGACTCTTTGGATGGACAAGAGCAAAGGGTTCTTGCGCTGTCCTACTTGCAAGGCTTGCAAGAACGGAGTCAGCAAGAAGGAATACACTACACCCTTCAACCTAATGCCAACTACCATCAGGTACAAGCTGACTTGTCGCACTGAATACGCTGTGTACGTGTTGGAGTGCCCTTGTGGCCTACGATATGTGGGAAGTACAAGGCCACAAGTATTCAAACGGATACTCCAACACCTTAGGGCCATCACCAATGGTGACGCAGCGTATCCAGTAGCTAGACATTTTGAGTCTGTGCACAACAAGAAGGCTGCAGATCTGCGCTATTTTGTGATAGACACAGTCCCTCCCCAGAGGAGAGGTGGGGACCGTGATCTATTACTGCGCAGATTAGAAACACGACATATCATTTTACTCGACACCAAGAGCCCTAATGGTCCTAATGCAGGGGAAGACTGCCATACTTACCTGTAAATAGAATCTGTATCTAGTCCATTTTAGCATATCATGATTTTAAATCAATAGTAGCTGCCTCAGACCATATATCACATTTTAATTGCACTTTTTCCCTTCACATATTTTCACGGGGTAGCACAATTGCCATGGAGTTGGTAACTGATTAAATACCACCAATGCATTGTATATGTGAGCTGGCAAATATGTGTACATAACAGGATTAGTACATGCACTATGCAATAATGATTTTTTCCTGTATCATGCACTTCTCTTAGGTAGTACAGAACTCTTTAAAAGATAGGGTTTTAAACTTTTAGCGGATTGGTTATATATATTTATTTATTTTAACCGTCTCCTACCTATGAGAATTTTTCAATCATGTGCGAATATGTGTATATATATATATATGAATTTTGTAATTTTAGCAATATATATTTATATGTATTTATTTATTTATTGGATTTTATATTTATATTTAAATTCAATTTTGCACAGCATGATTTTGCACATTACTCAGTAATTTTACCAATTGTATTTTATTGTGTAAAAATATGAGTTTCTGCCGCACTTAGGTGTACATATACAGCGAATGCATTTATGCAGTAATTGTTTTTAACAATATGTCGTCTATGTCTATGACGCTATTTTGATTGGCTCCAGGCAATTTAAAATGAGCACGCCCGCCTTGCAATGACTGTCATGTGATCAAGGTGCTGTTTGCACCGAAACGCGTCATGGCGGAGTGGTGATGAGGATTGTACTTGAATAAAACTTACCACATCCACAGAAATCGGGTTTGCCTCGTCTTTCTTGCTGCTGCATACTGTGGCCACGGACGTTCTATGCCGAAAATATATATATATATATATATATATATATATATATATATATATATATATATATATATATATATATATATACACGTGTGTGTGTGTGTGTGTGTGTGTGTGTGCGTGTGTGTGTGTATATATGTGTATATATATATATATATATATATATCTCCTACTGGCGGTCGCCAGTATATAGTTCTAGTTAGGACCTACTTTCCATAGGAAATCCACAACATTCTATTTTGAATAACTTTGGCGCTGGTGGACGAATCTTCGTGAATTTCTCCAAGAAAATGGCCTGCTCCGCTCCGCTCCTTCCCTGAAAGTTTGGGGGTGATTCGTCAAGTGGGGGCCGAGAAAAAAGGGGGGTCCCAAAACGTGTTTTCCCCATGCAATTTTTCATAGGGACCTTTAGCCAGGGCTATAGCCCGAACGGCTGAACAGAATGACACCAAATTTGGCAGAGAGGTAGAGTTCGGTTTGCAGATTGTGCTTTTTGTTAAATGGTGTAAATCCGTTCAGTATTTCAAAAGTAAAATCATAGTGATATCTAGAGACGAAGTACGGATCGCGTACCGAAATCCGTACAATCACGAGCTGCATGCTGATTGGATGTCAACTGTCTGTCAACACTCCAAACCAGGAAGTGTTGTCATGAGTGATGTCACTGACCATGTCATGAGTGATGTAATATGTGAATTCATCAGCAGAGGATTGCGGGCGCGCGAGTTATAGTTAGCTGAACTAACTATAACGGGGGAATTTCAATGGTTTTGTATGAGTGAAATGTCCAGCTAACTATAACGTGTGAAACCTATGTTTTTTTCAGTATATATATATATATATATGTATATATATATATGTATATATATATATATATATACATGTTAAATAGTCTTCCCTCCCCTTATTTAGTCCCGGGGCTAAGGGTACTTACTGAAATTCCAATATGTATCGTCCTCGACCCTGCTCCTCCGCGTTCGAACCTAATTTGAAAGTGTAGAAAGCTGATCCTTATATCCGGTTGCAATTTAGGATTAGATGGTGAAACGACACGCACATGTGGGGAAATAGGCTAGTGCGCCGATTCGTATGCGTCATGGGCTGAATAGGCGGCCATATTGTAATAAAGCAGAAATCATACTTTAAATAAGTCCTGCGAAGGAGCAGTTACCCAAATCAATTTTTGACTAACTTTTTGAATCAATTTTTGATCATTTCTCGTAGTCTAACGACTCCGGTGCCGTAGGGATGCCCGGATTTAAGCACTGTGAGGAGTGCGACCGCACGATGTCGGTCACGGACCCTCACCGCCTGTGCCTAACTTGTCTAGGCGTCGACGACGAGGCCTGCCCCAACTGTCAGGCCCTCTTGAGGAAAGCCAGGCGGGAGCGGTCCCGCAGGCGGCTCGAACTCCGGCAGTCGGCCCCGCGCCGAGTGCGGTCCTGGTCCCGGTCCCACGGGAGGTCGAGGGACAGGTCGCGGGGACGGAGCCATGACAGCTCCGGGAGTCGGCACCACTCCTCCAGGTCCAAGTCGTCAGGTAAGAAGCACAAGAAGTCGAAGAGACGTCATCGCTCTTCTGATTCCCCCCGACGCTTTCGCGATGCGGCCGGGGGTTCGGGTGACACCGCCCACGCGGCTCCTTCGGAGTCGCGGGCGTCTCGTCCCGCCCCACACCCTCCGGTCCCATGGGCAGGAAGCGACGCCGGAGGAGATTGAGCGCTTCCTCATGGCCATGAGGTCCCTTTCTCCTCCGACGGGCTCCGCAGCGCCTTCGGGGCCCTAGCAGGTCGGGGGCTTCGCCCCCGACGCCGTCGGGTGCTTCGGCCCCGACGCCGCCGGAGCTGTCGGGCCCGGGAACTGCGGGGCCGCAGGGAACAGCGGCTCCAGCGCCGCCGGCGCCTTCGGGCCCGGTGCCGCGGGACGACACTGGGCCTTCCTCGGGCTCTGGATCGTCACCGGTGGACCTTACGAACCCCCCGGCGTCGGTCCGTCAGGTGTCTCCTCCGGCGCCGTCCTCGGGCGGCGCCGCCCCCGATACCTCCTTTGCTTCGGTTCCGACGCCGGTTGGAGATTTCCACTTCTACGAACCGAACCCATTCAATTACAATACTGAGTCTCAGGAGATCGGTGAAGAGGAGGATTGGGAGGGGTCTGAGGACCCTCTGACCAAGGAGTGTCAGTCTAATGAGGACTGGGCAGGAGACCTTGGGGAGGCCAGTGGCCTGACCACCTCTCCAGACACTGGTTTTGTCTCTCCTCCTACCGTGGCTTCGGAGGAGGGGGCTACCTATGGTGTGGTGTTGACGAGGGCTGCCAAGGCCTTGGGCCTTGAGCTCCCCGTCGCGGCCGTGAGGACTAACCTCCTCACAGAGGTCCTTAAACCGCAGTCATGCTCGGCTGAGCCTCTGCTGCCCTTTAATGAGGCCTTGACTGACGTTCTTTTGGGCACTTGGTCCAGGCCCGCTACGGGTTCGCCCGTAGATAGGAACGTGGCCAGACGCCACCGCCCGGCTCCGGGTGACCCATGTTTCCTGTCCTCCCTCCCCACCCCGAGAGTCTGGTCATCCAGGCCTCTAATTCCCAGACCGCATTCCAGACGGCTCCGCCGGATAGGGAATCCAAGAGGTATGAGAATTATGGTAAAAAGATATTCTCCTCCTTTAGTTTGGGACTGCGGTCTTCCAACACCGCATACCTCTTGGGCCGCTACACCCACTCTCTGTGGGAGACGGTGGCAGAGGTGCTGCCAGAGTGCGCGTTGGAGGTACGGGCCAAACTCGGCCAAGCCCTTGTGGAGGGCCGGGATGCAGCCAAGTATTCAATCAGGTGTGGGCTGGATACCACCGACTCGCTAGGCAGAGCGATGGCTACGACGGTGGCGGTGAGACGCCACGCCTGGCTGAGATCCGCCAATTTTTCGGCAGATGTCCAGAACACTCTGATGGACATGCCGTTCGATGGCCGTCGCCTCTTTGGCGACAAGGCAGACCACGCGCTTGAGCGCTTTAAGGACTCCAGGGCTACGGCCAAGTCCTTCGGCCTCTTGGCCCCGCGCCAGCAAACGGGTGCCTTTCGCTCCTTTCGTGGCCAAGGAAGGGGTGTCCCCACACGTGCCGCCAGCCATTCGCCGCAGACTACCATCCAGCGCGGCAGCGGCCGTGGAAACCGCCGTGGAGGCGGTCAAGGAAACAGGCGAGGTCCGTCCACACCTTCCCCCGCAGCACCCGCCTCTAAACCCTCCTAATCCGTGCTTTTCGGCCCATGTGACGCCAGTGGGAGGCAGGGTTCGCCATCACCACTCTCACTGGCACACTGTCACTTCGGATAGGTGGGTGCTGCAGATCGTCCGGAGGGGCTACTCCCTCCCCTTCGAGACGTCTCCTCAAGCCATGCCACCGCAACACCACTGCGTATCGGGGGATCACTTGCGGCTCCTGCAGGAGGAAGTTTCGTCCCTCTTGGCCAGGGGGGCCATCGAGCGCGTTCCTGGGCCAGAAGTAGGACGTGGTTGCTACTCCCACTTCTTTCTGGTACCCAAGAAGGGCAAAGGGGGCCTACGCCCTATCTTGGATCTGAGGAACGTCAACGGCTTCCTCCGGAAGGAGAAGTTCAAAATGCTGACTCTGGCTCAGGTCTTAGCTGCCCTAGACCCAGGAGACTGGATGGCAGCGTTGGACTTGCAGAACGCGTATTTCCACATCCCGGTCCTGCCGGCCCATCGGCGTTACCTGCGGTTCACGGTAGGCCACGAGCACTTTCAGTTTACCGTGCTCCCCTTCGGCCTTACCAGCGCCCCACGGGAGTTCACGAAGGTGATGTCCGTGGTCGCAGCTCATCTGCGCAGGTTGGGGTTCTCAGTCTTCCCCTACCTCGACGACTGGTTGTTGAAGGCGGGCTCGCCCCAGCCAGTCGTCAGCCAACTCCAGACTACGGCGGATCTCATGCACCAGCTGGGTTCTCCATCAATGTGCCGAAGTCACACCTGTGTCCCTCTCAGAAGCTCCTTTTCATCGGTGCGGTTCTCGACTCGGCGCAGTTTCGGGTTTACCCGCCCGAACAGCGGGTTCGGGATATTCAGGCTCTGATTCCAATCTTCCGGCCTTTATCTCGGGTTTCGGTCAGGTTGACGCTGCGGCTTCTGGGGCTGATGGCCTCCTGCATCCTTCTGGTGCATCACGCACGGTGGCGGATGTGGTCTCTGCAGTGGGACCTGAAGTTTCAGTGGGCCCAGCATCAGGGCAACCTGTCCGACCATGTCCTGATCTCGGAGGGCACTGCAAGACCGCTGCAGTGGTGGCTCACAGACCGCGATTGGGTCAACGACAGATCCCTCTCCCTTCCCCAACCGGAGCACGTAGTTGTGACGGACGCGACCCTCCAGGGCTGGGGTGGCCACTTGGGAGAGGCGGAGATCAGAGGCCTCTGGTCTCCGGCGGAGTCCCGGCTCCATATCAACCTTTTGGAGCTGCGGGCGATTCGTCTGGCACTGAAGGCATTCCTCCCGTCTGTCCGAGGGAGTGTAGTGCAGGTGTTCACGGACAACACCACCGCTATGTGGTACTGCAACAAACAGGGCGGGGTGGGGTCGTGGACCCTCTGCCAGGAGGCTCTGCGCCTCTGGCAATGGCTGGAACATCAGGGCGTGACTCTGATGGTTCAACACCTGGCAGGTTCTCTGAACGCCAGGGCGGACAAACTCAGCCGCCGGTGCATGATGGATCACGAATGGGGTCTGAACTCTGACGTGGCGCAAGGTCTCTTTCAGCAGTGGGGGGAGCCTTGGTTAGATCGATTCGCCACCGATGAGAACGCGCAATGTCATCAGTTCTGCGCGTTGGAATTTCCAAGGCGGCACTCGCTCGGAGACGCTTTTCGTCGCGAGTGGAGTTGCGGTCTGTTGTACGCCTTTCCGCCTATACCACTTCTGCCCAGAGTGCTGAAGAAGATCAAGAGCGACCGGGCACAAGTCATCCTTGTGGCTCTGGACTGGGCACAAAGGTACTGGTATCCCGAGCTACTCAGTATGTCAGTCGATCCCCCGGTTCGCCTGCCTCTTCAGGAGTACCTTCTGTCGCAGCAGCAGGGGACGGTCCTCCACCCGAACCTGTCCAGTCTCCACCTCCATGCTTGGAGATTGAGCGGCGACAGTTGAGGCCATTTGATTTGCCTCCTGAAGTCTGTAACATCATTCTGGCAGCCAGGCGTCCCTCCACAAAGTCGGTATACGCCTGCAGGTGGAATAGATTTGTGGCATGGTGCACAGCAAAGGCTGTGGATCCCCTTAATGCCCCTCTTTCTGAGGTTCTCCTCTTTCTTCTCTCTCTTGCCCAGCAGGGCTCTGCTCTGGGCACTGTCAAGGGCTATCTCTCAGCTCTTTCAGCCTTTCTGAGGCTGCCTGATCAACCTTGTTTGTTCAAGTCCCCAATCGTTAATCGATTCCAGAAGGGCATCACTCATAAGTTCCCTCCTGTTCCCTTCGTGATGCCTCAGTGGGACTTGAACCTGGTTCTTACATTTCTGATGTGCGCTCCCTTTGAGCCACTTCACAACTGTCCTCTTCGCCTTCTCTCTTTGAAGACTGCCTTCCTGGTAGCCATCACCTCTGCCAGGAGAGTGAGTGAGCCTCCTTTCCTTTCAGTCCATCCGGACAAGGTTGTGTTACGAACGAGGCCCTCCTTCCTACCCATGGTAGTCACGGCCTTCCACATTGGGCAGTCCATCACCTTGCCCACCTTCTTTCCGCCTCCTCACCCCTCGAGAGAGGAAGAGAGGCTCCACCGTCTGGACCCAAAACGTGCACTCTCATTTTATTTGAATCGCACACAACAGTTCCGGGTGGATGATCAACTCTTTGTTGGATACGCGGGCGCTAAGAATGGGAAAGCGGTGCATAAGCGGACCATCACCCGGTGGATCATCTTGTGCATCCAGGCGTGTTACTCCTTGGCTAAGAAGGAACTACCCTGTTGGGCTGAGGGCTCATTCCACTCGAGCCACAGTCACTACAACTGCCTTGGGCCGAGGTCTGCCCTTGCAGGACATTTGCCAGGCGGCTACGTGGACCTCGCTGCACACGTTTGCGCGACATTATTGCCTGGACAGTCAAGTCCGGAGGGATGGCTAATTTGGCCGTTCCGTCCTCCAGGACTTTCTGGTGTGATTATTGGTTCGCAGACCCACCACCACGTGGTTGGTATTGCTGGGGTATCTATTCTAAGGTAAGGAATCTATCACTAACGTGTCTCTTTCAGATGCACAAGTTACTACTTGTGTAACGATATATCTGTAAGAGACATTAGTTAGTGATAGATTCCTTACCGACCCACCCATCCTCCCCGTTCTGCGAACCCATATCTAGGGTTACGGTCATCCCCTTTCAGGGCCCTAGTTTCATGGCACCAGTGTTGGTTTTTGGCATGGCTCTGCGCTTATGGCGCGGAAAAGCTGTGTCTAAGAACTGACGTCAGCACGCGGAGGTGGCGTTAAAGTACTCCGACGACGTCATCACGGCGCCGACAATGGATGCGGAGCCGCTGACGACGGCTACCGACGCGCAAGGGTACTGCTACGCAAAAGTTTCCGGATCTAGTCTGACGCCTGGGGATATTCTAAGGTAAGGAATCTATCACTAACTAATGTCTCTTATAGATATATCGTTACACAAGTAGTAGCTTGGGCATACATATATATATGTGTGTGTATATATATATATATATATATATATATATATATATATATATATATCCTTATAACTAGGGCTGAGTAAAAAAGCACTGCAGGGATATGTCGAAAAATAAGAATGATGACAAACATACTACAAAATATTATTTTAATTGGAGGATCCTCACTCAAAAGATCACTTCAAAAATGTCTAACTGGGGGACTGAGTACATCTCATAGTAATGGAGATTCTGAGATGCTTTAGTGCCCTGGTTCAGAAAATGCTCACATTATGGCATTCTCCTAAGGAAGGGATTCATTGAGGCCAGTGTTGGCCGTTTGTAAGGAGTAAATCCAAAATACTTCTCTTTTGTGCCTCAATGTGTCAATATTGCCATTCTTGCTGCAATGAATGTGTCAACCATTTAACCGCAGTGGTTTTTCCGCCACGGTTTCGGCGTTCTAAAGGGTGGGCGGGGCTGCATCGGCCGTTGGCAACACTGGGGAGCACGGAAGGGGTTATGCATTCAAGGAACGACTGGACAACAACGCACACAACAGCAAGGAACTCTTCAACATCGTTAAAGAGCTCTCCAACCCCAACGCCGGAAACAACGACATCACCCTTTCGCAAGACCTCTGCAACTCCCTCGCCTCCTACTTCCACAACAAGATCGCGGACATACACAACAGCTTCAGCTCTCAACCGACGCACACCACGACCGAACCACCGCCCCCCACCACCACCCTCCGCGCCTGGACCCCGATCAGCACCGAAGACACCGTCCGCACGATGAACTCCATCCACTCCGGATCTCCGACCGACCCTTGCCCTCACCACGTCTTCAACAAGGCCGACGCTGTCATTGCACCCCACCTGCGGGACATCATCAACACCTCCTTGAACACCGCTACCTTCCCAGAGAGCTGGAAGCACGCCAAACTCAGCGCCCTACTAAAGAAGCCATCAGCCGACCCCACCGACCTCAAGAACTACCGACCCATCTCGCTGCTCTCGTTTCCCTGCAAAAGTCATCGAGAAGACTGTCAACAAGCAGCTGGCCGCCTTCCTCGAGACGAACAGATCCCTCGACCTCTCGCAGTCTGGCTTCCGGGCCAACCACAGCACCAAGACCGCCCTGATCGCAGCAACCAATGACATCCGAGCCCTGCTCGACAACGGAGAAACAGCGGCCCTCATCCTCCTAGAACTCTCCGCGGCCTTCGACTCTGTCTGCCACCGTACCCTAGTACAGCGCCTCAGCAACGTCGGAATCCAGGAGAAGACACTGGAGTGGATTGTAGGAGAGTAGGGTCTCCAATCCTATGATCACCCCAGATTTTTGCTTTTTGCTTCACTGGTTTACGACTTCCCTGGCTGTGGGCCTGCTAACCAGACCCACAGCATAGCTGTTCTCTCACTAATTTGACACGTGTACCTTAGGTGCATTTACCAATTGGTACTGGGCCACCTTATCAGTCCCTGTACCCAGGGCATAGGTGTACCCAGGGCCTACCAGGGGCTGCAGCATGTATTATGCCACCCCTGGCTGGCCATCTAAATCTGACACAACTGGCTGCACGACAGCTGGGGCAAGGTGGTGTAATCACCCTTTGCTTTAGATATAGTATACCTACATCTAACCCTAAAATGGACACATGTATTCCTATCAGTCACTCCTATGGCAGGCCTTAACAATCCTGAAGGCAGAGTTCTTGGAATTATGTGAGATGGTGCTCTGGCATGAGCTGAGCCCGTTTGCAGCTTGGGGAACCAAGTCCTAATTGCTGTTCCATGATATCTGAAAGAAACACGTTAGTGTTAGATTCCTTACCTTAGAATAACCCCAGGCGTCAGTCTGGATCCGGAAACTTTTGCGTAGCAGTACCCCTGCGCGTCGGTAGGCGTCGTCTGCAGGCGTCCCCTGCGGCTCCGCGTCCGTCGTCGGCGTCGTGCGCCGTGATGACGTCGCTGGAGTATATAGACGCCGCCTCCGCGCGCTGACGTCAGTTCTTCTTTTTTCCGCGCCAGCAAGCGCAGATCCGAAGAGCAGTACTCCGGTCTTTTGACCAACTTTGTTCAACTCTATATCTCTTTTGGTGCCTGGTAGGATGCCCGGTTTCAAGAATTGTGACGGGTGTGACCGCACGATGTCGGTCACGGACCATCACCGACTCTGTCGCCGGTGCCTGGGCCCCGACCACGACGTGGACGCCTGCGTCGACTGCCGGGCTCTCACTACCAAGGCTAGACGGGAGCGGTCCCGCAAGCTGCTTGAGCTCCGGGTGTCGGCCCCGCGTCGGGAACGGTCTCGGTCCGGCCGGAGGTCCAGGGAGCGTTCGAGGGAGCGGTCGCGGAGCCGCGCCGAGCGCTCCGGAAGTCGTCACCATTCGTCGGGCTCATCAGGTAAGAAACACAAGAAGTCGGGGCGTCGTCATCGTACCCCCGACTCCCCCCGACGCTCGCGTCACGACGCGGCCGGGGGTTCGGGTGACCCCAACTCCGCGGCTCCGCGTGAGTCGCCGGCGCGGCCTGCTCCATACCCTCCGGTCCCTGGGCACGGTGCGACGCCTGAGGATATTGAGGCGTTCCTCATGGCCATGAGGTCGCTCAGTTCTCCGACGGGGCCTACGGCGCCTTCGGGCCCAGTGCTACCGTCTGGGGGCCCTAGCGGGTCGGGTGTCCCTGGCTCGACGCCATCGGGTGCTCCGGGCCCGGTGCCGCCGACGGCTCCGACCCCGGCGCCGCAAGGGCCTTCGGGGTCGACGCCGGCTGGCCTGCCGGCTGGTTCGGCGCCGATTCCATCGGGGTTACCCCCGACGCCGCCCCCGCGCGGCGCCGGTTCTCCTGTGCCGGCTTCGGCCGGCGCCGGGGCTCCGGGGCTCCGGCGCCGGCTCCGGGCGGCGCCGTCCCCATTCCCTCCCCGAATCCGGACGCGGAGTCGGACCGGCGTCGATCAACGCCGGGCTCGACGCCGATGGGGCCTGTGAACCCCGAGGAGCCGGTCTACATTGTTGACTCCGAGTATGGAGATGATGAAGAGTACGGGGAAGGTTGGGAGGGGTCTGAGGACCCTCTGTCACGTGAGTGCCTGTATGACCCGGACTGGACAGGTGATTTGGGGGATGCCAGTGGTCTGGACGACTCTCCTAACCCTGGTTTTATCTCTCCTCCTTCTGTGGAGTCGGTGGAGGGAGCTGCATATTCAGTGGTGCTGATGAGGGCTGCCAAGGCCTTACACCTTGAGCTCCCCGTCGCGGCCGTGAGGCCTAACATCCTCACTGAGGTCTTCAAACCGCAGTCATGCCCACAGGAGCCTCTGCTGCCGTTTAACGAAGCCTTGTCAGACGTTCTGTTGGGCACGTGGTCCAGGCCCGCTTCAGGTTCGCCTGTTGATCGGAACGTGGCCAGACGCCACCGTCCTTGTCCGGACGACCCCAAATTCCTGTCCGCCCATCCCACTCCCGAGAGTCTGGTGATCCAGGCCTCTACCTCCCAGTCCGCATTCCCGTCGGCCCCGCCCGATCGGGAATCCAAGAGGTATGACCAGTATGGCAAGAAGGTCTTCTCGTCCCTGAGTCTGGGACTGCGGTCTTGCAACACCGCATGCCTCTTGGGCCGCTACACCCACTCTGTGTGGGACACGGTCGCGGAAGTGCTGCCAGAATGCCCCATGGAGGTGCGGGCGAAGCTCGGCAAGGCTGTGGCTGAGGGCCGAGACGCAGCTAAATATTCCATACGGTGTGGTCTTGATACGACCGACTCGCTGGGCAGAGCTATGTCAACGACGGTGGCGATTCGTCGCCACGCCTGGCTGAGATCCGCCAACTTTTCGACCGATGTCCAAAATGCCTTGATGGACATGCCGTTCGATGGCTGTCGCCTCTTTGGTGAAAAGGCGGACCACGCGCTGGAACGCTTCAAGGACTCCAGGGTCACGGCCAAGTCCTTGGGTCTTTCGACCCAGCGCCAGCAAACGGGTTTGTTTCGCTCCTTTCGTGGCCAAGGAAGGGGCGCCCCCACACGTGCTGCCAGCCACGCGCCGCAACAGTCCTTTCAACGCGGTGGCGGCCGTGGAAACCGCCGTGTCGGCGGTCGGGGTCAACGGCGGGGTCAGGCCACACCTCCCCCGCAGCATCTGCCTCCAAATCCTCCTAGTCTGTGCTTTCGGCCCCATGTGACGCCAGTGGGTGGCAGGGTTCGCCATCACCACGCTCACTGGCGCTCAATTACGTCGGACAGGTGGGTGCTGCAACTCGTCCGAAGGGGCTACTCCCTCCCCTTCGAGACCACTCCTCCAGCCATGCCACCGCAGAACCACCGTGTGTCGGGGGACCACTTGACGCTTCTGCAGGAGGAAGTTACGGCCCTCTTGGCCAAGGGGGCCATCGAGCGCGTTCCTGGGCCAGAAGTGGGGCGTGGTTGCTATTCCCACTACTTTCTGGTACCCAAGAAGGACAAGGGGGGCCTACGTCCTATCTTGGATCTACGGAACGTCAACGGCTTCCTCCGGAAGGAGAAGTTCAAGATGTTGACATTGGCTCAGGTCTTGGCTGCTCTAGACCCGCAAGACTGGATGGTAGCGTTGGACTTGCAGGATGCGTATTTTCACATCCCCGTCCTGCCGGCCCACCGGCGTTACCTGCGGTTCACGGTAGGCCAGGAGCACTTTCAGTTTATCGTGCTCCCCTTCGGCCTTACCAGCGCCCCACGGGTATTCACAAAGGTGATGGCGGTGGTCGCAGCCCATCTGCACAGGTTAGGGGTTTCAGTCTTCCCCTACCTAGACGACTGGTTGTTGAAGGCGGGCTTGCCCCAGACAGTCGTCCACCACCTTCAGATGACGGCAGACCTCTTGCACGACCTGGGGTTCTCCATCAATGTGCCGAAATCACACCTGTGTCCCTCTCAAAAGCTCCTTTTTATCGGAGCAGTTCTGGACTCGGCGCAGTTTCGGGTTTATCCTCCGGAACGGCGGGTCCGGGATATACAGGCTTTGATTCCCATCTTTCAGCCGCTATCCCGGGTTTCGGTCAGGTTGACGCTGCGGCTGCTGGGGCTGATGGCCTCCTGCATCCTTCTGGTGCATCACGCCCGGTGGCGGATGCGGGCTCTGCAGTGGGACCTGAAGTTTCAGTGGGCCCAGCATCAGGGCAACTTGTCCGACCACGTCTTGATCTCGGAGGGCACTGCGAGACAACTGCAGTGGTGGCTTACGGACCGCGATTGGGTCAGAGGCAGATCCCTCTCCCTTCCCCAACCGGAGCACGTTGTCGTGACGGACGCGTCCCTCCAGGGCTGGGGTGGCCACTTGGGAGAGGCAGAGATCAGAGGCATCTGGTCTCCGGCGGAGTCCCGGCTCCATATCAACTTGTTGGAGCTGCGGGCGATTCGTCTAGCACTGAAGGCATTCCTCCCCTTTGTCAACGGGAGTGTAGTGCAGTTGTTCACCGACAACACCACCGCCATGTGGTACTGCAACAAACAGGGCGGAGTGGGGTCGTGGACCCTTTGCCAGGAGGCTCTGCGCCTCTGGCAGTGGCTGGAACGTCAGGGCGTGACTTTGACGGTTCAACACCTGGCAGGTTCTCTGAACGCCAGGGCGGACGAACTCAGCCGTCGGTGCTCGATGGATCACGAATGGCGTCTGAACTCGGAAGTGGCGCAAGGCCTCTTTCTGCAATGGGGAGAGCCTTGGTTAGATCTATTCGCCACAGAAGAGAGCGCGCAATGTCATCAGTTCTGCGCGTTGGAGTTTCCAAGACGGCACTCGCACGGCGACGCCTTTCGGCGCGAGTGGAGTTGCGGTCTGTTATACGCCTTTCCGCCTATACCACTTCTGCCCAGAGTGCTGAAGAAGATCAGGCGCGACCGGGCCCAAGTTATCCTTGTGGCTCCGGACTGGGCTCGAAGGTACTGGTATCCCGAGCTACTCAGCATGTCAGTCGGTCCCCCGATCCGCCTGCCCCTTCAGGAGGACCTTCTGTCGCAGCAGCAGGGGACGGTCCTCCACCCGAACCTGTCCAGTCTCCACCTCCATGCTTGGAGATTGAGCGGCGGCAGTTGAGGCCATTTGACTTGCCTCCTGAAGTCTGTGATGTAATTCTGGCAGCCAGGCGTCCCTCCACAAAGTCGGTATACGCCTGTCGGTGGAACAGATTTGTGGCATGGTGCACAGCAAAGGCTGTGGATCCTCTTTCTGCCCCTCTTTCAGAGGTTCTTCTGTTTCTGCTTTCTCTTGCCCAGCAGGGCTCTGCTCTGGGCACTATCAAGGGCTACCTTTCGGCCCTTTCCGCCTTTCTGAGGCTTCCTGATCAGCCTTCTTTGTTCAAGTCCCCAATTGTAACGAGATTCTTGAAGGGCATCACACACATGTATCCTCCTGTTCCGTTTGTGATGCCTCAGTGGGACTTGAACCTGGTTTTAACCTTTTTGATGTGTGCTCCCTTTGAGCCCCTTCATTCTTGTCCTCTCCGTCTTCTGACTTTAAAGACGGCTTTCCTGGTTGCCATCACCTCTGCCAGGAGAGTGAGTGAGCTCCAGGCTCTTTCTGTCCAACCTCCTTTCCTGTCCATTCATCCAGACAAGGTGGTTCTTAGGACTAGACCTTCTTTCCTGCCCAAAGTAGTTTCTGCTTTTCACATCGGGCAGTCCATTACTCTCCCTTCCTTCTTCCCGCCTCCGCATCCTTCAAAGGATGAAGAGCGGCTCCATCGTCTGGACCCAAAACGTGCGCTTTCATTCTATATGGATCGCACACGCCAGTTCCGGGTGGATGACCAACTGTTTGTTGGCTACGTGGGTGCGAAGAAGGGACGGGCGGTGTGTAAACGAACCATCTCTCGGTGGGTCGTTCTGTGCATCAAAGCGTGCTACTCTTTGGCTCGGAAGGAGTCTCCTGTTGGGCTGAGGGCCCATTCCACTCGGGCCACGGCGGCTACTCCTGCCCTGGGCTGGGGAGTCCCCTTGCAGGACATTTGCCAGGCGGCTACGTGGGCCTCGCTGCACACCTTTGCGAGGCACTACTGCCTGGACAGTCCAGTCCGGAGGGATGGCTTCTTTGGCCGTTCTGTCCTCCAGGACTTTCTGGTGTAGGAATGTATTGGTTCGCAGACCCACCACCGGGGTTGGTATTGCTGGGGTATCTATTCTAAGGTAAGGAATCTAACACTAACGTGTTTCTTTCAGATGAACAAGTTACTTACCTTCGGTAACGATATATCTGTAAGAAACATTAGTTAGTGTTAGATTCCTTACCGAACCCACCCATCCTCCCCGTTCTGCGAACTGATACCTAGGGTTAAGGACATCCCTTTCAGGGCCCTAGTTTCAAACGGCACCAGTGTTGGTTCTCTCATGGCTCTGCGTTTTCTGGCGCGGAAAAGCTGTGTACAAAGAACTGACGTCAGCGCGCGGAGGCGGCGTCTATATACTCCAGCGACGTCATCACAGCGCACGACGCCGACGATGGACGCGGAGCCGCAGGGGACGCCTGCAGACGACGCCTATCGACGCGCAGGGCTACTGCTACGCAAAAGTTTCCGGATCCAGACTGACGCCTGGGGATATTCTAAGGTAAGGAATCTAACACTAACTAATGTTTCTTACAGATATATCGTTACCGAAGGTAAGTAACTTGTTCAACGTGTACCATATACTCTTAAGTGCATTATAATCCTCGCGGTTATTTGCCAACTCTGGTATCGCTTTATCAAAACATGTCGAGTAAGGTGTCATACGAATTGGAATACTAACCCCTCGCCAATTCTGGCGACGGGGTTAGCATTCCACCCTTCTCGAGGGACACGACATGTATGTAACTGTGAACCACGGTTAAAGTTAACTCGAGCCTCAGCATCACAAAATGGATGCTGCCACCACAGACACAAGTACGACCTCCTGCTGGGAGTCCTTCCAGCGAGGAGAGCTTGGACAAAGGGTTTCCTGTCAGGGGCGGTGCTAGCACCATCCCAGACAGGGTTTTGTGTATCCCAGGTAGCCAGGGCTGAGAGGAAGGTGACTGCAAGTGGCACCCCGGTGCTCACTGGCATATGCCGGCTTGAACCAGTTCCAGGGGCACACCAGCCCCTGAGCTGGGGAAAGTCCGGACAGGGGTGTAACCACCCCCCTTCCTGGTCCCACCCATGGGCAGGACCTAGTCGTTTGCCAGCCCCTTTTCTTAGTATAAAGATAGGAGCGGGCCCCCTTCCCAAATTAGACAATTCTGAATCTTGATGACTTTCCACGAAAGAACTCTTGAACCTTTCTGAAGACTCTCCCTTGTGGCTAAGGAGTAGCCACCCTGCACCAGCGGGCACCATCTAAGCGCATGCGGTTTGCTGCACGTCCATCCTCCGGATCAAGACTGCCCAGCTCGACGAGACCCGGATTCCCTGGCCCCTCTGACCTCTACCTGCATCATCAGCCACGCTGAGATTCGTGGGTGTGACGAGACCTCGAGGGACCGGCCATCTTCAAGACTGCACGACGCTTATCCAGCACGACCGCCGAGGGATCCTCGAGTGAGTGCTTTGGGGTTTAAGAAGCCCTAACCCTGAGCAGCTCCAGCACCGAAGTCCAGCCCCCCAGCATCCACGAGATCTGCGTGGGGCCCTTCTGCTCTTTGCTGCTCACCGCGTTGTCCGGCTACTTGCCTGCTGGCTTGTGGCCCTCTTGACAATGAACCACGACACTTCCATCGCTGGTCTGGTTGCTCCAGACTGGCCCTTGCTCCCCTCCAACAGAGGAGCACCCCGAACCCTCCTGGTCCACTCCAGATGCCATTTTGAGTCCACCGCGTGGGCTTGCATTTGCCAAGAGTTGTTGCCCCAATCCTGGGTCCAGCATTGCCGACAGCAGATACCTTCGTGGGACAGCTCGCACCTCCATCCTGGTCGCCGACAACGCCTCCTGGTCCGAGAGACTGCAGAGCCCAGTGTCGCCCACTCACCTGGTCGAGGTGACTTCATCCGGTGCCATCCTGGTGCCCATCTGATCACTGGCTAGTGATTAAGAACTGAGTCCCCTCTGCTTTCAGGTCGTCTCCATCTTCGATCCAGGCTTGGATCACATCGAACTTCATCACTGGTCGCCTGCCAGCAACTTCTTCTTTCAGGGTCCATAGACTGTAACGAGGATTCCCGACGTCTTTTGAACCCTATGCAGCCGCTGTCCCTGGGCTAGGTAACTTGAGCATTTCGGTGCTCCAACGTAGGTTCACTATCTAAGTGTCCAGATCCTTTTTCGTTTTCAGCCTAACTAGTCGGATTCGTCCGATAACACTAACTTAACGAAATCTAGCATCCATAGACTTTGTCCCGCATCCCGCGTGAGAGTGCACACTCTGCACCCGATCTCCCTAGGCCTCCTGCTCCTAACCTGAAGGTTCTGTAGTGTAGTCCTAGCGATCCTAAAACCTCTGGATCCAGTTACTTACCTGCTAGTATTTCGCATTCCACTTTTGTAGTATATGGTTTTTCGTGCCCCTCGGGCATTTGTGTAAATTGTGCAACTTGAACTATTTTCTCAAGAGTTTTGTTGTGTGCTTAGCTCCCTGACTCATAAAGAGATCAGGGTAGACTTGTTATAAATAAATATCCTTTTATTTTCATAATAACTTGTGTGGTGTCCTTTCACTTGGTGTTCAAGGGGTATATGTGATGGTATAACAGCTGGCTTAACACGCCCTCTAGAGTTTAGCCTAAAGACTGCTTTTGTCCATGCTACTAGGATAGCTGGTCTATAAGGTTGACTTACAACCAATCATCAATAAGGGTCGTTGGAATGATACATAGTGATCACCAGAATAGTGAGCACTGCATATCAGGCCAACTTCTCACATGGATCATCTCCTTCCTCGCCGGAAGGACACAGAGAGTCCGCCTCCCACCGTTCAGATCAGAAGCCACCAAAGTCATCTGCGGCGTTCCTCAAGGCTCCTCGCTCAGCCCAACCCTCTTCAACGTCTACATGAGTCCCCTCGCCGCCATCGCACGCCAGCACAACCTCAACATCATCTCCTACGCCGACGACACCCAGCTGATCCTCTCCCTCACCAACGACCCCGCCACCGCCAGAGCCAACCTACACGAAGGGATGAAAGAGGTAGCCGAATGGATGAAGAACAGCCGCCTGAAACTGAACTCGGACAAGACGGAAGTCCTCATCCTGGGATACTCACCCTCCGCCTGGGACGACTCCTGGTGGCCCCCCGCCCTAGGCAGCGCACCCAAACCAACAGACCACGCACGCAACCTGGGCTTCATCCTGGACTCCTCCCTCTCAATGACCAGACAAGTCAACGCCGTCTCCTCGTCGTGCTTCAACATCCAACGTATGCTACGCAAGATCTTCCGGTGGATCCCCACCGAGACCAGGAAGACTGTCACCCAGGCCCTCGTCACCAGCCGACTGGACTACGGCAACTCCCTCTACGCCGGAACCACCGCCACACTCAAGAAGAGACTCCAGCGGATCCAGAACTCTTAAGAACGACTCATCCTGGACATCCCCCGTCGCAACCACATCTCCGGAAACCTGAGAGACCTGCACTGGCTCCCGGTCAACAAGAGAATCACCTTCCGTCTCCTCACCCACGCACACAAAGCCCTGCACAACCAAGGCCCAGGATACCTCAACAGCCGCCTCAACTTCTACGCTCCCAAACGCCAGCTTCGTTCGACAGGCCACGCCCTCGCCGCCGTCCCCCGCATCCGATGAGCCACCACAGGGGGAAGGTCCTTCTCCTACCTCGCCGCCAAGAATTGGAACTCCCTCCCGACCCACCTCCGCCTGACCCAGGACCACCTCGCCTTCAGGAAGCAGCTCAAGACCTGGCTGTTCGAGCAGTAGCGGACCCCCCCTCCCCTAGCGCCTTGAGACCATTCAGGTGAGTAGTGCGCTATACAAATGCTCTGATTGATTGATGATCCTGTACTGAATGTTGCTGTTCATGCCAGTGTGTGACCAAGGGAGCACCTACCCGCTTATTGTGGATGGCAGATTTATGCTTGCTAAACCTCACTCTAAGTTCCCTGCTGATTTCGCCAACACAGCCCTTTTTGCACAGACAAAGCATGAGGTATATCACGTTGGTGGTTCTACATTGTCATTTCCTTAAATAGGATCATCCAGTGATACGTATTGGATCATGAATGGCAGTTACATCTGGTGGTGGTGCGGTATGTCTTCCGCCAACGGGGAGAACACTGACTCAATCGTTTTGCCACTGCCAAGAACATGGAAGAAGCCTGTTGAGACTCATGCCTCATAGAGGGGAGCACGGGATTCCTGTATGCCTCTTTTCCACTTCCTCTTCTGTCCAGAGTTCTGAAGAAGATCAAGAACGACCTGGGCCAAGTCATCCCAGTGCCGGACTGGGCCAGGAGAGTGCATTACCTGTAACGTCTGGGCATGAGCATCTGTCCTCTGATCCCCCTGCCACTTTGGGGGTGTCTCAGCATCAGAGCAGGGTCTTGTACACAAGCTTGCTCATTCTACACTTACTAAGCTTGGAGATTGAACAAGCTGCAGCCGACTACATTTGACCTTCCTACTGTAGAAGTGGAGATCTTCCTGGTGGCCAGGTGCCCTTCTATGAAGATCTGGCACATGGATACATTTGTGGCTGGTTTAGCACCTGTAACATGGACCCATTGAATGCCTAACGGTCTGATATCTTGTTGTTTGTTTGGTCTTTACCCCAGCAAGTATTTGCAGTGCGAACAGTTAAAGGTTATCAATCAGCCTTTTTGTGTTTGCCAGCCTAACCGTCCTTATTCAAATCACCTACGGATGCGGTTTAATCCACATGTTTTCTTCTAACCTATTTGTGATGCCACTGTGGGATCTCAATTTGGGTCTTACTTTGTGCACGAGTGCTTCTTTTGTGCCATTGCACAGCTGTCCTCTATGCCTACTGACCCTGAAGGCTGTCTATCTCATCACAATAAGTTCAGCTCGTCACATGAGTGAACATCAAACTTTCTTTCCAGCCACATAAGACCACCTTCTGTCGGGAGAAACTAGTGCTGAGAACAAAAGTTGTCTTTCTACCGAAAGCTGCGACTCCCTTTCGTGTTGGACAGTCCATCACTCTTCTGACGTACCTTGCTCCACCTCACCCCTCAAATGAGGGAGACAATCTATTGTTTAGACTCCAAAAGAACGCTCTGTGTTTACATCGATCTTACTAAAGACCATTAGGTGGACGATCATATTCTTGTAGGGCAAGGCTGTGCAGAAAAGGACTTTGTCCAGGTGGATAGTCCCTTGCATTAAGATCTGCTACACTTTTCCCAAGAAGGAGCCTCCAGAAGAAATGATGGCCCATTCCACCAAGTTCAAGCCTGCAACTAATACGTTAGTAAACAGAGTGCCTGACCTGGATGTTTGTCAGGCTGCAGTGTGGACTTCAGTCCCAACGTTTACGAAGCATTACTGTCTTGACAGCCAGGCCTAAAAACAAGGCCATTTTGGCTGTTTGCTCTGGCAGGATTTTTGGCCTGAGTCATTCCACAGACCTATCACTGGGTGTGATACTGCTTTGGTAGCTGTTCACACGGTGAGTAATCTGCAGTTAGAAGTGTCCGTCAGAAGTAACAAGTTAGTTACCTTTGGTAACGCTCTTTCTGGTGGGTATGCTATCTAACTGCAGATCCCTGCCTACCTCCTCATTTTGTGAAATTGACTCTTTTTAACGTAATAAATAGTCCCAAATTTGAGACCTGCACACCAGCACAAATAATGGTTGTTTTCACCTCTGCATTCAAGGGCTGGGACAGTATCAGGAAAAAAAACGGACTGCGTGCATGGTGGTTATATGCGGCTCCGATCATAGCTTCCGGAGCGGAGTCAATGCAGGCCTGCACACCACCACCAACCAGCGCCCAGTTGGTATGCTGAAAAACTTCCCACTTTCACTTTGGCACCTGGGATTATTCACAAGCTGAGTAATCTGCGATTAGAATATCCACCAGAAAGAGCTTTACTGAAGGTAAGTAACTTGTTAATTTTGCAGTAAAAGGACAAATGAATGGGTGTGGCAAGGTGGTGTAGTGTCTTTTTTTTTCTCCTGATTCTTCCCACCTCCCATTAGAGATGCCTGTGAAGTGAACTGCCATCTCCTCTATGAATTAATACTTCACAGTTTGCACCCTTTCAATGATAAAGCATCGCTTTCTCGTGCAATGCTATTAATACAAGATGAAATGAAGACTTTTGTTTATATCTCCCTGTGAACATTGATTTTGTAGTACTTGATTTATTTGGAGTGTATAATGCATGAATAATACAGAGATTTTTAATGAAAGCCCGCATATTGGACTTGAAAAACAGGGCAGTAACACCTATATTTAACTTGAGTACCTTCTCATGTTGGTATTGTAGATATCACCATAGGCTGTCACTAATTTGAAATGGTACGCAGACCCTAGCATCGCTTTCCATCCCACACTGCGCATGTACAGTTAACCTCATTTATTTATTCATGAATTACACTAGGAATGCCTTGCCCAGCGTTTTCCATGTGATTGCTCTTTGTCTGATATACAAGTGCGGCATTGTTAAAAGAAGTGAAAACCACCACGCGTGCCTCACTGATTATAGATGTTAGGATGAATTCCTCCCTGTAGTCTTTCAACTTCCTTCTCTCCTTGCCTTTTTTCCTCACTCCGGATTGTGCTTTTGTACTTGTGAGATATATCAAGTTCCAGAAGAAGTAAGTGACTAATTCTAAATGAATTACTGTACTGAAGTACCATGCAACAGCAGTTAGTTCTATAGTGCTGCAACAGAGCTTTGATGTACCATTGTGGGGAGGGAAGAGACTTTAATGCAAGAACAGATTGAAAATCAACTATAAAAAGAAACTTCCCACCCACCTTGACTTGTTTTTGTATTCATTTTGCTTCTTAAGGAAAATTCTACTGCAAACCTCACTACTGCTACAGACTGTCTGGCTATGGCCAGCGGAAGAGACCAGCTGCACCTTCTCATCTGGGAAAGGTAACAATCTGTGCTTTTACACAAATTGGTGTGTTTAGTAGTTTCACTGGAGAGTAAAACACAAGACATTTGTTATGTTGAGCAGCATTCCTAAAGTTTCATATAGCAGTCTCTAATTGTGTGCACCTAGCGGGCTCATTTAAAGACTCACTTGAATTAAACCTATTACTGACTAGTCTGCTTTTGGTAATCTAAAGCATTTGACAAGAACTATAGCTTTCCTTGACTCCCTGTTAAGGCGATTACTCAGCTTTATACGTGTGTCTGGTCTGCACAACAAGCATGATTTCATTCATAGTTAGGTACCTAGAAATAAGCATCACAATGTGCATAATACCAGCGGATCTGAAATGCACCCCATCAGACCGTGCATGCAATAAATATTGATTTTACACAGGCTATTGAACAATTATTCCTCTTGGCGCTTGGGGCATCCTCAAACCACAGATGTAGGAGAAATTACCTTTGCTACGTATTACATTATTCTTCCAGTCCCCTATTCTTTTGTTTTGTGTAGGCGGGCCTTTATTTGATTAGTATTACAAAGTTTTTACAGTGGATACACTTACACTGGCTCAAGCCTAGCCAATTACCAAGAGTTATTCAGACTTTTTTACTCTAATTTTTCTCAGTTACTGACTCTGCATGTGCTTTCTTTTTACAATGTTTTATATGTTAATTGTATGATATTATAATAATATTGTTGGCTCTAGACGTTCAGAGTACTTATCATAGCTTAAAACATGATCAAATTATGGAAAAGGAATGGTAACACACTTTCTCAGTGTTTCATTGTTCTCAGTCAACATACTTTCTAGGATTTTCTCTTGTCTCCAGAACTTTAGATTTTCTGAAGTGGTTGCCAGCACATCTTATCAAGAAATATACACTGAAATAGTGCCGTATACATTCCAGTTATGTTTGCCCCTCAGGCAAGCGAGGTATTTTATTTATTTATGTATTTATAAAGCGCCTGAATCACCCCAGAAGGGGTATCTCTGCGCTATGGAGGTGCTGCAGTAGGCCAAGAGAGGACATGCTAAAACAGAGCAGTTTTAAGGAGCCTTCTGAATTGGAGGTGATTGGGGTATCGCCGCAGATGGATATGGAGATGGTATCAGATTGAGACTTTCACATTCATGATCCTCTTTTTTTGTTTTGTCCTATTTTACAGGCCTACCTTCTATTGGAATGTATGCAGATTTTGCAAAATATGATCTCACTTCCATCCTATAACACGTTTCTTCGTTCATCCTCTGAGACATTTCCTCTTTGCTGCCACTAGAAGCAATGTCTCACACTATCATGTTCCTTAGCTTCTCTCTGAATGTTCTTTGATCTGTGCTGACTTGTTTGGTACCCCTCTTAGGTGGAATAGTTGTTTACTTTCGATTCATGGAATCAGGAACCACCAGCATTTATTGGTTTGTTCTTCTGTAGGCATTATGGAATATTTCTACCCAGTTGTCTCTGCATTATTAAAGCCTGGGTGAATTCTACCTGGCTCATGATTAGTCTCGAAAAAGCATTTTAGCAATAGGTAAAAACTGTTTAATAATGTTACCTCACTTTTCACCTAACCCTTGTGGTCATTTCTCATTTCCGGCAAGCAGTGTAAAGAGTTTAGGAATAGAAATAGATGCTCAACTAAATAGGATTGACCATGTCGCCAGTGTTGTCTTGATCTCAAACTTCAACGCCTAAATGGTAAGCGGTGTTATTAAAAGGCTCAATTTGTGGCTTTTAATGTCCTGTAGGGGATGGATGAGCATGGCTCCTACTGGCCACTTGACTCAGATGAGTGTTTTATTTTTGTGTTAATTTCCTCACTTTTATTCTACATAAACAGGATTGAGACCGTGAAGCACTCTTTTAAGGCAATCTTTAATATAGTTAAATCTGACTCATCTGGATGTGGCTAATTCAAAGAGTATCCACTCGCATGCTAGGTGTTACATACTGGCACTCTATTTGAAAGAAAAGATTGTCTTAATGTATCACTACTTTCAGGCTTCTTATGTAGCTACTACAGCTATTATGACACAGTGGGACTGCCCAAGCTTAAGAAAATGTACCCCTATTTCTATTTTAGAGATGTCTAATTTATTGAATGAATGTTCCTCTGGCTCTCCTACTGATCCTTGCCCATTCCCCATCTCACATTCTTAAACTTGGTGGCCCCACTTAAGTGTCCACGCTTTGTGCAGTATTAGTCTTTGATTCCTTCAGCGCTTGTACCTGATCAATTGAAATTGGCCTTTCTGGTCCCTATCCTGTGAAGGGCAAAAGGACCCAAATGTCCCTGCAAATTTTAGGCCCATTTCACTATTTCCAGCCTCTGTCAAAATGCTGGAGATGCCTAATAAGTCAGTTAACCCACTTCCTAGAATAGTACAACTTTCTGAACGTTTCATACTTGGTTTTCATGCACCTTATGAACACTGAATCCATTCTCTTCATGGTCTAGGTGCATCTAAAAATATCCTGAATAATGACGGCACTGCTACTCGTTTATTCATTACCTTATCAGCAGCCTTTGATGCTATCTCTCATCAATCATTTTATTGAGATTAGTGTTGATGGGTCCACTGTAGCGTGTCTCTAAAATGTTCTCGCTGATAGGTATCAAGCCATCAGACTCCCACCCTATTCGATACCGGTCCTGCTGGGCTGTGGGGTGCCACAGGTCTCGTTCCTGAGCTTTTCACTTTTTCAATCTTTGCATGGCTCCCCTGACAAAAGATATCCAGGGTTTTAGTCTCAATGTTTCGTCCTCATTGTTTTGTGGACAATACTCAACTGATAATATCTCTGACCAATGATGAGGTTTCACTCAACAAAGCATTAAGAAATGCCTCTTATCTGTAGCCTCTTGTATGAGTGAGAACCGCCTTAAATTTAACTTGTGTAAGGTCGAACTTCTTGTCTTGGGCCCAAACCATCACGCATGGAACAATGACTGGTAGCTCCCCTGCCCCTCTCCCTGTGGAGGTTGTACTCAATCCAGGCGTCACATGTGACACCCAACACTTTTAAATATCAGATCCAGGTTTTAAAATAGACTTGTTTTAGTATGTTAAAAACAGTTGTAAAATTCTAATTTTTTTGCCTCTTACAGCTAAGAAAACTGTAATTCATGCATTAATAACTTCTAGGTTCGATTACTAAAATAATCTAGTTTTAGGTCTACCTAAACCGTTTATTGGCCGACTCCAGTGAGTACAAAATTCAGCTATAAGGTTACTGCTTAGTATCCCTAGGTACTGTTTGGTATCTGCGAGACTGAAAGATCTGCATTGGCTAACTTTAGTGAACAGGATTCAGTTAAAAACTAATTCTTAGAGCTGAATTGTTTCGTTCTTCCAGTGTTAATAAACTCTTCTTTTTATGTTCCAGCTAGGTCCTTGTGATTAGCTAATTCTTTCACTATACAACTACTCAGATTTTGCCGTGTTTGGTGTGGCGGAAGCTGTGCTGCAGTGATAGGGCTACATCTAATTACCTACTATTTTTTTTTTTTTAAATCTTGAAACCCTGTTTTCAAATAAAGTATACAGCAGGATTGCATTTTTATGCCATTATCTGTTTCGGGTTCTTGATCCTCAGTTTTTTAGTCAATGTGTCGGCACCTAGAACTTGTTTTATGTGAATTTGTTGTGATATGCATATTCATGAATTCAAAATTCACCCATCAGTTACTTAAAAGAAAAACCTATCCATCTGATAGAGACATTTTAGTGATAGATTCCTTATCTTAGAATTTCCCCAGGCATCAGACTCGATCCGGAAAGTTTTTTGTCAGCAGTACCCATGCGCATCGGTAGGTGGTGATGTGCGGCTCCGCGTCCGTCGCTGGCCTCGTAAGCACTGAGATGACGTCATGGAGACTACTTAGGCGCCACTCATGCACGCTGACGCCAGTTCTTTCTTTTTCCGCGCCTTCAAGCACAGATCCGGTTAGAGCACGTACCCTAGCCTTTTTTGAGACTTTTGTCTCTACTTCTTTTGGGTATTTGACTCCTGGTGCCAGGTAGGGATGCCTGGGTTTAAATCCTGTGGGGCCTGTCGATGTATGATGTTGCTGGCCAACCCCCATGGCTTCTGTCTGGAGCACGACCATGACTCTTGGTCATGTTCCGACTGTCAGGCCATGGCTCCGAAGGCTTTGTGGGATCGGTCCCGAAAGCTGCTGGAGGCTAGGCAGTCGTCTCAGCGCCGTTCGAGGTCGAGGGGTCGCTCGAGGGACCGGCCGCGGAGCCATCATCATCGCTCCTCGTGGTCCAACTCTTCACCCTCAGAATCTGGTAAGAGACGTCACAAGAAAAAGTTGAAGAAGCGTGTTCGCTCTCCGATGTCCCCCCATCGGTCTCTGGATGCGGACGAGGGGGCCAGTGGTCCTTACCCTGCGGGTCCGTTGGAGCCTGGGAGTCCTGCGGCCTACCCACCTTATCCGAGTTCGTCAGCGAATCCGGCCCAGGTGCAAGATTTTCAGGCCATGGGCTCCCGCCGCCTGCCTGCTGACCCTTGCTTGCCGTCCGCACCGCCGCCGGCGCCGCAAGGCCCTCCGCCAACGTCTCCGGCCCCAGCACCTCAGGTTTCTCCGCCGGCGGCTCTGGTGCCCCCCTGCGGCTCCGTACCCGCCGCCTCCATGGGTTCCGTTTGTTCCACCGCCGCCCTGGCCCGAATTTCCGGCCAATTTTGCTCCGGCTTGGGACCCTAATTGGGACATGGCGCCGGACTGGCGCCATGCCCGGAGCCATTCCTGGTGCAGTTGGAGCACTTGTTTTCCCATGTGCCTCCCCCGCCGCTCCAGCCTGTACCACGGGCTGTGGAGGAGGGGGATGACTGGAAGGGGTCGGAAGACCCTCTTGCATGGCAGTGCGAGTGAGTAGATAACTCAGAGGATGCAGGCAGCCTTGACCTCTCCTCCGAGCCTGGATTTATGTCGCCTCCTGCCATTATGGAGGAGGGCGCCACGTATACCATAGTCCTCCGTAGAGCAGCTGAGGCTCTTGACCTTGATCTGCCTACTGTCACTCACAAGACCAACCTCCTTACTGAGGTGCTTCAGCCGGCGGCAAGTTCTATGGAACCTCTGCTCCCGTTTAATGAGGCCTTGATGGATGTGTTGATAGGCACCTCGTCTAGGCCAGCCACTGGGGATCCAGTGGATAAAAATGTGGATGGGCATCATCGCCCTGCACCGGGTGACCCGGCCTTTCTGACAAATCATTTCACTCCGGAGAGCCTGGCCATGCAGGCCTCCACTTCTCAGAGTGCGTTCCCTACCCCCCGTCGGATAAGGAATCAAAAAAGCTGGAGCAGTTTGGCAAGAGGCTGTTTTCCTCTGCCAGCCTGGCGCTGCGTTCAGTCAACACTGCATGCCTTTTGGGCCGCTACTCTCGCGCTGTGTGGGACACAGTGGCACAGACACTGCCCCAGTGTCCGGAAGAGGTTCGGGCTATACTTTCCCAAGCGGTGATTGAGGCAAAGGATGCAGCAAAGTTTTCCATTCGGTGTGGCCTGGACACCGCGTATTCTTTAGGGCGGGTGATCTCCTCAACAGTGGCCCTACGTCGCCATGCCTGGCTGCGGTCCACTGCGTTGTCTGGTGATGTCCAGAGTTCCCTCATGGACATGCCTTTTGATGCTACTCACCTGTTTGGCGATAAGGCAGACAGGTCGCTGGAGCGTTTCAAGGACTTTGTCTACGGCCAAGTCCTTGGGTCTCTCCACCACACACCGGCCGTTCATGTCTACAGTTCCTTTATTGGCCACGAAGGGGCGCCCCTGCCCCCTCATTCAGTCAGAAGCCTGTGCAGAACTAACCTCAGCGCGGCCACTCCTTTGCTGCTGACTCCACGCAGGGATCGTTGTGCTCCAGAAAACTCCCTTGCACCTTTTGGAAACTGCTCGCGGAACCCGCTGCGCGGGTCCCGCTTCGTCTGTGGCCACCTGGGAACATTAGTACAGCGGAAACATCCTCTCTGGGTGCTTTGACCTGCAGGGCTGCGAGCGTGTTGTGGGCGCAGGACTACAAGTCCCAGGAGCGCCCACAACCCCCAATTGCTACCAGCTGGGACGCTCTCCCTGCAGGCTCCTCCCTGGTTCACCATCGCGGTAAAAGCCGCTCTCCTCTGTTTGACCGGCGGATCTCCACTCCTTTGCTGCTGACTCCACGCAGGGATCGTTGTGCTCCAGAAAACTCCCTTGCACCTTTTGGAAACTGCTCGCGGAACCCGCTGCGCGGGTCCCGCTTCGTCTGTGGCCACCTGGGGACATTAGTACAGCGGAAACATCCTCTCTGGGTGCTTGGACCTGCAGGGCTGCGAGCGTGTTGTGGGCGCAGGACTACAAGTCCCCGGAGCCCCCATAACCCCCAATTGCTACCAGCTGGGATGCTCTCCCTGCAGGCTCCTCCTCTTCCTCCCTAGACAGTATATTAACATTTGGCGAGTCCCGCTGCGCGGGAGCGCGCGGGAGGGCGCCCGGGAGAAGCCGGGACAAGGGCGGGACCGTCTGTGGCCGTCCGGGGCCGAAAGAGGCCGGTCCGGGCCTATTCTCTTTGTCCCTCTCATACCTTTTCAGACTGTTGAGCTATAGCAGTTCCTTACTTTGATATACTTGTTCTGGTCATAGATTCGCCTTTGTCACTGCAGTGACTGCCATTGCTGTACTTCACAAAAGGTCACTGTTACCCCTGCCCCCTGCTCTTCTCGTGTATCGAGATGTCTACCTTTGAGGCAAACTCTGTTTCAGGAACATTAGGGTCTTCTATTTTAGGCCCACTGGACAAATATTTTGTTAAAATTAAGAATGAAGTCAACAGGGAGCTTACCCTCGCAGAGAAACGAGCCGGGCGACCTCTCTCTATCGAGAAGTTAAAGCAAAGACCCCTCCAGCCCCAGGACGCAGTTACAGGCCCTTTAATAGATTTAACTACACCTAAAGAACACGTTAATACCCCTTTTTCCACAGAAGACATCCCCCTCATTTTTCAGACTAAGTCCCCCGACCAGAAGGACACCATAACTATTTCTGACTCTATTCCTTCACCATCTTCAGTCACTCAGACTATAGACTTAAGCACCCCTCTAAATGAACCAGCCCCTCTGTACGACAAAAACATACCCTCTCCCGTATTTACCCCAATCTGGTCTGATCAACACCCTTTCAGTATTCCCGATGGAAAGCCTCTAAGATCTCCTACTAAGGTCGCCAACAAGCGTCCTAAGGGTTCCTCTGGCTCCCCGCCGAGGAAGAGAAGAAGGAAGAGTGCATTAAAAAGGAGAATTGTTCCTTCTACTAATTCTACAAATTCCACATATATCCCGCACACCACCCCCCAAAAGGAAGGTATAGCGGATACCATGAAAGATATGATTTCCAAATCAATATCTGTTCCTAGTTACGCAGGGTTATTGAATGATATTGACTGTCTCATAAAGGCCCTGATCCTCCCCCTCACTGAAAGGATTAGAAGACTGAGGGAGAATGTTGACCAAATCCTCCAAGAGCAGAAGGGCACATCTTGCTGCAAACCTAATGCTCTTAGTAATATAACCCAGCCTATTAAAGAACCTAAACACCCTAAGACACTGACTGGTACCTCTAAAGCAAATCCAACATCAATAGCTGGGACCCCTAAACCTGTGCAGGATAGTAAACCTAACGACAAACCTAGCAACAAATCTGCCCCAGTCAACAATACCACAAGCAAAGATATGCCTCACCTTAACACAGGGACCCAAAACAGTCGCCCAAATAACACAAAACCTTCAGCTAATATACCTTATAATCCCAAAAGAAGATCAAGGAATATTGTGGACCAACCGCCAGAGTGCCTAAACTATGTCATCGTACTTACAGGTGTTCCGCCTCTGCCACATGGTAACCCAGAACATCAGGATAATTTAGAAAACAAGGTTATCTACTGGCTGCGGAAAAACAGACCACTCCCTTCACACCTAAACGGTGATATTGTTTCGGCCAGGCGTTGTAACTGGGTAGGCACCAGACCTAAGGACATTGAAGGTGATGTGATCATAGTCAACTTTAAAGATCACAGATTGGTCACATTCATCAGCGATTGGTTTCCTGGGAAGGGCGAGGGGGGGATTACAACGCACAATCTAAGCTACTTCTACCCTGAAGCTATGTTGAGGCCACTTCCACCTAATAAATTACCAGCGAGGAACAGAACCTACTATCCCATGAATAAATGGCACCCAAAAGGCTCCTATGGATCCACAACACCTTTATTCCCAGCTCAAAGACGTCATATGGGACATAATCCTCCTTTCCTTCAACCAATGCCCACCCCTTTCCAACCTAAGAGTCATAGACCCCATGTTCCCTATAGATTAGATCCCTCACTGATGACAAGGGGCCAGGCTTCTTATGACTCTACCAGTGATTTTTGCTTCCCACCTTGCCAGTTAACTTACCCACCGCCAAATTACCAAAACTCTATCTCTTATAACTATTGGGACAATCCTCAATCCCACAACCCGAAGGACTCCTGGAACATACCGCTGACCAATTTATTCCATCCTCTCTCCGGACTGGACGAGAATGAATGACATAATGAGTCTATTAACATAGAAAAGATGCCCGAGGGGTACCAGAAGCGTCAGTGTATTACTACCCAAAACCTTCCAGTAAGTCCACCAAAGGTGTTTCAGGTTAATACGTGGGTGGGGGATAATTCTTTAGGAGATGTTTCGACGTCTAGCTTCGTCTCTCATCAACCTCAATCAATTCCCCATAATCGTCCCTTTGTTACCCCTAGGACTCCTCTTGCCATCTCAAATATATCATCCCTGCGACTGCAAAATTCTCTAGCGAGCATAGGCAGCTTACATGTGGCCACTAGCAGGTTACCTCATTCCAATTCTCTCCTATCATGGAATGTTGCGGGGTTAACCAGCAAAGCCACCAACAAAGCTTGGCTAGATATCATACACAAGCATGATATCCTGTGCTTCCAAGAAACATGGTGTTCTGAAGAACTACATTTGCTAGGGTATCAGACCTTTCATTCCCCGGCTAAGTTGTCAGCACAAGGTCACAATAAGGGTGGGCTTTGTGTCTATGTTTCAACAACTGCAGAGGTTAAGGTTCACACATTTTTCTCCAGCTCTTATTTCCAAATTTTATCTCTTAATTGGGGTCTGAATGAGAAAATTGTATTGGTAAACTTTTATAACAACATGCCCAACATTGAAATGGAGTCCACCATGTCTAATATGCTGTGTCACATGGCTCGAGTTGTTGACCTCTTCAAGGGGGCAAAAATAATTTGGGTTGGGGATTTTAATTGCACTATTTGTTCACACGCTGATTCAGCCCTGTGTGGTTTGGCAGACTATGGGGCGGAGGATCCAACTCACTTCTCTCATACAAAGATGGGGATGTTGTTGAATGGTATCGTTTTTAATTTTGATTTCTCCTTTGCTAATCAGAATTGTGTATTGCCCGCGCCTTTTGAGCCAACCTTCTTTGGTAGAGTTTGTAAATCGACTATTGACTTTATATTAATAACTCATGCCAACCCAGGGTTTATAACCTCGTGGGAAGTTGGAAATGATGTATTTAGCGACCACTATCCTTTGATAATTGGCATAAATGTAATAGGGCGTTCTGACAATAAGGGAATCCCTTGCACGTACCCATACAAGGTCGAATTATCTAAAACCAATGGCTACGTGGTAAAATGGGCAAAAATTGTACCTAGTGCGTTCCTACAAAAGCTGATCACTCACTGTGCCGCTGATGTTAATGTCTGTTTGGAGGAACACGGGGAGCCCGATATCGTTATGTCAGCTTTTGCTAATATCCAACACTACATTAAATTTATGCTGACCCGTGTTTCTAAAAATAACAGAACAAGTATTGAAGGGTGGTTCAACGGGAAATGCACGAAAGCACTAAAAGCTTTAAAAGAAGCCCTTGCCCTGAAACCAAGATCCCCCCATATAATACGCGTGGCCAGGAAATTATACAAATTCGCAATCAAAGAAAGAAGACTGGTTTTAAAAAAGCAAGCATGGGAAGCACTGAGAGAAGCCTCTACACAGAAAAATAGCTCTCAGTTCTGGAGGCTGGTTAAAGCCCTATATCAACCGAGGGATAGTGGTAATAAAATAGACCTTGCTATAACCGGTGAAAGATGGCTAACCCACTTCAGGCAATTATATAATCAACCGAGGATAGCAGACACTATCTTACCCACAGGGCCGAGCCCAACTATGGATAAAAGCAGAGACAATAGTAGAGGTACACATCCCTCATCTTACCCATTCCCGATGGAGTTAACTTTTACATTAGGAGAAGTCTAAGACGCAATTAGGGAAAGTGCATCAGGCAAAGCAGCGGGGCCCGACTGTACCCCGGTAGACGTGTATAAAGCCGAACCGGATTTCTGGGCCCCCCTGCTTACAAATGTTTTGAATAAAGGAAACCGAAATGGATTCATTGAAACCTGGTCGGACGCTATAGTGGTCCCGATATTCAAAAAGGGCAGCCGGGACGACCCGACCTGCTACAGGCCAATATCCTTATTGGATGGCCTAATGAAAGTAGCAGGAAGGATCATTCTAAAAAGATTACAAGCATGGGAGTAAGACCATAACGTCGTGTCACACTTGCAATACGGGTTTAGGAAAGGTATAGGGACAACCGAACAGTGTTTAAACCTGTCCCTCCTTATTTCCAAGTATACCCAGGCAAGAGGCGGAGCACTTTTTATAACATTTGTTGATTTAAGCTCCGCTTTTGATTGCGTGGACCATATGTTATTATGGTCCACGCTGGGTGATCTGGGCATTGACGCTCGTATAATTACCTTTATCAAAGAGCTGTACAATAATTCTGGGGCAAGAGTGAGATATGGCAAACAGGGGGAATGTACTGAAAAATTTTCACTTTCAAGAGGGGTAAGACAAGGCTGCATTTTGGCCCCACGGCTTTTTACATATTATATAAACTCAGTTGGACAACATCTTTCCCTTTTTCCGAATGATTATCCCACGGTGAAAGGATTACCAGTACCAATCTTCCTGTATGCCGACGATGCGGCCATAATGTCCCAGACTCAAGTCGGCCTACAGAGGGCGGTTACCAAATTTGCGGGTTATATGCAGGAAAGAGGCCTTAAAGTAAATATTTCCAAAACATATACCATGCCATGCACTAGAAAGCTCAATAGGGCCCCTTGTAACATATTCCTGGACAAACAAAAAATAGCTACCACTGATAGGTTTTGCTACCTAGGTGTTCTGTTCGACAGGCGGTGCCGTTGGAAGCCGGCGATTGCAGCAAGAAAGCTGGCTTTCATTCGCACCATAGGCGCCTTGCGCGCTTTCTCTGACAGACTCGGTGGCAAACCAATCAAGGAGCTGATCCAGATCTATCGGGCCAAATGTGCTTCCACAGCCACCTACGGTGCGGGCTTATGGGGTATCGAGAAGGACTACTCCCTGCAGTGCTGCGAAAATCAATTTATCTGCTACCTATTGGGAGTACCTAAAAGCACATCTACATTTATGACGCGTATCGAGACAGGAGTTAAACATCTTAGTGATATTATTAATATGTCCCCAATTCTTCTGTGGCACAAGGTGTGGACAACTCATGAAGCTGGTTTCAACAGGGATCTTATAGAAGACTGCTTAGCCTTAGATGGGGTTGCTAACTTTAGATGGCTATCATATGTAAGATCACTACTTACCGAACTAGGACACCCAGAATACTTTGAAAATCCAAGATCCATGGAGAGTGTCCCAAGATCAGCTCTCAAAAAAATAACCATCCACCTGGAAACCGCGAGATGGAATCTTGAAAAACATAAACATACCGTCTTAAAATTCCAGGAAATTACCCCCACTGAAGGCTTGCAAACTTACCTGAATGTTGATCCTAGTCCGTATCACCGAATGCTTTTGTCTCGTCTGCGGTTAGGGCTTTTCTACCGTATGGTAACCTTACCTGATATGAACAACTGGTCGTCTACCAAGCTGATCTGCCCATGCGATAACATCGCAGTGCAATCTAACATGCACATAATGTTTTTTTGCACATTTTGTTCTAACCCCAGAAAACTATATTTGAAACCTTTATTAAAACGATGGGGCTTAAGAAACTGCAGGCCAGCTTTTCTAAAATTGTTAAGATTAGAAGATGATCATGTGATTTTTGTTGTATCATGTTTCTTAACAACCGTCATAAAGTACCGTAAATCCTTGTGGCAAAATATTTCCCCTCCCGGTACCACAACCGTGGGGTTGTCGCCTGATGATAATGCACTTTTATAACAACTAATGTTTTATTTTGTCGTCTATACACATGTTTTTAAATGAATGTGCATAAGTAAGCAACTATTGTATTAACTATGTTTATGAATTTCAATTGATGTATTTGTTGTGCTTTTATGATTTTACTTGAAAATCGAATAAAGCTTTACTTACTACAACCTCAGCGCGGCTGTGGCTGTGGAGGCCGCCGTGGCTGCGCAGGGGGCCAGTGTGCGGGTCAGTCCACCTCCGCTCCCTCAGCATCTTCCTCAGAGCCTTCCTAGTCTGTGCTTTGGGGTGCACCTCATGCCAGTGGGCGGAAGGGTTCAACAGCACCTCCCCCACTTGATTACTGTCCCTTCCGACAGGTGGTTGCTGCAACTCATCCAGAGGTGTTTCTCTCTCCCCTTCGAGTCTACCCCCTCAGCCATGCCACCTCAGTTCCACCGCATGTCGGGGTATCACTTTGCGCTTCTACAGCAGGAAGTCATGGCCCTCTTGGCCAAGAGGGCAATCAAGCGCGTTCCTGGGCCAGAAGTAGGACGTGGTTGTTATTCCCACTACTTTCTGGTCCCCAAGAAGGACAAAGGAGGCCTGCTCCCCATCTTGGACCTCAGGGACGTCAAATGCTTCCTCCAAAAGGAGAAGTTCAAGATGTTGACTCTGGCTCAGATCTTGGCTGCCCTCGACCCTGCAGACTGGATGGTAGCATTGGACTTGCAGGATGCATATGTTCATATCCCCGTCCTGCCGGCCCACCAGCGTTACATGCGATTCACGGTAGGCCAGGAGCATTTTCTGTTTGCTGTGCTCCCCTTCGGCCTTACCAGCGCTCCTCTGTTGTTCACGAAAGTGTTGGCGGTGGTCGTGGCTCATCTGCACAGGTTGTGGCTGTCAGTCTTCCCCTACCTCGACGACTGGTTGTTGAAGGCGGGCTCGCTCCAAGCAGTTGTCACCCACCTTCAGACTACGGCTGACCTTCTCGCATTTGCTGGGGTTCTCCATCAACGTGCTGAAGTCGCACCTGAGTCGCTCTCAGAAGCTCCCATTCATCAGAGCGATTCTGGATTCGACGTGGTTTCAGGTTTATCCTCCCGAGCAGCGAGTATAGGATATTCAGGCTATGATTCCGATCTTTCAGCCTCTATCCCGGGTTTCAGTCAGGATGACCCTCTGGCTCCTGGGCCTGATGGCCTCCTGCATCCTGCTAGTGCAACATGCCAGATGGCATATGCGGGCTCTGCAGTGGGACCTGAAGTTCCAGTGGGCACAGCATCAGGGCAAAATGTCCCATCATGTCCGGATCTCGGATGGCACTGCACAGCAATTGCAGTGGTGGCTCACGAATCGCGATTGGGTCAATGGCAGATTCCTCTCCCTTCCCCAACCGGAGCACACAGTGGTGACAGATGCGTCCCTCCTGGGATAGGGAGGCCACTTGGGTGAGGCGGAGATCAGAGGCCTCTGGTCTCTGGCGGAGTCCCCTGGTCTCTGGCGGAGTCCCGGCTCCATATCGACCTTTTGGAGCTTCGGGCGATCCGACCTGCACTGAAGGCATTCCTTCCCTCTGTCCGGGGAAGTGTGGTGCAGGTGTTCACAGACAACACCACTGCCATGTAGTATTATAACAAGCAGGGCGGGGTGGGGTCGTGGACCCTATGTCAGGAGGCACTGTGCCTCTGGAGATGGCTGGAACATCAAGGCATTACCTTGGTGGTTCATCACTTGGCAGGTTCTTTGAATGCCAGGGCGGACGAACCCAGCTGCTGGTGCTTGATGGATGACAAATGGCTTTTGAACTCGGGCGTGGCGCAAGGTCTCTTTCAGCAGTGGGTAGAGCCTTGGTTAGATCTATTTTCAAGTCAAGTCAAAATTTATATAGCGCACTACATACCCAGAGGGTCTCAAGGCGCTTGAGGAAGGTGGGGGAGGTTTACTTATCGAATATCCAGGTTTTAAGCTGTTTTCTGAAGGCTAGGTGGTTTTGAGTAAGGCGGAGGTGGGTGGGAAGGGAATTCCAGGTCTTGGCCGCTAAGTAGGAGAAGGATCTTCCCCCCATGGTGGCTTTGTGGATGCGCGGCACAGCGGCGAGGGCTTGGTTGGACGAACGCAGCTGGCGGGTGGGGGTGTAAAGGGAAAGGCGCGTGTTGAGACAATCAGGTCCAAGTTCGTATAGGGCTTTGTGTGCGTGGGTGAGGAGACGGAACGTTATCCTCTTGTTGACGGGGAGCCAGTGAAGGTCTTTCAGGTGAACAGAAATGTGGTCTGTGCGGGGGATGTCTAGAATGAGTCTGGCTGAAGCATTTTGGATGCGTTGGAGTTTTTTCTGCAGTTTTGCGGTGGTACCGGCGTAAAGGGTGTTTCCGTAGTCCAGACGGCTTGTAACCAGTGCGTGGGTGACCGTTTTTCTTGTTTCGGTGGGGATCCAGCGAAATGTTTTTTTGAGCATGCGTAGGATGTTGAAGCATGATGATGAGACGGCGTTGACTTGTCTGGTCATCGAGAGAGAGGAGTCCAGGATGATGCCCAGGTACCGTGCGTGGTCCGTCGGTATGGGGGCTTTTCCTAGGGCCGTTGGCCACCAAGAGTCGTCCCAGGCGGAAGGAGGTGCGCCTAAGATAAGGACTTCCGTTTTGTCCGAGTTCAGGTTTAGACGGCTGTGCTTCATCCACTCGGCTACTTCTTTCATCCCTTCATGTAGGTTGGTTTTGGTGGAGATTGGGTCTTTGGTGAGTGAGAGGATCAGCTGAGTGTCATCAGCGTAGGAGATGATGTTGAGGTTGTGTTGACGTGCGATGGTTGTGAGGGGGCTCATGTAGACGTTGAAGAGGGTGGGGCTGAGTGATGATCCTTGCGGGACGCCGCAGATGACTCCGGTGGCCTCAGACTTAAAAGGGGGAGGCGGACTCTCTGAGTTCTTCCAGAGAGGAACGAGATGATCCAGTCTAATGCTTTTCCTTGAATTCCGATGTGTCTCCATTGTCCAGTAGTGTTCGAATGTCGTCTGTTGCAGCGATGAGGGCGGTCTCGGTGCTGTGTTTGGCTCGGAAGCCAGACTGTGAGGAGTCGAGTGATTTGTTGGTTTCGAGGAAGGCGGTGAGCTGATTGTTGATGGCTTTCTCAATGACTCTGGCAGGGAATGGGAGGAGCGAGATGGGGCGGTAATTTTTGAGTTCGGTGGGGTCAGCTGTGGGCTTCTTCAGAAGGGCGCTGAGTTCGGCGTGTTTCCAGCTTTCTGGGAATGTGGCGGAGTTGAGGGAGCAGTTGATGACGTCTCGGAGATGGGGTGCGATAATGGAGTTTGCTTTGTTGAAGATGTGATGGGGGCATGGGTCTGTAGGGGATCCTGAGTGGATGGAGTTCATTAGGCGAATGGTGTCTTCTGTGGTGATTGGGTTCCAGTCGAAAAGGTTATTCGGAGGAGTTACAGGTTCGGAGGTAATTGAGGTTGACTGGTTTACTGGTTTGTTGTCAAAGCTGTTATGAATGTCGGCGATTTTGTCATGGAAGAATGAGGCGAGGGAGTCGCAGAGGACTTGAGAGGGGGTGATGTCGTTTGAGCTGGCGGTGGGGTTGGTGAATTCTTTGATGATGTTGAAAAGTTCCTTGCTGTTGTGGGCGTTGTTGTCTAGTCGGTCTTTGAGTGCTGATTTCTTGGCTGTCCGGATTAGTTGGTGGTGTTTGCGGGTGGCGTTTTTGAAGGCGGCTTGGGTGATAGTGTTTGGGTGTTTTTTCCAAGTTTTCTCAAGGGAACGACAGAGCTTATTGGATTTCTTAATGTCATTGTTGAACCAGGGGGCGTTCTTGCTGCCTTGTTTGATTTGATGTTTTTTCAAGGGAGCTAGTTTGTCGGCGGTTTGGGTTAACCATTGTGTGAGGTTGATGGCGGCTTGGTTAGGGTTCGTTGAGTAGGCCGGGGGTTTTTGAAGAAGCGATGTGGAGATCTGGTCGATGGTGATTTTGTTCCAATTTCTTCGCAGAGTTGGTTGAGGGTGGTTGTGGATCGTGGTCTTATTGTAAATGAAGTGGATGCAACTGTGGTCCGTCCAGTGGAGGGGTGTGGTGTGCGTGAAGGAGATATGCTTGCTGGAAGTGAAGATAGGGTCGAGTGTGTGTCCTGCATAGTGTGTGGGGGTGTTAACAAGTTGTTTGAGTCCGAGATTGGCGAGGTTGTCCATAAGGGTGGTAGTGTTACTGTCGTTGCTCTTTTCCAGGTGGAAATTGAGGTCTCCCAGTAGAATGTATTCTTCCGAGGGGAGGGCGTGTGGGGTGATGAAGTCAGTGATGTCTTCGCTGAATCTAGTGCGGGGTCCTGGTGGCCTGTAGAGGAGGGTGCCTCTAAGTGTGGTCTTGGGGTCGGTGTGGATCTGGAAGTGAAGGTGTTCGGCTATAGCGAGGTTACCTTCTGAGCTGGTTGAGACGCGGATGGTGTTCTTGTGGACGATGGAGATGCCTCCTCCTGTTTGGATGGTGCGGTCCTTACGAATGATCTTGTAGCCGTCCGGGATGGCTATGGCGATGTCTGGAGCTGAAGAGGCATTCATCCAGGTTTCTGTTAGGAAGGCGATGTCCAGAGAGGTGGTATCGAGTAGATTCCAAAAGTCGATGGCGTGTTTGTGAGCCGAGCGGGTGTTGAGAAGGATGCATTTAAGGTGGTTGGTATTGGATCTTTGTTTGGTGTGTGAGGGTTTGGTGTGGGTCTTGATGCAGGTGAATTTGCAGGAGTGGCAGGTGAAGGGTCCATGGGTGTGTCCTGGTGCTGCTTGGGCGCAGTTAGGGAGTTGGGCGGGGTTAAGTGCTAAGAGGGTGGAGGCGTCGTATGTAATGCGGGAGGGGTGGGTGATGCGGGGACCAGGGGGACTGGCGCTGGGCGCGGTTCAGGCGCGGATGGGCGTAGACGGGCTTACCTTTGGGGCACCTTCGGCGCGACCGCTGCGCGTGGACGCTGCGCGAAAGTCCATCTGTCTCAAATGGATAGTGGAGCGGGGCGGAGCATGGGAGGGGCAGCTGGGAGGCGGGAGCGAGGTGCAGGGAGGGTCTGGGACGGGCCGAAAACAAACACAAAATGGCAGTCAGGTAAACAAATGCTGCGAAGGTCCCCAACAACAAGAGCAATAATGATAATGGAGCGCTATGGGGGCAAGATTATTTCAGGCCAGCAGAGGAAAGCGCTATACCAAGTAAAGCCACAAAGCGCTGTACAGAGCAAATTACGAAGCACACCACAATCAAAGTACAATTGTAATAGATAGCAAGGCACAGCAGCGTTACAGAGCCCGGCGCAGCTAGGTATTTAAATAATATTAATTGCGAGGCAGAAATCAGCAATGTGGTACGAAACCAGGAGAGAAGGTGGGGGAGCGACCGCTTCTGAGAGCAGCAAGGCGGTCACAGCTCTCCACGAGGGCGTGCGCAGCCTGTATCTCTGTGGGTGGGAGGGGCAGCTGGGAGGCAGGAGCGAGGTGCAGGGAGGGTCTGGGACGGGCCGAAAACAAACACAAAATGGCAGTCAGGTAAACAAATGCTGCGAGGGTCCCCAACAACAAGAGCAATAATGATAAGGGAGCGCTATGGGGGCAAGATTATTTCAGGCCAGCAGAGGAAAGCGCTATACCAAGTAAAGCCACAAAGCGCTGTACAGAGCAAATTACGAAGCACACCACAATCAAAGTACAATTGTAATAGATAGCAAGGCACAGCAGCATTACAGAGCGTGGCGCAGCTAGGTATTTAAATAATATTAATTGCGAGGCAGTAATCAGCAATGTGGTACGATACCAGGAGAGAAGGTGGGGAGCGACCGCTTCTGAGAGCAGCAGGGCGGTCACAACTCTCCACGAGGGCGTGCGCAGCCTGTATCTCTGTGGGTGGGAGGGGCAGCTGGGAGGAAGAGAACGTGCAATGTCATCAGTTCTGGGCCTTGGAATTTCCAAGGCGGCACTCGCTAGGCGATGCTTTTTGTCGCAAGTGGAGTGGTCTATTTTATGCCTTTCCGCCCAGAGTGCTGAAGAAGATTTGGCTCGGCCAAGCCCAAGTCATTCTTGTGGCTCCGGAGTGGGCACAAAGATACTGGTATACTGGTATACTCAACATGGCGATTGATCCCCTGATCTGACTACCTCTTCGGGAGGATCTTCTGTCGCAGCAGCCTGGAACGGTCCTCCACCCGATCCTGTCCAGCCTCCACCACCTTGCTTGGAGATTGAGCCGCGACAGTTGTCAGCTTTCGATCTTCCTCCCGACGTCTGCAATGTTATTCTGGGAGCCAGGCATCCCTCCACTAAGGCGGTATATGCCTACCGGTGGAACAAGTTTGTGGCATGGTGCACAGCTAAGTCTGTGGATCCCCTTTCTACCCCTCTTTCCAAAGTCCTTCTGTTCCTTCTTTCTTTGGCCCAGCAGGGCTCTGCTCTGGGCACTATCAAAGGTGATCTTTTGGCCATCTCCCCCTTTCTATGGCTTCCAGATCAGCCTTCTCTTTTTAAGTGTTCGGTTATTAACCGTTTCCTGAAGGGCATTACGCACACGTTTCCTCCCTTGCTGTTCATCATGCCTCAATAGGATTTAAATCTTGTCTTGACATATCCGATGTGCCCTCCCTTTGAGCCCCTTCATAACTTTCTTTTGCGTCTTATTACTCTCAAGACAGCTTTCCTGGTAGCTATCCCTCTGCCACAAGAGTCCGTGAGCTCCACGCTCTTTCTTCCAAACCTCCTTTCCTTTCTGTTCATGGAGAAGTGTGGCGCCGCGGCTAGGGCGACTGACTCCGGAATCTAGGGATCATGGTTCGATCCCCGGCACCGGCGGCAGATTAGCCCAGCACCATGTGACTCTGGGCAATAGCTTGCTTAATCTTCCCGACAGCCCCCAGCGCCTAGAGACCCTTGCGGGTGATTGTGCGCTTTACAAATGTGGATTTATTATTATTATTATTATTCATCCGGACAAGGTGGTTTTAAAGACCTATCCTTCTTGCTTGCCAAAGGTTTTCACGCCCTTCCACATTGAGCAGGCCATCACTTTGCCCACCTTCTTTCCGCATTCTTCAAAAGAGGAAGAAAGTCTCCACCTTCTGGAAACAAAACGTGCGCTCTCATTCTATCTGAAGCGCACACAACAGTTCCGAGTGGATGACCAACTCTTTGGCTACATGGGTGCCAAAAAAGGTGGTGCCATCTCTCGTGGGTCATTTTCTGCATCAAAGCCTGTTACTTGTTGGCTAAGAAGGACCGTCCTGTGGGGCTGCGTGCCCATTCTACCAGGGCCACGGCAGCCACTACTGCCTTGGGACGCAGCTTTCCATTGCAGGAAATTTTTCAGGCAGCCACGTGGGGCTCGCTGCACACGTTTACCAAGCATTACTGCCTTGACAGTCAAGTCCGGAGAGACAACTTCTTTGGCCGTTCTGTTCTATGTGACTTTCTGGTGTAATCTTATTCGCATACCCTCCACCGGGTTGGTATTGCTGGGGTATCTATTCTAAGGTAAGGAATCTATCACTAACGTGTCTCTTTCAGATGCACAAGTAACGCCCCCGCGGAGTTAGAATAGTAATTGCGTTGCAATGGTGTGGGAGGGATGGGCGGAAATAGAAGCTAGAAGGCATTAGTAGTTTGTCAATTGTTGGGTTTTATTGCAATAAGTGGTGGTATTATGATGTTTCCTGGGTGTTCTTGATATTTGCTGGTGGAACGTAGAGTCCTCTGGCGTCTTCTTTGAGCTGGAGTTATCTGGTTTGTCTGTCGATCCCCAGAATGCTCGAAGAAAGAACAAAGAAGACGGTAAGTACTCCGACTTAAAAGGGAAAGGGGGGTTCTTATTTGAAGTGAGTAACAGTCACCACACCCGGTGTATTAAAATAATGGTCCGCACTAGTTGCAAGGAGCTCCAGTATCCAAGTACCCTTTAAACAATTAGGGTGGATCCTACTGTCATTCTCTGGTGACCAATCTTCTACCTAACTAACGTGAGGTTTTGAGGTTGTGCTTTATGGAAGGTCAGGTGCAGGAAAAGGAACACGAAGGGGAATGGTGCTTAACAGCCACTATATACAGTGCCCAGGTTTCCCCTCCCTTCGACCTCGTCCTCCCTCATCCCTCCCTCTTCCCTGTACTGGTCAATCTCTGCCCCATGTGCGGTGTCACTCACCGTCCGAGCCGTAACTCTCCTGAGTTACGGCAGCGTTTGCGCCCTCCTGGGGGGGAGGAAGGAATCCACCACTCCTCCGACCACTCCTTGGCTTCCCCGCCTTCCTCAGTAGGTTTTCTTGACTCCTCGTCTGTTTATCCTCCAGTTCCGTCTTCTCGTGTCCTCGCTTCTCCTTTTCCTGTCTTTATCCTGACTCTCTGATGTCCCCCCCCCCCCGTCCTGCGCCCTAATCCGCCTTTTCCTCCTGCTGCTCTCGTCCTGATTGGTTGTCTCTCTTTGGCCCGCCTCTGACGTCCTGCAATAGATAGGACCTGGACCAAGAGTTACCTGAGTTTCCGACTGGTGGGTCTATGACCCAGGTGATTCCCTCCGTATTTGTAGGTAAGGGCTCTGTACTCCTAGTTTACCTAACAGGCCCCTTCTGACAAATGGATTATGCGTTGTAATGACATGCTTTGTAATGGATTTTGTGATGTAAAAAAATGTGTTGTAATGATACCTGCTGTAACGTGTGCGTTGTAATGGGCCATATTCTTCTTACCCAGACTAGTGAAAATGTGAACTTCTAATTTTAGAAGCATCTGCCAATTGAAAGAAATTACTAGTTTCCTTTTATTACAGTATGCGGTAAAACAGATGGCAGATGCAATGTTTCAGGTTGACTGTGGTCCAGTAGACTCCCATTTTGTGCGTTGAAATATTTTTTAATTAGTTCAAAGCAGGCCTCTGCATCTAAAACAGGATGATTCCCACCACCTCTTTTTGCAGAGCAGGACTTGAGCTGTGTTCACCTCAAACGTCAGTTCACCTATGTCATTTCTGAGCTTTCAGATCGAAGTTGCAGTTTGGAAAGGGTGAACTATGCAGAATGTCTTGTGTTCTGGAGCTTACCTGATGGATACTTCTGACTACAGATTCCCCACAATGTCAATCTCCCCCAGTCTCAAATAGTTAAAATAGCTCTCCAGTGCTGATAAGTGGCTCTATGGCTCCAGCTCTACTCTTGTGCGTCTCCTGATGTGACATCACTGAGCACCATAAGGCACCATCCCAGCACTCCGACTTCAGTTCCTTTTATTAAATCTTACTCCTCTGTCCCCCTTTGAAATCAATCCAAGGTTGCTATCTGCTGAAATTTTGTTGTGCCTTTGAGAAAATCGGCTTCTAAATAGATCAATTTCTCCAGTACCGAGCCAAAGACACTTCTTCCTCACAGTGTTCCTTCTGCTCACTGAAGGTTATCTGGTTGGCAGGCGCATTTCCCAAATCCGACCTAAATTGTTGTCTTCAGACCTGTTTCTTTTACTTCAGCCATTAGTCCAGCACTGATTCTTGGCTGTTTTCTGGTTCTACCCCATCTACAAGGTTTTCTGGCCTCTAGTGCTAACCCTGCTGAAGTAGCAGCTTTCACACATACTTTGTTGCCAATTTTCTGACCTCCTCTCGCTCCTTGTGTGACATCAAGCACCAAGGCTCCTGCAGGCATCGTCGGTAGGATCTCTGCTGTAGGCCTCTACCATGACGTTGATTGTCCCAGTTGATGCACCGTTCTAGCCTAGGCAGCAACTCTGTTGCTGTGAATGCCTTTGTTTTTTCCTGCCGCAGCATCTGAACCAGCGACTTCTACAGTGTTGGATATGGATCCAGTTTTTGAGTTATCTAGGGCATTTTTGGCCACGGTGGAGCACATGCGAAACATCAGACTTGACGTTTCTGCTGAACTTGTAGAAACTGCAGATGGTTTCATGTTCAGAAGGACATTGGTGAGGTGGACACCCTTCTTTATTTTGGATCCTAATTTGGGTCTCCATACTGCCACTGTCATACATGCTTGAGATTGAGCTAGATTATCAATCAGCTGTTTTTTGGGGTATTCTTACTTTTAAGGCAGTGTATGCAGGACAGATGAAGTCTTACAATTGCCTTTTCCAGTGGCAGAGGTAACTACTGACAGAAATTCTCTAGGACACTTCATGCATATTGGGACTCATTGCCTCACATTGAGGCCTTCCTAGACCTTATGTCTACTTGAACTAAGCTGGACTTCACCAGGCAGTCCACTTCCTGGGTGCCCTAAAATTATTATCCTCAAATCCCTTTTCTTCAAATTTGGTACTTTGGGCTCCTCCCTGCTCCAAACTGAATAACAATTATTTTTCTTTCTCTTCCTTTGCATCCCACAGAGCGTCACAGTGAATCAAGACAATGTGAAATAAATTGTTCGCATCATTCATACAACCACAAATGCCTGGCGGTGCGTTACTCCCATGCTCTTTGGCTTATTGTACAAAGGTGATTCCACTTCTACTGGACCAAGTGAGAGGCCTCACTGGAAAAGTGGTTCATAAACGAATTGAGGGCGCCAAGCAAATTGCTGTATTTGAAACAGTGAATTCAGTCATCAGGTTTATAAATTCCTCTGTGACCTTTTGAAGAAATAGTTGGATAAACTGTGTTGGTCTTCCTAGAGATGCCCAGAAAAACCCTCTGATAGTTTCTACCACTTCTGAAAAATATACTTACTTGTCCTTAGAATGAAGGGGGTGCCAAGATCCACTGCATCAGTTGAATCTTCCTTCTGCGCAGCCCCCCTGACATACATCTTGAAGAAATCTTTGTTGAAGCAAATATGTCTTAAGGAAAATCAGGTTGCTGAATGTGGATGGTAATTCATTGTCACTTTTCAAGAGTCCTTATGCTAAATTCTGTTTTTCCCTCCATCTACCAGCCATGACGTATCTTGTGGCAGAGGGTACTTGCTCTCTGAGCTAGATTCATTGGAGTGGGCTTCATAGTTGGAGAATTTCCTTTTCTTATAGAGGCATTCGCGAAACCATACTGGCTCATGTTTCTTTAGCCCTCAATTCTAGATCTGATAGAGACTTCTAGCTGCAGATGCCTTACCTTTGAAATTCCCAGGCGTCAGGCTGGATTTGGAAACTTTTGCTGAGCAATACCCCTTGAGCACGACATCTTGTGGCTCCATTCGACTCCGCGTGAGGACGTCCGCGTCGGTTATGACATTGCGGTGCCTATATAGGTTCCACCCTGGCATGCAAACGTCAGTTCTTTTCTTTCCGTGTCAGTTAAGTACCGATCCAGGAAGAGCTACCCCTCTGATGCTTTTCTCGACTTTTGTTGAAAGTTTTGTATTTCTAACTTCGTGTGCGAGGGATGTCTTCGAGGAAGGCAGGTTTTAAGCCGTGCGGGACTTGTTCCCACATGATGTCGGTCAGTGATCCCCACCGCGTATGTCTGTGATGTCTGGAGCACGACCACGATATGAAGTTGTGTTTGGACTGTCGGGCGAAGGCTCCGAAGACAATGAGGGAGCGGATGAAGTTACTTGTGGCTCGGTAGTCAATACCGTCAAGCGAGACTCCGAGGAGGTCATGGTCCCGATCGAAGAAAAGGAGGTTGCGGGACCGCTCACAGAGCCATAAGTCCTCCTCCTCCCATTCCTTCTGACACTCAGGGAAAAGGCATAAGAAGAAGTCCAAGTCGACTTCGTCTTCACCTCAACTGGCGGCCGTCATTGAGAAAGGTATCGAGCACCAATGCTCTAGGCATGGTTGTGCAAAGCTAGAGTCAACTTTACGTCTACCCTCTTCCCCCTTCCAGGAGCCGGAGTGTCATCCCGCTCCAATAAGAGTTTTACAAGGCCTTGTGATGTGCATTTGAGTGGAACAACCCTGCTGGTGTGCGTTCGGGCCCAGTGGAGTCAGAAGGGGCCCGTCTGGTTTGACGCCATCGGCTCCGGCCATGACGCCAGTGGAGCCCCCAGGGATCAGATCCTAGATCCGGTACGATGCCGGTCATGCTAACACGACCTTCCCCGTCATCAAATCTTAAGCCTGTGCATGCGACGTCAACGATGCCCATTGGTGGCGCATGCCCCATCCTCCTCCGATTTCGACTTTGACAGAAACCAGGGGGGTTCTATGTTGTTGCCTGAGCACTTTGAAGATGTGCTAGGCTCAGGAAAGGAATGGGAGGGGTCTGGGGACCCTCTTGAAACCCAGGAAGTCTCTGAGAATTTGGACTGGTATGGTGAATGTGGTGAGGCCAGTGGACTGGATACACCTCCAGATAGTGGCATGCTCTCTCCGCCAACGTTGGCTACGGAGGAGGGGGCATCCTATGCCATGGTGGTTAAGATGGCAGCCGAGCACCTTGGACTGGAGCTGCCCTCCATGCAGGTCAGGACTAATCTCCTGACTGAGGTGCTTCAACCTGGGGCTTACACTTCCAAACCCCTGTTGCCCTTTAATGAAGCACCTACAGGCGTACTTCTAGTAACATAGTCCAAGCCTAGCACAGGGGTTCCTGTGAAGAGGACTATTTCATGCCGCCATCGCCCAGCTCCAGGCAACCCAAAATTCCTCAGTCAACACCCCAACCCAGACAGTTTGTTGGTGCAGGCCCCTACATCCCAAGGCGCATTCCCTTCCGCCCCTCCGATAGGGAGCCAAGAGGCTGGATTCATGCGGAAAGAAGTTGTTTTCAACAATGATAGCCTTGAGGCGCCACAACTGGCTTTGTTCAACTAGCTTCTCGGTCGATGTTCAAGCCAATTTGATGGACATGCCTTTCGATGGAATCCGCCTTTTTGGGGAAAAAGCAGACTCTGCTTTGGTCAGGTTCAAGGATTCTCGCGCTATGGCCAGAACCTTGTGCCTTTCCTCCACTCTCCTTGGCCGGTCTTACGTTTGCCCCTTTTGTGGCAGCGTAAGGGGTTTCTAGCCGCATCGGCCATATCCCAACCACCGTCTCGCACAGCCGTGCGAGGACGCAATGCATTCCGATCTCATTCCGATCTCGGAATGGAGGCCAGAAGTCGTTGACCACACTGACCCAATCAGCCGCAGCCTCCAAGCAATTCTAGGCTGATTCTGCAGGAGGCCACTACTCCAGTGTGTGGGAGAATTCGTCATCATCTTCCCCACTGGAGATCAATAACATCGGGCAAGTGGGTCTTGTAGATAGAAAAGGTATGGAATCGCCCTCCTGGACTTTCTTTTCCTCCTCCTATTCTGCCAAATGAAGAACCGGTGAAGGAGGATAATTTAAAGTTTCTCCAAGAGGAAGTTACGGCTCTCTTGGCCAAAGACGCTATAGAAAGTTTCAGAAGTAGGCAGTGGTTGTTATTTCTGCTACTTTCTGATTCCGAATAAGAACAAGGCGCTATGGGCCATTTTAGATCTTTGGACGTCAATCTCTTCCTCAAAATAGAAAAATTCTAAATGCTCACTCTGGCTCAGGTCTTGTCTGCCATAGACCAAAAAGACTGGATGGTAGCATTGGACTTGCAGGATTTGTATTTTCATATTTCCATCCTGCCAGGCCACGTGCGTTATCTGCGGTTCAAGGTAGGCCACAAGCACTTTACTCTGCTCCTCTTCGTTGTTACCAGTGCCCCGTGGGCGTTCACCAAGGTGATGGTGGTTGTCGCAGCTCATCTGCACAGGTTAGGAGTATCAGTCTTCCCCCCCACCTCCACGAGTGGCTGTTGAAGGCATCCCCGTTTTTTATTTATTTATTTATTTATTTATTTATTTATTTGCTTGCTTTGGTACTCTACTGAGGACCACAAATAATTTAAACATAAAATTCAGATTTTTTACAACAGTAAAAATTCTTGTGTTAATACAATGTTAAAAAAGGTTTTAAAAATTATAACAGACAAATTCATTTGGCGGGAATCTACATAAAGTGATCAGTTCCTTTGCTAAGTTAATCCTACATTTGACGTATATGGCTTGAAAATACCGCTTCCTTGCCGTTACCACCTTTGGATTTGGACATACAAACATTAAATGCTCAACATCTTGCTCTCCTCCATTACACAAATTACATTTAGAGTTTTCCTTTAAGTGCCATTTGGTTGTTACAGTTTTGACTGGTAATATACCGAACCGGAGCAGAACAATCGCTCTCCTGAGAGTATGATTTAGGTTGAAAGCAATGTACTGTTGAATTTTCTTATATGATATAGTTTCAATAAAATTCTTATATGTAGATAGTTTAGAGCAATGCGAAAAGTCAAGATCAAAGCTAAGCCTTGAAGTGAAATGTTTCAAATAGAGTTCAAGTCGGAATGGTGTCCAAGCTAGCAGCAAATTGGTATTAATCTCTGCTAGCTTCAAGGCAACTGACATGTTTTTCTTAAAAACGTGTTTGGATGAGTCACGATCAATTGTTTCTATTTTGAGCAGAGATCGAAGAGTTCCTTCCTCTGCGTGCAGGAGAATGTATGCCCACCTGATGACGTTGGCAATTCCTCGAGAGTAGGAGCTGGTTAGTGAGAACTCGAGGCGGAGAGCTTGTACTGGAACAGCCTGTGCCACCTTTGTTAGTCTCTGTAATATTTTCCCTTCTTTTAGGTCTAAGAAGTTCCATTGGTTTATAGGAATATATTCCAAGGCATATGATAGTACAGGCGGTATCTTGACACTATATACCTTAAGCAAGGAAGAGAAATGCTTGTGTCCTGACGCTGCGTATAATCTTGAAAGAGCTCCCGCTTGTACATCAGCTTTCCTGGTCAGGTTCACAGTGTGTGGCCGATTTTGTAAAGTCTTGGTGAAGATTCTGCCTAGATAGGTGTATTCATTTACCTCTTCCACCTTTTCTCCCCCGAGGGTCCAGTTGTATTTTGAACTCTTTTTCTTTCCTGAAAAAGAAACTATTTTTGTTTTAGTAATGTTTGGGATTAAGTAATTTTCCTCCGTATATTTATTCAGTGCCTGGAGATTGCTTTGTAGTCCAAATGGTGTTAAATCTAATATGACAATATCGTCTGCGTATAACAGCGTATGTATGTTGTGGGAGGCTACTTTTGGTGGAAAATTGCGTACTTGCTTGAGACATTGAGGCATATCACTGAGCTAGTGAAAACAGTAGAGGAGCAAGAAGACATCCCTGTTTGAGGCCATTAGGGTTCTGGATAGGGCTAGTTAAGCCCTTTTCTCTACCCATTTGAACCTGGCACCAGGTGTCTGTATGCAGTGATATTAATATTCGTAGTAACTGATCAGGGATACCCATTTTACTATGTTTTTCCCAGAGTATTCTCCTGTCCACTCTATCAAACGCAGTCGAAAAATCGATAAAAAGCTGCGTAAACAGCCTGAGATTTGATGGACACATATTTATCTAGGATAGTTTGCAGCATGGCAATATTGTCCGTGACTGAATGCTTTGGTCTAAAACCTACTTGATATCGAGGAATCAGTCCAGATGAGAAGGCCCAGTTTTTAAGTTGATCCAAGACTTCTACCGTGAAGATCTTTCGTGTGGCATCCAGCAGAGCGATTTGTCTGTAGTTACCAGGTTGAAGTCTTGATCCCTTTTTATGTATAGGTATGATGATACTCCCCTTCCACGACTTCGGGATTACCCCAGTGCTGAGAATGTAGTTGAAGAGGGGGGATAGCATCCTTCTCCATCCTTTAGAATCAGTCTGGAGGACTTTGATTGGGATTTGATCAGGGCCAGTTGCTCCTGTTGATCTCGCCCTTCTTATGTGTATCTCAATAGAGAAGGGGGTGGATGCTCCAGTATTTAAGGATTCAGTTTCTGTATTACTAAAAAAACGTATAGGCCATTTCTGAGTTGTTGTTTAATTTGTATAGATTAGTGAGATATGTTTCCCATTCGTTTGGGGGCACCGGAATAGTTTGTAATGTTTTTTTCATGCCCGTTTCTTTGGAGATTATGGTCCAGTAGGCATGTTGGTTGTTCTGCTTTGCTGCTATCTGCAGATCCACCCAGTTTTTATCTTGGGTTGTTCTCTTGTGTTTTTTCTTTTTCTCTCCTCCGTTGGTTCTTTAGTTTAATTTCTGCTTGTCTAGACGGTGAACCTTCTAAGAACTGTGCTCTTATCAATTTATTTAGCAGCTTTGTTCCAGTATCTAGTTTTGGATTTTTGTTTTGAATCTTTGTAGATCTTGGTTGCGTCAACTTTTTCTGTAATTTTTGCGTTAGTTTTTTTATGATCATTTCAAAATTCCTTATTGGGTTTACAGAATGTGTTGTTTGAAGAAGCTGGTTAGTGTCTATTGTATTAGTTATCTTATTAAGTGTCGCTGAGTTCCAATAAATCCGCCTTTGTTTTTGATTTACCATAACTGTACTGTGCTTGTACATGATTTGACTAGGTGAACATAGATGTATTTTCCACCCTGTACATAACTGTAGGATAGCGTGATCGCTTCCATGAACAAAATTAATTTTGAGTTGTAAGGCGGATCCAAACAAGTCAAAACTGGATATCATATAATCCAAGTTCAAGTTCGGGCATTTATATAGCGCTCTACTCACCCAGAGGGTCTCAAGGCGCTTGGGGAAGGGGTTCATTATTTGTCGAATAGCCAGGTTTTAAGTTCTTTTCTGAAGGCGATGTGGTTTTGAGTGAGGCGGAGGTGGGTGGGGAGTGAGTTCCAGGTCTTGGCAGCCAGGAAGGAGAAGGATCTGCCACCCATGGTGGATTTTCGGATGCGCGAGACTGCGGCGAGGGCTTGATTGGACGATCTTAGTTGGCGGGTGGGTTTGTAGAAGGACAGTCGAGTGTTGAGGCATTCGGGTCCTAGATTGTAGAGGGCCTTGTGTGCGTGGGTGAGAAGACGGAATGTAATTCTTTTGTTGACGGGAAGCCAGTGGAGGTCTTTTAGGTGTTCGGTGATGTGAACTTGGCGAGGGATGTCCAATATGAGTCTCGCTGATGCGTTTTGGATGCGTTGGAGTTTTTTCTTTAATTTTGCTGTGATTCCGGCGTACAGTGTGTTACCATAGTCCAGTCGACTCGTGATCAGTGCGTGGGTGACAGTCTTTCTTGTCTCGAGGGGGATCCAGCGGAAGATCTTTTTGAGAATGCGAAGTACGTTGAAGCAGGAGGATGAGACTGCGTTGACTTGTCTGGACATTGAGAGAGAGGAGTCTAGGATGAAGCCAAGGTTACGTGCATGGTCTGTAGGTGTGGGTGCAGTGCCCAGAGCGGAAGGCCACCAAGAGTCATCCCAGGTAGAGGGGGAAGTTCCTAAGATGAGTACCTCTGTTTTGTCTGAGTTGAGTTTAAGGCGGCTATGTTTCATCCATTCGGCTACTTCTTTCATGCCTTCGTGAAGATTGTTTTTGGCGGTGTTAGGGTCTTTGGTGAGGGAAAGGATTAATTGGGTGTCGTCGGCGTGAGAGATGATGTTGAGGTTGTAATGGCGCGCGATAGATGCGAGTGGGCTCATGTAGACGTTAAAGAGGGTGGGACTGAGTGATGATCCTTGTGGTACTCCACAGATGACTTCAGTAGCCTCTGAGTTGAATGGGGGAAGTCGGACTCTCTGGGTTCTCCCAGCTAGGAACGAGATGATCCAGTCCAAGGCTTTTCCTTTTATGCCGACGTTGCCGAGGCGTTGTATGAGGGTGCTGTGGCAGACTGTGTCGAAAGCGGCGGAGAGGTCGAGTAGAATGAGGGCCGCTGTTTCTCCGTTATCCAGTAGTGTTCGGATGTCGTCTGTTGCTGCAATGAGGGCGGTTTCGGTGCTGTGTTTGGCTCGAAATCCAGACTGAGAGGGATCGAGGGAGTTGTTGGATTCAAGGAAGGCGGCGAGCTGGCTGTTGACGGCTTTCTCAATGACTTTGGCCGGGAATGGGAGGAGGGATATAGGTCGGTAGTTTTTAAGTTCAGTGGGGTCTGCTGTGGGTTTCTTCAAAAGGGCGCTGAGTTCGGCGTGTTTCCAGCTTTCTGGGAAGGTGGCAGAGTTGAACGAGCAGTTGATGACGTCACGGCGATAGGGTGCGATGATGGAGTCAGCTTTGTTGAAGATGTGGTGGGGGCAGGGGTCGGTAGGCGAGCCAGAGTGGATTGAGTTCATTAGTCGAATGGTGTCTTCGGTGGTTATTGGGTTCCAGGCGCTAAGGTTGTTAGTTGGCGGAGTAGGATCTGAGGGGAGTGGGGAGGGTTGATCGCTGGGAGTATTCTCAAAGCTGTTGTGGATGTCGGCAATTTTGTTGTAGAAGAAGGAGGATAACGCATCGCAGAGGTCTTGGGAGGGAGTGATGTCGTTAGATGCTGTGGTGGGGTTGGTGAATTCTTTGACGATGTTGAAAAGTTCCTTGCTGTTGTGAGTGTTGTTGTCGAGACGATCCTTGAATGCTGATTTCTTGGCGGAGCGAATCAATTGGTGGTGTTTGCGGGTGGTTGCCTTGAGGGTGGCCATGTTGTCGGTGGTTGGGTTTTTTCTCCATGCTTTCTCCAGGGTGCGGCATAGCTTCTTGGATTTTTTAAGGTCATCATTGAACCAGGGAGCCTTTTTGCTGGCTGATTTGATCTGGTGCTTTTTCAGGGGTGCTAATTCGTCAGCACTGCGGGTGATCCATTGCTTGAGATTGGTGGCCGCTTGATTTGGGTTCGATGAGAGGGTGTGAGGGTTTTGGTTGAGTGATGTGAGGAGTTGCTCGGTGGTGATTTTGTTCCAGTTTCTTCGCGTAATAGGTTGTGGGCGGTTGTGGGTCATGGTAGTTCTGTAGCTGAAGTGAACACAGCTGTGGTCCGTCCAGTGGAGAGCTGTGGTGTGATCGAAGGAAATGTGCTTGCTGGAGGTGAAGATAGGGTCGAGCGTGTGACCGGCTACATGGGTGGGGGTGTCAACAAGTTGTTTGAGTCCGAGATTGGCCAGGTTGTCCAGAAGGGTGGAGGTGTTGTTGTCGTGTTTGTTTTCAAGGTGGTAGTTGAGGTCTCCTAAAAGAATGTAGTTCTCGAAGGCGAGGGCATGTGGGCTGATAAAGTCCGTGATGTCATCGCTGAATTGAGTGCGGGTGCCTGGAGGCCTGTAGATGAGGGTGCCTCTAAGTGTAGTCCTAGGGTCGGTGTGGATCTGAAAGTGGAGATGTTCGGCGGTTGCAAAGTTATCTTCGGAGCTGGTCGACATTTTGATGGTGTTCTTGTGGATGATGGCGATGCCTCCTCCTGTTTGATTGGTGCGGTCTTTTCGGATGATCTTGTAATTGTCCGCGATGGCTATGGCGATGTCGGGTGCTGATGATGTGTTCATCCATGTTTCTGTAAGGAAGGCGATGTCCAGTGAAGCAGTGTCGAGTAGGTCCCAGAGCTCAGTTGTGTGTCTGTGGACCGAGCGAGTGTTGAGTAGGATGCACTTCAGGTGGTTAGAGTCGGAGCTTTGTTTGGAGGAAGTGGATTTGGTGAGGGTCCTGATGCAGTTGAACTTGCAGGAGAGGCAGGCGAATGGGCCGTGGGTACGTCCTGGGGTGGCTTCGCAGCATTGTGGTGTGCGTCCGGGGTTGAGGGCGAGGAGAGTTGTGGCATCAAAAGTGATTCTAGTGGGCTGGGTGCGGCTGGGACCAGGGGGTATGGCGCTGGGCGCGGTCCAGGCGCGGACGGGCGTAGACGGGCATAGCTTTGGCGCACCTTCGGCGCGACTGGGGCGCGATCGCTGCGCGTGAACGCTGCGCGGGAAAGTATCTGTCATATAGGATGGTGGAGGGGGCGGGGGCGAGGGAGGAGCAGCTGGGAGGCGTTAGCGGGGCGGGGAGGCTGTCCACGAGGCACAACACACAAAATGGCTGCGAAATAAAGCAGACCTGCTGCAGGGCGAGATTGGGGCACACAGATGGGGTACTAGCGCAACCACACTGAAATACTACTTTAAAACTGTACCAGTGCGAGCGATTAAATTATATGCGAGCACAGTGAAGTTAGCGTACAATGCAATCAGCGCTAAAATCAATCACTTATCTGGCAATACAGCGTACAATGCAACAGGCGCTATAACTTAACTAGATTCTGGACAGACGGAGTTACGATACCCAAGTGCTTCACATTGGACAGGCAAGCAGTAGCACCCAAGCGCTGCAAGGATCGGGCAGAGAGGAGCGTGGGGGAGCGACCTCTTCGCACGCGAGGTGCTATTATTTCCCTGTCTCGTATTTGAGGCGGGAATGTCACCTTCCACATTCCCGTTTAATATGGTTCCATTTAACGTTGGGAGCGATGCTAGTAGAATTTTTCCCCTTTTATCCGCCTTGTTCCCTTTGGGAAATAATGGTATGGAAATTTCCAGCGCCGCTTCTTTGTACCAATTAGTCCATTTTGATATTTCTTCATTGGACACATTTCCATTAAGGTCACCCATGATGAGAAACGATGGATAATCATGACTTTCAATTATTTGATCAATGTCATCTAGGATCTCTATCATCATTCCGTCCATTTTTGCTCCAGGAAGGATATATACATTAAAGATTAGTACGTTTTTTAGGGAGTCTGAGAGGTTTGTCCTGCACTTAACCTTAATACATTGGTAATTATAAGATTTCGTTGGGATTATTGCTTGGGCCCAGTCATACTCTTCGCTTAGTAAAATTGCTATCCCACCCTTCGCATGCCCCTGCTCGACCCGGAGGGCAGGAATGTCATATATGAAATATCTCTCCAGATTGAAATTTTGTGTACTCCAAGTTTCTTGTAGGGCCACAATAGCGGGTACGTTTTTTACTAATTCTGCCATTTTTTCTTTAGTTTTTCCCGCTATATTCCAAGAAGAGATTACGAAGCCTGTGCTAAACAGAAGAGTTAGTGTCCTTAGTTTGTTTATTACTGTTCAGGGTCTCAGGTATCCAATCCCATGACTGATCCCTCAGTGTTGTTTCCTTGCTGAGGGTGCTTTTGCTCCAAATTTCCCTTTTGCCATTCTTTACTGAGACAAATAAGTTTGCTGCAGGGCGGTCTAAGGGATGGATCTTTTTGTTTATGGTTTGGTACGTTTTTTGAGAAGCTTTGAGCGGATACATCATATTGTGGACTTCGTTTTTTAATACTGGGATCAAGTCATAGCCACATTTCTGGAGGATCTCACTCTCCTTAAGGATAATTCCTGGTAAGGCTGGAGACCAGAATTCTACAATTGCAGTTTTTGTTTTCGCTTTATCCGGAAACCTTACTAGTTTGATCTCATTTTGCGCTAGAAATGGTAGCGGCTGGATCTGCTGCAGTAGGTTAATGATTCGACTGCAATTGAGTGGAGCGTCATCAATAGGGAGTAACTCTGTGATTTGAAGGTAGTTGGATCTTATCTCCTCTACTTGAGATCCTTTTCTCTGTGATTCTGGGTGTCCTATGAGTGACCCTCTTAAAGTTGGACTTTCCGAGCCATGTATGAAATTAGTAGCCTTTGGATTTAATGTGGAGTATTGATAAAGATTTTTGTTGTTGGTTTTCACCGGTATCTTCTGGTGCTTTATACTCTGTGTCGAGGGCAGTGTTGGTCTTCCTTCATGATCTGGTGCGGCGTTAGGTAGGGGAGTCGTAATCTGAAATTTGATTTTTGTAGCCTTCTTCCTCTTGAATCTTCTTATCGCCTTTTATTCTTTTATTCTTTTTTATCTTTCTTTGCCGTTGTTTCTTTTTTGGTTTTTCCGAGTCTTGTACATCTTCACTAGTTACACCGGTGTCTACGTTTGTTTCAGGATCAGGTATTACAGGATTGGTCATGTTTAATTTGGTTTTTCTTTTTGTAAAAATTGGGTAGTACATCACAGATTGTTGGTATGGTTCTAAATTAGTTTCCTCTTTAAAGAGATTTCTGAGGGAATATGCGGTGATGTCTCTCTGCTTTCCCACACTTTCGTCAGATGATTTCTTCCCGGTTTGTGTTGCAATTTCTTTTTTCAGGGGAAGCGGCACAGTATCCTTTTTAATTTTTAAGTCATCACCAGTTATCTCTTGACATTTGCCAAAAGTTCCTGTTATTTTTGTTGTTTTTGATGACCAGATTTGTTCTTTCTTCTTTTTTTCCTCGACCAGAAATTTTAAAATTCTAATTTGCACGTCAAGTGTTTGATCAGAGTTTTCCAGTATGTTACCTAAATGGTTGAGAACTGATTCCAGAATATTTTGTAAAATGAACATTGATTTGGAGACTGGAGTATAATTGTTAATCAAGCCGGTAGTTTTAAAGATAGAGAGGTCTGGTGAATTTTCAAGATGGCCCTTTATATCCATTGATTTGTGTGGAGTACTGATCTGTATGTTGTCGATCCCCCTTTGGGGTTCCATTTGAGATATTCTATCCTTGGTGCTGGTATCTGGGGACATGATGTTGCAATCGAAAGACTGTTGTATTTTGGAAAGATCCGGTGTTATTGATCCGGTTGCCATTAAATCTGAAGTTAAGTCCACCTGGTCAATTAAGGTATTTTTTTCCCCTGCTTCTGGAATTATTTGGGTGCCGTTTCCAACCTCAAATTTCCAAATTTACCTGATCTTTTACTATTTGATCCTGGTCATCTGGGTTTGCTTTTGCGAAATACTTTCTAATTCCAGGGGTTGCTATTGTCTTTCCATTTCTTAATGCCTTGTTGGTGCTCTTCCTGATTGCGTCGTCCGTTCCCATTCTTTTCATAAAGATGGTTCTAGATCTGAGCTTCTTATAAGCCATTGCACTGTATTAGGTCAGTTGGAGATGACGCGTTGTTGTCCAGAGGTCCGAGCAGGGCGGAAACTTTATATATTTTCCCCTTCTATTCCCTGCTTTTGACCCACGATAGAAGTGTCTGCTTCCAGCAAACACAATCGGGTAGCTAGACTTCTGGGCCAGTGCCCGGCGCGCCGCACATGCAACGCCAGCACCGGCACCCAGATCCAATTCCCCAAGTTCGTTCCTTGTAGGATTATGCAGTTTTTAGGGAACTGGTCTAGACTCCTCGCTACTCCCACTTAGAGCAAGGGAACTCACTTAAAAGAATGCTTAGCGTCTTGTGACTCCTGGCGGTGGCGGCGTGAAGACCTGGGCTCTGTAGTGACTCCTGGCGGTGGAGACGTGAAGACCCCGACTCTCAGCAGTCAGGTAAGATTCCCCCCGCAGTGATCACCAATAGTCTTAGTCTAAACGGGCGCCGACCTAGCAGTGGTAGTAAGTCGATATAGAATGCAAAATGTTGATCTGAATTAAATGGTGGGCTTCATCCATGTTTCCCTTCAATCAAGGGAGGGTGGGTTACGCTGTCGGGGAGAGTTGCTGCTATGCTTTTGGGTGGGGAGGGTTATTACTATATATGAAGTGTGGCCAGGTGAAGAGGCAGTGCGACAGGCTGGCTCACCTTGCTTCCCTTGCTGCACTCGACTGGAGAAGCCCTCTCGGTGCAGTGACACCGCAGCTCTCGCCTCCTCACACAGAACGGTACTCGAATGTCGCCCTGTTCAGCGTGCTCATCCGTGTTGCAGGCTCCGAACACCAAAACGCCTGTGCGCCCAGCTCACACACCTCCCATGCCGGTGCAGGTGCAGTAAGGCCGGCTGCCAAAAATGCAGGGAGTACGGGAGGGGGCCTCTGTGCTGAAGTCAATGCTTGCCGCTGCCGCTGCCCGCCGCCTTCTCTTCACCTCGGCGGCGACGGCAACAGCTACGGGTTTTTCGGCTTCTCGCCTCTCGGAAATGCAGGGAGTGTGGGAGTGCGGAAGGGGTCCTCTGCGCTGAAGTCAATGCTTGCCGCTGCCGCTGCCCGCCGCCTTCTCTTAACCTCGGCGGCAACAGCTACGGGTTTTTCGGCTTCTCGCCTTTTGGGAATGCAGGGAGTGTGGGAGTGTGGTAGGGGTCCTCTGCGCTGAAGCCAATGCTTGCCAATACTTCTGTCCCAGCTTGTCGTCTCCCACCTTCAGACTATGGCAAATTTTCTGCATTTGCTGGGTTTCTCTATAAACGTGTCACACATGACTCCTTCACAAATGCTCCCTTTCATCTGAGCTGGTCTGGACACAGTGCAGTTGCTGGCTTATCCTCTTGAGTAGCAAGTCCCGGATAACCAGGTAATGATTCCGATATTTCAGCCTCTATCCTGGATTTCGGTAAGACTGACACTAAGGCTGTTGGGCCTCATGGCCTCCTGCATCCTACTGGTAAATCACCTCAGATGGCGTATGCAGGCTCTGCAGTGGGACTTGAAGTTCCAAAGGGTACAGCATCAGGAAAATCTCACCGACGTGGTTCAGATCTCAAAAGAAACTGCGAAAGATCTGCAGTGGTGGTTAACGAACCGTGATTGGGTCAATGGCAGACTCTCCCTTCCCAAACCAGATCTCACAGTTGTGACAGATGCGCCACTTCTGGGATGGGGCGGCCACCTGGGAAAGGTGGAGATCGGGGACACTGGTTGGAGCTCTGAGCGATTTGATTGGCATTGAAGGTATTTCTTCCCTCTATCAAGGGAAAGTTAGTGCAGGTGTTCAAGGACAACAGCACCGCCATTTAGTACTGTAACAAGCAGGGCGGGTTGGCGCCGTGGGCCCTCTGTCAAAAGGCCCTGTGTCTCTGGACGTGGCTAGAACAGAAGGGCATAACCCTGGTGGTTCAACACCTTGCAGGTTCCCTGAACACCGGGACGAACAAACTCAGCCGTCGATTCCTAGCGGGTCACGAGTGGCATCTCCAGTCGGAAGTGGTGCAAGGTCTCTTTCAACAGTGGGGAGAACCTTGATTTGATTTGTTCGCCTCTGAAGAGAACGCACAGTGTCAGCGGTACTGAGCGATTTTTGTCACTAGTGGAGCTCAGTCCTGTTGTACGCCTTTCCGCCCATACCTTTCCTGCCCAGGGTTCTGAAGAAGATCAGGAGGGACCGAAAGTTATTCTTGTGGCGCTTGACTGGGGGAGAAGAGTCTGGTATCCAGAGCGTCTGAGAATGAGTATCGATCCTCCAATCTTCTGATGCAGCAACAGGGGAGGGTTCTCCACCTGAACCGGTCAACTCTGCTCCTCCATGCATGGAGATTGAGCGGCAACAGTTGATAGCTTTTGAGCTTCCTCCCAAAGTCTGTAACATTATTTTGGCAGCGAGGCGGCCCTCCATTAAGATGGTATACGCCTGCCGTTGGCAGAAATTTGTATTATACTGTACTGAGAGGTCCATTGATCCTCTTTCTACTTCTCTTTCTACTGTTCTTTTATTCATTCTAACCCTTGCCCAGCAGGGCTCTCCCTTGGGTATTCTCAAGGGTTACCTTTCTGCTCTCTCTGCTTTTTTTGTGGCTGCCAGACCAGCCCTCTCTCTTTAAGTCTCCTATTGTTAGGTCAAGTTATGTTATATGAACTAATACCGCGCATGGCTGCCCCAGCAACAGGTTGTCCCAGCGCTTGCAGGGCCGAAGGCAAGAAAGAGTGCAACTAAATGGATGTGAAAAGCCAGGTTTTAATCAGCCTCCTGAATGTCCAGTGATCGCAGGTATTGCGAGCAGTCAGAGGGATGGAGTTCTGGAATGGAGTATTGTAAACAGATTTCTAAAAGAGCTGGCTCTCTTTTTACCACCCACACCCTTTGTTATGCCACAGTGGGACCTTAATTTGGTTCTTACCTGTCGGTGTGCACCTTTCAAGCCTTTGCACAATTGTCCCTGCAGCTGTTGACCTTCAAAACAGCTTTCTTAGTGGCGATTACATCTGTCTGTAGGGTGAGTGAGTTGCAGGCTTTATCTTGCTCCCCTCCCTATCTTATGTCCTTTCCGTACAAGGTGGTTCTTTGCACCAGGGCATGCTTTTTGCCAAAGGTTGTGACCCCATTCCATCTGGGTCAGTCCATTACATTGCCTATCTTCTTTGCTCCCCCGCAGCCCTCTAAAGGAAGAGGAGCGTCTCCATCTTCTGGACCCCAAAAGAGTGCTGTTGTTCTACCTTGTCCGCACATAAGAGTTCCGAGTAGCCGACTAACTCATAGTGGGATATGTAGGAGCAAAGAAGGGAAGGGCAGTGCAGAATAGGATTGTTTCTCACAAGATCGTTCTCTGCATCAAGATCTGTTATGCCTTGGCGAAGAAGCAGCCCCCTGAGGGATTAAGGGCCCATTCCACCAAGGGAAAGACTGCAACTTCAGCCTTGGCTCGGGGTGTCCCAGTTCAAGACATCTGTCAGGAAGCAACGTGGGCTTCGTTGCACACGTTCAGAAAGCATTACTGCCTTGATGGTCCAGTATGCAGGGTCAGACATTTTCCCTTTCCAGTCCTGCAAGACTTCTTAGTTTAGGATGTGAGTCAGCTACCCACCACTGCGATGGTATCCCTCGGGTATCTAATTCAAATGTAAGGGATCTGCAGCTAGAAGTGTATCAGATGAACAAGTTACTTACATTCGGTAACACATTATCTGGTAGAAACTCTATCTAGCTGCAGATTCCTTTCAACCCCACCCATGCCCGCCTGCTTTGCTGACTGACTTTGTAGGACTAGGGTTGTTTACCCCCTTTCAGGACCTAGTTTTGCACACGACAATGTCCGGTACTTCTGCTCTTCTGGCGTGGAAAAAGCAAAAAGTACTGACATCCGTGCGCCTGAGTGATACCTATATAGGCACCGCACCGTCATAACCAACGCGGAGTCAAATGGAGCCACCTGACGTCATGCGCAAGGGGTATTGCTCAGCAAAGGTTTCCGGATCCAGTCTGACACCTGGGAAATTCAAAGGTAAGGAATAAGCAGCTAGATAGTCTTTACCAGATAATGCGTTACCGAAGGTAAGTAACTTGTTAGTTTTGTCTAATGCACCTAGTGGAATGTTTCATTTCTCCCTCCTCTAGACTCTTGGATGGAATTTGTTCTGTAGTAGGTGTCATTTGTAGTTTTTGCATTTTATGTCATCAGCATTTAAGAACTTCTCATAGATTAATGTTGCTGATAGTTCTTATGCCCTGTTAATTCGGAATATGGTGCCATTGCACTGGATAGTGTGCGTCATGTTTCCTGTGTGTGAGAGTTGACCTGATATGACATTGGGATTTAGATTGCAAAGCATTGTATACGATACTTTATCTGGCCAGTTAGCAGAACACAAGGGCAGGAGAGCATATTTTAGAGGAAGTTTGGTCTATGCTTTTACATTTCTTGCCTTTGGGAAAGGGTCATCACTGTTGTACTGTCTTTTTTTTTTTTTTTGCTGTGGCACCTCTCGTAGACGTTTTCTCTTGGGTGGTTTCCTGCTATCTCACATTTTCCTGCTTCCTCGTGTGGGGAGAAAGCTTCATTATATTTGATAACAGGTAATCCTGATTGTGATGAGTCAGCTGTGGAGAGGGACTGGCACACTTCTCTGTTGGACTTCTTGGCTTCCACATCTTCACCTTCTTTCAATTTGGCAGGAGTTGCTTCTTGATACGTGCATTAAAGTAACTCACTAAAATGTTGTTGTGTTATTTGCTTTTATTAGATTGGACACTGCTGAAGTGGGCTGTAGCTACAGCTTTTCTCCTACCAAGTTGCAAATTCCGGCATCCAATCTTTTGTACCTTATCTGGCAGTTTAGAATGATTCAAAATAGTTTATTCAGTCTCTTACGCCACTCATGATCTTGTCTTGCGGGAGCAAAGCCAAAAAAGCCAGTCTGAGTTGGATTATGGGTTTCTGCTTTGAAATTCACTTCTGCAACCAAAGAATATTTTTTTAGTTTGTGTCTTTGGTTTTCAATTTTTGAGAAATTACTATTGTCGACTAAATTCCCCACATTTAAGCAATGTAGTGATGATTTTTTTTAGTGCAGATGGTGAGATTCAAAGGTAAAGGTGCTGAAGCTAATCCATTGATAGTTCAGTAAGGGAATCGTGATTAATGCAGTGTTTCATTGAGAATTAGATACCATAGTGGCGATTGTTAGAAGGGCAGCACTTTTCCCCTTGTGCTGTTAAGGGCACCAGCAGCTTTGGTTATTGTACCACCCATTATCAGAATAAAAGGTCTCTGAAGTTTACTTGAGGCTTGAAGGTATTTTGAGAGGTATACAATAGCAGGTAGAATTGATCTTCCACTAGATAAGTAATTGCCCCCAGATAAGTAACCACCTTTTAGCCTCAGACTTGTTTCTCGTTCACATTTTGTCAAACTATTGCTGGGAATATCCAAACAAAGTGTGTAGCCTTCTGATAATATTCATTACTGTAAAGCTGTATGACAAGTAATCAGAGTTAAGAAATGTTTAGGCTGGCAGGTTACCAGTCAGAGTTAAGAAATATTTAGTCTGGCAGGTAACCATATTGACTCCATATCTTGAGGCATGCCATGTTCTTGTCCCAGACCTTTGTTTCTGATGGAAACTTCTAAACATATGTATCTCACCTATAAAATATTCCCTTGGAGCCAGACTGAATCTGGAAACCTTCACAGCAGTGCACCAGCGTGTCGGAAGGTGGCACTGTGCGGCTCCACCTAAACTCTAGTCCGTACCAGAAGTGACGGAGCAGAGCTCCACCTCTGTGCCTTCAAAAATTGATCTGGAGCACCTTTCCCTTTCGTCGGTTTACTAATTCCTTTGATATTCTGTGAGAAAGTGCCATCTTTCATGCATTGGTATGGCCCCCACTTTTTTCTGACTGCTGATGTACTTTGACTGAGTGTGCCCTGGGTCCCTGCCAACCAGGTACCCAGGAACTGTGTTCCTTCCCTAAAACTATGCTGAAACAAAATACCCAATTGACATCTCTGGCCACCTGTCAGCCCTTAGTAAATGGTACCCTAGGTACCCATGGCATGGTGACCAGAGAAGATCCCTGAGGGCTGCAGCACTGATTGTGCCACCCTCAGGGGCGCTGTACCCTGGCACCCACACACTGCCTTTGCAGGCTGAGTGCCTAAGTACAGAACTAAAACAAGAGTTGACATGGCACACATCCATGTGTGCCATGCCCACAGAACCCACTGCCCTGGCATACTTCAGTCACCCCTCTAGCTGGGTGCCCTATGCCAGAGGTGAGGGCACAGGCGCATGAGCCCTGTGCCCCTACAGTACCCAGGGCCATTCCTGGGCACTGTAAGTGCAGTGATGCCATTTAAGAGTATATGGTGCTGGGAGGTTGTCATTACGAACTCCATAGCACCTTAATGGCTACACTGACGACTGACAAGTTTGGTATCAAACTTCTCAGCACATTATACCCACACTGATGCCAGTGTGGGATTTAATATAACATGCACAAGAGGGCATCTTAGAGATGCCCTCCAAAACCCGAACCTACCATCCACGTCTGGGCTGAGGGGCTGCAGAGGCTGCCACACAGCAGACATGTTGCTGGACCCCTGGGTGGAGAGCCCCCCGCTCTCCTGGGTCTGCAACAAAGTACATCCTGGGCGAGGTGCTATATCTCCTCCCCTAGGATGGACAGGGGGAAGCTTCAAAGGCATACCGCCTCTGAGAGCTTCTCCAGACCATTTCCCGCACCAAACAACCAGCCCCCCACCAGTTCTACCCCCACTCTGGTGGGAAAAACTACATCAGGAAGGGGGGTGTGCCAACCTGTGCCAACTCCACCACTCAGGTGGAGGAAGCGAGGTGAAGCACAACCCCGGGCTCCGGCCATCTTGTAGATGGGGAGTCCTGCCCAATCCCAGCTAGGCTCCTGCCCCCCCCTCCCACAGGAGAGGAGCAGGCTAGGGGGTGTACTCACCCCAGGTCAGGGATCCATTGGTCCCTGCCCTTGCCCTACCTATAACACCCCTAAATGCAGTATTTAGGGGCTTCCTTGGATCCCGATACCAAAACAAGAGAAAGAAGATCAAGAAGAAGAAGACCCTCCTCCCAGCTGCTAACAACAGGACAACAACTAACTTGGTCCCAGCCCTACCGGCCTGTTGATCCTGGAACCTGCTGCTGCCTAATCCCGGCGACCTCCGCGGACAGCACCCTTGGGACACCCAGAGGACCTGCCTCCCTTGACCCTCTCGAATATTGGGACTCCCTACAGCAGAGGCTCTGCTGCAACAACCCCCCTGGTGCCAACCAGGAAGCTCTGGACCAGCCCACTCTGCACCAGCCGAGCCCGGGCCGGGCCAACCCGAACCAAGACCACGAGGACGTCCCCCCGGTGACTGGGACCCCTTGTCCAGTGCCCAAAGACCCCCCCTCGAAGAACCAGCCAACACCTGCAGACTCAGAACCAGGGGCCACCCCAACCGCGACCAGCTGAGGGTAAGCTTTTCCGACACCCAAAGACACCCCTGCACCCGGCGCCCCATGGCCCCCTGTGCCTCCCTTTGGGGTACCTACTTGTGCTCCTGTGCTCCAGCATCCCAACTTACCTCTCGAAGTGCTGGTCGCCCCTGGAGAGTCTCCCTCCCCGAGCCTGCAGCCTTTGTTCCCTTTTCAAGATCCTCATTGGATAACATTGAGCGCCCGATGGCTCAAAAGCACCCTGCACCCAGCCGTCAGAGTGCCGCTGGCTGTGACCTCTTTGTCCTATCTTACTCCGCGCCCCTTGCCCTGAGCAAGTGACCAGGAGCCCAGCTCCCAGAGCCGTGTGGCCTGCTAGCCAGCAGCCACCAACCGGAGGCCCCCTTTCCCTCATTGGATATCATTGGGCCTACCTACCTCTGCACCCGGCCGCTCCGTGCCGCTGGGATAGAACTGACTGTACATACCTAACCCTTGGGGAGCCCTGGGTCTATGCCCAGAACCTCAACTTCACCAACCAAGTACTCACCTTGAAACTGGTAATTCACTTACCTGCCGTTGGATAACATTGACCCATTTTGACTCGAAAATTTTGTAAGTGTGAATTTTTGAAAACTGAAAATATTCCTATAAAATCAGCCAAAGTCCGAATTCCAAAGTACTTACCTGTGATCAGGGGAGAAGCCAGCACTGTACCTTTCAGCCCAGTACTGAACCGCAAAAGTAATCCCTAGCGGGTTTACTAGTAATCTGTATTTTCTCCATAGGAACCCATTGTCTGCTTTTCTATGAAATTTCTCTAAGTGTCTACTTTTGAAAACTGCAAATATTCTTAAAAAATTGTACGAAATACTGAAACGCAATTACCTACCTGTTTTGAGTTAAGCCCCCAGTGCTGGCCCTAGGAGACTAGTGCTGGGTTACAAAAGTAACGCAATCGTACTTTACCTGCAACCTGAATTTCCTCCCATTGTGAACTTTTAAAACCGCTTTATATTCCTGAAAATTCTTCCCAGTAACTAAAACGTTTTTGCTAATTTGGTTTCAGCTTCGATCCCAGGACTGATTCTTAGGCCTAGTCCTGGAACGACCAAAGTAATCCACAGAGTAATCAACTGTACTTATCGATTAACCACCCATTGAACTCAATGCTAGACTGTGTTTCAGAACTGTGTTGCTTACTGTTTATACTGTAACTATTGTGTGCACAACCTATATTGCCTCCTTGCAAAGTAACTACATGAGAATACTTGTATCGAGAAGAAGATATTTGTTCGAGGCATGTGGGCTGCTGAATTCATATCTGTGCATAGATCGCCGCCTAGTGTTGGGTCCGGATGATTGCACATTGTTGTCCTGAAAGAGTCTTTGAAGTATCACGAGAAAGGTGGCTCCTCCTCTGGACTACAGTGCGCATGGGCATCCTCTCCATCCTCAGATTGTTTTTTTCCGCCATTGGGTTCGGATGTACTTTCGTTACTCGGAGTTCGGAAATATATATTTGTAACTTTCGAAAGGCCAAAAGGCCTTCGGGGCGTCGGTATTGTATCTTCGATCGGTACCTACAACTTATTCCTGTTCTTTCTACTCAGGACGTCGAATCGGGCCGCGTGGCCTTCTCGACACCAGGGCCAGTCGCCGATGGAACGAAGTCCTTTCAAGTGATTCCCCAACTGTAACTCTAAATACCCGCACATCGATAAACACCCAGTCTGTAATAAGTGTTTATCTCCTGAACACAACGAAGCCAACTGCTTAGCCTGTGCTCAATTTAGGTAAAAAAAGACTCTTCGGGTTCGACGTGCGGCGCGACAGACGATGCAGAAGTCCGAGCCAGAGAACATCTTTGTAGACGACGAAGAGGTCGTCGAGCCTCAGGACTCGGATCAGCAGTCGGAGCAGGGGTCCGAACACGACTCCAACTACTGCGTCGATGACGAGGAAGACATCATCGAGGTAGGGGACGACGAACCAGGTATAGGAGCCGTCGAGGACGACTCCGGCGAAGACACTGGGACGACCGTGCGTACGGTGCCCAATATATTCGCAGGTTCAGATCCAGAGGCTCATGTCGAGGCATCGCCGGAAGGCCTTAGCCAAGATCAGCACGACGATTCAATAGCCCCGCAGTTAAGCCCGGCTACGAATATATTACAAGAGCCATCGGTACGACATTTCAAAAATCTGGAGAAATCGAAACCGAAAGTGATAGCTACCAAACAGAAACCGAAACTTATTGACATCCCATTCTTCGGACCGAAAATGGCGGATCCGTCGAAGCCGGCCAAGCAAAAACAGGTCGTCGACCCATCGAGGTCACTTGCAAAGGTTGTCTAGGCCAGAGCCACTACGGCCACGTTCGCGGTTAAGCGGAAGGCAGTCGACCCGACGACATCGACGCCTGGCAACACTAAACAAGGACTCGAACGGACAACGGTTATCGATCCGAAGTTTCGCGTCGCACAACCGAAGCAAGTGCACACAAAGACACTTAAGTCAAAGTCAAGTCTCGAGCCGAAGACCTCCTTCGAACCAAGGGACCAAAGCATCGCTTCGAAGCAACATGCTCCAAAGTCGACACCGGGCCACAGAATGGTTATCGAACAACCAAAAACTGTCGGATCGATAACCACGGCTCCAAAACAGATCATACAGGCTACTAAAACGGTCCAACAACCAAAACCTCTCGGACCGATAAAATTCAGACTCCCTCCGCATATCAAGCCAAGGGTGCTCTTAAACCATAGCGGATTCGAACCGACCCAGCCAAAGAGGCCGAGATTGGGGGAAAAGCTACAGTAGCAGAGGAACAGGATCCCTCAGCTGATAAACAGTCTAAACTGTATTATATACACAGATCGGTAGTGGGGTTTCCAAAGGATTGGAGAAGACTGCACATTCACTAATTTTAGTAAAATAAGAAACAGTACTGGACAGTCAATAGGATCTTTCTCAATATCAAAGACGGATTGCAACATGGACCAATATCCCCCACTATCAGGAAGGAACACAACTTATCAAGCCAAAGGTTTGACAAATAAACATATAGGCAAAGATGGTCAGGAGAGCACAATCCTACAATGTAAGTATGTATTAGACTAATGCAGTGTAAAATCTAGACAACAGTAAATCCAAGTAAGGTCAGCAATTTCCAATAAGATGCAGGACAAATGGATGAGTAAAGTTTATATTTTGTACCATCTTTTCCTTTATTGGTTCTTAAAAGTGATTTTCCAATTGATAAAACGACAGCCGACACGTGTTTCGTCCGTACTATGAATTAGTACAAGGACTTTTTCAAGGCTGTAATTAGCTCCTGTCCTTTGTAAATGGTGGCTTATCATTGGTCAATAGGCTTAGTAGTCCCTCCTTATTACCTCCTTGTCTTGGGTAGGGTGGATTCACCATATCTTCTACAGGGTGCAGTACCATGTGCGATCAAAAGAGGTACGCAGTGCTGGTGCTTTGCTCACCAGGGACCTGTAGGAGCAGTTTGCGGTGCTGGGGTCTTGTTGAGGAGCTTGCGGAACTGCACCGAGACGTGCAGTGTTGGTCCCTGGCTCACTAGAGACATCTGGGAGCAGCTTGCGGTACTTCACCTAGACATGCAGTACTGGTGCCTTGCTCACTAGGGACCTCTAGGAGCAGCTTGCGGTACTGCACCAAGACACACAGTGCTGGTGCCTTGCTCACCAAGGACCTCTAGGAGCAGCTTGCAGTGCTGCATCGAGACATACAATGCCGGTTCCTGGCTCACTACGCAAGCATTTGCAATGCACTAGGTCTTGAATTACTTAAAGTATGAGCTATTGGTGAAGAGGAGAAACAAAGTGTAAGAAGACGATTTAGAATTGTGAGTAGTCTTTGAGCTTGGAATCTGAACAACTACAGTCTTTTTCATAGTATGACAACACTTACGGCCTATGAGATTTACTATGAGAGCATTTTGATCTGTGACATGAACAATCAAGATGATGGGTGCCTGTGAGGCAAGCAGACCTGGGAGGAGATTGTCCAGGCAGAGAAGAACAAACACATTGGAGCAGTAACTACTGGCAAAGGAAACACTAGAGGTCTACAAGGGAGGAGAACCAGCAGGAGAAGCAATTCTTGGAGGGACCGGAAGAGCCACTAATTGCAGGGATGTTATCTGTAAGAATGATTGTACAATCTCTTTGTAAAGTTTATAGGAGAGCATTTAATCGGAGCTCTTCCACAGGAAGACTATCTCTGGTAGGTGAGTAAGCATTAAGTATTTGCAATCCAAAATTGGTGATAGATGTATGGTCTTCAGTTTATTTATCTATGAAGTAGACAAGTGAAGAAACTTGTATGACACTGTGATTTAACATAGATGGTTTTAGTAACACTGAGTGCCGCAACAGCCAAGCTGCTGTTGATGGCTATATCAAGTGGCAGCTCTACTTCTCCTTAACATCATGGAATTTAACAGAGTCCACATAGGTGGCCCCTTCTTCACACTCATTGCACCTTTTTGGATACACATACCTTGTATCTCAGATCTTCTATG